>NC_054481.1:41885741-42485741 GCF_017639515.1 Carcharodon carcharias | reverse complement strand
TTCACAGCCCTCTTCTCCTTCCTGTAGTTTCGCTCTTCACATCTCCGTTTTGCTCACTGATGGTTCACTCTTCACAGCCCCATTCTCTTCACTAAATTCTCGGTCTACACAGCCCCATTCTCCTTGCTGAAGTCTCGCTCTTCACAGTCCCATTCTCCTCACTGAAGTCTCGCTCTTCACAGCCCCATTCTCCTCACTGAATTCTCGCCCTTCACAGTCCCCTTCTCCTCACTGAAGTCTCGCTCTTTACAGTCACGTACTCCTCGCTGAACTCTTCTTCTTCACAGCCCCATTCTCCTCGCTGAAGTCTTGCTCTTCACAGCCCCGTTCTCCTCACTGAAGTTTCACTCTTCACAGCCCCATTTGCTTCATTGAATTCTCGCTCTTCACAGCCCCGTTCTCCTTGCTGAAGTCTCGCTCTTCACAGCCCCATTCTCCTTGTTGAAGTCTTGCTCATCAGAGTCCCGTTCTTATCACTGAAGATTCACTGCTCACATTCCCGTACTCCTCACTGAAGTCTCGCTCCTCACAGCCCCATTCTCCTCACTGAAGGCTCGCTCTTCACAGTCCCATTCTCATCATTGAATTCTTGCTCTTCAGAGTACCATTCGCCTCGCTGAAGTCTTGCTCTTCACAGCCCCGTTCTCCTCACTGAAGTTTTACTCTTCACAGACCCATTTCATTTGTTGAATACTCGCACTTTACAGCCACGTTCTCCTTGCTGAAGACTCGCTCTACATGGCCACGATCTCCTTGGTGAAGACTCGCTCTTCACATTCCCGTTCCCCTCGCTGAAGTCTCGCTCTTCATTGCCCCATTCTCCTCACTGAAGTCTCGCTCTTCACAGCCCCGTTCTCCTTGCTGAAGTCTCACTCTTCACGGCCCCATTCTCCTCACTGAAGTCTCGGTGTTCACAGTCCCGTTCTCCTTGGTGACGTCTCACTCTTCACAGCCGCTTTCTCCTCGCTGAAGTCTCACACTTCACAGTCGGGTTCTTCTCGCTTAAGTCTCGCTCTTCACAGCCCCGTTCTCCTTGCTGAAGTCTCGCTCTTCACAGCCCCATTCTCCTTGTTGAAGTCTCGCTCTTCACAGTCCCGTTCTCCTCACTGAAGTTTCAATCTTCACAGTGCCATTCTCCTCACTGAAGTTTCAATCTTCAAAGTCCCTTTCATCTCACTGAAGTTACACTCTTCACAGACCCATTCTCTTTGTTGAGTTCTCACTCTTCACAGCCCCGTTCTCCTTGCTGAAGACTCGCCCTTCAAAGTCCCGTTCCCCTCACTGAACACTCGCTCTTCATTGCCCCATTCTACTCACTGAAGTTTCACTCTTCACAGCCCAATTCTCTGCACTGAAGTTGCACGCTTCACAGTTCCGTTTGCCTCACTGATGCCTCGCTCTTTACAGTAATGTTCTCCTCACTGAATTCTCGCTCTTCACAGCCCTCTTCTCCTTGCTGAAGTTTCGCTCTTCCCAGCTCCGTTCTGCTCACTGAAGTTTCACTCTTCACAGCCCCATTTTGTTCGCTGAAGTCTCGGTCTCCAAAGCCCCATTCTCCTTGCTGAAGTCTCGCTCTTCACAGTCCCCTTCTCCTCACTGAAGTCTCGCTCTTCACAGCCCCATTCTCCTCACTGAAGTCTCGCTCTTCACAGTCCCGTTCTCCTCACTGAAGTCTCGCTCTTTACATTCACGTACTCCTCGCTGAAGTCTTGCTCTTCACAGCCCCATTCTCCTCGCTGACATCTCGCTCTTCACAGCCCCGTTCTCCTCACTGAAGTTTCACTCTTCACAGCCCCATTTTCTTCGTTGAAATCTCGTTCTTCACAGCCCCATTCTCCTTGCTGAAGTCTCGCTCTTCACAGCCCCATTAACCGTGTTGAAGTCTCGCTCTTCACAGTCCTGTTCTTCTCACTGAAGTTTCACTGCTCACATTCCCGTGCTCCTCACTGAAGTCTCGCTCTTCACAGCCCCAATCTCCTCACAGAAGACTCGCTCTTGACAGTTCCCTTCTCCTTGTTGAAGTCTCGCTCATCACAGGCCCGCTCTCCTCACTGAAGTTGCACTCTTCACAGTCCCGTTCGCCTCACTGATGTCTCGCTCTTTTTAGTCATGTTCTCCTCGCTGAAGTCTTGCTCTTCACAGCCCCCTTCTCCTTGCTGAATTCTGGCTCTTCACAGCTCCATTCTGCTCACGGAAATTTCAATCTTCACAGCCCCATTGTGTTTGCTGAAGTCTCGCTCTGTACTGACCCATTCTCCTTGCTGAAGACTCTCTCTTCAAAGCCTCATTCTCCTCGCTGAAGTCTCGCTCTTCACAGTCTCGTTCTCCTCGCTGAAGTCTCGCTAGTCATGGCACCGTTCTCCTCGCTGAAGTCTCGCTCTTCACAGCCCCATGATCCTCACTGAAGTCTCGGTGTTCACAGTCCCATTCTCCTTGCTGACGTCTGGCACTTCAGAAACGCATTCGCCTCACTGAAGTCTCGCTCTTCACACTCCCATTCTACTCGCTGAAGTCTCGCTCTTCACAGCCGCATTCTCCTCGCTGAAGTCTCGCTCTTCAAAGTACGTTCTCCTCGCTGAAGTCTCGCTCTTCACGGCACCATTCTCCTCACTGAAGTCTCCCTCTTCACTGACACATTCTCCTCGCTGAAGCCTCACTCTTCATGGCCCCATGCTCCTCCCTGAAGTCTCGGTGTTCACAGTCCCATTCTCCTTGCTGAAGTCTGGCACTTCAGAAACGCTTTCGCCTCACTGAAGTCTCGCTCTTCACTGCCCCGTTCTCCTCGCTGAAGTCTCGCTCTTCACAGCCGCATTCTCCTCGCTGAAGTCTTGCTCTTCAAAGTCCATTCTCCTCGCTGAAGTCTAGCTTTTTACGGCACCATTCTCCTCGCTGAAGTCTCGCTCTTCACAGCCCCATTCTCCTTGTTGAAGTCTCGCTCTTCACAGTCCCGTTCTCCTCACTGTAGTTTCAATCTTCACAGTGCCATGCTCCTCACTGAAGTTTCAATCTTCAAAGTCCCTTTCTTCTCACTGAAGTTTCACTCTTCAAAGACCCATTCTCTTTGTTGAATTCACTCTCTTCACAGCCCCGTTCTCCTTGCTGAAGACTCGCCCTTCAAAGTCCCGTTCCCCTCGCTGAACAATCGCTCTTCATTGCCCCATTCTACTCACTGAAGTTTCACTCTTCACAGCCCAATTCTCTGCACTGAAGTTGCACGCTTCACAGTTCCATTTGCCTCACTGATGCCTCGCTCTTTACAGTAATGTTCTCCTCACTGAATTCTCGCTCTTCACAGCCCTCTTCTCCTTGCTGAAGTTTCGCTCTTCACATCTCCGTTCTGCTCACTGAAGTTTCAATCTTCACAGCCCCATTTTGTTCACTAAAGTGTCGGTCTCCACAGCCCCATTCTCCTTGCTGAAGTCTCGCTCTTCACTGTCCCCTTCTCCTCACTGAAGTCTCGCTCTTCACAGCCCCATTCTCCTCACTGAAGTCTCTCTCTTCTCAGCCCCATTCTCCTCACTGAAGTCTCGCTCTTTGCAGTCATGTACTCCTCGCTGAAGTCTTGCTCTTCACAGCCCCATTCTCCTCGCTGACGTCATGCTCTTCACAGTCCTGTTCTCCTCACTGAAGTTTCACTGCTCACATTCCCGTGCTCCTCACTGAAGTCTCGCTCTTCACAACCCCAATCTCCTTACAGAAGGCTCGCTCTTGACAGTTCCTTCTCCTTGTTGAAGTCTCGCTCATCACAGGCCCGGTCTCCTCACTGAAGTTGCACTCTTCACAATCCCATTCGCCTCACTGATGTCTCGCTCTTTTTAGTCATGTTCTCCTCGCTGAAGTCTTGCTCTTCACAGCCCCCTTCTCCTTGCTGAATTCTGGCCCTTCACAGCTCCATTCTGCTCACGGAAATTTCAATCTTCACACTCCCATTCTCCTTGCTGACGTCTGGCACTTCAGAAACGCTTTCGCCTCGCTGAAGTCCCGCTCTTCACAGTCCCATTCTACTCGCTGAAGTCTCGCTCTTCACAGCCGCATTCTCCTCGCTGAAGTCTCGCTCTTCAAAGTCCATTCTCCTCACTGAAGTCTAGCTCTTTACGGCACAATTCTCCTCGCTGAAGTCTTGCTCTTCACGGCCCCATTCTCCTCATTGAAGTCTCGATGTTCACAGTCCCGTTCTCCTTGCTGACGTCTCGCTCTTCACAGCCGCATTCTCCTCGCTGAAGTGTCACTCTTCACAGTCCGGTTCTCCACTCTGAATTCTTGCTCTTCAAATCCCAGTTCTCCTCGCTGACGTGTCGCTCTTCACATCCACATTCTCCTCAATAAATTCTTGCTCTTCACAGTCCAGTTCTCCTCACTGAAGTTTCAATCTTCACAGTCCCGTTCTCCTCACTGAAGTTTCAAACTTCACAGTCCCTTTCTCCTCTCTGAAGTTTCACTCTTCACAGTCCCAGTTTCTTTGTTGAATTCTCGCTCTTCACTGCCCCGTTCTCCTCGCTGAAGTCTCGCTCGTCCCGTTACCGTTCCCCTCGCTGAAGTCTCGCTCTTCATAGCCCCATGCTCCTCACTGAAGTCTCACTCTTCACAGTCCCGTTCTACTCGCTGAAGTCTCGCTCTTCACTGCCCCGTTCTCCTTGCTGAATTCTCACTCTTCACAGCCGCATTCTCCTCGCTGAAGTCTCGCTCTTCAAATTACGTTCTCCTCACTGAAGTCTAGCTCTTCATGGCACCATTCTCCTCACTGAAGTCTCGATCTTCACAGCCCCGTTCTCCTTGTTGATGTGTCGCTCATCACAGTCCCATTCTCTGCACTGAAGTTGCACTCGTCACAGTTCCGTTTGCCTCACTGATGCCTCGCTCTTTACAGTAATGTTCTCCTCACTGAATTCTCGCTCTTCACAGCCCTCTTCTCCTTGCTGAAGTTTCGCTCTTCCCAGCTCCATTCTGCTCACTGAAGTTTCACTCTTCACAGCCCCATTTTGTTCGCTGAAGTCTCGGTCTCCAAAGCCCCATTCTCCTTGCTGAAGTCTCGCTCTTCACAGTCCCCTTCTCCTCACTGAAGTCTCGCTCTTCACAGCCCCATTCTCCTCACTGAAGTCTCGCTCTTCACAGTCCCGTTCTCCTCACTGAAGTCTCGCTCTTTACATTCACGTACTCCTCGCTGAAGTCTTGCTCTTCACAGCCCCATTCTCCTCGCTGACATCTCGCTCTTCACAGCCCCGTTCTCCTCACTGAAGTTTCACTCTTCACAGCCCCATTTTCTTCGTTGAAATCTCGTTCTTCACAGCCCCATTCTCCTTGCTGAAGTCTCGCTCTTCACAGCCCCATTAACCGTGTTGAAGTCTCGCTCTTCACAGTCCTGTTCTTCTCACTGAAGTTTCACTGCTCACATTCCCTTGCTCCTCACTGAAGTCTCGCTCTTCACAGCCCCAATCTCCTCACAGAAGACTCGCTCTTGACAGTTCCCTTCTCCTTGTTGAAGTCGCGCTCATCACAGGCCCGCTCTCCTCACTGAAGTTGCACTCTTCACAGTCCCGTTCGCCTCACTGATGTCTCGCTCTTTTTAGTCATGTTCTCCTCGCTGAAGTCTTGCTCTTCACAGCCCCCTTCTCCTTGCTGAATTCTGGCTCTTCACAGCTCCATTCTGCTCACGGAAATTTCAATCTTCACAGCCCCATTGTGTTTGCTGAAGTCTCGCTCTGTACTGACCCATTCTCCTTGCTGAAGACTCTCTCTTCAAAGCCTCATTCTCCTCGCTGAAGTCTCGCTCTTCACAGTCTCGTTCTCCTCGCTGAAGTCTCGCTAGTCATGGCACCGTTCTCCTCGCTGAAGTCTCGCTCTTCACAGCCCCATGATCCTCACTGAAGTCTCGGTGTTCACAGTCCCATTCTCCTTGCTGACGTCTGGCACTTCAGAAACGCATTCGCCTCACTGAAGTCTCGCTCTTCACACTCCCATTCTACTCGCTGAAGTCTCGCTCTTCACAGCCGCATTCTCCTCGCTGAAGTCTCGCTCTTCAAAGTACGTTCTCCTCGCTGAAGTCTCGCTCTTCACGGCACCATTCTCCTCACTGAAGTCTCCCTCTTCACTGACACATTCTCCTCGCTGAAGCCTCACTCTTCATGGCCCCATGCTCCTCCCTGAAGTCTCGGTGTTCACAGTCCCATTCTCCTTGCTGAAGTCTGGCACTTCAGAAATGCTTTCGCCTCACTGAAGTCTCGCTCTTCACTGCCCCGTTCTCCTCGCTGAAGTCTCGCTCTTCACAGCCGCATTCTCCTCGCTGAAGTCTTGCTCTTCAAAGTCCATTCTCCTCGCTGAAGTCTAGCGCTTTACGGCACCATTCTCCTCGCTGAAGTCTCGCTCTTCACAGCCCCATTCTCCTTGTTGAAGTCTCGCTCTTCACAGTCCCGTTCTCCTCACTGTAGTTTCAATCTTCACAGTGCCATGCTCCTCACTGAAGTTTCAATCTTCAAAGTCCCTTTCTTCTCACTGAAGTTTCACTCTTCAAAGACCCATTCTCTTTGTTGAATTCACTCTCTTCACAGCCCCGTTCTCCTTGCTGAAGACTCGCCCTTCAAAGTCCCGTTCCCCTCGCTGAACAATCGCTCTTCATTGCCCCATTCTACTCACTGAAGTTTCACTCTTCACAGCCCAATTCTCTGCACTGAAGTTGCACGCTTCACAGTTCCATTTGCCTCACTGATGCCTCGCTCTTTACAGTAATGTTCTCCTCACTGAATTCTCGCTCTTCACAGCCCTCTTCTCCTTGCTGAAGTTTCGCTCTTCACATCTCCGTTCTGCTCACTGAAGTTTCAATCTTCACAGCCCCATTTTGTTCACTAAAGTGTCGGTCTCCACAGCCCCATTCTCCTTGCTGAAGTCTCGCTCTTCACTGTCCCCTTCTCCTCACTGAAGTCTCGCTCTTCACAGCCCCATTCTCCTCACTGAAGTCTCGCTCTTCACAGCCCCATTCTCCTCACTGAAGTCTCGCTCTTTGCAGTCATGTACTCCTCGCTGAAGTCTTGCTCTTCACAGCCCCATTCTCCTCGCTGACGTCATGCTCTTCACAGTCCTGTTCTCCTCACTGAAGTTTCACTGCTCACATTCCCGTGCTCCTCACTGAAGTCTCGCTCTTCACAACCCCAATCTCCTTACAGAAGGCTCGCTCTTGACAGTTCCTTCTCCTTGTTGAAGTCTCGCTCATCACAGGCCCGGTCTCCTCACTGAAGTTGCACTCTTCACAATCCCATTCGCCTCACTGATGTCTCGCTCTTTTTAGTCATGTTCTCCTCGCTGAAGTCTTGCTCTTCACAGCCCCCTTCTCCTTGCTGAATTCTGGCCCTTCACAGCTCCATTCTGCTCACGGAAATTTCAATCTTCACACTCCCATTCTCCTTGCTGACGTCTGGCACTTCAGAAACGCTTTCGCCTCGCTGAAGTCCCGCTCTTCACAGTCCCATTCTACTCGCTGAAGTCTCGCTCTTCACAGCCGCATTCCCCTCGCTGAAGTCTCGCTCTTCAAAGTCCATTCTCCTCACTGAAGTCTAGCTCTTTACGGCACAATTCTCCTCGCTGAAGTCTTGCTCTTCACGGCCCCATTCTCCTCACTGAAGTCTCGATGTTCACAGTCCCGTTCTCCTTGCTGACGTCTCGCTCTTCACAGCCGCATTCTCCTCGCTGAAGTGTCACTCTTCACAGTCCGGTTCTCCACTCTGAATTCTTGCTCTTCAAATCCCAGTTCTCCTCGCTGACGTGTCGCTCTTCACATCCACATTCTCCTCAATAAATTCTTGCTCTTCACAGTCCAGTTCTCCTCACTGAAGTTTCAATCTTCACAGTCCCGTTCTCCTCACTGAAGTTTCAAACTTCACAGTCCCTTTCTCCTCTCTGAAGTTTCACTCTTCACAGTCCCAGTTTCTTTGTTGAATTCTCGCTCTTCACTGCCCCGTTCTCCTCGCTGAAGTCTCGCTCGTCCCGTTACCGTTCCCCTCGCTGAAGTCTCGCTCTTCATAGCCCCATGCTCCTCACTGAAGTCTCACTCTTCACAGTCCCGTTCTACTCGCTGAAGTCTCGCTCTTCACTGCCCCGTTCTCCTTGCTGAATTCTCACTCTTCACAGCCGCATTCTCCTCGCTGAAGTCTCGCTCTTCAAAGTACGTTCTCCTCACTGAAGTCTAGCTCTTCATGGCACCATTCTCCTCACTGAAGTCTCGATCTTCACAGCCCCGTTCTCCTTGTTGATGTGTCGCTCATCACAGTCCCATTCTCTGCACTGAAGTTGCACTCGTCACAGTTCCGTATGCCTCACTGATGTCTCGCTCTTTACAGTCACTTTCTTCTCACTAAAGTCTCGCTCTTCACAGCCCTCTTCTCCTTCCTGAAGTTTCGCTCTTCACATTTCCGTTTTGCTCACAGAAGTTTCACTCTTCACAGCCCCATTTTCTTCGCTAAAGTCTCGGTCTACACAGCCCCATTCTCCTTGCTGTAGTCTCACTCTTCACAGTCCCCTTCTCCTCACTGAAGTCTCGCTCTTCACAGCCCCATTCTCCTCACTGAAGTATCGCTCTTCATAGCCCCATTCTCCTCACTGAAGTCTCGATCTTCACAGCCCTGTTCTCCTTGTTGAAATCTCGTTCATCACAGTCCCATTCTCTGCACTGAAGTTGCACTCTTCACAGTTCCATACGCCTCACTGAAGTCTCGCTCTTTACAGTCACGTTCTCCTCACTGAAGTCTCCCTCTTCACAGCCCTCTTCTCCTTCCTGAAGTTTCGCTCTTCACATCTCCGTTTTGCTCACTGAAGTATCACTCTTCACAGCCGCATTCTCTTCGCTAAAGTCTCGGTCTACAAAGCCCCATTCTCCTCACTGAATTCTCGCTCTGCACAGTTCCGTTCTCCTCACTGAAGTCTCGCTCTTTAAAGCCCCATTCTCCTCGCTGAAGTCTCGCTTTTCACAGCCCCGTTCACCTCACTGAAGTTTCACTCTTCACAGCCCCATTTGCTTCAACGAATTCTCGCTATTCACAGCCCCGTTCTCCTTGCTGAAGTCTCGCTCTTCACAGCCCCATTCTCCTTGTTGATGTCTCGCTCTTCACAGTCCCGTTCTTCTCACTGAAGTTTCACTGCTCGCATTCCCGTTCTCCTCACTGAAGTCTCGCTCTTCTCAGCCCCATTCTCCTCACTGAAGGCCCGCTCTTGACAGGCCCATTCTCCTTGTTGATGTCTCACTCATCACAGTCCCGTTCTCCTCACTGAAGTTTCACTCTTCACAGTCCCGTTCGCCTCACTGATGTCTCGGTCTTTGCCGTCACGTTCTCCTCGCTGAAGTCTCGCTCTTCATAGACCCCTTCTCCTTGCTGAAGTTTTGCTCTTCACAGCTCCATTCTCCACGCTGAAGTCTCGCACTTCACGGCCCCATGCTCCTCACTGAAGTCTCGGTGTTCACAGTCCTCTTCTCCTTGCTGACCGCTCGCTTTTCAGATCTGCATTCTCCTCACTGAAGTCTCGCTCTTCACAAACCCGTTCTCCTTGCTGAAGTCTCGCTCTTCACTGCCCCGTTCTCCTCGCTGAAGTCTCGCTCTTCACAGCCGCATTCTCCTCGCTGAAGTCTCGCTCTTCAAAGTCCATTCTCCTCGCTGAAGTCTAGCTCTTTACGGCACCATACTCCTCACTGAAGTCTCGCTCTTCACGGCCCCATTCTCCTCAATGAACTGTTACTCATCACAGTCCTGTTCTCCTCACTGAAGTCTTGCTCTTCTCAGCCCCGTTCTCCTCGCTGACGTTTCACTCTTCACAGCCACATTCTCCTCAATAAAGTCTTGCTCTTCACAGCCCCGTTCTACTTGTTGAAGTCTCGCTCTTCACAGTCCCGATCTCCTCACTGAAGTTTCAATCTTCACAGTCCCGTTCTACTCACTGAAGTTTCAATCTTCGTAGTCCCTCTCTCCTCACTGAAGTTTCACTCTTCACAGACCCATTTTCTTTGTTGAATTCTCACTCTTCACAGCCCAATTCTCCTTGCTGAAGATGCGCTCTTCACTGTCCTGTTCCCCTCGCTCTTCATAGCCCCATTCTCCTCACTGAAGTCTCGATCTTCACAGCCCCGTTCTCCTTGTTGAAGTCTCGCTCATCACAGTCCCATTCTCTGCACTGAAGTTGCACTCTTCACAGTTCCGTACGCATCACTGAAGTCTCGCTTTTTACTGTCACGATCTCCTCACTGAAGTCTCGCTCTTCACAGCCCTCTTCTCCTTCCTGAAGGTTCGCTCTTCACATCTCCATTTTGCTCACTGAAGTTTCACTCTTCACAGCCCCATTCTCTACGCTAAAGTCTCGGTCTACACAGCCCCATTCTCCTTGCTGAAGTTTCGCTCTTCACAGTCCCCTTCTCCTCACTGAAGTCTCGCTCTTGACAGCCCCATTCTCCTCCCTGAAGTCTCGCTCTTCACAGTAACGTTCTCCTCGCTGAAGTCTCGCTCGTCATGGCACCGTTCTCCTCGCTGAAGTCTCGCTCTTCACAGCCCCATGATCCTCACTGAAGTCTCGGTGTTCACAGTCCCATTCTCCTTGCTGACGTCTGGCACTTCAGAAAAGCATTCGCCTCACTGAAGTCTCGCTCTTCACACTCCCATTCTACTCGCTGAAGTCTCGCTCTTCACAGCCGCATTCTCCTCGTTGAAGTCTCGCTCTTCACAGCCCCATTCTCCTCGCTGACGTCATGCTCTTCACAGCCCTTTTCTCCTCACTGAAGTTTCACTGCTCACATTCCCGTGCTCCTCACTGAAGTCTCGCTCTTCACAGCCCCAATCTCCTCACAGAAGGCTCGCTCTTGACAGTTCCCTTCTCCTTGTTGAAGTCTCGCTCATCACAGGCCCAGTCTCCTCACTGAAGTTGCACTCTTCACAATCCCATTCGCCTCACTGATGTCTCGCTCTTTTTAGTCATGTTCTCCTCGCTGAAGTCTTGCTCTTCACAGCCCCCTTCTCCTTGCTGAATTCTGCCTCTTCACAGCTCCATTCTGCTCACGGAAATTTCAATCTTCACACTCCCATTCTCCTTGCTGACGTCTGGCACTTCAGAAACGCTTTCGCCTCGCTGAAGTCTCGCTCTTCACAGTCCCATTCTACTCGCTGAAGTCTCGCTCTTCACAGCCGCATTCTCCTCGCTGAAGTCTCGCTCTTCAAAGTCCATTCTCCTCGCTGAAGTCCAGCTCTTTATGGCACAATTCTCCTCGCTGAAGTCTCGCTCTTCACGGCCCCATTCTCCTCACTGAAGTCTCGATGTTCACAGTCCCGTTCTCCTTGCTGACGTCTCGCTCTTCACAGCCGCATTCTCCTCGCTGAAGTGTCACTCTTCACAGTCCGGTTCTCCACTCTGAAGTCTTGCTCGTCAAATCCCAGTTCTCCTCGCTGACGTGTCGCTCTTCACAGTCCGGTTCTCCACTCTGAAATCTTGCTCTTCACATCCCCGTTCTCCTCGCTGACGTTTCGCTCTTCACATCCACATTCTCCTCAATAAATTCTTGCTCTTCACAGTCCAGTTCTCCTCACTGAAGTTTCAATCTTCACAGTCCCGTTCTCCTCACTGAAGTTTCAATGTTCACAGTCCCTTTCTCCTCTCTGAAGTTTCACTTTTCACAGTCCCAGTTTCTTTGTTGATTCTCGCTCTTCACTGCCCCGTTCTCCTCGCTGAAATCTCGCTCGTCCCGTTACCGTTCCCCTCGCTGAAGTCTCGCTCTTCATAGCCCCATGCTCCTCACTGAAGTCTCACTCTTCACAGTCCCATTCTACTCGCTGAAGTCTCGCTCTTCACTGCCCCGTTCTCCTTGCTGAATTCTCACTCTTCACAGCCGCATTCTCCTCGCTGAAGTCTCGCTCTTCATGGCACCATTCTCCTCACTGAAGTCTCGATCTTCACAGCCCCGTTCTCCTTGTTGATGTGTCGCTCATCACAGTCCCATTCTCTGCACTGAAGTTGCACTCATCACAGTTCCGTATGCCTCACTGATGTCTCGCGCTTTACAGTCACTTTCTCCTCACTAAAGCCTCGCTCTTCACAGCCCTCTTCTCCTTCCTGAAGTTTCGCTCTTCACATTTCCGTTTTGCTCTCTGAAGTTTCACTCTTCACAGCCCCATTCTCTTCGCTAAAGTCTCGGTCTACACAGCCCCATTCTCCTTGCTGTAGTCTCACTCTTCACAGTCCCCTTCTCCTCACTGAAGTCTCACTCTTCACAGCCCCATTCTCCTCACTGAAGTCTCGCTCTTCATAGCCCCATTCTCCTCACTGAAGTCTCGATCGTCACAGCCCTGTTCTCCTTGTTGAAATCTCGTTCATCACAGTCCCATTCTCTGCACTGAAGTTGCACTCTTCACAGTTCCATACGCCTCACTGAAGTCTCGCTCTTTACAGTCACGTTCTCCTCACTGAAGTCTCCCTCTTCACAGCCCTCTTCTCCTTCCTGAAGTTTCGCTATTCACATCTCCGTTTTGCTCACTGATGTTTCACTCTTCACAGCTGCATTCTCTTCGCTAAAGTCTCGGTCTACACAGCCCTATTCTCCTCACTGAATTCTCGCTCTTCACAGTTCCGTTCTCCTCACTGAAGTCTCGCTCTTTACAGCCCCATTCTCCTTGCTGAAGTCTCGCTATTCACAGCCCCGTTCTCCTTGCTGAAGTCTCGCTCTTCACAGCCCCATTCTCCTTGTTGATGTCTCGCTCTTCACAGTCCCGTTCTTCTCACTGAAGTTTCACTGCTCGCATTCCCGTTCTCCTCACTGAAGTCTCGCTCTTCTCAGCCCCATTCTCCTCACTGAAGGCCCGCTCTTGACTGGCCCGTTCTCCTTGTTGAAGTCTCACTCATCATAGTCCCGTTCTCCTCACTGTAGTTTCAATCTTCACAGTGCCATGCTCCTCACTGAAGTTTCAATCTTCAAAGTCCCTTTCTTCTCACTGAAGTTTCACTCTTCAAAGACCCATTCTCTTTGTTGAATTCACTCTCTTCACAGCCCCGTTCTCCTTGCTGAAGACTCGCCCTTCAAAGTCCCGTTCCCCTCGCTGAACAATCGCTCTTCATTGCCCCATTCTACTCACTGAAGTTTCACTCTTCACAGCCCAATTCTCTGCACTGAAGTTGCACGCTTCACAGTTCCATTTGCCTCACTGATGCCTCGCTCTTTACAGTAATGTTCTCCTCACTGAATTCTCGCTCTTCACAGCCCTCTTCTCCTTGCTGAAGTTTCGCTCTTCACATCTCCGTTCTGCTCACTGAAGTTTCAATCTTCACAGCCCCATTTTGTTCACTAAAGTGTCGGTCTCCACAGCCCCATTCTCCTTGCTGAAGTCTCGCTCTTCACTGTCCCCTTCTCCTCACTGAAGTCTCGCTCTTCACAGCCCCATTCTCCTCACTGAAGTCTCGCTCTTCACAGCCCCATTCTCCTCACTGAAGTCTCGCTCTTTGCAGTCATGTACTCCTCGCTGAAGTCTTGCTCTTCACAGCCCCATTCTCCTCGCTGACGTCATGCTCTTCACAGTCCTGTTCTCCTCACTGAAGTTTCACTGCTCACATTCCCGTGCTCCTCACTGAAGTCTCGCTCTTCACAACCCCAATCTCCTTACAGAAGGCTCGCTCTTGACAGTTCCTTCTCCTTGTTGAAGTCTCGCTCATCACAGGCCCGGTCTCCTCACTGAAGTTGCACTCTTCACAATCCCATTCGCCTCACTGATGTCTCGCTCTTTTTAGTCATGTTCTCCTCGCTGAAGTCTTGCTCTTCACAGCCCCCTTCTCCTTGCTGAATTCTGGCCCTTCACAGCTCCATTCTGCTCACGGAAATTTCAATCTTCACACTCCCATTCTCCTTGCTGACGTCTGGCACTTCAGAAACGCTTTCGCCTCGCTGAAGTCCCGCTCTTCACAGTCCCATTCTACTCGCTGAAGTCTCGCTCTTCACAGCCGCATTCTCCTCGCTGAAGTCTCGCTCTTCAAAGTCCATTCTCCTCACTGAAGTCTAGCTCTTTACGGCACAATTCTCCTCGCTGAAGTCTTGCTCTTCACGGCCCCATTCTCCTCACTGAAGTCTCGATGTTCACAGTCCCGTTCTCCTTGCTGACGTCTCGCTCTTCACAGCCGCATTCTCCTCGCTGAAGTGTCACTCTTCACAGTCCGGTTCTCCACTCTGAATTCTTGCTCTTCAAATCCCAGTTCTCCTCGCTGACGTGTCGCTCTTCACATCCACATTCTCCTCAATAAATTCTTGCTCTTCACAGTCCAGTTCTCCTCACTGAAGTTTCAATCTTCACAGTCCCGTTCTCCTCACTGAAGTTTCAAACTTCACAGTCCCTTTCTCCTCTCTGAAGTTTCACTCTTCACAGTCCCAGTTTCTTTGTTGAATTCTCGCTCTTCACTGCCCCGTTCTCCTCGCTGAAGTCTCGCTCGTCCCGTTACCGTTCCCCTCGCTGAAGTCTCGCTCTTCATAGCCCCATGCTCCTCACTGAAGTCTCACTCTTCACAGTCCCGTTCTACTCGCTGAAGTCTCGCTCTTCACTGCCCCGTTCTCCTTGCTGAATTCTCACTCTTCACAGCCGCATTCTCCTCGCTGAAGTCTCGCTCTTCAAAGTACGTTCTCCTCACTGAAGTCTAGCTCTTCATGGCACCATTCTCCTCACTGAAGTCTCGATCTTCACAGCCCCGTTCTCCTTGTTGATGTGTCGCTCATCACAGTCCCATTCTCTGCACTGAAGTTGCACTCGTCACAGTTCCGTATGCCTCACTGATGTCTCGCTCTTTACAGTCACTTTCTTCTCACTAAAGTCTCGCTCTTCACAGCCCTCTTCTCCTTCCTGAAGTTTCGCTCTTCACATTTCCGTTTTGCTCACAGAAGTTTCACTCTTCACAGCCCCATTTTCTTCGCTAAAGTCTCGGTCTACACAGCCCCATTCTCCTTGCTGTAGTCTCACTCTTCACAGTCCCCTTCTCCTCACTGAAGTCTCGCTCTTCACAGCCCCATTCTCCTCACTGAAGTCTCGCTCTTCATAGCCCCATTCTCCTCACTGAAGTCTCGATCTTCACAGCCCTGTTCTCCTTGTTGAAATCTCGTTCATCACAGTCCCATTCTCTGCACTGAAGTTGCACTCTTCACAGTTCCATACGCCTCACTGAAGTCTCGCTCTTTACAGTCACGTTCTCCTCACTGAAGTCTCCCTCTTCACAGCCCTCTTCTCCTTCCTGAAGTTTCGCTCTTCACATCTCCGTTTTGCTCACTGAAGTATCACTCTTCACAGCCGCATTCTCTTCGCTAAAGTCTCGGTCTACAAAGCCCCATTCTCCTCACTGAATTCTCGCTCTGCACAGTTCCGTTCTCCTCACTGAAGTCTCGCTCTTTAAAGCCCCATTCTCCTCGCTGAAGTCTCGCTTTTCACAGCCCCGTTCACCTCACTGAAGTTTCACTCTTCACAGCCCCATTTGCTTCAACGAATTCTCGCTATTCACAGCCCCGTTCTCCTTGCTGAAGTCTCGTTCTTCACAGCCCCATTCTCCTTGTTGATGTCTCGCTCTTCACAGTCCCGTTCTTCTCACTGAAGTTTCACTGCTCGCATTCCCGTTCTCCTCACTGAAGTCTCGCTCTTCTCAGCCCCATTCTCCTCACTGAAGGCCCGCTCTTGACAGGCCCATTCTCCTTGTTGATGTCTCACTCATCACAGTCCCGTTCTCCTCACTGAAGTTTCACTCTTCACAGTCCCGTTCGCCTCACTGATGTCTCGGTCTTTGCCGTCACGTTCTCCTCGCTGAAGTCTCGCTCTTCATAGACCCCTTCTCCTTGCTGAAGTTTTGCTCTTCACAGCTCCATTCTCCACGCTGAAGTCTCGCACTTCACGGCCCCATGCTCCTCACTGAAGTCTCGGTGTTCACAGTCCTCTTCTCCTTGCTGACCGCTCGCTTTTCAGATCTGCGTTCTCCTCACTGAAGTCTCGCTCTTCACAAACCCGTTCTCCTTGCTGAAGTCTCGCTCTTCACTGCCCCGTTCTCCTCGCTGAAGTCTCGCTCTTCACAGCCGCATTCTCCTCGCTGAAGTCTCGCTCTTCAAAGTCCATTCTCCTCGCTGAAGTCTAGCTCTTTACGGCACCATACTCCTCACTGAAGTCTCGCTCTTCACGGCCCCATTCTCCTCAATGAACTGTTACTCATCACAGTCCTGTTCTCCTCACTGAAGTCTTGCTCTTCTCAGCCCCGTTCTCCTCGCTGACGTTTCACTCTTCACAGCCACATTCTCCTCAATAAAGTCTTGCTCTTCACAGCCCCGTTCTACTTGTTGAAGTCTCGCTCTTCACAGTCCCGATCTCCTCACTGAAGTTTCAATCTTCACAGTCCCGTTCTACTCACTGAAGTTTCAATCTTCGTAGTCCCTCTCTCCTCACTGAAGTTTCACTCTTCACAGACCCATTTTCTTTGTTGAATTCTCACTCTTCACAGCCCAATTCTCCTTGCTGAAGATGCGCTCTTCACTGTCCTGTTCCCCTCGCTCTTCATAGCCCCATTCTCCTCACTGAAGTCTCGATCTTCACAGCCCCGTTCTCCTTGTTGAAGTCTCGCTCATCACAGTCCCATTCTCTGCACTGAAGTTGCACTCTTCACAGTTCCGTACGCATCACTGAAGTCTCGCTTTTTACTGTCACGATCTCCTCACTGAAGTCTCGCTCTTCACAGCCCTCTTCTCCTTCCTGAAGGTTCGCTCTTCACATCTCCATTTTGCTCACTGAAGTTTCACTCTTCACAGCCCCATTCTCTACGCTAAAGTCTCGGTCTACACAGCCCCATTCTCCTTGCTGAAGTTTCGCTCTTCACAGTCCCCTTCTCCTCACTGAAGTCTCGCTCTTGACAGCCCCATTCTCCTCCCTGAAGTCTCGCTCTTCACAGTAACGTTCTCCTCGCTGAAGTCTCGCTCGTCATGGCACCGTTCTCCTCGCTGAAGTCTCGCTCTTCACAGCCCCATGATCCTCACTGAAGTCTCGGTGTTCACAGTCCCATTCTCCTTGCTGACGTCTGGCACTTCAGAAAAGCATTCGCCTCACTGAAGTCTCGCTCTTCACACTCCCATTCTACTCGCTGAAGTCTCGCTCTTCACAGCCGCATTCTCCTCGTTGAAGTCTCGCTCTTCACAGCCCCATTCTCCTCGCTGACGTCATGCTCTTCACAGCCCTTTTCTCCTCACTGAAGTTTCACTGCTCACATTCCCGTGCTCCTCACTGAAGTCTCGCTCTTCACAGCCCCAATCTCCTCACAGAAGGCTCGCTCTTGACAGTTCCCTTCTCCTTGTTGAAGTCTCGCTCATCACAGGCCCAGTCTCCTCACTGAAGTTGCACTCTTCACAATCCCATTCGCCTCACTGATGTCTCGCTCTTTTTAGTCATGTTCTCCTCGCTGAAGTCTTGCTCTTCACAGCCCCCTTCTCCTTGCTGAATTCTGCCTCTTCACAGCTCCATTCTGCTCACGGAAATTTCAATCTTCACACTCCCATTCTCCTTGCTGACGTCTGGCACTTCAGAAACGCTTTCGCCTCGCTGAAGTCTCGCTCTTCACAGTCCCATTCTACTCGCTGAAGTCTCGCTCTTCACAGCCGCATTCTCCTCGCTGAAGTCTCGCTCTTCAAAGTCCATTCTCCTCGCTGAAGTCCAGCTCTTTATGGCACAATTCTCCTCGCTGAAGTCTCGCTCTTCACGGCCCCATTCTCCTCACTGAAGTCTCGATGTTCACAGTCCCGTTCTCCTTGCTGACGTCTCGCTCTTCACAGCCGCATTCTCCTCGCTGAAGTGTCACTCTTCACAGTCCGGTTCTCCACTCTGAAGTCTTGCTCGTCAAATCCCAGTTCTCCTCGCTGACGTGTCGCTCTTCACAGTCCGGTTCTCCACTCTGAAGTCTTGCTCTTCACATCCCCGTTCTCCTCGCTGACGTTTCGCTCTTCACATCCACATTCTCCTCAATAAATTCTTGCTCTTCACAGTCCAGTTCTCCTCACTGAAGTTTCAATCTTCACAGTCCCGTTCTCCTCACTGAAGTTTCAATGTTCACAGTCCCTTTCTCCTCTCTGAAGTTTCACTCTTCACAGTCCCAGTTTCTTTGTTGATTCTCGCTCTTCACTGCCCCGTTCTCCTCGCTGAAATCTCGCTCGTCCCGTTACCGTTCCCCTCGCTGAAGTCTCGCTCTTCATAGCCCCATGCTCCTCACTGAAGTCTCACTCTTCACAGTCCCATTCTACTCGCTGAAGTCTCGCTCTTCACTGCCCCGTTCTCCTTGCTGAATTCTCACTCTTCACAGCCGCATTCTCCTCGCTGAAGTCTCGCTCTTCAAAGTACATTCTCCTCGCTGAAGTCTAGCTCTTCATGGCACCATTCTCCTCACTGAAGTCTCGATCTTCACAGCCCCGTTCTCCTTGTTGATGTGTCGCTCATCACAGTCCCATTCTCTGCACTGAAGTTGCACTCATCACAGTTCCGTATGCCTCACTGATGTCTCGCGCTTTACAGTCACTTTCTCCTCACTAAAGCCTCGCTCTTCACAGCCCTCTTCTCCTTCCTGAAGTTTCGCTCTTCACAGCTCCGTTTTGCTCACTGAAGTTTCACTCTTCACAGCCCCATTCTCTTCGCTAAAGTCTCGGTCTACACAGCCCCATTCTCCTTGCTGTAGTCTCACTCTTCACAGTCCCCTTCTCCTCACTGAAGAATCACTCTTCACAACCCATTCTCCTCACTGAAGTCTCGCTCTTCATAGCCCCATTCTCCTCACTGAAGTCTCGATCGTCACAGCCCTGTTCTCCTTGTTGAAATCTCGTTCATCACAGTCCCATTCTCTGCACTGAAGTTGCACTCTTCACAGTTCCATACGCCTCACTGAAGTCTCGCTCTTTACAGTCACGTTCTCCTCACTGAAGTCTCCCTCTTCACAGCCCTCTTCTCCTTCCTGAAGTTTCGCTATTCACATCTCCGTTTTGCTCACTGATGTTTCACTCTTCACAGCTGCATTCTCTTCGCTAAAGTCTCGGTCTACACAGCCCTATTCTCCTCACTGAATTCTCGCTCTTCACAGTTCCGTTCTCCTCACTGAAGTCTCGCTCTTTACAGCCCCATTCTCCTTGCTGAAGTCTCGCTATTCACAGCCCCGTTCTCCTTGCTGAAGTCTCGCTCTTCACAGCCCCATTCTCCTTGTTGATGTCTCGCTCTTCACAGTCCCGTTCTTCTCACTGAAGTTTCACTGCTCGCATTCCCGTTCTCCTCACTGAAGTCTCGCTCTTCTCAGCCCCATTCTCCTCACTGAAGGCCCGCTCTTGACTGGCCCGTTCTCCTTGTTGAAGTCTCACTCATCATAGTCCCGTTCTCCTCACTGAAGTTACACTCTTCACAGTCCCGTTCGCCTCACTGATGTCTCGGTCTTTGCCGTCACGTTCTCCTCGCTGAAGTCTCGGTCTTCATAGACCCCTTCTCCTTGCTGAAGTTTTGCTCTTCACAGCTCCATTCTCCACGCTGAAGTCTCGCACTTCACGGCCCCATGCTCCTCACTGAAAGCTCGGTGTTCACAGTCCTCTTCTCCTTGCTGACCTCTCGCTTTTCAGATCCGCATTCTACTCACTGAAGTCTCGCTCTTCACAAACCCGTTCTCCTTGCTGAAGTCTCGCTCTTCACTGCCCCGTTCTCCTCGCTGAAGTCTCGCTCTTCACAGCCGCATTCTCCTCGCTGAAGTCTCGCTCTTCAAAGTCCATTCTCCTCGCTGAAGTCTAGCTCTTTACGGCACCATACTCATCACTGAAGTCTCGCTCTTCACGGCCCCATTCTCCTCACTGAACTGTCACTCATCACAGTCCGGTTCTCCTCGCTGAAGTCTTGCCCTTCACAGCCCCATTCTCCTCGCTGAAGTCTCTCTCTTCACAGCCCTGTTCTCCTCACTGAAGTTTCACTCTTCACAGCCCCATTCTCCTTGTTGAATTCTCGCTCTTCACAGTCCCGTTCTTCTCACTGAAGTTTCACTCCTCACATTCCCGTGCTCCTCACTGATTTCTCGCTCCTCACAGCCCCATTCTCCTCGGTGAAGGCTCGCTCTTGACAGTCCCGTTCTCCTTCTTGAAGTCTCGCTCAGCACAGCCCCGTTCTCCTCACTGAAATTGCACTCTTCACAGTCCCGTTCGCCTCACTGATGTCTCAGTCTTTGCAGTCACGTTCTCCGTGCTGAAGTCTTGCTCTTCATAGACCCTTTCTCCTTGCTGAAGTTTTGCTCATCACAACTCCATTCTCCCTACTGAAGTTTCGCTCTTCACAGACCCATTCTCCTGGCTGAAGTCTCGCTCTTCACAGACTCGTTCTCCTCGCTGAAGTTTCACTCTTCACGGCACCGTTCTCCTCACTGAAGTCTTGCTCTTCACGGCCCCATGCTCCTCACTGAAGTCTCGGTGTTCACAGTCCCGTTCTCCTTGCTGACGTCTCGCACTTCAGAGCCGCATTGTACTCACTGAAGTCTCGCTCTTCACAGCCGCATTTTCCTCGCTGATGTCTCGCTCTTCAAAGTCCATTCTCCTCGCTGAAGTCTAGCTCTTTACGGCACCATTTTTCTCCCTGAAGTCTCTTTCTTCACGGCCCCATTCTCCACACTGAACTCTCGGTGTTCACAGTCCCGTTCTCTTTGCTGACGTCTCGCTCTTCACGGCCGCATTCTCCTCGCTGAAGTGTCGCTCTTCACAGTCCGGTTCACCTCACTGAAGACTTGCTCTTCACAGCCCCGTTCTCCTCGCTGACGTTTCGCTCTTCACAGCCACATTCTCCTCAATAAAGTATTGATCTTCACAGACCCGTTCTCCTTGTTGAAGTCTCGCTCTTCACAGTCCCGTTTTCCTAACTGAAGTTTCAATCTTCACAGTCCCTTTCTCCTCACTGAAGTTTCACTCTTCACAGTCCCATTTTCTTTGTTGAATTCTCGCTCTTCACAGCCCCATTCTCCTTGCTGTAGACTTGCTCTTCACAGTCCCATTCCGCTCGCTGAAGTCTCGCTCTTCATAGCCCCATTCTCCTCACTGAAGTCTCGATCTTCACAGCCCTGTTCTCCTTGTTGAAATCTCGTTCATCACAGTCCCATTCTCTGCACTGAAGTCGCACTCTTCACAGTTCCATACGCCTCACTGAAGTCTCGCTCTTTACAGTCACGTTCTCCTCACTGAAGTCTCACTCTTCACATCCCTCTTCTCCTTGCTGAAGTTTCGTTCTTCACAGCTCCGTTTTGCTCACTGAAGTTTCACTCTTCACAGCACCATTCTCTTCGCTAAAGTCTCGGTCTACACAGCCCCATTCTCCTTGCTGAAGTCTCGCTCTTCACAGTCCCCTTCACCTCACTGAAGTCTCGCTCTTCACCGCCCCATTCTCCTCACTGAATTCTCGCTCTTCACATTTCCGTTCTGCTCACTGAAGTCTCGCTCTTTACAGTCCCGTTCTCCTCGCTGAAGTCTTGCTCTTCACAGCCCCATTCTCCTCACTGAAGTCTCTTTCTTCATGGCCCCATTCTCCTCACTGAAGTCTCGGTTTTCACAGTCCCGTTCTCCTTGCTGACGTCTCGCTCTACACAGCCGCATTCTCCTTGCTGAAGTGTCGCTCTTCACAGTCTGTTTCTCCTCACTGAAGTCTTGCTCTTCACAGCCCTGTTCTCCTCGCTGACGTTTCACTCTTAACAGCCACATTCTCCTCAATAAAGTATTGATTTTCACAGCCCCTTTCTCCTTGTTGAAGTCTCGGTCTTCACAGTCCCGTTCTCCTCACCGAAGTTTCAATCTTCACAGTCCCGTTCTCCTCACTGAAGTTTCAATCTTCACAGTCCCTTTCTCCTCACTGAAGTTTCACTCTTCACAGTCACATTTTCTTTGTTGAATTCTCGCTCTTCACAGACCCATTCTCCTTCCTGAAGACTCGCTCTTCACAGTCCCGTTCCCCTCGCTGAAGTCTCTCTCTTTACAGTCACTTTCTCCTAACTGAAGTCTCGCTCTTCACAGCCCACTTCTCCTTCCTGAAGTTTCGCTCTTCACATCTACGTTTTGCTCACTGAAGTTTCACTCTTCACAGCCCCATTCTCTTCGCTAAAGTCTCGGTCTACACAGCCCCATTCTCCTTGCTGTAGTCTCGCTCTTCACAGTCCCCTTCTCCTCACTGAAGTCTCGCTCTTCACAGCACCATTCTCCTCACTGAAGTCTCGCTCTTCATAGCCCCATTCTCCTCACTGAAGTCTCGCTCTTCACAAACCCGTTCTCTTTGCTGAAGTCTCGCTCTTCACAGCCCCGTTCTCCTCGCTGAAGTCTCGCTCTTCACAGTCGCATTCTCCTCGCTGAAGTCTCGCTCTTCAAAGTCCGTTATCCTCGCTGAAGTCTAGCTCTTTACGGCACCATTCGCCTCACTGAAGTCTCGCTCTTCACGGCCCCATTCTCCTCACTGACGTCTCGGTGTTCACAGTCCCGCTCTCCTTTCTGGCGTCTCGCTCTTCACAGCCACATTCTCCTCGCTGAACTGTCACTCATCACAGTCCGGTACTCCTCACTGAAGTCTTGCTCTTCTCAGCCCCGTTCTCCTCGTACACGTTTCACTCTTCACAGCCACATTCTCCTCAATAAAGTCTTGCTCTTCACAGCCCCGTTCTACTTGTTGATGCCTCGCTCTTCACAGTCCCGATCTCCTCACTGAAGTTTCAATCTTCACAGTCCCTTTCTCCTCACTGAAGTTTCACTCTTCACAGACCCATTTTCTTTGTTGAATTCTCGCTCTTCACAGCCCCGTTCTCCTTGCTGAAGACGCGCTCTTCACTGTCCCGTTCCCCTCGCTCTTCATAGCCCCATTCTCCTCACTGAAGTCTCGATCTTCACAGCCCCGTTCTCCTTGTTGAAGTCTCGCTCATCACAGTCCCATTCATTGCACTGAAGTTGCACTCTTCACAGTTCCGTACGCCTCACTGAAGTCTCGCTTTTTACTGTCACGATCTCCTCACTGAAGTCTCGCTCTTCACAGCCCTCTTCTCCTTCCTGAAGGTTCGCTCTTCACATCTCCGTTTTGCTCACTGAAGTTTCACTCTTCATAGCCCCATTCTCTACGCTAAAGTCTCGGTCTACACAGCCCCATTCTCCTTGCTGAAGTCTCGCTCTTCACAGTCCCCTTCTCCTCACTGAAGTCTCGCTCTTGACAGCCCCATTCTCCTCCCTGAAGTCTCGCTCTTCACAGTTCCTTTCTCCTCACTGAAGTCTCGCTCTTTACAAACACGTACTCCTCGCTGAAGTCTTGCCCTTCACAGCCCCATTCTCCTCGCTGAAGTCTCTCTCTTCACAGCCCCGTTCTCCTCACTGAAGTTTCACTCTTCACAGCCCCATTCTCCTTGTTGAATTCTCGTTCTTCACAGTCCCGTTCTTCTCACTGAAGTTTCACTCCTCACATTCCCGTGCTCCTCACTGATTTCTCGCTCCTCACCGCCCTATTCTCCTCACTAAAGGCTCGCTCTTGACAGTCCCGTTCTCCTTGTTGAAGTCTCGCTCATCACAGCCCCGTTCTCCTCACTGAAATTGCACTCTTCACAGTCCCGTTCTCCTCACTGATGTCTCAGTCTTTGCAGTCACGTTCTCCGTGCTGAAGTCTCGCTCTTCATAGACCCTTTCTCCTTGCTGAAGTTTTGCTAATCACAACTCCATTCTCCCTGCTGAAGTTTCGCTATTCACAGACCCATTCTCCTGGCTGAAGTCTCGCTCTTCACAGACTCGTTCCCCTTGCTGAAGTCTCGCTCTTCACGGCACCGTTCTCCTCACTGAAGTCTTGCTCTTCACGGCCCCATGCTCCTCACTGAAGTCTCGGTGTTCACAGTCCCGTTCTCCTTGCTGACGTCTCGCACTTCAGAGCTGCATTCTCCTCGCTGAAGTCTCGCTCTTCACAGTCCCATTCTCCTCGCTGACGTCTCGCTCTTCAAAGTCCGTTCTCCTCGCTGAAGTCTAGCTCTTTACGGCACCATTTTTCTCCCTGAAGTCTCTTTCTTCGCGGCCCCATTCTCCACACTGAACTCTCGGTGTTCAAAGTCTCGTTCTCTTTGCTGACGTCTCGCTCTTCACGGCCGCATTCTCCTCGCTGAAGTGTCGCTCTTCACAGTCCGGTTCACCTCACTGAAGACTTGCTCTTCACAGCCCCGTTCTCCTCGCTGACGTTTCGCTCTTCACAGCCACATTCTCCTCAATAAAGTATTGCTCTTCACAGTCCCGTTCTCCTAACTGAAGTTTCAATCTTCACAGTCCCTTTCTCCTCACTGAAGTTTCGCTCTTCACAGTCCCATTTTCTTTGTTGAATTCTCGCTCTTCACAGCCCCATTCTCCTTGCTGTAGACTTGCTCTTCACAGACCCATTCCGCTCGCTGAAGTCTCGCTCTTCATAGCCCCATTCTCCTCACTGAAGTCTCGATCTTCACAGCCCTGTTCTCATTGTTGAAATCTCGTTCATCACAGTCCCATTCTCTGCACTGAAGTCGCACTCTTCACAGTTCCATACGCCTCACTGAAGTCTCGCTCTTTACAGTCACGTTCTCCTCACTGAAGTCTCGCTCTTCACAGCCCTCTTCTCCTTCCTGAAGTTTCGTTCTTCACATCTCCGTTTTGCTCACTGAAGTTTCACTCTTCACAGCCTCATTCTCTTCGCTAAAGTCTCGGTCTACACAGCCCCATTCTCCTTGCTGAAGTCTCGCTCTTCACCGCCCCATTCTCCTCACTGAATTCTCGCTCTTCACCGTTCCGTTCTGCTCACTGAAGTCTCGCTCTTTAGAGTCACGTGCTCCTCGCTGACGTCTTGCTCTTCACAGCCCCATTCTCCTCACTGAAGTCTCTTTCTTCATGGCCCCATTCTCCTCACTGAAGTCTCGGTTATCACAGTCCCGTTCTCCTTGCTGACGTCTCGCTATTCACAGCCCCGTTCTCCTTGCTGAAGTCTCGCTCTTCACAGCCCCATTCTCCTTGTTGATGTCTCGCTCTTCACAGTCCAGTTCTTCTCACTGAAGTTTCACTGCTCGCATTCCCGTTCTCCTCACTGAAGTCTCGCTCTTCTCTGCCCCATTCTCCTCACTGAAGGCCCGCTCTTGACAGGCCCGTTCTCCTTGTTGAAGTCTCACTCATCACAGTCCCGTTCTCCTCACTGAAGTTACACTCTTCACAGTCCCGTTCGCCTCACTGATGTCTCGGTCTTTGCCGTCACGTTCTCCTCGCTGAAGTCTCGCTCTTCATAGACCCCTTCTCCTTGCTGAAGTTTTGCTCTTCACAGCTCCATTCTCCACGCTGAAGTCTCGCACTTCACGGCCCCATGCTCCTCACTGAAGTCTCGGTGTTCACAGTCCTCTTCTGCTTGCTGACCTCTCGCTTTTCAGATCCGCATTCTACTCACTGAAGTCTCGCTCTTCACAAACCCGTTCTCCTTGCTGAAGTCTCGCTCTTCACAGCCGCATTCTCCTCGCTGAAGTCTCGCTCTTCAAAGTCCATTCTCCTCGCTGAAGTCTAGCTCTTTACGGCACCATACTCCTCACTGAAGTCTCGCTCTTCACGGCCCCATTCTCCTCACTGAACTGTCACTCATCACAGTCCGGTTCTCCTCGCTGAAGTCTTGCCCTTCACAGCCCCATTCTCCTCGCTGAATTCTCTCTCTTCACAGCCCCGTTCTCCTCACTGAAGTTTCACTCTTCACAGCCCTATTCTCCTTGTTGAATTCTCGCTCTTCACAGTCCCGTTCTTCTCACTGAAGTTTCACTCCTCACATTCCCGTGCTCCTCACTGATTTCTCGCTCCTCACAGCCCCATTCTCCTCGCTGAAGGCTCGCTCTTGACAGTCCCGTTCTCCTTCTTGAAGTCTCGCTCAGCACAGCCCCGTTCTCCTCACTGAAATTGCACTCTTCACAGTCCCGTTCGCCTCACTGATGTCTCAGTCTTTGCAGTCACGTTCTCCGTGCTGAAGTCTCGCTCTTCATAGACCCTTTCTCCTTGCTGAAGTTTTGCTCATCACAACTCCATTCTCCCTACTGAAGTTTCGCTCTTCACAGACCCATTCTCCTGGCTGAAGTCTCGCTCTTCACAGACTCGTTCTCCTCGCTGAAGTCTCACTCTTCACGGCACCGTTCTCCTCACTGAAGTCTTGCTCTTCACGGCCCCATGCTCCTCACTGAAGTCTCGGTGTTCACAGTCCCGTTCTCCTTGCTGACGTCTCGCACTTCAGAGCCGCATTGTACTCACTGAAGTCTCGCTCTTCACAGCAGCATTCTCCTCGCAGATGTCTCGCTCTTCAAAGTCCGTTCTCCTCGCTGAAGTCTAGCTCTTTACGGCACCATTTTACTCCCTGAAGTCTCTTTCTTCACGGCCCCATTCTCCACACTGAACTCTCGGTGTTCACAGTCCCGTTCTCTTTGCTGACGTCTCGCTCTTCACGGCCGCATTCTCCTCGCTGAAGTGTCGCTCTTCACAGTCCGGTTCACCTCACTGAAGACTTGCTCTTCACAGCCCCGTTCTCCTCAATAAAGTATTGATCTTCACAGACCCGTTCTCCTTGTTGAAGTCTCGCTCTTCACAGTCCCGTTCTCCTAACTGAAGTTTCAATCTTCACAGTCCCTTTCTCCTCACTGAAGTTTCACTCTTCACAGTCCCATTTTCTTTGTTGAATTCTCGCTCTTCACAGCCCCATTCTCCTTGCTGTAGACTTGCTCTTCACAGTCCCATTCCGCTCGCTGAAGTCTCGCTCTTCATAGCCCCATTCTCCTCACTGAAGTCTCGATCTTCACAGCCCTGTTCTCCTTGTTGAAATCTCGTTCATCACAGTCCCATTCTCTGCACTGAAGTCGCACTCTTCACAGTTCCATACGCCTCACTGAAGTCTCGCTCTTTACAGTCACGTTCTCCTCACTGAAGTCTCGCTCTTCACAGCCCTCTTCTCCTTCCTGAAGTTTCGTTCTTCACAGCTCCGTTTTGCTCACTGACGTTTCACTCTTCACAGCCCCATTCTCTTCGCTAAAGTCTCGGTCTACACAGCCCCATTCTCCTTGCTGAAGTCTCGCTCTTCACAGTCCCCTTCACCTCACTGAAGTCTCGCTCTTCACCGCCCCATTCTCCTCACTGAATTCTCGCTCTTCACAGTTCCGTTCTGCTCACTGAAGTCTCGCTCTTTACAGTCCCGTTCTCCTCGCTGAAGTCTTGCTCTTCACAGCCCCATTCTCCTCACTGAAGTCTCTTTCTTCATGGCCCCATTCTCCTCACTGAAGTCTCGGTTTTCACAGTCCCGTTCTCCTTGCTGACGTCTCGCTCTACACAGTCTGTTTCTCCTCACTGAAGTCTTGCTCTTCACAGCCCTGTTCTGCTCGCTGACGTTTCGCTCTAAACAGCCACATTCTCCTCAATAAAGTATTGATTTTCACAGCCCCTTTCTCCTTGTTGAAGTCTCGGTCTTCACAGTCCCGTTCTCCTCACCGAAGTTTCAATCTTCACAGTCCTGTTCTCCTCACTGAAGTTTCAATCTTCACAGTCCCTTTCTCCTCACTGAAGTTTCACTCTTCACAGTCCCATTTTCTTTGTTGAATTCTCGCTCTTCACAGCCCCATTTTCCTTCCTGAAGACTCGCTCTTCACAGTCCCATTCCCCTCGCTGAAGTCTCGCTCTTTACAGTCACTTTCTCCTAACTGAAGTCTCGCTCTTCACAGCCCACTTCTCCTTCCTGAAGTTTCGCTCTTCACATCTCCGTTTTGCTCACTGAAGTTTCACTCTTCACAGCCCCATTCTCTTCGCTAAAGTCTCGGTCTACACAGCCCCATTCTCCTTGCTGTAGTCTCGCTCTTCACAGTCCCCTTCTCCTCACTGAAGTCTCGCTCTTCACAGCCCCATTCTCCTCACTGAAGTCTCGCTCTTCATAGCCCCATTCTCCTCACTGAAGTCTCGCTCTTCACAAACCCGTTCTCTTTGCTGAAGTCTCGCTCTTCACAGCCCCGTTCTCCTCGCTGAAGTCTCGCTCTTCACAGCCGCATTCTCCTTGCTGAAGTCTCGCTCTTCAAAGTCCGTTCTCCTCGCTGAAGTCTAGCTCTTTACGGCACCATTCGCCTCACTGAAGTCTCGCTCTTCACGGCCCCATTCTCCTCACTGACGTCTCGGTGTTCACAGTCCCGCTCTCCTTTCTGGCATCTCACTCTTCACAGCCACATTCTCCTCGCTGAACTGTCACTCATCACAGTCCGGTTCTCCTCACTGAAGTCTTGCTCTTCTCAGCCCCGTTCTCCTCGCTGACGTTTCACTCTTCACAGCCACATTCTCCTCAATAAAGTCTTGCTCTTCACAGCCCCGTTCTACTTGTTGATGTCTCGCTGTTCACAGTCCTGATCTCCTCACTGAAGTTTCAATCTTCACAGTCCTGTTCTACTCACTGAAGTTTAAATCTTCATAGTCCCTTTCTCCTCACTGAAGTTTCACTCTTCACAGACCCATTTTCTTTGTTGAATTCTCGCTCTTCACAGCCCCGTTCACCTTGTTGAAGTCTCGCTCATCACAATCCCATTCTCTGCACTGAAGTTGCACTCATCACAGTTCCATACGCCTCACTGAAGTCTCGCTTTTTACTGTCCCGATCTCCTCACTGAAGTCTCGCTCTTCACAGCCCTCTTCTCCTTCCTGAAGTCTCGCTCTTCACAGTTCCGTTCTCCTCACTGAAGTCTTGCTCTTTACAAACACGTACTCCTCGCTGAAGTCTTGCTCTTCACAGCCCCATTCTCCTCGCTGAAGTCTCTCTCTTCACAGCCCCGTTCTCCTCACTGAAGTTTCACTCTTCACAGCCCCATTCTTCTTGATGAATTCTCGCTCTTCTCAGCCCCCTTCTTCTCACTGAAGTTTCACTCCTCACATTCCCGTGCTCCTCACTGAAGTCTCGCTCCTCACAGCCCCATTCTCCTCACTGAACGTTCGCTCTTGACAGTCCCGTTCTCCTTGTTGAAGTCTCGCTCATCTCAGCCCCGTTCTCCTCACTGAAATTGCAGACTTCTCATTCCCGTTCGCCTCACTGATGTCTCAGTCTTTGCAGTCACGTTCTCCGCGCTGAAGCCTCGCTCTTCATAGACCCTTTCTCCTTTCTGAAGTTTTGCTCATCACAACTCCATTCTCCCTGCTGAAGTTTCGCTCTTCACAGACCCATTCTCCTGGCTGAAGTCTCACTCTTCACAGACTTGTTCTCCTCGCTGACGTCTCGCTCTTCACGGCACCGTTCTCCTCGCTGAAGTCTTGCACTTCACGGCCCCATGCTCCTCTTTGAAGTCTCGGTGTTCACAGTCCCGTTCCCCTTGCTGATGTCTCGCACTTCAGAGCCGCATTCTCCTCGCTGAAGTCTCGCTCTTCACAGCCGCATTCTCCTCGCTGACGTCTCGCTCCTCAAAGTCTGTTCTTCTCGCTGAAGTCTAGCTCCTTACAGCACCATTCTCCTCCCTGAAGTCTCTTTCTTCACGGCCCCATTCTCCACACTGAACTCTCGGTGCTCACAGTCCCATTCTCTTTGCTGACGTCTCGCTCTTCACGGCCGCATTCTCCTCGCTGAATTTTCAATCTTCACATCCCTTTCTCCTCACTGAAGTTTCACTCTTCACAGTCCCATTTTCTTTGTTGAATTCTCGCTCTTCACAGCCCCATTCTCCTGGCTGAAGACTTGCTCTTCACAGTCCCATTCCGCTCGCTGAAGTCTCGCTCTTCATAGCCCCATTCTCCTCACTGAAGTCTCGATCTTCACAGCCCTGTTCTCGTTGTTGAAATCTCGTTCATCGCTGTCCCATTCTCTGCACTGAAGTCGCACTCTTCACAGTTCCAAACGCCTCACTGAAGTCTCGCTCTTTACAGTCACGTTCTCCTCACTGAAGTCTTGCTCTTCTCTGCCCCGTTCTCCTCGCTGACGTTTCACTCTTCACAGCCACATTCTCCTCAATAAAGTCTTGCTCTTGACAGCCCCGTTCTACTTGTTGATGTCTCGCTCTTCACAGTCCCGTTCTCCTCGCTCTTCATAGCCCCATTCTCCTCACTGAATTCTCGATCTTCACAGCCCCGTTCTCCTTGTTGAAGTCTCGCTCATCACAGTCCCATTCTCTGCACTGAAGTTTCACTTTTCACAGTTCCGTACGCCTCACTGAAGTCTCGCTTTTTACTGTCACGATCTCCTCACTGAAGTCTCGCTCTTCACAGCCCTCTTCTCCTTCCTGAAGGTTCACTCTTCACATCTCCGTTTTGCTCACTGAAGTTTCTCTCTTCACAGCCCCATTCTCTACGCTAAAGTCTCGGTCTACACAGCCCCATTCTCCTTGCTGAAGTCTCGCTCTTCACAGTCCCCTTCTCCTCAGTGAAGTCTCGCTCTTGACAGCCCCATTCTCCTACCTGAAGTCTCGCTCTTCACAGTTCCATTCTCCTCACTGAAGTCTCGCTCTTTACAAACTCATACTCCTCGCTGAAGTCTTGCTCTTCACAGCCCCATTCTCCTCGTTGAAGTCTCTCTCTTCACAGCCTCGTTCTCCTCACTGAAGTTTCACTCTTCACAGCCCCATTCTCCTTGTTGAATTCTCGCTCTTCACAGCCCCGTTCTTCTCACTGACGTTTCGCTCCTCACATTCCCGTGCACCTCACTGAAGTCTCGCTCTTCATAGACCCTTTCTCCTTGCTGAAGTTTTGCTCATCACAACTCCATTCTCCCTGCTGAAGTTTCGATCTTCACAGACCCATTCTCCTTGCTGAAGTCTCGCTCTTCACAGACTCGTTCTCCTCGCTGAAGTCTCGCTCTTGCAGTCCCCTTCTCCTCACTGGAGTCTCGCTCTTCACAGCCCCATTCTCCTCGCTGAAGTCTCTCTCTTCACAGCCCCGTTCTCCTCACTGAAGTTTCACTCTTCACAGCCCCATTCTCCTTGTTGAATTCTCGCTCTTCACAGCTCCGTTCTTCTCACTGACGTTTCGCTCCTCACATTCCCGTGCTCCTCACTGAAGTCTCGCTCTTCATAGACCCTTTCTCCTTGCTGAAGTTTTGCTCATCACAACTCCATTCTCCCTGCTGAAGTTTCGATCTTCACAGACCCATTCTCCTTGCTGAAGTCTCGCTCTTCACATACTCGTTCTCCTCGCTGAAGTCTTGCTCTTCACGGCCCCATGCTCCTCACTGAAGTCTCGGTGTTCACAGTCCCATTCTCCTTGCTGACGTCTCGCACTTCAGAGCCGCATTCTCCTCGCTGAAGTCTCGCTCTTCACAGCCGCATTCTCCTCGCTGACGTCTCGCTCTTCAAATTCCGTTCTCCTCGCTGAAGTCTAGCTCTTTACGGCACCATTCTCCTCCCTGAAGTCTCTTTCTTCACGGCCCCATTCTCCACACTGAACTATCGGTGTTCACAGTCCTGTTCTCTTTGCTGACGTCTCGCTCTTCACGGCCGCATTCTCCTCGCTGAAGTTTCAATCTTCACAGTCCCGTTCTACTCACTGAAGTTTCAATCTTCATAGTCCCTTTCTCCTCACTGAAGTTTCAATCTTCACAGACCCATTTTCTTTGTTGAATTCTCGCTCTTCACAGCCCCGTTCTCCTTGCTGAAGACGCGCTCTTCACTGTCCCGTTCCCCTCGCTCTTCATAGCCCCATTCTCCTCACTGAAGTCTCGATCTTCACAGCCCCGTTCTCCTTGTTGAAGTCTCGCTCATCACAGTCCCATTCTCTGCACTGAAGTTGCACTCTTCACAGTTCCGTACGCCTCACTGAAGTCTCGCTTTTTACTGTCACGATCTCCTCACTGAAGTCTCGCTCTTCACAGCCCTCTTCTCCTTCCTGAAGGTTCGCTCTTCCTTTCTCTGTTTTGCTCACTGAAGTTTCACTCTTCACAGCCCCATTCTCTACGCTAAAGTCTCGGTCTACACAGCCCCATTCTCCTTGCTGAAGTCTCGCTCTTCACAGTCCCCTTCTCCTCACTGAAGTCTCGCTCTTGACAGCCCCATTCTCCTCCCTGAAGTCTCGCTCTTCACAGTTCCGTTCTCCTCACTGAATTCTAGCTCTTTACAAACATATACTCCTCGCTGAAGTCTTGCTGTTCACAACCCCATTCTCCTCGCTGAAGTCTCTCTCTTCACAGCCCCGTTATCCTCACTGAAGTTTCACTCTTCACAGCCCCAATTTCTTCATTGAATTCTCGTTCTTCACAGCCCCGTTCTCCTTGCTGAAGTCTCACTCTTCACAGCCCCATTTTCCTTGTTGAATTCTCGCTCTTCACAGTCTCGTTCTTCTCAAAAAGTTTCACTCCTCACATTCCCGTGCTCCTCACTGAAGTCTCGCTCCTCACAGCCCCATTCTCCTCACTGAAGGCTCGCTCTTGACAGTCCCGTTCTCCTTGTTGAAGTCTCGCTCATCACAGCCCCGTTCTCCTCACTGAAATTGCACTCTTCACAGTCCCGTTCGCCTCACTGATGTCTCCGTCTTTGCAGTCACGTTCTCCGCGCTGATGTCTCGCTCTTCATAGGCCCTTTCTCCTTGCTGAAGTTTTGCTCATCACAACTCCATTCTCCCTGCTGAAGTTTCGCTCTTCACAGACCCATTCTCCTGGCTGAAGTCTCGCTCTTCACAGACTCGTTCTCCTCGCTGAAGTCTCGCTCTTCACGGCCCCATGCTCCTCACTGAAGTCTCGATGTTCACAGTCCCGTTCTCCTTGCTGACGTCTCGCACTTCACAGCCGCATTCTCCTCGCTGACGTCTCGCTCTTCAAAGTCCGTTCTCCTCGCTGAAGTCTAGCTCTTTACGGCACCATTCTCCTCCCTGAAGTCTCTTTCTTCACGGCCCCATTCTACATACTGAACTCTCGGTGTTCACAGTCCCGTTCTCTTTGCTGACGTCTCGCTCTTCACGGCCGCATTCTCCTCGCTGAAGTTTCAATCTTCACAGTCCCTTTCTCCTCACTGAAGTTTCACTCTTCACAGTCCCATTTTCTTTGTTGATTTCTCGCTCTTCACAGCCCTATTCTCCTTGCTGAAGACTTGCTCTTCACAGTCCCATTCTGCTCGCTGAAGTCTCGCTCTTCATAGTCCCATTCTCCTCACTGAAGTCTCGATCTTCACAGCCCTGTTCTCGTTGTTGAAATCTCGTTCATCACAGTCCCATTCTCTGCACTGAAATCTCACTCTTCACAGTTCCATAGGCCTCACTGAAGTCTCGCTCTTTACAGTCACATTCTCCTCACTGAAATCTCGCTCTTCACAGCCCTCTTCTCCTTCCTGAAGTTTCGTTCTTCACAGCTCCGTTTTGCTCACTGAAGTTTCACTCTTCACAGACCCATTCTCTTCGCTAAAGTCTCAGTCTACACAGCCCCATTCTCCTTGCTGTAGTCTCGCTCTTCACAGTCCCCTTCTCCTCACTGAAGTCTCGCTCTTCACAGCCCCATTCTCCTCAATGAATCTCGCTCTTCATAGCCCCATTCTCCTCACTGAAGTCTCGCTCTTCACAGTCCCGTTCTTCTCAAAAAGTTTACACTCCTCACATTCCCGTGCTCCTCACTGAAGTCTCGCTCCTCACAGCCCCATTCTCCTCGCTGAAGGCTCGCTCTTGACAGTCCCGTTCTCCTTGTTGAAGTCTCGCTCATCACAGCCCCGTTCTCCTCACTGAAATTGCACTCTTCACAGTCCCGTTCGCCTCACTGATGTCTCGGTCTTTGCAGTGATGTTCTCTGCGCTGAAGTCTCGAACTTCATAGACCCTTTCTCCTTGCTGAAGTTTTGCTCATCACAACTCCATTCTCCCTGCTGAAGTTTCGCTCTTCACAGACCCATTCTCCTGGCTGAAGTCTCGCTCTTCACAGACTTGTTCTCATCGCTGAAGTCTCGCTCTTCACGGCACCGTTCTCCTCGCTGAAGTCTTGCTCTTCACAGCCCCATGCTCCTCACTGAAGTCTCGGTGTTCACAGTCCCGTTCTCCTTGCTGACGTCTCGCACTTCAGAGCCGCATTCTCCTCGCTGAACTCTCGCTCTTCACAGCCGCATTCTCCTCGCTGATATCACGCTCTTCAAAGTCCGTTCTCCTCGCTGAAGTCTAGCTCTTTACGGCACCATTCTCCTCCCTGAAGTCTCTTTCTTCATGGCCCCATTCTCCATACTGAACTCTCGGTGTTCACAGTCCCGTTCTCATTGCTGAAGTCTCGCTCTTCACGGCCGCATTCTCCTCGCTGAAGTTTCAATCTTCACAGTCCCTTTCTCCTCACTGAAGTTTCACTCTTCACAGTCCCATTTTCTTTGTTGATTTCTCGCTCTTCACAGCCCCATTCTCCTTGCTGAAGACTTGCTCTTCATAGTCCCATTCCGCTCGCTGAAGTCTCGCTCTTCATAGCCCCATTCTCCTCACTGAAGTCTCGATCTTCACAGCCCTGTTCTCGTTGTTGAAATCTCGTTCATCACAGTCCCATTCTCTGCACTGAAATCGCACTCTTCACAGTTCCATACGCCTCACTGAAGTCTCGCTCTTTACAGTCACGTTCTCCTCACTGAAGTCTCGCTCTTCACAGCCCTCTTCTCCTTCCTGAAGTTTCGTTCTTCACAGCTCCGTTTTGCTCACTGAAGTTTCACTCTTCACAGCCCCATTCTCTTCGCTAAAGTCTCGGTCTACACAGCCCCTTTCTCCTTGCTGTAGTCTCGCTCTTCACAGTCCCATTCTCCTCACTGAAGTCTCGCTCTTCACAGCCCCATTCTCCTCAATGAAGTCTCGCTCTTCATAGCCCCATTCTCCTCACTGAAGTCTCGCTCTTCACAAACCCGTTCTCCTTGCTGAAGTCTCGCTCTTCACAGCCGCATTCTCCTCGCTGAAGTCTCGCTCTTCAAAGTCCGTTCTCCTCGCTGAAGTCTAGCTCTTTACGGCACAATTCTCCTCACTGAAGTCTCGCTCTTCACGGCCCCATTCTCCTCACTGACGTCTCGGTGTTCACAGTCCCGTTCTCCTTTCTGGCGTCTCGCTCTTCACAGCCGCATTCTCCTCGCTGAACTGTCACTCATCACAGTCCGGTTCTCCTCACTGAAGTCTTGCTCTTCTCAGCCCCGTTCTCCTCGCTGACGTTTCACTCTTCACAGCCACATTCTCCTCAATAAAGTCTTGCTCCTCACAGCCCCGTTCTACTTGTTGATGTCTCGCTCTTCACAGTCCCGATCTCCTCACTGAAGTTTCAATCTTCACAGTCCCGTTCTACTCACTGAAGTTTCAATCTTCATAGTCCCTTTTTCCTCACTGAAGTTTCACTCTTCACAGAACCATTTTCTTTGTTGAATTCTCGCTCTTCATAGCCCCATTCTCCTCACTGAAGTCTCGATCATCACAGCCCCGTTCTCCTTGTTGAAGTCTCGCTCATCACAGTCCCATTCTCTGCACTGAAGTTGCACTCTTCACAGTTCCTAACGCCTCACTGATGTCTCGCTTTTTACTGTCACGATCTCCTCACTGAAGTCTCGCTCTTCACAGCCCTCTTCTCCTTCCTGAAGGTTCGCTCTTCACATCTCCATTTTGCTCACTGAAGTTTCACTCTTCACAGCCCCATTCTCTACGCTAAAGTCTCGGTCTACACAGCCCCATTCTCCTTGCTGAAGTCTCGCTCTTCACAGTCCCCTTCTCCTCACTGAATTCTCGCTCTTGACAGCCCCATGCTCCTCCCTGAAGTCTTGCTCTTCACAGTTCCGTTCTCCTCACTGAAGTCTCGCTCTTTACAAATCATAATCCTCGCTGAAGTCTTGCTCTTCACAGCCCAATTCTCCTCGCTGAATTCCCTGTCTTCACAGCCCCGTTCTCCTCACTGAAGTTTCACTCTTCACAGCCCCAATTTCTTCGTTGAATTCTCGTTCATCACAGCCCCATTCTCCTTGCTGAAGTCTCACTCTTCACAGCCCCATTCTCCTTGTTGAATTCTCGCTCTTCACAGTCCCGTTCTTCTCACTGAAGTTTCACTCCTCACATTCCCGTGCTCCTCACTGAAGTCTCGCTCCTCACAGCCCCATTCTCCTCACTGAAGGCTCGCTCTTGACAGTCCCGTTCTCCTTGTTGAAGTCTCGCTCATCACAGCCCCGTTCTCCTCACTGAAATTGCACTCTTCACAGTCCCGTTCGCCTCACTGATGTCTCGGTCTTTGCAGTCACGTTCTCCGCGCTGAAGTCTCGCTGTTCATAGGCCCTTTCTCCTTGCTGAAGTTTTGCTCATCACAACTCCATTCTCCCTGCTGAAGTTTCGCTCTTCACAGACCCATTCTCCTGGCTGAAGTCTCGCTCTTCTCAGACTCGTTCTCCTCACTGAAGTTTCAATCTTCACAGTCCCTTTCTCCTCACTGAAGTTTCACTCTTCACAGTCCCATTTTCTTTGTTGAATTCTCGCTCTTCACAGCCCCATTCTCCTTGCTGAAGACATGCTCTTCACAGTCCCATTCCACTCGCTGAAGTCTCGCTCTTCCTAGCCCCTTTCTCCTCACTGAAGTCTCGATCTTCACAGCCCTGTTCTCGTTGTTGAAATCTCGTTCATCACAGTCCCATTCTCTGCACTGAAGTCGCACTCTTCACAGTTCCATACGCCTCACTGAAGTCTTGCTCTTTACAGTCACGTTCTCCTCACTGAAGTTTCACTCTTCACAGCCCTCTTCTCCTTCCTGAAGTTTCGTTCTTCACAGCTCCGTTTTGCTCACTGAAGTTTCACTCTTCACAGCCCCATTCTCTTCGCTAAAGTCTCGGTCTACACAGCCCCATTCTCCTTGCTGAAGTCTCGCTCTTCACAGTCCCATTCACCTCACTGAAGTCTCGCTCTTGACAGCCCCATTCTCCTAACTGAATTCTCGCTCTTCACAGTTCCGTTCTGCTCACTGAAGTCTCGCTCTTTACAGTCACGTACTCCTCGCTGAAGTCTTGCTCTTCACAGCCCCATTCTCCTCACTGAAGTCTCTTTCTTCATGGCCTTATTCTCCTCACTGAAGTCTCGGTGTTCACAGTCCCGTTCTCCTTGCTGACGTCTCGCTCTTCACAGCCGCATTCTCCTCGCTGAAGTGTCGCTCTTCACAGTCCGGTTCTCCTCACCGAAGTTTCAATCTTCACAGTCCCCTTCTCCTCACTGAAGTGCCGCTCTTCACAGCCCCATTCTCCTCAATGATGTCTCGCTCTTCATAGCCCCATTCTCCTCACTAAAGTCTCGCTCTTCACAAACCCGTTCTCCTTGCTGAAGTCTCGCTCTTCACTGCCCCGTTCTCCTCGCTGAAGTCTCGCTCTTCACAGCCACACTCTCCTCGCTGAAGTCTCGCTCTTCAAAGTCCGTTCTCCTCGCTGAAGTCTAGCTCTTTACGGCACCATTCTCCTCACTGAAGTCTCGCTGTTCACGGCCTCATTCTCCTCACTGACGTCTCAGTGTTCACAGTCCCGCTCTCCTTTCTGGGTTCTCGCTCTTCACAGCCGCATTCTCCTCGCTGAACTGTCACTCATCACAGTCCGGTTCTCCTCACTGAAGTCTTGCTCTTCTCAGCCCCGTTCTCCTCGCTGACGTTTCACTCTTCACAGCCACATACTCCTCAATAAAGTCTTGCTCTTCACAGCCCCATTCTAATTGTTGATGTCTCGCTCTTCACAGTCCCGATCTCCTCACTGAAGTTTCAATCTTCACATTCCCGTTCTACTCACTGAAGTTTCAATCTTCATAGTCCCTTTCTCCTCACTGAAGTTTCACTCTTCACAGACCCATTTTCTTTGTTGAATTCTCGCTCTTCACAGCCCCGTTCTCCTTGCTGAAGACGCGCTCTTCACTGTCCCGTTCCCCTCGCTCTTCATAGCCCCATTCTCCTCACTGAAGTCTCGATCTTCACAGCCCCGTTCTCCTTGTTGAAGTCTCGCTCATCACAGTCCCATTCTCTGCACTGAAGTTGCACTCTTCACAGTTCCGTACGCCTCACTGAAGTCTCGCTTTTTACTGTCACGATCTCCTCACTGAAGTCTCGCTCTTCACAGCCCTCTTCTCCTTCCTGAAGGTTCGCTCTTCACATCTCCGTTTTGCTCACTGAAGTTTCACTCTTCACAGCCCCATTCTCTACGCTAAAGTCTCGGTCTACACAGCCCCATTCTCCTTGCTGAAGTCTTGCTCTTCACAGTCCCCTTCTCCTCACTGAAGTCTCGCTCTTGACAGCCCCATTCTCCTCCCTGAAGTCTCGCTCTTCACAGTTCCGTTCTCCTCACTGAAGTCTCGCTCTTTACAAACACAAACTCCTCGCTGAAGTCTTGCTCTTCACAGCCCCATTCTCCTCGCTGAAGTCTCTCTCTTCACAGCCCAGTTCTCCTCACTGAAGTTTCACTCTTCACAGTCCCAATTTCTTCATTGAATTCTCGTTCTTCACAGCACCGTTCTCCTCACTGAAGTCTCGCTCTTCACAGCCCCATTCGCCTCAATGATGTCTTGCTCTTCATAGCCCCATTCTCCTCACTGAAGTCTCGCTCTTCACAAACCCGTTCTCCTTGCTGAAGTCTCGCTCTTCACTGCCCCGTTCTCCTCACTGAAGTCTCGCTCTTCACAGTTCCGTTCTCCTCATTGAAGTTTCACTCTTCACAGACCCATTTTCGTTGTTGAATTCTCGCTCTTCACAGCCCCGTTCTCCTTGCTGAAGATGCGCTCTTCACTGTCCCGTTCCCCTCCCTCTTCATAGCCCCATTCTCCTCACTGAAGTCTCGATCTTCACAGCCCCGTTTTCCTTGTTGAAGTCTCGCTCATCACAGTCCCATTCTCTGCACTGAAGTTGCACTCTTCACAGTTCCGTACGCCTCACTGAAGTCTCGCTTTTTACTGTCACGATCTCCTCACTGAAGTCTAGCTCTTCACAGCCCTCTTCTCCTTCCTGATGGTTCGCTCTTCACATCTCCGTTTTGCTCACTGAAGTTTCACTCTTCACAGCCCCATTCTCTACGCTAAAGTCTCGGTCTACACAGCCCCATTCTCCTTGCTGAAGTCTCGCTCTTCACAGTCCCCTTCTCCTCACTGAAGTCTCGCTCTTGACAGCCCCATTCTCCTCCCTGAAGTCTCGCTCTTCACAGTTCCGTCTCCTCACTGAAGTCTCGCTCTTTACAAACACAAACTCCTCGCTGAAGTCTCTCTCTTCACAGCCCCTTTCTCCTCACTGAAGTTTCACTCTTCACAGCCCCAATTTCTTCATTGAATTCTCGTTCTTCACAGCCCCGTTCTCCTTGCTGAAGTCTCACTCTTCACAGCCCCATTCTCCTTGTTGAATTCTCGCTCTTCACAGTCCCGTTCTTCTCACTGAAGTTTCACTCCTCACATTTCCGTTTTCCTCACTGAAGTCTCGCTCCTCACAGCCCCATTCTCCTCACTGAAGGCTCGCTCTTGACAGTCCCGTTCTCCTTGTTGAAGTCTCGCTCATCACAGCCCCTTTCTCCTCACAGAAATTGCACTCTTCACAGGCCCGTTCGCCTCACTGATGTCTCGGTCTTTGCAGTTACGTTCTCCGTGCTGAAGTCTCGCTCTTCATAGACCCTTTCTCCTTGCTGAAGTTTTGCTCATCACAACTCCATTCTCCCTGCTGAAGTTTCGCTCTTCACAGACCCATTCTCCTGGCTGAAGTCTCGCTCTTCACAGACTCATTCTCCTCGCTGAAGTCTTGCTCTTCACGGCACCGTTCTCCTCGCTGAAGTCTTGCTCCTCACGGCCCCATGCTCCTCACTTGAGTCTCGGTGTTCACAGACCCGTTCTCCTTGCTGATGTCTCGCACTTCAGAGCTGCATTCTCCTCGCTGAAGTCTCGCTCTTCACAGCCGCATTCTCCTCGCTGACGTCTCGCTCTTCAAAGTCCGTTCTCCTCGCTGAAGTCTAGCTCTTTACGGCACCATTCTCCTCCCTGAAGTCTCTTTCTTCACGGCCCCATTCTCCACACTGAACTCTCGGTGTTCACAGTCCCGTTCTCTTTGCTGACGTCTCGCTCTTCACGGCCGCATTCTCCTCGCTGAAGTTTCAATCTTCACAGTCCCTTTCTCCTCACTGAAGTTTCACTCTTCACAGTCCCATTTTCTTTGTTGAATTCTCGCTCTTCACAGCCCCATTCTCCTTGCTGAAGACTTGCTCTTCACAGTCCCATTCCGCTCGCTGAAGTCTCGCTCTTCATAGCCCCATTCTCCTCAGTGAAGTCTCGATCTTCACAGCCCTGTTCTCGTTGTTGAAATCTCGTTCATCACAGTCCCATTCTCTGCACTGAAGTCGCACTCTTCACAGTTCCATACGCCTCACTGAAGTCTTGCTCTTTACCGTCACGTTCTCCTCACTGAAGTCTCGCTCTTCACAGCCCTCTTCTCCTTCCTGAAGTTTCGTTCTTCACATCTCCGTTTTGCTCACTGAAGTTTCACTCTTCACAGCCCCATTCTCATCGCTAAAGACTCGGTCTACACAGCCCCATTCTCCTTGCTGAAGTCTCGCTCTTCACAGTCCCATTCACCTCACTGAAGTCTCGCTCTTCACAGCCCCATTCTCCTCACTGAATTCTCGCTCTTCACAGTTCCGTTCTGCTCACTGAAGTCTCGCTCTTTACAGTCACGTACTCCTCGCTGAAGTTTTGCTCTTCACAGCCCCATTCTCCTCACTGAAGTCTCTTTCTTCAGGGCCCCTTTCTCCTCACTGAAGTCTCGCTCTTCACAGTTCCGTTCTGCTCACTGAAGTCTCGCTCTTTACAGTCCCGTTCTCCTTGCTGACGTCTCGCTCTTCACTGCCGCACTCTCCTCGCTGAAGTGTCGCTCTTCACAGTCCGGTTCTCCTCACTGAAGTCTTGCTCTTCACAGCCCCGTTCTCCTCGCTGACGTTTCGCTCTTCACAGCCACATTCTCCTCAATAAAGTATTGATCTTCACAGCCCCTTTCTCCTTGTTGAAGTCTCGCTCTTCACAGTCCCGTTCTCCTCACCGAAGTTTCAATCTTCACATTCCCGTTCTCCTCACCGAAGTTTCAATCTTCACAGTTCCTTTCTCCTCACTGAAGTTTCACTCTTCACAGTCCCATTTTCTTTGTTGAATTCTCGCTCTTCACAGACCCATTCTCCTTCCTGATGACTCGCTCTTCACAGTCCCATTCCCCTCGCTGAATTCTTGCTCTTTACAGTCACTTTCTCCTAACTGAAGTCTTGCGCTTCACAGCCCTCTTCTCCTTCCTGAAGTTTCGCTCTTCACATCTCCGTTTTGCTCACTGAAGTTTCACTCTTCACAGCCCCATTCTCTTCGCTAAAGTCTCGGTCTACACAGCCCCATTCTCCTTGCTGTAGTCTCGCTCTTCACAGTCTCCTTCTCCTCACTGAAGTCTCGCTCTTCACAGTCCCATTCTCCTCACTGAAGTCTCGCTCTTCATAGCCCCATTCTCCTCACTGAAGTCTCGATCTTCACAGCCCTGTTCTCCTTGTTGAAATCTCGTTCATCACAGTCGCATTCTCTGTACTGAAGTTGCACTCTTCACAGTTCCATACGCCTCACTGAAGTCTCGCTCTTCACAGCCCTCTTCTCCTTCCTGAACTTTTGCTCTTCACATCTCCGTTTTGCTCACTGTAGTTTCACTCTTCACAGCCCCATTCTCTTCGCTAAAGTCTCGGTCTCCAAAGCCCCATTCTCCTTGCTGAAGTCTCGCTCTTCACAGCCCCATTCTCCTCACTGAATTCTCGCTCTTCACAGTTCCATTTTCCTCACTGAAGTCTCGCTCTTTACAGCCATGTACTCCTCGCTGAAGTCTTGATCTTCACAGACACATTCTCCTCGCTGAAATCTCGCTCTTTACAGCCCCGTTCTCCTCACTGAACTTTCACTCTCCACAGCCCCATTTGCTTCATTGAATTCTCGCTCTTCACAGCCCCGTTCTCCTTGCTGAAGTCTCGTTCTTCACAGCCCCATTCTCCTTTTTGATGTCTCGCTCTTCACAGTCCCATTCTTCTCACTGCAGTTTCACTGCTCACATTCCCGTGCTCCTCACTGATGTCAGCTCTTCACAGCCCCATTCTCCTCACTGAAGGCCCGCTCTTGAAAGACCCCTTTTCCTTGCTGAAGTTTTGCTTTTCACAGCTCCATTCTCTGCGCTGAAGTCTCGCTCTTCACGGCCCCATGCTCCTCACTGAAGTTTCGGTGTTCACAGTCCTGTTCTCCTTGCTGACGTCTCACATTTCAGATCCGCATTCTCCTCACTGAAGTCTCGCTCTTCACAAACCCGTTCTCCTTGCTGAAGTCTCGCTCTTCACTGCCCCGTTCTCCTCGCTGAAGTCTCGCTCTTCACAGCCGCATTCTCCTCGCTGAATTCTCGCTCTTCAAAGTCCATTCTCCTCGCTGAAGTCTAGCTCTCTACGGCACCATTCTCCTCACTGAAGTCTTGTTCTTCACGGCCCCATTCTCCTCACTGACGTCTCGGTGTTCACAGCCCCGTTCTTCTTGCTGAAGTCTCGCTCTTCACAGCCCCATTCTCCTTGTTGATGTCTCGTTCTTCACAGTCCCGTTCTTCTCACTGAAGTTTCACTGCTCACATTCCCGTTCTCCTCACTGAAGTCTCGCTCTTCACAGCCCCATTCTCCTCACTGAAGGCCCGCTCTTGACAGTCCCGTTCTCCTTGTTGAATTCTCGCTCATCACAGTCCCGTTCTCCTCACTGAAGTTACACTCTTCACAGTCCCGTTCGCCTCAATGCTGTCTCGGTCTTTGAGGTCACGTTCTCCTCGCTGAAGTCTCGCTCTTCATAGACCCCTTCTCCTTGCTGAAGTTTTGCTCTTCACCGCTCCATTCTCCACGCTGATGTCTCGCTCTTCACGGCCCCATGCTCCTCACTGAAGTCTCAGTGTTCACAGTCCTCTTCTCCTTGCTGAGGTCTCGCATTTCAGATCCGCATTCTCCTCACTGAAGTCTCGCTCTTCACAAACCCGTTCTCCTTGCTGAAGTCTCGCTCTTCACTGCCCCGTTCTCCTCGCTGAAGTTGCACTCTGCACAGTCCCGTTCGACTCACTAAATTCTCGCACTTTGCACTCACGTTTTCTTCGCTGAAGACTCGCTCTTCATAGACCCCTTCTACTTGCTGAAGTTTGGCTCTTCACAGCTCCATTCTGCTCACTGAAGTTTCAATCTTCACTGCCCCGTTCTCCTCGCTGAAGTCTCGCTCTTCACAGCCGCATTCTCCTCGCTGAAGTGTCGCTCTTCAAAGTCCGTTCTCCTTGCTGAAGTCTAGCTCTTCACAGCACCATTCTCCTCGCTGAAGTCTCGCTCTTCACGGCCCCATTCTCCTCACTGAAGTCTCGGTGTTCACAGTACCGTTCTCCTTGCTGACGTCTCGCTCTCCACAGCCGCATTCTCCTCGCTAAAGTCTCACTCTTCACAGTCCCTTTCTCCTCGCTGAAGTCTCGCTCTTCACAGCCCCCTTCTCCTCGCTGAAGTTTCGCTCTTCACAGCCACATTCTCCTCAATAAAGTCTTGCTCTTCACAGCCCCGTTCTACTTGTTGAAGTCTCGATCTTCACAGTCCTGTTCTCCTCACTGAAGTTTCAAACTTCACAGTCCCTTTCTCCTCACTGAAGTTTCACTCTTCACAGACCCATTTTCTTTGTTGAATTCTCGCTCTTTAGAGCCCCGTGTTCCTTGCTGAAGACTCGCCCTTCACAGTCCCGTTCCCCTTGCTGAAGTCTCGCTCTTCATAGCCCCATTCTCCTCACTGAAGTCTCGCTCTTCACAGGCCCGTTCTCCTTGTTGAAGTCTCGCTCATCACATTCCCATTCTCTGCACTGAAGTTGCACTCTTCACAGTTCCGTTCGCCTCACTGAAGTCTCGCTCTTTACAGTCACGTTCTCCTCACTGATGTCTCGCTCATCACAGCCCCCTTCTCCTTGCTGTAGTTTCGCTCTTCACATCTCCATCTGCTCACTGAAGTTTCACTGTTCACAGCCCCATTCTCTTCGCTCAAATCTCAGTCTACACCGCCCTATTCTCCTTGCTGAAGTCTTACTCTTCACAGTCCCCTTCTCCTCACTGAAGTCTCGCTCTTCACAGCCCCGTTCTCCTCACTGAAGTTTCACTCTTCACAGCCCCATTTTCTTCATTGAATTCCCGCTCTTCACAGCCCCGTTCTCCTTGCTGAAGTCTCGCTCTTCACAGCCCCGTTCTCCTTGTTGAAGTCTCGCTCTTCACAGTCCCGTTCTTCTCACTGAAGTTTCACTCCTCACATTCCCGTGCTCCTCACTGAAGTCTCGCTCTTCACAGCCCCATTCTCCCCACTGAAGGCTCGCTCTTGACAGTCCCGTTCTCCTTGTTGAAGTCTCACTCATCACAGTCCCGTTCTCCTCACTGAAGTTGCAATCTTCACAGTCCCGTTCGCCTCACTGACATCTCGCTCTTTGCATTCACGTTCTCCTCGCTGAAGTCTCGCTCTTCATAACCCCCTTCTCCTTGCTGAAGTTTTGCGCTTCACAGCTCCATTCTCCCCACTGAAGTTTCGCTCGTCATAGACCCATTCTGCTGGCTGAAGTCTCGCTCTTCACATTCCCGTTCACCTCGCTGAAGTCTCGCAATTCACCGCCTCATTCTCCTGAATGAAGTCTTGCTGTTCACAGCCCTGTTCTCCTTGTTGAAATCTCGCTCTTCACAGTCCTGCTCTCCTCACTGAAGTTTCACTCTTCACAAGGCTGTTCTCCTTGCTGAAGTCTCGCTCTTCAGGGTCCCATTCTCCTCGCTGAAGTTTCACTCTGCACTTCCCCATTCTTCTTGTTAGAATCTCGCTCTTCACAATCAAGTTCTCCTCGCTAAAGGCTCGCACTTGACAATCCTGTTCTCCTCGCTGTAGTCCCGCTCTTCACAGCCCCATTCTTCTCGCTGAAGTCTTGCTCTTTACAGCCATGCTCTCGTTGCTGAACTCTTCACAGCCACGTTCATGTCACTGAAGTCTCGCACTTTTCAGTCATGTTCTCCTCATTGAAGTCTCACTCTTCACAGCCCCATTCTCCTCGATGAAGTCTTGATCTTCACGTCCTAGTTCTAATTGCTGAAGTCTCGCTCTTCATACCCCCATTCTCCTTGCTTCCGTCTCCATGTTCACACACCTGTTCTCCTCGCTGATGTCACGCTGTTCGCAGTCCCGTTCTCCTCACTGAAGTCCCGCTCTTCACAGTCCCATTCTCATCATTGAATTCATGCTCTTCAGAATACCATTCTCCTCGCTGATGTCTTGCTCAAAACAGCCCCGTTCTCCTCACTAAAATTTCACTCTTCACACACCCATTTTCTGTGTTGAATACTCGCACTTTACAGCCACGTTCTCCTTGCTGAAGTCTCGCTCTACACGGCTACGATCTCCTTGGTGAAGATTCGCTCTTCACAGTCCCGTTCCCCAAGCTGAAGTCTCACTCTTCATTGCCCCATTCTCCTCACTGAAGTCTCGCTCATCACAGTCCCGTTCTTCTCACTGAAGTTGCAATCTTCACAGTCCCATTCGCCTCACTGATGTCTCGCTCTTTGCAGTCATGTTCTCTTCGCTGAAGTCTGCCTCTTCACAGCCCCCTTCTCCTTGCTGAAGTCTGGCTCTTCACAGCTCCATTCTGCTCATGGAAGTTTCAATCTTCACAGCCCCATTGTCGTCGCTGAAGTCTCGCTCTGCACTGCCCCATTCTCCTTGCTGAAGACTCTCTCTTCAAAGCCGCATTCTCCTTGCTGAAGTATAGCTCTTCACGGCAACATTCTCCTCGCTGAAGTCTCGCTCTTCACGGCCCCATCCTCCTCACTGAAGTCTAGGTGTTCACAGTCCCGTTCTCCTTGCTGACGTCTCGCACTTCACTGCCCCGTTCTCTTCACTGAAGTTTCACTCTTCACATCTCCATTTTCTTTGTTGAATTCTCGCTCTTTACAGTCCCATTCTCCTGGCTGAAGTCTCGAACCTCACAACCCTGTTCATAACATCTGACGTTTCACTCTTCACAGCCCCATTTTCTTCATTGAATTGTCGCTATTCACAGACCCGTTCTCCTTGCTGAAGTCTCGCCATTCACAGCCACGTTCTCCTTGTTGAGGTCTTGCTCTTCACAGTCCTGATTTCCTCACTGAAGTTTCAATCTTCACAGTCCCGTTCTCCTCTCTGAAGTCTCTTTCTTTACAGTTACGTTCTCCTTGCTGAAGTCTTGCTCTTCTCAGCCCCATTCTCCTCACTGAAGTCTCGCTCCTCACAGCCCTGTTCTCCTCACTGAAGTTTCACTCTTCACAGCCCCATTTTCTTTGTTGAATTCTCGCTCTTCACAGCCCCATTCTCCTTGCTGAAATCTCGCCATTCACAGCCATGTTCTCCTTGTTGAGGTCTCGCTCTTCACAGCCCCGTTCTCCTTGCTGAAGGCTCGCTCTTCACAGCCCCTTTCTCCTTGCTGATGTCTCGCTCTTCACAGCCCCATTTTGCTCACTGATGTTTCACTCTTCTCAGAACCATTCTCATCGCTGAAATCTCGCACTTCACAGCCACGTTCTCCTTGCTGAAGTCGCACTCTAGACGGCCACGTTCTCCTTCGTGAAGACTCGTTCTTCACAGTCCCGTTGCCCTCGCAGAAATCTCGATCTTCATAGCCCCATTCTCCTCACTGAAGTCACAATCTTCACAGCCCCGTTCTCCTAATTGAATTCTCGCTCATCACAGTCCCGTTCTCCTCACTGAAGTTGCACTCTGCACATTCCCCTTCGCTTCACTGAAGTCTCACTCTTCGAAGGCACGTTCTCCTCATTGAAGTCTCGCCCTTCATTGCCCCCTTCTACTTGCTGAAGTCTGGCTCTTCATAGCTCCATTCTGCTCACTGAAGTTTCAATCTTCACAGCCCCATTGTCTTCACTGAAGTCTCGCACTACACTGCCCCGTTCTCCTCGCTGAATTCTCGCTCTTCGCAACCGCATTCTCCTCACTGAAGTCTCGCTCTTCAAAGTCCATTCTCGTCGCTGAAGTCTAGCTCTTCATGGCACCATTCTCCTCGCTGACGTCTCGCTCTTCACGGACTCATTCTCCTCACAGAAGTCTCGGTGCTCACAGCCCCGTTCTCCTCGCTGAAGTTTCGCTCTTCACAGCCTCATTCTCCTCACTGAAGTCTCGCTCTTCACAGCAGGTTCTCCTTGCTGAAGTCTTGCTCTTCACAGCTCCATTCTGCTCATGGAAGTTTCAATCTTCACGGCGCCATTCTCTTCGCTCAAGTCTCGGTCTACACAGCCCCATTCTCCTTGCTGATGTCTCGCTCTTCACAGTCCCATTATCCTCACTGAAGTCTCGCTCTTCACAGCCACATTCTCCTCATTCAAGTTTCACACTTCACAGCCGCATTCTCCTCATTGAAGTCTCGCTCTCCAATGACCCGATCACCTCGCTGAAGCATCGCCTCTTACAGTCCCGTTCTCCTCGCTAACATCTCGCTCTTCACAGCCCCGTTCTCCTTGCTGACATCTTGCTCTTCACTGCCACATCCTCCTTCTGAAGTCACGCACTACACAGTCCCGTTTTCCTTGCTGCAGTCTAGATCTTCAAAACCCCATTCTCCTCTCTGAAGTTTCGCACTTCACAGCCCCATTCTCTTCGCTGAAGTCTCGATCTACACAGCCCCATTCTCACTGCTGAAGTCTCTCTATTCACAGACCCTATCTCCTCGCTAAAGTGGCGCTCTTCACTGCCCTGTTCTCCACGCTGAAGTCTCGCTCTTCACAGTGCCGTTCTCTTCATTGAAATCTCACACTTCACAGCCCCTTTCTCCTCATTGAATTCTCACTCTTCAGAGGCCCATTCTCCTCGCTGAAGACTCGCACTTCAGATCACTATTCTCTTCGCTGAAGTCTCGCTTTTCAGAGTCCTGTTCTCCTAATTGAAGTCTGGCTTTTCACAGCCCCGTTCTCCTTGCTGAATTCTCGCTCTCCAGAGCCCCGCTCTCCTTCTTAAAGTCTCGCTCTTCACAATCACGTTCTCTATCCTGATGTCTCGCTCTTCACAGCTCCGTTCCCCTTGTTGAAGTCTCGCTCTTCACAGTCCTGTTCTCCTCGTTGAAGTCTTGCTCTTCACAGTCCTGTTCTCCTCACTGAAGTCTCGCTCTTCACAGCCCCATTTTCCTTGCTGAAGTCTTGCTCTTCACAGCCAAATTCTGCTTGCTGAAGTATTGTTCTTTACAGTCATGTTCTCCACACTGAAGTCTAGCTCTTCACAGCCCTGTTCTCCTCGCTGAAGTCTTGTACTTCACAGCCCCATTCTCCTTGCTGAACTCTTGCTCTTCACAGCCCTGATCTCCTCGCTGAAGTCTTGCTCTTCGCAGCCCCTATCTCCTCACTGAAAGCTCGCTCTTTACATTCCCGTTCTCCTCGCTGAAGTCTCGCTCTTCCCAGTCTCGTTCTCCTCATTGAAGTTTCGCACTTCACAGCGACATTCTCCTCATTGAAGTCTCGTTCTCCAATGGCAGGATCACCTCACTGAAGCCTCAGACCCTAAATTCCCATTCTCCTCGCTAACGTCTCACTCTTCACAGCCCCGTTCTCCTCGCTGAGGTCTCGCTCTTCACAGCCACATCCTCCTCGCTGAAGTCTCGCTCTTCACAGTCCCATTCTCCTCGCTGAAGTCTCAGTCCTCACAGTCCCGTTCTCTTCACTGAAGTCTCGCTCTTCACAGACCCATTCTCGTCATTGAAGTCTCGCTATTCACAGTCCCGTTCTCCTCACTGATGCCTCGCAGTTGACAGCCCCATTCCCCTCGCTGAAGTCTCGCTCTTCACAGTCCTGTTCTCCTCGCTGAAGTCTCGCTCTTCATAGTCCCATTCTCCTCAATGAAGTTTTACTCTTCACTGCCCCATTCTCTTCGCTGAAGTCTCGCTCTACAAAGCCCCATTCTCCTTGCTGAAGTCTGGCTCTTCACAGTCAGTTTTTCCTTGTTGAAGTCTCGCTTTTCACAGCCCTGTTCTCCTACCTGAAGTCTCGGTCTTTACAGTCATGTTCTCCTTGTTGAAGTCTAGTTCTTCACAGTGCTGTTCTGCTTGTTGAAGTCTCACTCTTCACAGTCCTCATCTCCTCAATGAAGTCTCGCCATTCACAGTCCCATTCTCCTCACTGAAGTCTTGCTCTTCACAGCCCCATTCTCCTTGCTGAAGTCTCGCTCTTCACAGCATCGTTCTCTTCGCTGAAGTCTCGATCTTTACAGTCCTGTTCTCCTCACTGAATTCTCGTTGTTCACAGCCCCATTCTCCTTGCTGAAGTCACTCTATTCACAGCCCGGATATCCTCACTAAAGTGGCGTTCTTCACAGCCCTGTTCTCCACACTGAAGTCTCGCTCTTCACAGTCCCGTTCTCCTCATTGAAGTCTCGCTCTTCGGAGTACCATTCTCCTCGCTGAAGGCTCGCTCTTTAGATCGCTATTCTCTTCACTGAAGTCACGATCTTCACAGTCCTGTTCTCCTCATTGAAGTCTGGCTCTTCACAGCCCCATTCTCCTCGCCGAAGTCTCGCTGTCCAGAGCCCAACACTCCTTCATAAGGTCTCACTGTTCACAATCACGTTCTCCTTACTGAAGTCTCGCTCTTCACAGCCCTGTTCTCTTTTTTGAAGTCTCGATCTACACAGTCCTGTTCTCCTCATTGAAGTCTCGCTCTTCACAGTCCCGTTCTCCTCACTGAAGTCTCGCTCTTCATAGCCCCATTTTCCTTCCTGAAGTGTCGTTCTTCACAGCCACGTTCTGCTCGCTGATATCTCGGTCTTTACAGTCATGTACTCCACACAGATGTCTCGCCCTTCACAGAACTGTTCTGCTCGCTGATGTCTCATACTTCACAGCCCCATTCACCTTGCTGAAGTCTTGCTCTTCACAGCCCTGTTCTCCTCGCTGAAGCCTCGCTCTTCACAGCCCTGTTCTCCACACTGAAGTCTCACTTTTCTCAGTCCCGTTCTCCTCATTGAAGTTTCGCACTTCACAGTCCCTTTCTCCTCATTGAAGTCTCACTCTCCAATGGCACGATCACCTCGCTGAAGCCTCGCTCCTTACAGTCCCGTTCTCCTCGCTATCGTTTCACTCTTCACAGCCCCGTTCTCCTCGCTGACGTCTCCCTCTTCACAGCCACATCCTCCTCGCTGAAGTCTCGCTCTTCACAGTCCCGTTCTCCTCACTGAAGCCTCGCAGTTGACAGCCCCGTTCCCCTCGCTGAAGTGTCACTCTTCACAGTCCTGCTCTCCTCACTGAAGTCTCGCTCTTTACAGTCATGTTCTCCTCACTGAAGTCTTGCACTTCACAGCCCCCTTCTCCTGGCTGAAGTTTCGCTCTTCACAGCTCCATTCTGCTCACTGAAGTTTCACTCTTCACAGCCCCATTCTCTTCGTTAAAATCTAGGTCTAAACAGCCCGATTCTCCTTGCTTTAGTCTCACTCTTCACAGTCCCATTATCTTCACTGAAGTCTCGCTCTTCACAACCACATTCTCCTCATTGAAGTTTCACACTTCACAGCCACATTCACCTCATTGAAGTCTCGCTCTCCAATGACCCGATCACCTCGCTGAAGCCTCGCTCCTTACAGTCCCATTCTCCTCGCTAATATCTCGCAATTCACAGCCCCGTTCTCCTTTTTGACATCTTGCTCTTCACAGCCACATCCTCCTTTTGAAGTCACGCGCTACACAGTCCCGTTTTCCTTGCTGCAGTCTAGATCTTCAAAACCCCGTTCTCCTCTCTGAAGTTTCGCACTTCACAGCCCCATTCTCTTCGCTGAAGTCTCGATCTACACAGCCCCATTCTCATTGCTGAAGTCTCTCTATTCACAGCCCCTATCTCCTCGCTAAAGTGGCGCTCTTCACTGCCCTGTTCTCCACGCTGAAGTCTCGCTCGTCACAGTGCCGTTCTCTTCATTGAAATCTCACACTTCACAGCCCCTTTCTCCTCATTGAATTCTCACGCTTCAGAGTCCCATTCTCCTCGCTGAAGACTCGCTCTTCAGATCACTATACTCTTCGCTGAAGTCTCGCTCTTCAGTGTCCTGTTCTCCTCATTGAAGTCTGGCTCTTCACAGCCCCGTTCTCCTCGCTGAAGTCTCGCTCTCCAGAGCCCCGCTCTCCTTCTTAAAGTCTCGCTCTTCACAATCACGTTCTCCTTCCTGACGTCTCGCTCTTCACAGCCCCATTCTCCTTGTTGAAGTCTCGCTCTTCACAGTCCTGTTCTCCTCACTGAAGTCTCACTCATCACAGCCCCATTTTCCTTGCTGAACTCTCGCTCTTCACAGTCCTGTTCTCCTCGCTGAAGTCTCAGTCTTCACAGCCCCATTCTCTTCACTGAAGTCTCGCTCTTCACAGACCCATTCTCATCATTGAAGTCTCGCTCTTCACTGTCCCGTTCTCCTCACTGAAGCCTCACAGTTGACAGTCCTGTCCCCCTCGCTGAAGTCTCGCTCTTCACAGTTCTGTTCTCCTCGCTGATGTCTCACTCTTCACAGTCCTGTTCTCCTCGATGAAGTCTCGGTCTTCATAGTCCCGTTCTCCTCAATGAACTTTCACTCTTCACAGCCCCATTCTCTTCGTTGAAGTCTCGCTCTACAAAGCCTCATTCTCCTTGCTGAAGTCACACCCTTCACAGTCCCGTTCTCCTCGCTGAAGTCTTTCTCTTCAGAGACCCATTATCCTCATTGAAGTCTGGCTCTTCACAGCACCATTCCCCTCGCCGAAGACTCGCGCTTCAGAACCCCATTCTCCTTGTTGAAGTCTCGCTCTTCACAGTCACTTTCTCCTTGTTGAAGTCTCGCTTTTCACAGCCCCGTTCTCCTACCTGAAGTCTCGGTCTTTTCAGTCATGTTCTCCTTGTTGAATTTCAACTCTTCACAGAGCTGTTCTACTTGTTGAAGTCTCTCTCTTCACAGTCCTGTTCTCCTCAATGAAGTCTCGCCCTTCACAGTCCCATTCTCCTCACTGAAGTCTTGCTCTTCACAGCCCCATTCTCCTCACTGAAGTCTCGCTCTTCACAGCCCCATTCTCCTTGCTGAAGTCACTCTATTCACAGCCCGGATATCCTCGCTAAAGTGGCGTTCTTCACAGCCCTGTTCTCCACGCTGATGTCTCGCTCTTCACAGTCCAGTTCTCTTCATTGAAGTCTCGCATTTCACATCCCCTTTCTCCTCATTGAAGTCTTGCTCTTCAGAGTACCATTCTCCTCGCTGAAGACTCCCTCTTCAGATCGCTATTCTCTTCGCTGAAGTCTCGATCTTCACAGTCCTGTTCTCCTAATTGAAGTCTGGCTCTTCACAGCCCCATTCGGCTCGCCGAAGTCTCGCTTTCCAGAGCCGCGCTCTCCTTCTTAAGGTCTAGCTATTCACAATCACGTTCTCCTTACTGAAGTCTCGCTCTTCACTGCCCCGTGCTCCTCTTTGAAGTCTCGCTCAACACAGTCCTGTTCTGCTCGTTGAAGACTCGCTCTTTACAGTCCCGTTCTCCTCACTGAAGTCTCGCTCTTCACAGCCCCATTTTCCTTCCTGAAGTGTCGCTCTTCACAGCCACGTTCTGTTCGCTGAAGTCTCGGTCTTTACAGTCATGTACTCCACACTGATGTCTCGCCCTTCACAGAACTGTTCTGCTCGCTGATGTCTCATGCTTCACAGCCCCATTCTCCTCGCTGAAGTCTTGCTCTTCACAGACCTGTTCTCCACGCTGAAGTCTCGCTCTTCACAGCAACGTTCTCTTCGCTGAAGTCTCGATCTTTACAGTCCCGTTCTCCTCACTGAATTCTCGTTGTTCACAGCCCCATTCTCCTTGCTGAAGTCACTCTATTCATAGCCCGGATATCCTCACTAAAGTGGCGTTCTTCACAGCCCTGTTCTCCACACTGAAGTCTCGCTCTTCACAGTCCCGTTCTCCTCATTGAAGTCTCGCTCTTCGGAGTACCATTCTCCTCGCTGAAGGCTCGCTCTTTTTATCGCTATTCTCTTCGCTGAAGTCTCGATCTTCACAGTCCTGTTCTCCTCATTGAAGTCTGGCTCTTCACAGCCCCATTCTCCTCGCCGAAGTCTCGCTGTCCAGAGCCCAGCTCTCCTTCATAAGGTCTCACTATTCACAATCACGTTCTCCTTACTGAAGTCTCGCTCTTCACAGCCCTGTTCTCTTTTTTGAAGTCTCGATCTACACAGTCCTGTTCTCCTCGTTGAAGTCTCGCTCTTCACAGTCCCGTTCTCCTCATTGAAGTTTCGCACTTCACAGCCGCAATCTCCTCATTGAAGTCTTACTCTCCAAAGGTACGATCACCTCGCTTAAGCCTCGCTCCTTACAGTCCCCTTCTCCTCGTTATCGTCTCACTCTTCACAGCCCCGTTCTCCTCGCTGATGTCTCCCTCTTCACAGCCACATCCTCCTCGCTGAAGTCTCACTCTTCACAGTCCCGTTCTCCTCGCTGAAGTCTCAGTACACACAGCCCCGTTCTCTTCACTAAAGTCTCGCTCTTCACAGACCCATTCTCGTCATTGAAGTCTCGCTCTTCACAGTCCCGTTCTCCTCACTGAAGCCTCGCAGTTGACAGCCCCGTTCCCCTCGCTGAAGTGTCACTCTTCACAGTCATGTTCCCCTCACTGAAGTCTTGCACTTCACAGCCCCCTTCTCCTTGCTGAAGTTTCGCTCTTCACAGCTCCGTTCTGCTCACTGAAGTTTCACTCTTCACAGCCCCATTCTCTTCGCTAACGTCTCGGTCTAAACAGCCCTATTCTCCTTGCTGATGTCTCGCTCTTCACAGTCCCATTATCCTCACTGAAGTCTCGCTCTTCACAACCACATTCTCCTCATTGAAGTTTCACACTTCACAGCCTCATTCTCCTCACTGAAGTCTCGCTCTCCAATGACCCGATCTCCTCGCTGAAGTCTCGCTCCTTACACTCCCGTTCTCCTCGCAAACATCTTGCTCTTCACAGCCCCGTTCTCCTTTTTGACATCTTGCTCTTCACAGCCACATCCTCCTTCTGAAGTCACGCGATACACAGTCCCGTTTTCCTTGCTGCAGTCTAGATCTTCAAAACCCCGTTCTCCTCTCTGAAGTTTCGCATTTCACAGCCCCATTCTCTTCGCTGAAGTCTCGATCTACACAGCCCCATTCTCATTGCTGAAGTCTCTCTATTCACAGCCCCTATCTCCTCGCTAAAGTGGCGCTCTTCACTGCCCTGTTCTCCACGCTGAAGTCTCGCTCTTCACAGTGCCGTTCTCTTCATTGAAATCTCACACTTCACAGCCCCTTTCTCCTCATTGAATTCTCACTCTTCAGAGTCCCATTCTCCTCGCTGAAGACTCGCTCTTCAGATCACTATTCTCTTCGCTGAAGTCTCGCTTTTCAGAGTCCTGTTCTCCTAATTGAAGTCTGGCTTTTCACAGCCCCGTTCTCCTTGCTGAAGTCTCGCTCTTTACAGTCTCGTTCTCCTCGCTGAAGTCTTGCTCTTCACAGACCTGTTCTCCACGCTGAAGTTTCGCTCTTCACAGCAACGTTCTCTTCGCTGAAGTCTCGATCTTTACAGTCCTGTTCTCCTCACTGAATTCTTGTTGTTCACAGCCCCATTCTCCTTGCTGAAGTCACTCTATTCACAGCCCGGATATCCTCACTAAAGTGGCGTTCTTCACAGCCCTGTTCTCCACACTGAAGTCTCGCTCTTCACAGTCCCGTTCTCCTCATTGAAGTCTCGCTCTTCGGAGTACCATTCTCCTCGCTGAAGGCTCGCTCTTTTTATCGCTATTCTCTTCGCTGAAGTCTCGATCTTCACAGTCCTGTTCTCCTCATTGAAGTCTGGCTCTTCACAGCCCCATTCTCCTCGCCGAAGTCTCGCTGTCCAGAGCCCAGCTCTCCTTCATAAGGTCTCACTATTCACGATCTCCTTACTGAAGTCTCGCTCTTCACAGCCCTGTTCTCTTTTTTGAAGTCGCGATCTACACAGTCCTGTTCTCCTCGTTGAAGTCTCGCTCTTCACAGTCCCGTTCTCCTCACTGAAGTCTCGCTCTTCACAGCCCCATTTTCCTTCCTGAAGTGTCGCTCTTCACAGCCACGTTCTGCTCGCTGAAGTCTCGGTCTTTACAGTCATGTACTCCACACAGATGTCTCGCCCTTCACAGAACTGTTCTGCTCGCTGATGTCTCATACTTCACAGCCCCAGTCACCTTGCTGAAGTCTTGCTCTTCACAGCCCTGTTCTCCTCGCTGTAGCCTCGCTCTTCGCAGCCCTGTTCTCCACACTGAAGTCTCACTCTTCTCAGTCCCGTTCTCCTCATTGAAGTTTCGCACTTCACAGTCCCTTTCTCCTCATTGAAGTCTCACTCTCCAATGGCACGATCACCTCGCTGAAGCCTCGCTCCTTACAGTCCTGTTCTCCTCGCTATCGTTTCACTCTTCACAGCCCCGTTCTCCTCGCTGACGTCTCGCTCTTCACAGCCACATCCTCCTCGCTGAAGTCTCACTCTTCACAGTCCCGTTCTCCTCGCTGAAGTCTCAGTCCTCACAGCCCCGTTCTCTTCACTAAAGTCTCGCTCTTCACAGACCCATTCTCGTCATTGAAGTCTCGCTCTTCACAGTCCCGTTCTCCTCACTGAAGCCTCGCAGTTGACAGCCCCGTTCCCCTCGCTGAAGTGTCACTCTTCACACTCCTGCTCTCCTCACTGAAGTCTCGCTCTTTACAGTCATGTTCTCCTCACTGAAGTCTTGCACTTCACAGCCCCCTTCTCCTTGCTGAAGTTTCGCTCTTCACAGCTCCATTCTGCTCACTGAAGTTTCACTCTTCACAGCCCCAGTCTCTTCGCTAATGTCTCGGTCTAAACAGCCCGATTCTCCTTGCTGATGTCTCGCTCTTCACAGTCCCATTATCCTCACTGAAGTCTCGCTCTTCACAACCACATTCTCCTCATTGAAGTTTCACACTTCACAGCCACATTCTCCTCATTGAAGTCTCGCTCTCCAATGACCCGATCACCTTGCTGAAGCCTCGCTCCTTACAGTCCCATTCTCCTCGCTAACATCTCGCAATTCACAGCCCCGTTCTCCTTTTTGACATCTTGCTCTTCACAGCCACATCCTCCTTTTGAATTCACGCGCTACACAGTCCCGTTTTCCTTGCTGCAGTCTAGATCTTCAAAACCCCGTTCTCCTCTCTGAAGTTTCGCACTTCACAGCCCCATTCTCTTCGCTGAAGTCTCGATCTACACAGCCCCATTCTCATTGCTGAAGTCTCTCTATTCACAGCCCCTATCTCCTCGCTAAAGTGGCGCGCTTCACTGCCCTGTTCTCCACGCTGAAGTCTCGCTCGTCACAGTGCCGTTCTCTTCATTGAAATCTCGCTCTTCAGAGTCCCATTCTCCTCGCTGAAGACTCGGTCTTCAGTGTCCTGTTCTCCTCATTGAAGTCTGGCTCTTCACAGCCCCGTTCTCCTCGCTGAAGTCTCGCTCTCCAGAGCCACGCTCTCCTTCTTAAAGTCTCGCTCTTCACAATCACGTTCTCCTTCCTGACGTCTCACTCTTCACAGCCCCATTCTCCTTGTTGAAGTCTCGTTCTTCACCTTCCTGGTCTCCTCTATGAAGTCTCACTCATCACAGCCCCATTTTCATTGCTGAACTCTCGCTCTTCACAGTCCCGTTCTCCTCGCTGAAGTCTCAGTCTTCACAGCCCCTTTCTCTTCACTGAAGTCTCGCTCTTCACACACCCATTCTCATCATTGAAGTCTCGCTCTTCACAGTCCCGTTCTCCTCACTGAAGCCTCAGAGTTGACAGTCCTGTCCCCCTCGCTTAAGTCTCGCTCTTCACAGTTCTGTTCTCCTCGCTGATGTCTCGCTCTTCACAGTCCTGTTCTCCTTGATGAAGTCTCGGTCTTCATAGTCCCGTTCTCCTCAATGAACTTTCACTCTTCACAGCCCCATTCTGCTCACGGAAGTTTCACTCTTCACAGCCCCATTCTCTTCGCTAATGTCTCGGTCTAAACAGCCCGATTCTCCTTGCTGATGTCTCGCTCTTCACAGTCCCATTATCCTCACTGAAGTCTCGCTCTTCACAACCACATTCTCCTCATTGAAGTTTCACACTTCACAGCCACATTCTCCTCATTGAAGTCTCGCTCTCCAATGACCCGATCACCTTGCTGAAGCCTCGCTCCTTACAGTCCCATTCTCCTCGCTAACATCTCGCAATTCACAGCCCCGTTCTCCTTTTTGACATCTTGCTCTTCACAGCCACATCCTCCTGTTGAATTCACGCGCTACACAGTCCCGTTTTCCTTGCTGCAGTCTAGATCTTCAAAACCCCGTTCTCCTCTCTGAAGTTTCGCACTTCACAGCCCCATTCTCTTCGCTGAAGTCTCGATCTACACAGCCCCATTCTCATTGCTGAAGTCTCTCTATTCACAGCCCCTATCTCCTCGCTAAAGTGGCGCGCTTCACTGCCCTGTTCTCCACGCTGAAGTCTCGCTCGTCACAGTGCCGTTCTCTTCATTGAAATCTCGCTCTTCAGAGTCCCATTCTCCTCGCTGAAGACTCGGTCTTCAGTGTCCTGTTCTCCTCATTGATGTCTGGCTCTTCACAGCCCCGTTCTCCTCGCTGAAGTCTCGCTCTCCAGAGCCACGCTCTCCTTCTTAAAGTCTCGCTCTTCACAATCACGTTCTCCTTCCTGACGTCTCACTCTTCACAGCCCCATTCTCCTTGTTGAAGTCTCGTTCTTCACCTTCCTGGTCTCCTCTATGAAGTCTCACTCATCACAGCCCCATTTTCCTTGCTGAACTCTCGCTCTTCACAGTCCCGTTCTCCTCGCTGAAGTCTCAGTCTTCACAGCCCCTTTCTCTTCACTGAAGTCTCGCTCTTCACACACCCATTCTCATCATTGAAGTCTCGCTCTTCACAGTCCCGTTCTCCTCACTGAAGCCTCAGAGTTGACAGTCCTGTCCCCCTCGCTTAAGTCTCGCTCTTCACAGTTCTGTTCTCCTCGCTGATGTCTCGCTCTTCACAGTCCTGTTCTCCTCGATGAAGTCTCACTCATCACAGCCCCATTTTCCTTGCTGAACTCTCGCTCTTCACAGTCCCGTTCTCCTCGATGAAGTCTCGGTCTTCATAGTCCCGTTCTCCTCAGTGAACTTTCACTCTTCACAGCCCCATTCTCTTCATTGAAGTCTCGCTCTACAAAGCCTCATTCTCCTTGCTGAAGTCACACCCTTCACAGTCCCGTTCTCCTCGCTGAAGTCTTTCTCTTCAGAGACCCATTATCCTCATTGAGGTCTGGCTCTTCACAGCACCATTCCCCTCGCCGAAGACTCGCGCTTCAGAACCCCATTCTCCTTGTTGAAGTCTCAATCTTCACAGTCACTTTCTCCTTGTTGAAGTCTCGCTTTTCACAGCCCCGTTCTCCTACCTGAAGTCTCAGTCTTTTCAGTCATGTTCTCCTTGTTGTATTTCAACTCTTCACAGAGCTGTTCTACTTGTTGAAGTCTCTCTCTTCACAGTCCTGTTCTCCTCAATGAAGTCTCGCCCTTCACAGTCCCATTCTCCTCACTGAAGTCTTGCTCTTCACAGCCCCATTCTCCTCACTGAAGTCTCGCTCTTCACAGACCCATTCTCCTTGCTGAAGACACTCTATTCACAGCCCGGATATCCTCGCTAAAGTGGCGTTCTTCACAGCCCTGTTCTCCACGCTGAAGTCTCGCTCTTCACAGTCCCGTTCTCTTCATTGAAGTCTCGCAGTTCACATCCCCTTTCTCCTCATTGAAGTCTCGCTCTTCAGAGTACCATTCTCCTCGCTGAAGACTCGCTCTTCAGATCGCTATTCTCTTCGCTGAAGTCTCGATCTTCACAGTCCTTTTCTCCTCATTGAAGTCTGGCTCTTCACAGCCCCATTCTGCTCGCCGAAGTCTCGCTGTCCAGAGCCCCGCTCTCCTTCTTAAAGTCTCGCTCTTCACAGTGCCGTTCTCCTCACTGAAGTCTCGCTCTTCACAGCCCCATTTTCCTTCCTGAAGTGTCGCTCTTCACAGCCACGTTCTGCTCGCTGAAGTCTTGGTCCTTACAGTCATGTACTCCACACAGATGTCTCGCACTTCACAGAACTGTTCTGCTCGCTGATGTCTCATACTTCACAGCCCCATTCACCTTGCTGAAGTCTTGCTCTTCACAGCCCTGTTCTCCTTGCTGAAGCCTCGCTCTTTGCAGCCCTGTTCTCCACACTGAAGTCTCACTCTTCTCAGCCCCGTTCTCCTCATTGAAGTTTCGCACTTCACAGTCCCTTTCTCCTCATTGAAGTCTCACTCTCCAATGGCACGATCACCTCGCTGAAGCCTCGCTCCTTACAGTCCCGTTCTCCTCGCTATCGTTTCACTCTTCACAGCCCCGTTCTCCTCGCTGATGTCTCCCTCTTCACAGCCACATCCTCCTCGCTGAAGTCTCGCTCTTCACAGTCCCGTTCTCCTCATTGAAGCCTCGCAGTTGACAGCCCCGTTCCCCTCGCTGAAGTGTCACTCTTCACACTCCTGCTCTCCTCACTGAAGTCTCGCTCTTTACAGTCATGTTCTCCTCACTGAAGTCTTGCACTTCTCAGCCCCCTTCTCCTTGCTGAAGTTTCGCTCTTCACAGCTCCATTCTGCTCACGGAAGTTTCACTCTTCACAGCCCCATTCTCTTCGCTAATGTCTCGGTCTAAACTGCCCGATTCTCCTTGCTGATGTCTCGCTCTTCACAGTCCCATTATCCTCACTGAAGTCTCGCTCTTCACAACCACATTCTCCTCATTGAAGTTTGACACTTCACAGCCACATTCTCCTCATTGAAGTCTCGCTCTCCAATGACACGATCACCTCGCTGAAGCCTCGCTCCTTACAGTCCCATTCTCCTCGCTAACATCTCGCAATTCACAGCCCCGTTCTCCTTTTTGACATCTTGCTCTTCACAGCCACATCCTCCTTTTGAAGTCACGCGTTACACAGTCCCGTTTTCCTTGCTGCAGTCTAGATCTTCAAAACCCCGTTCTCCTCTCTGAAGTTTCGCACTTCACAGCCCCATTCTCTTCGCTGAAGTCTCGATCTACACAGCCCCATTCTCATTGCTGAAGTCTCTCTATTCACAGCCCCTATCTCCTCGCTAAAGTGGCGCTCTTCACTGCCCTGTTCTCCGCGCTGAAGTCTCGCTCTTCACAGTGCCGTTCTCTTCATTGAAATCTCACACTTCACAGCCCCTTTCTCCTCATTGAATTCTCACTCTTCAGAGTCCCATTCTCCTTGCTGAAGACTCGCTCTTCAGATCACTATTCTCTTCGCTGAAGTCTCGCTTTTCAGAGTCCTGTTCTCCTAATTGATGTCTGGCTCTTCACAGCCCCGTTCTCCTCGCTGAAGTCTCGCTCTCCAGAGCCACGCTCTCCTTCTTAAAGTCTCGCTCTTCACAATCACGTTCTCCTTCCTGACGTCTCGCTCTTCACAGCCCCATTCTCCTTGTTGAAGTCTCGCTCTTCACAGTCCCGTTCTCCTCGCTGAAGTCTCAGTCTTCACAGCCCCATTCTCTTCACTGAAGTCTCGCTCTTCGCAGACCCATTCTCATCATTGAAGTCTCGCTCTTCACAGTCCTGTTCTCCTCACTGAAGCCTCACAGTTGACAGTCCTGTCCCCCTCGCTGAAGTCTCGCTCTTCACAGTTCTGTTATCCTCATTGATGTCTCGCTCTTCACAGTCCTGTTCTCCTCGATGAAGTCTCGGTCTTCATAGTCCCGTTCTCCTCAATGAAGTTTCACTCTTCACTGCCCCATTCTCTTCGTTGAAGTCTCGCTCTACAAAGCCTCATTCTCCTTGCTGAAGTCACACCCTTCACAGCCCCGTTCTCCTCGCTGAAGTCTTTCTCTTCAGAGACCCATTATCCTCATTGAAGTCTGGCTCTTCACAGCACCATTCCCCTCGCCGAAGACTCGCGCTTCAGAACCCCATTCTCCTTGTTGAAGTCTCGCTCTTCACAGTCACTTTCTCCTTGTTGAAGTCTCGCTTTTCACAGCCCCGTTCTCCTACCTGAAGTCTCGGTCTTTTCAGTCATGTTCTCCTTGTTGAATTTCAACTCTTCACAGAGCTGTTCTACTTGTTGAAGTCTCTCTCTTCACAGTCCTGTTCTCCTCACTGAAGTCTTGCTCTTCACAGCCCCATTCTCCTCACTGAAGTCTCGCTCTTCACAGCCCCATTCTCCTTGCTGAAGTCACTCTATTCACAGCCCGGATATCCTCGCTAAAGTGGCGTTCTTCACAGCCCTGTTCTCCACGCTGATGTCTCGCTCTTCACAGTCCCGTTCTCTTCATTGAAGTCTCGCAGTTCACATCCCCTTTCTCCTCATTGAAGTCTCACTCTTCAGAGTACCATTCTCCTCGCTGAAGACTCGCTCTTCAGATCGCTATTCTCTTCGCTGAAGTCTCGATCTTCACAGTCCGGTTCTCCTAATTGAAGTCTGGCTCTTCACAGCCCCATTCTGCTCGCCGAAGTCTCGCTGTCCAGAGCTCCACTCTCCTTCTTAAGGTCTCGCTATTCACAATCACGTTCTCCTTACTGAAGTCTCGCTCTTCACAGCCCCGTTCTCCTTTTTGAAGTCTCGCTCTACGCAGTCTGTTCTCCTCGTTGAAGTCTTGCTCTTCACAGTCCTGTTCTCCTCATTGAAGTCTGGCTCTTCACAGCCGCGTTCTCCTCGCTGAAGTCTCGCTCTCCAGAGCCCCGCTCTCCTTTTAAAATTCTCACTCTTCACAAACACGTTCTCCTTCCTGACGTCTCGCTCTTCACAGCCCCATTCTCCTTGTTGAAGTCTCGCTCTTCACAGTCCTGTTCTCCTCGTTGAAGTCATGCACTTCACAGTCCCATTCTCCTCGCTGAAGTCCCGTTCTTCACAGCCCCATTTTCCTCGCTGAAGTCTCGATCTTCACAGTCCCGTTCTCCTCGCTGAAGTCTCAGTCCTCACAGCCCCGTTCTCTTCACTGAAGTCTCGCACTTCACAGACCCATTCTTGTCATTGAAGTCTCGCTCTTCACAGTCCCGTTCTCCTCACTGAAGCCTCACAGTTGACAGCACCGTTCCCCTCGCTGAAGTCTCGCTCTTCACAGTTCTGTTCTCCTCGCTGATGTCTCGCTCTTCACAGTCCTGTTCTCCTCGCTGAAGTCTCGCTCTTCCCAGTCCCGTTCTCCTCAATGAAGTTTCACTCTTCACTCTTCACAGTCTCGCATTTCACAGCCCCTTTCTCTTCATTGAGGTCTCGCTTTTCAGAATACCATTCTCCTCACTGAAGACTCGCTCTTTAGATCGCTATTCTCTTCGCTGAAGTCTCGTGTTTCACAGTCCTGTTCTCCTCATTGAAGTATGGCTCTTCACAGCCCCATTCTCCTCTCCGAAGTCTCGCTGTCCAGAACCCCATTCTCCTTCTTAAGGTCTCGCTATTCACAATCACGTTCTCCTTACTGAAGTCTCGCTCTTCACAGCCCCGTTCTCCTTTTTGAAGTCTCGCTCTACACAGTCCTGTTCTCCTCGTTGAAGTCTCGCTCTTCACAGTCCCGTTCTACTCACTGAAGTCTCACACTTCACAGCCCCATTTTCCTTCCTGAAGTGTCGCTCTTCACAGCCACGTTCTGCTCGCTGAAGTCTCGGTCTTTACAGTCATGTACTCCAAACTGATGTCTCGCCCTTCACAGATCTGTTCTGCTCGCTGATGTCTCATACTTCACAGCCCCATTCTCCTTGCTAAAGTGTTGATCTTCACAGCCCTGTTCTCCTTGTTGAAGTCTCGCTCTTCGCAGCCCCTTTCTCCTCGCTGAATTCTCGCTCTTTACAGTCCCGTTCTCCTCGCTGAATTCTCGCTCTTCACAGCCCTATTCTCCACGCTGAAGTCTCGCACTTCACAGTCCCGTTCTCCTCATGGAAGTCTGGCACTTCACAGCCCCATTCTCCTCGCTGAAGTCTCACACTCCAGAGCCATGCTCTCCTTCTTAAAGTCTCGCTCTTCACAGTCCCGTTCTCCTCATTGAAGTTTCTCACTTCACAGCCGCATTCTCCTCATTGAAGTCTCTCTCTCCAATGGCACAATCACCTCGCTGAAGCCTCGCTCCTTACAGTCCCGTTCTCCTCGCTATCGTCTCACTCTTCACAGCCCCGTTCTCCTCGCTGAAGTCTCGCTCTTCACAGCCACATCCTCTTCGCTGAAGTCTCACTCTTCACAGTCCCGTTCTCCTCGGTGACGTCTCGGTCCTCACAGCCCCATTCTCTTCACTGAAGACTCGCTCTTCACACACCCATTCTCGTCATTGAAGTCTCGCTCTTCACAGTCCCCTTCTCCTCACTGAAGCCTAGTAGTTGACAGCCCCGTTCCCTTCGCTGAAGTCTCGCTCTTCACAGTTCTGTTCTCCTCGCTTATGTCTCGCTCTTCACAGTCCTGTTCTCCTCACTGAAGTCTTGCTCTTCACAGTCACGTTCTCCTCAATGAAGTTTCACTCTTCACTGCCCCATTCTCTTCACTGAAGTCTCGCTCTACAAAGCCCCGTTCTCCTCGCTGAAGACTTTCTCTTCAGAGACCCGTTATCCTCACTGAAGTCTGGCTCTTCACAGCACCATTCCCCTCGCCGAAGACTCGCGCTTCAGAACCCCATTCTCCTTGTTGAAGTCTCGCTCTTCACAGTCACTTTCTCCTTGCTGAAGTCTTGCTCTTCACAGCCCTGATCTCCACGCTGAAGTCTCGCTCTTCACAGTCCCGTTCTCTTCATTGAATTCTCGCATTTCACAGCCCCTTTCTCCTCATTGAAGTCTCGCTCTTCAGAGTATCATTCTCCTCGCTAAAGACTCGCTCTTCAGATCGCTATTCTCTTCACTGAAGTCTCGCTCTTCACAGCCCCATTCTCCTCGCCGAAGTCTCGCTGTCCAGAGCCCCGCTTTCCTTCTTAAGGTCTCGCTATTCACAATCACTTTCTCCTTACTGAAGTCTCGCTCTTCACAGCCCCGTTCTCCTTTTTGAAGTCTCGCTCTACACAGTCCTGTTCTCCTCGTTGAATTCTCACTCTTCACAGTTTCGTTCTCCTCATTGAAGTCTCGATCTTCACATCCCCATTTTCCTTACTGAAGTCTCGCTCTTCACAGCCACATTCTGCTCGCTGAAGTCTCATACTTTACAGTCATGTACTCCTCACTGAAGTCTCGCTCTTTACAGCCCCATTCTCCTCGCTGAAGTCTCGCTCTTCGCAACCCCTATCTCCTCGCTGAAGTCTCGCTCTTTACAGTCCCATTCTCCTCGCTGAAGTCTCGCTCTTCACAGCCCTGTTCTCCACGCTGAAGTCTCGCTCTTCACAGTCCCGTTCTCCTCATTGAAGTTTAGCACTTCACAGCCGCATTCTCCTCATTGAAGTCTCGCTATCCAATGGCCCGATCTCCTCGCTGACGGCTCGATCCTTACAGTCCTGTTTTCCTTGCTAACGTCTCGCTCTTCACAGCCCCGTTCTCATCGCTGATGTCTTGCTCTTCACAGCCACATCCTCCTCACTGAAGTCTCACTCTGCACAGTCCCGTTCTCCTCGCTGAATCAAGGTCTTCACAGCCCCATTCTCATCATTGAGGTCTCACTCATCACAGTCCCGTTCTGCTCACTGAAGCTTCGCTCTTCACAGCCTCGTTCCCCTCGCTGAAGTCTCGCTCTTCACAGCCACATCCTCCTTCTGAAGTAACGCACTACTCCTTGCTGCAGTCTAGTTCTTCAAAACCCCGTACTCCTCTCTGAAGTTTCGCACTTCACAGCCCCATTCTCTTCGCTGAAGTCTCGATCTACACAGCCCCATTCTCGTTGCTGAAGTCTCTCTATTCACAGCCCGTATCTCCTCGCTAAAGTGGCGCTCTTCACTGTCCTGTTCTCCAATCTGAAGACTCGCTCTTCACAGTGCCGTTCTCTTCATTGAAATCTCAAAATTCACAGCCGCTTTCTCCTCATTGAATTCTCACTCTTCAGAGTACCATTCCCCTCGCTGAAGACTCGCTCTTCAGATCACTATTCTCTTCGCTGAAGTCTCGCTCTTCAGAGTCCTGTTCTCCTCAGTAAATTCTGGCTCTTCACAGCCCCATTCTCTTCGCTGAAGTCTCGCTCTCCAGAGCCGCGCTCTCCTTCTTAAAGTCTCGCTCTTCACAATCACATTCTCCTTCCTGACGTCTCGCTCTTCACAGCCCCATTTTCCTTGCTGAAGTTTCACTCTTCACAGCCACGTTCTGCTGGCTGAAGTCTTGGTCTTTTCAGTCATGTTCTCCTCACTGAAGTCTTGTTCTTCACAGTCCTGTTCTCCTCGCTGAAGTCTCATACTTCACAGCCCCATTCTCCTTACTGAAGTCTTGCTCTTCACAGCCCTGTTGTCCTCGCTGAAGTCTCGCTCTTCGCAGCCCCTATCTCCTCGCTGAAAGCTCGCTCTTTACAGTCCCGTTCTCCTCGCTGAACTCTCGCTCTTCACAGCCCCTATCTCCTCGCTGAAGTCTCGCTCTTTACAGTCCCGTTCTCCTCGCTGAAGTCTCGCTCTTCACAGCCCTGTTCTCCACGCTGAAGTCTCGCTCTTCACAGTCCCTTTCTCCTCATTGAAGTTTAGCACTTCACCGCCGCATTCTCCTCATTGAAGTCTTACCCTCCAATGGCACGATCACCTCGCTGAAGACTCGCTCCTTACAGTCCCGTTCTCCTCGCTAACGTCTCACTCTTCACAGCCCCGTTCTCCTCGCTGACGTCTCACTCTTCACAGCCACATCCTCCTCGCTGAAGTCTCGCTCTTCACAGTCCCGTTCTCCTCGCTGAAGTCTCAGTCCTCACAGCCCCGTTCTATTCACTGAGGTCTCATACTTCACAGCCCCATTCTCCTTACTGAAGTCTTGCTCTTCACAGCCCTGTTCTCCTCGGTGAAGTCTCGCTCTTCGCAGCCCCTATCTCCTCGCTGAAAGCTCGCTCTTTACAGTCCCGTTCTCCTCGCTGAACTCTCGCTCTTCACAGCCCCTATCTCCTCGCTGATGTCTCGCTCTTCACATTTCTGTTCTCCTCACTGAAGTCTCGCTCTTCACAGTCCCGTTCTCCTCAATGAAGTTTCACTCTTCACTGCCTCATTCTCTTCGCTGAAGTCACGCACTACAAAGCCCCATTCTCCTTGCTGAAGTCACACCCTTCACAGCCCCGTTCTCCTCCCTGAAGTCTTTCTCTTCAGAGACCCGTTATCCTCACTGAAGTCTGGCTCTTCACAGCACCGTTCCCCTCGCCGAAGACTCGCGCTTCAGAATGCTATTCTCCTTGTTCAATTCTCACTCTTCACAGAAACTGTCTTCATGTTGAAGTCTCGCTTTTCACATCCCCGTTCTCCTCGCTGAAGTCTCGCTCTGCAGAGCCCCGCTCTCCTTCATAAGGTGTCGCTATTCACAATCACGTTCTCCTTACTGAAGTCTCGATCTTCACAGCCCCGTTCTCCTTGTTGAAGTCTCGCTCTACACAGTCCTGTTCTCCTGACTGAAGTCTCGCTCTTCACAGTCCCGTTCTCCTCACTGAAGTCTCGCTCTTCACAACCCGTTTGTCCTTGCTGAAGTCTCGCTCTTCACATCCACGTTCTGCTCACTGAAGTCTCGGTCTTTACCATCATGTACTCCTCACTGAAGTCTCGCTCTTCACAGCCCTGTTCTCCTCGCTGAAGTCTCATACTTCACAGCCCCATTCTCCTTGCGGAAGTCTTGCTCTTCACAGCCCTGTTCTCTTCACTGAAGTCTCGCTCTTCACAGCCCCTATCTCCTCGCTGAGGTCTCGCTCTTTACAGTCCCGTTCTCCTCGCTGAAGTCTCACTCTTCATAGCCCTGTTCTCCACGCTGAAGTCTTGCTCTTCACAGACCCGTTCTCCTCATTGAAGTTTTGCACTTCGCATCTGCATTCTCCTCATTGATTTCTGGCTCTGCAATGGACAGCTCTCCTCACTGAAGCCTCGATCCTTACAGTCCCGTTCTCCGTGCTAAAGTCACGCTCGTCACAGCCCCGTTCTCCTCGCAGACGACTCGCTCTTCACAGCCACATCCTCCTCGCTGAAGTCTCACTCTTCACAGTCCCGTTCTCCTCGCTGAAGTCTCGGTCTTCACTGCCCCGTTCTTGTCACTGAAGTCTCGCTCTTCACAGCCCCATTCTCATCATTGAAGTCTCGCTCTTAACAGTCCCATTCTGCTCACTGAAGCCTCGCACTTCACAGCCCCGTTCCCCTCGCTGAAGTCTTGCTCTTCACAGCCACATTTTCCTCTCTGAAGTCACGCTCGACACAGACCTGTTCTCCTTGCTGCAGTCTAGATCTTCAAAACCCCGTTCTCCTCTCTGAAGTTTCACACTTCACAGCCCCATTCTCTTCGCTGAAGTCTCGCTCTCCACAGCCCCATTCTCCTTGCTGAAGTCTCACGCTTCACAGCCCTGTTTTCCTCGTTGAAGTCTTGCTCTTCAGAGCACGGATCTCTTCACTTTAGTCTCGCTCTTCACATCCACATCCTCCTCGCTGAAGTCTTGCTCTTCAGAGTACCGTTATCCTCACCGAAGTCTGGCTCTTCAGAGCGCCATTCTCCTCGCCGAAGACCCATGCTTCAGAATCCCATTCTCCTTGTTAAATTCTCGCTCTTCACAGTCACTCTCCCCTTGCTGAAGTCTCGTTCTTCACAGTCCCGTTCTCCTTCTTGAATTCTCGCACTTCACAGTCATGTTCTCCTTGTTGAAGTTTCACTCTTCACTGTCCTGTTCTTCTTGTTGAAGTCTCGCTCTTCAATGTCCTGTTCTCCTCACTGAAGTCTCGCTCTTCACAGCCCCATTCTCCTTGCTGAAGTCTCGCTCTTCACAGTCATGTTCTCTTCGCTGAATTCTCGGACTTTACAATCATGTTCTCCTCACTGAAGTCTCGCTCTTCACAGCCCTCTTCTCCTCACTGAAGTCTCGCACTTCACAGCCCCATTCTCCTTGCTGACGTCTTGCTCTTCACAGCCCCACTTTCATGATTGATGTCTCGCTCTTCACAGTCCCATTCTGCTCACTGAAGACTCGCTCTTCACTGCCCCGTTCCCCTCGCTGAAGTCTCGCTCTTCACTGACCCGTTCTCCTCAATGACGTTTCACTCTTCACTTTCGCATTCTCTTCGCTGAAGTCTCGCTCTACACAGCCCCATTCTCCTTGCTGAAGCCACACCCTTCACAGCCCCGTTTTCCTCGCTGAAGTCTTCTCTTCTGATTCCCATTATCCTCACTGAAGTCTGGCTCTTCACAGCACCATTCCCCTCCCCGAAGTCTCCCGGTTCAGAACCCCATTCTCCTTGTTGAAGTCTCGCTCTTCCCAGTCACTTTCTCCTTGTTGAAGTCTAGCTCTTCACAGTCCTGTTCTCCTTGTTGAAGTCTCTTTCTTCACTGTCCTGTTCTCCTCGATGTAGTCTCGCCCTTCACAGTCCCATTATCCTCACTGAAGTCTTCCTCTTCAAAACCCCATTCTCCTTGCTGAAGTTTCGCTCTTCACAGCTACGTTCTCTTCGCAGATGTCTCGCTCTTCGCAGCCCCTATCTCCTCGCTGATGTCTCGCTCTTTACAGTCCCATCTCCTCACTGAAGTCTCGCTCTTCACAGCCCTGTTCTCCACGCTGGAGTCTCGCTCTTCACTGTCCCGTTCTGCTCATTGAAGTTTCGCACTTCACAGCAGCATTCTCCTCATTGAAGTCTCGCTCTCCAAAGGCCCGGTCTCCTCACTGAAGCCTCAATCCATACAGTCCCATTCTCCTTGCTAATGTCTCACTCTTCACAATTCCGTTCTCCTCGCTGACATCTCGCTCTTCACAGCCACATCCTCCTCGCTGAAGTCTCACTCTTAACAGTCCCATTCTCCTCACTGAAGTCAAGGTCTTCACAGCACCGTTCTCCTCACTGAAGTCTCGCTCTTCACATCCCCATTCTCATCATTGAAGTCTCGCTCTTCACAGTCCCGTTCTGCTCACTGACACCTCACACTTCACAGCCCTGTTCCCCTCGCTGAATTCTCGCTCTTCACAGCCACATTCTCCTCTCTGAAGTCACGCTCGACACAGACCCGTTCTCCTTGCTGCAGTCCAGATCTTCAAAACCCCGTTCTCCTCTCTGAAGTTTCAAACTTCACAGCCCCATTCTCTTCGATGAAGTCTCGCTCACCACAGCTGCATTCTCCTTGCTGAAGTCTCATGCTTCACAGCCCCGTTTTCCTCGCTGAAGTCTTGCTCTTCAGAGCCCGGTTCTCTTCACTTTAGTCTCGATCTTCACAGCCACATCCTCCTCGCTGAAGTCTTGCTCTTCAGAGTCCCGTTATCCTCACTGAAGTCTGGCTTTTCAGAGCACCGTTCTCCTCGCCGAAGATTCGCGCTTCAGAACCCCATTCTCCTTGTTAAAGACTCGCTCTTCACACTCCTGTTCTCCTTCTTGAAGTCTTGCACTTCACAGTCATGTTCTCCTTGTTGAAGTTTCGCTCTTCACTGTCCTGTTCTTCTTGTTGAAGTCTCGCTCTTCAATGTCCTGTTCTCCACACTGAAATCTCGCCCTTCATGGTCCCATTCTCCTTACTGAAGTCTCGCTCTTCACAGCCCCATTTTCCTTGCTGAAGTCTCGCTCTTCACAGCCATGTTCTCTTCGCTGAATTCTCGGTCTTTACAGTCATGTTCTCCTCACTGAAGTCTCGCTCTTCACAGCCCGGTTCTCCTCATTGATGTCTCGCACTTCACAGCCCCATTCTCCTTGCTGAAGTCTTGCGCTTCACAGCCCCTATCTCCTCGCTGAAGTATCGCTCATTACATTCCGGTTTTGCTCGCTGATGTCTCGCTCTTCACAGCCCTGCTCTCCTCACTGAAGACTCGCTCTTCACTGTCCCATTCTCCTCAATGAAATCTTGCTCTTCACTGCCCCATTCTCTTCGCTGAAGTCTCGCTCTACAAAGCCCCATTCTCCATGCTGAAGCCACACCCTTCACAGCCCCGTTCTCCTCCCTGAAGTCTTTCTCTTCAGAGTCCCTATATCCTCACTGAAGTCTGGCTCTTCACAGCACCGTTCCCCTCGCCGAAGACTCGCGGTTCAGAACCCATTCTCCTTGTTGAAGTCTCACTCTTCACAGTCACTTTCTCCTTGTTGAAGTCTAGCTCTTCACAGTCCTGTTCTCCTTGTTGAAGTCTCGCTCTTCACAGTCCTGTTCTCCTCGATGAAGTCTCGCCCTTCACAGTCCCATTCTCCTCACTGAAATCTTCCTCTTCACAGCCCCTTTCTCCTTGCTGAAGTCTCGCTCTTCACAGCTACGTTCTCTTCACTGAAGTCACGCTATTCACAGCCCCATTCTCCTTGCTGAAGTCTCTCTAATCACAGCCCGTATCTCCTCGCTAAAGTGATGCTCTTCACAGCCCTGTTCTCCACGCTGACGTCTCGCTCATTCACAGTCCCGTTCGCTTCATTGAAGTCTCGCACTTCACAGCCCCTTTCTCCTCATTGCCGTCTAGCTCTTGAGAGTACCATTCTCATCACTGAAGAATCACTCTTCAGATCGCTATTCCCTTCGGTGAAGTCTCACTCTCCAGAGTCCTTTTCCTCTCACTGAAGTCTGGCTCTTCACAGCCCCGTTCTCCTCGCCAAAGTCTCACTCTCCAGAGCCCCGCTCTTCTTCTTAAAGTCTCGCTCTTCACAATCACTTTCTCCTTGCTGAGGTCTCACTCTTCACAGCCCCGTTCTCCTTGTTGAAGTCTCGCTCTTCACAGTCTTGTTCTCCTCGCTGAAGTCTCGCTCTTCACAGTCCCGCTCTCCTCACTGAAGTCTCGCTCTTCACAGCCCCATTTTCCTTGCTTAAGTCTCACTCTTCACAGCCATGTTCTGTTGGCTGAAGTCTCAGTCTTTACATTCATGTTATCCTCACTGAAGTCTCGCTCTTCACAGCCCTGTTCTCCACGCTGAAGTCTCGCACTTCACAGCCCCATTCTACCTGCGGAAGTCTCGCTCTTCACAGCCCTGTTCTCCACGCTGAAGTCTCGATCTTCACAGTCCCGTTCTCCTCATTGAAGTTTAGCACATCACAGCCGCATTCTCCTCATTGAGGTCTCGCTCTCCAATGACCCGATCACCTCACTGAATCCTCGCTCCTTACAGTCCCGTTCTCCTCGCTGAAGTCTCACTCTTCACATCCCCGTTCTCCTCGCTGACGTCTCGCTCTTCACAGCCACATTCTCCTCGCTGAAGTCTCGCTCTTCACAGTCCCGTTCTCCTCGCTGACGTCTCGGTCTTCAGAGCCTTGTTCTCCTCACTGATGTCTCGCTCTTCACAGCCCCATTCTCGTCATTGAAGTCTCGCTCTTCACAGTCCCATTCTCCTCAATGAAGCCTGGCTCTTCTCAGCCCCATTCCCCTCGCTGAGGTCTCACTCTTCACAGCCACATTCTCCTCTCTGAAGTCACATGCTACACAGACCCGTTCTCCTTGCTGCAGTCTAGATCTTCAAAACCCCGTTCTCCTCTCTGAAGTTTCACACTTCACAGCCCCATTCTCTTCACTGAAGTTTCGATCTACACAGCCACTTTCTCCTCATTGAAGTCTCGCTCTTCAGAGTCCCATTCTACTCACTGAAGACTCGATCTTCAGATCACTATTCTCTTCACTGAAGTCTCGCTCTTCACAGTCCTGTTCTCCTCATCGAAGTCTGGCTCTTCACAACCCCGTTCTCCTCGCCGAAGTCTCGCTCACCAGAGCCCCGCTCTCCTTCTTAAAGTCTCGCTCTTTACAATCACATTCTCCTTCCTGAAGTCTCGCTCTTCACAGCCCCATTTTCCTTACTGAAGTGTTGCTCTTCACAGCGACGTTCTGCTCACTGAATTCTCGGTCTTTACAGTCATGTTCTCCTCACTGAAGTCTCGCTCTTCACAGCCCCATTCTCCTTGCTGAACTCTCGTACTACACAGCCCCATTCTCCTTGCTGAAGACTTGCGCTTCACAGCCCTGTTCTCCTCGCTGAAGTCACCCTCTTCGCAGCTCCTATCTACTCGCTGAAGACTCGTTCTTGTCATCCCTGTTCTCTAGGCTGAAGTCTCGCTCTTCACAGTCACATTCTCCTCATTGAAGTTTCGCACTTCACAGCCACATTCTCCTCAGTGAAGTCTCGCTCTCCAATGGCCCGATCACCTCGCTGAGGCCTCGCTCGTTACAGTCCCGTTCTCCTCGCTAACATCTCGCTCTTCACAGCCCCGTTTTCCTCTCTGATGTCTGGCTCTTCATAACGAAATCCTCCTCGCAGAAGTCTCGCTCTTCACAGTCCCGTTTTCCTCGCTGAAGACTCGGTCTTCACAGGCCCATTCCCCTCGCTGCAGTCTCGCTCTTCACAGCACCATTCTCGTCATTGAAGTCTCGCTCTTCACAGTCCCGTTCTCCTCACTGAAGCCTCGCTCTTCACAGGCCCATTCCCCTCACTGCAGTCTCGCTCTTCACAGCCACATTCTCCTCGCTGAAGTCACGCTCTACACAGACCCGTTCTCCTTGCTGCAGTCTAGATCTTCAAAACCCCATTCTCCTCTCTGACGTTTCGCTCTTCACAGCCCCATTTTCTTCGCTGAAGTCTCGCACTACACAGCCCCATTCTCCTTGCTGAAGTCTCGCTCTTCACAGTCCCGTTCTCCTCTCTGAAGTGTCACTCTTCACAGCCCCATTCTCATCACTGAAGGTTCGTTCTTGACTTCCCTGTTCTCCTCGTTGAAGTCTCGCGGTTTACAGTCCCGTTCTCCTCACTGATTTTTCACTCTTCACAGTTACATTCTCCTCGCTGAAGTTTTGCTCTTCACAGGCGCATTGTCGTTGCTGAAGTCTTGCTCTTCACAGCCCCGCTCCCGTAGTGAAGTTTCGCTCTTCAGAGTCCCAGTCTCCTCCATGAAGTCTCGCACTTCAGAGTCCCGTTCTCCTCGATGATGTCTCGCACTTCAGAGTCCCGTTATCCCTGTTGAAGTCACGCACTTCACAGTCACATTCTCCTTGTTGAGGTCTCGCTCTTCACAATCAGGTTCTCCTCGATGAAGTCTCGCTCTTCACAGCCCCATTCTCCTCGATGAAGACACGCTCTTTACAGTCATGTTCTCCTCACTGAAGTCTCGCTCTTCACAGACTTGTTCTCCTCGCTGAAGTCCCATACTTCACAGCCCCATTCTCCTTGCTGAAGTCTCACTCTTCACAGCGCCATTTTCCTCGCTGAAGTCTTGCTCTTCAGAGCCCGGTTTACTTCACTTTAGTCTCGCTCTTCACAGCCACATCCTCCTCACTGAAGTCTTGTTCTTCAGAGTCCCGTTATCCTCACTGAAGTCTGGCTCTTCAGAGCACCGTTCTCCACGCCGAAGAATCGCGCTTCAGAACCCTATCCACCTTGTTAAAGTCTCGCTTTTCACAGTCACTTTCTCCTGGTTGAAGTCTCGCTCTTCACAGCCCCGTTTTCCTTCTTGAAGTCTCACACTTCACAGTCATGTTCTCCTTGTTGAAGTTTCGCTCTTCACTGTCCTGTTCTTCTTGTTGAAGTCTCGCTCTTCAATGTCCTGTTCTCCACACTGAAGTCTCTCCCTTCACAGTCCCATTCTCCTCACTAAAGTCTCGCTCTTCACAGCCTCATTCTCCTTACTGAAGTCTCGCTCTTCACAGCCATGTTCTCATCGCTGAATTCTCGGTCTTTACCGTCATATTCTCCTCACTGAAGTCTCACTCTTCACAGCCCTGTTCTCCTCACTGAAGTCTCGCACTTCATGTCCCCATTCTCCTTGCTGAAGTCTTGCTCTTCACAGCCCTGTTCTCCTCACTGAAGTTTCGCTCTTCACAGCCCCTATCTCCTCGCTGAAGTTTGGCTCTTTACTTTCCCTTCTGCTCGCAGAAGTCTCGCTCTTCACAGCCCTGCTCTCCTCACTGAAGTCTCGCTCTTCACAGTCCCATTCTCCCCAATGAAGTTTCACTCTTCACTGCCCCATTATCTTCACTGAAGTCTCACTCGACACAGCCCCATTCTCCTTGCTGAAGCCTAACCCTTCACAGTGCCGTTCTCGTCGCTGAAGTCTTTCTCTTCAGAGTCCCATTATCCTCACTGAGGTCTGGCTCTTCACAGCACCATTCCCCTCGCCAAAGACTCGCGGTTCAGAACCCCATTCTCCTTGTTGAAGTTTCGCTCTTCACGGACACTTTCTCCTTGTTGAGCTCTAGCTCTTCACAGTCCTGTTCTCCTTGTTGATGTCTCGCTCTTCACAGCCCCATTTTCCTTCTTGAAGTCTCACACTTCACAGTCATGTTCTCCTTGTTGAAGTTTCGCTCTTCACTGTCCTGTTCTTCTTGTTGAAGTCTCGCTCTTCAATGTCCTGTTCTCCACACTGAAGTCTCTCCCTTCACAGTCCCATTCTCCTCACTAAAGTCTCGCTCTTCACAGCCTCATTCTCCTTACTGAAGTCTCGCTCTTCACAGCCATGTTCTCATCGCTGAATTCTCGGTCTTTACCGTCATATTCTCCTCACTGAAGTCTCACTCTTCACAGCCCTGTTCTCCTCACTGAAGTCTCGCACTTCATGTCCCCATTCTCCTTGCTGAAGTCTTGCTCTTCACAGCCCTGTTCTCCTCACTGAAGTTTCACTCTTCACAGCCCCTATCTCCTCGCTGAAGTTTGGCTCTTTACTTTCCCTTCTGCTCGCAGAAGTCTCGCTCTTCACAGCCCTGCTCTCCTCACTGAAGTCTCGCTCTTCACAGTCCCATTCTCCCCAATGAAGTTTCACTCTTCACTGCCCCATTATCTTCACTGAAGTCTCACTCGACACAGCCCCATTCTCCTTGCTGAAGCCTAACCCTTCACAGTGCCGTTCTCGTCGCTGAAGTCTTTCTCTTCAGAGTCCCATTATCCTCACTGAGGTCTGGCTCTTCACAGCACCATTCCCCTCGCCAAAGACTCGCGGTTCAGAACCCCATTCTCCTTGTTGAAGTTTCGCTCTTCACGGACACTTTCTCCTTGTTGAGCTCTCGCTCTTCACAGTCCTGTTCTCCTTGTTGATGTCTCGCTCTTCACAGTCCTGTTCTCCTCGATGAAGTCTCGCCCTTCACAGTCCCAATCTCCTCACTGAAGTCTTCCTCTTCACAGCCCCATTCTCCTTGCTGAAGTCTCGCTCTTCACAGCTACGTTCTCTTCGCTGAAGTCTCGCTCTTCACAGCCCCATTCTCCTTGCTGAAGTCCCTCTATTCACAGGCAGTTTCTTCTCGCTCAAGTGACGCTCTTCACAGCCCTGTTCTCCACGCTGACGTCTCGCTCATTCACAGTCCCGTTCGCTTCATTGAAGTCTCGCACTGCACAGCCCCTTTCTCCTCATTGCAGTCTCGCTCTTCAGTGTCCCATTCTCATCGCTGAAGGCTCACTCTTCAGATCGCTATTCTCTTCACTGAAGTCTCGCTCTCTAGAGTCCTTTTCTTCTCACTGAAGTCTGGCTCTTCACAGCCCCGTTCTCCTCGCCGAAGTCTCGCTCTCCAGTGCCCCGCTCTCCTTCTTAAATTCTCGTTCTTCACAATCACGTTCTCCTTGCTGAAGTCTCGCTCTTTAAAGTCTAGTTCTCCTCGCTGAAGTCTCGCTCTTCACAGCCCTGTTCTCCATGCTGAAGTCTCACTCTTCACAGTCCCTTTCTCCTCATTGAAGTTTCGCACTTCACAGCCACATTCTCCTCATTGAAGTTTCGCTCTCCAATGACCCGATCACCTCACTGAATGCTCGCACCTTACAGTCCCGTTCTCCTCGCTAATGTCTTGCTCTTCACAGCCACATTCTCCTCGCTGAAGTCTCGCTCTTCACAGTCCCGTTCTCCTTGCTGAAGTCTCGGTCGTCACAGCCTCATTCTCCTCACTGAAGTCTCGCTCTTCACAGCCCCATTCTCGTCATTGAAGTCTCGCCCTTCACAGCCCTGCTCTCCAAACTCAAGTCTCACTCTTCACAGTCCCGTTCCTCTCACTGAAGTTTCGCACTTCACAGCCCCATTCTCCTCATTGAAGTCTCGCTCTCCACTGGCCCGATCTCCTCGCTGAAGTCTTCCTCTTCACAGCCCCATTCTCCTTGCTGAAGTCTCGCTCTTCACAGCTACGTTCTCTTCGCTGAAGTCTCGCTCTTCACAGCCCCATTCTCCTTGCTGAAGTCTCTCTATTCACAGGCCGTTTCTTCTCGCTCAAGTGACGCTCTTCACAGCCCTGTTCTCCACGCTGACGTCTCGCTCATTCACAGTCCCGTTCGCTTCATTGAAGTCTCGCACTGCACAGCCCCTTTCTCCTCATTGCAGTCTCGCTCTTCAGTGTCCCATTCTCATCGCTGAAGGCTCACTCTTCAGATCGCTATTCTCTTCACTGAAGTCTCGCTCTCTAGAGTCCTTTTCTTCTCACTGAAGTCTGGCTCTTCACAGCCCCGTTCTCCTCGCCGAAGTCTCGCTCTCCAGTGCCCCGCTCTCCTTCTTAAATTCTCGTTCTTCACAATCACGTTCTCCTTGCTGAAGTCTCGCTCTTTAAAGTCTAGTTCTCCTCGCTGAAGTCTCGCTCTTCACAGCCCTGTTCTCCATGCTGAAGTCTCACTCTTCACAGTCCCTTTCTCCTCATTGAAGTTTCGCACTTCACAGCCACATTCTCCTCATTGAAGTTTCGCTCTCCAATGACCCGATCACCTCACTGAATCCTCGCACCTTACAGTCCCGTTCTCCTCGCTAATGTCTTGCTCTTCACAGCCACATTCTCCTCGCTGAAGTCTCGCTCTTCACAGTCCCGTTCTCCTTGCTGAAGTCTCGGTCGTCACAGCCTCATTCTCCTCACTGAAGTCTCGCTCTTCACAGCCCCATTCTCGTCATTGAAGTCTCGCCCTTCACAGTCCTGCTCTCCACACTCAAGTCTCACTCTTCACAGTCCCGTTCCTCTCACTGAAGTTTCGCACTTCACAGCCCCATTCTCCTCATTGAAGTCTCGCTCTCCACTGGCCCGATCTCCTCGCTGAAGCCTCGCTCCTTACAGTCCCATTATTCTCGCTAACGTCTCGCTCTTCACAGCCCTGTTCTCCCCGCTGGAGTCTCGTTCTTCACAGCCATATCCTCCTCGCTGAAGTCTTGCACTTCACAGTCGCGTTCTCCTCGATGAAGTCTCGGTCTTCACAGCCCCGTTCTCTTCACTGAAGTCTCGCTCTTCACAGACCCATTCTCGTCATTGAAGTCTCGCTATTCACAGTCCCGTTCTCCTCACTGATGCCTCGCAGTTGACAGCCCCGTTCCCCTTGCTGAAGTCTTGCTCTTCACAGTCCTGTTCGCCTCGCTGAAGTCTCGCTCTTCATAGTCCCGTTCTCCTCAATGAAGTTTTACTCTTCACTGCCCCATTCTCTTCGCTGAAGTCTCGCTCTACAAAGCCCCATTCTCCTTGCTGAAGTCACACCCTTCACAGTCCCGTTCTCCTCGCTGAAGTCTTTCCCTTCAGAGACCCGTTATGCTCACTGAAGTCTGGCTCTTCAAAGCACCGTTCCCCTCGCCGAAGACTCGCGCTTCAGAACCCCATTCTCCTTGTTGAAGTCTCGCTCTTCACAGGCACTTTCTCCTTGATGAAGTCTCGCTTTTCACATCCCCGTTCTCCTCGCTGAAGTCTCGCTGTCCAGAGGCCGCTCTCCTTCTTAAGGTGTCGCTATTCACAATCACGTTCTCCTTACTGAAGTCTCGCTCTTCACAGCCCCGTTCTCCTTGTTGAAGTCTCGCTCTACACAGTCCTGTTCTTCTGACTGAAGTCTCACTCTTCACAGTCCCGTTCTCCTCACTGAAGTCTCGCTCTTCACAGCCCGATTGTCCTTGCTGAAGTCTCGCTCTTCACAGCCACGTTCTGCTCGCTGAAGACTCTGTCTTTACAGTCATGTACTCCTCACTGAAGTCTCGTTCTTCACAGCCCTGTTCTCCTCGCTGAAGTCTCGTACTTCACAGCCCCATTCTCCTTGCTGAAGTCTTGCTCTTCACAGCCCTGTTCTCCTCGCTGAAGTCTCGCTCTTCACAGTCTCGTTCTCCTCGCTGAAGTCTCAGTCTTCACAGTCTCGTTCTTCTCACTGAAGTCTCGCTCTTCACAGTCCCATTCTCGTCATTTAAGTCTCGCCCTTCACATTCCCGTGCTCCTTACTGAAGCCTGGCTCTTCACAGCCCCGTTCTCCTCTCTGAAGTTTCACACTTCACAGCCCCATTCTCTTCACTGAAGTCTCGATCTACACAGCCCCTTCCTCTTCATTGAAGTCTCGCTCTTCAGAATCCCATTCTCCTCGCTGAAGACTCGCTCTTCAGATTGCTATTCTCCTTGCTGAAGCCTCGCTCTTCACAGTCCTGTTCTCCTCATTGAAGTCTGGCTCTTCACAACCCCGTTCTCCTCGCCGAAGTCTTGCTCTCCAGAGCCCTGCGTTCCTTCTTAAAGTCTCGATCTTCACAGTCACGTTCTCCTTGCTGAAGTCTCGCTCATCACAGTCCTGTTCTCCTCGTTGCAGTCTCGCTCTTCATAGCCCCATTTTCCTTGCTGGAGTCTCGCTCTTCACAGCCCCATTTTCCTTGCTGAAGTCTCGCTCTTCACAGCCACGGTCTGCTCGCTGAAGTCTCGTACCTCATAGCCCCATTCTCATTGCTGAAGCCTTGCTCTTCACAGCCCTGTTCTCCTCGCTGAAGTCTCGCTCTTCACAGCCCCTATCTCCTCGCTGAAGTCTCGCTCTTTACAGTCCCGTTCTCCTCGCTGAAGTCTCGCTCTTCACAGCCCTGTTCTCTACGCTGAAGTCTCGGTCTTCACAGTCCCGTTCTCCTCATTGAAGTTTGGCACTTCACAGCCGCATTCTCCTCATTGAAGTCTCGTTCTACAATGGCAGGATCACCTCACTGAAGACTCACACCCTAAATTCCCGTTCTCCTCGCTAACGTCTCACTCTTCACATCCCCGTTCTCCTCGCTGACGTCTCGCTCTTCACAGCCACATCCTCCTCGCTGAATTCTCGCTCTTCACAGTCCCGTTCTCCTCGCTGAAGTCTCGGTCTTCACAGCCCCGTTCTCGGCATTGAAGTCCCGCTCTTCACAGTCCCATTCTCCTCACTGAAGCCTCGCACTTGACAGCCCCGTCCCCCTCGCTGAAGTCTCGCTCTTCACAGCCCGATTGTCCTTGCTGAAGTGTCGCTCTTCACATCCACGTTCTGCTCACTGAAGTCTCGGTCTTTACAGTCATGTACTCCTCACTGAAGTCTCGCTCTTCACAGCCCTGTTCTCCTCGCTGAAGTCTCATACTTCACAGCCCCATTCTCCTTGCTGAAGTCTTGGTCTTCACAGCCCTGTTCTCCTCACTGAAGTCTCGCTCTTCGCAGCCCCTATCTCCTCGCTGAAGTCTCGCTCTTTACAGTCCCGTTCTCCTCGCTGAAGTCTCGCTCTTCACAGCCACATCCTCCTTCTGAAGTCATGCACTACACAGACCCGTTCTCCTTGCTGCAGTCTAGTTCTTCAAAACCCCGTTCTCCTTTCTGAAGTTTCGCACTTCACAGCCCCATTCTCTTCGCTGAAGTCTCTCTATTCACAGCCCGTATCTCCTCGCTAAAGTGGCGCTCTTCAATGTCCTGTTCTCCAACCTGAAGTCTCGCTCTTCACAGTGCCTTTCCCTTCATTGAAATCTCACACTTCACAGCCCCTTTCTCCTCATTGAATTCTCACTCTTCAGAGTCCCATTCTCCTTGCTGAACTCTCGCTCTTCAGAGTCCTGTTCTCCTCATTGAAGTCAGGCTCTTCACAGCCCCGTTCTCCTTGTTGAAGTCTCACTCTTAAGCGTCCTGTTCTCCTCGTTGAAGTCTTGCTCTTCACAGTCCTATTCTCCTCACTGAAGTCTCGCTCTTCACAGCCCCATTTTCCTTGCTGAAGTCTCGCTCTTCACAGCCACGTTCTGCTTGCTGAAGTCTTGGTCTTTACAGACATGTTCTCCTCAATGAAGTCTCGTTCTTCACAGCCCTGTTCTCCTCGCTGAAGTCTCGTACTTCACAGCCCCATTCTCCTTGCTGAAGTCTTGCTCTTCACAGCCCTGTTCTCCTCGATGAAGTCTCGGTCTTCTCAGCCCCGTTCTGCTCACTGAAGTCTCACTCTTCACAGCCCCATTCTCGTCATTGAAGTCTCAGTCATCACAGTCCCATGCTCCTCACTGAAGCCTCGCTCTTCACAGCCCCATTCTCGTCATTGAAGTCTCGCTCTTCACAGTCCCATTCTCCTCACTGAAGCCTCGCTCTTCACAGCCCCATTCTCGTCATTGAAGTCTCGCTCTTCACAGTCCCATTCTCCTCACTGAAGCCTCGCTCCTCACAGCCCTGGTCCCCTCGCTGAAGTCTCGGTCTTCACAGCCAAATTCTTCTCGCTGAAATCTCGGCCTTAACAGTCATGTTCTCCTCACTGAAGTGTCACTCTTCACAACCCCATTCTCTTCGCTGAATTCTCACTCTTCACTGCCCCATTCTCCTTGCTGAAGTCTCACTCTTCACAGCCCCATTCTTCTCGCTGAAGTCTTGATCTTAAGAGTCCCGTTCTCCTCACTGAAAACTGGCTCTTCACAGCCCCGTTCTCCTCGACGAAGTCTCAGTCTTCAGAGCCCCGTTCTACTTGTGAAAGTCTCACTCTTCACAGTCACGTTCTCCTTGTTGAAGTCTCGCTCTCCACAGCCCTGTTCTCCTTGTTGAAGTCTCGCGCTTCACAGACAAGTTCTCTTCATTGAAGTTTCGCACTTCACAGCCCGGTTCTCCTCATTGAGGTCTCGCTCTCCACTGGCCCGATCTCCTTGGTGAAGCCTCGCTCCTTACAGTCCTGTTCTCCTCACAAACGAATCGCTCTGCACAGCCCGGTTCTCCTCGACTTTGTCTCGCTCTTCACAGACCCGTTCTCCTTGCTGCAGTCTAGATCTTCAAAAGCCCAGTCTCATCTCTGAAGTTTCACTCTTCACAGCCCCATTCCCTTCACGGAAGTCTCGCTCTACACAGCCCCATTATCCTTGCTGAATTCTCGCTCTACACTGCCCCTTCATCCTTGCTGAAGTCTCGATCTTCACAACCCCGTACTCCTCACTGAAGTTCACTCTTCACTGCCCCATTCTCTTCGCTGAAGTCTCGCTCTACACAGCCCCATTCTCCTTGCTGAAGTCTCACTCTTCAAAGCACCGTTCTCCTCGCTGAGGGCTCGCTCTTCAGAGTCTCGTTCTCCTCACTGAAGTCTGCCTCTTCACTATCCCGTTCTCCTCGCCGAAGTCTCGATGTTCAGAACACCATTCTCCTTGTTAAAGTCTCACTCTTAACAGTCACGTTCTCCGTGTTGACGTCTCGCTCTTCACAGTCCTGTTCTCCTTGCTGAAGTCTCGCTCTTCACAGTACCATTCTCCTCAATGAAGTTTCACTCTTCAATGCCCCTTTCTTTTCGCTGAAGTCTCTCTCTACACTGCCCCATTCTACTTGCTGAAGTCACACCCTTCACAGCCCCGTTCTCCTCACTGAAGTCTTTTTCTTCAGGGACCAGTTATCCTCACTGAAGTCTGGCTCTTCACAGCACCGTTCCCCTCGATGAAGACTCGTGCTTCAGAACCCCATTTTCCTTGTTGAAGTCTCGCTCTACACTGTCACTTTCTCCTACTTGAAGTCTCGCTCTTTACAGTCACGTTCTCCTTGTTGAAGTCTAGCTGTTCACAGTCCTGTTCTCCTTGTTGAAGTCTCACTCTTCACAATCCTGTTCTCCTCAATGAAGTCTCGCCCTTCACAGTCCCATTCTCCCCACTGAAGTCTTGCTCTTCACAGCCCCATTCTCCTCGCTGAGGTCTCGCTCTTCAGAGTCCCGTTCTCCTCACTGAAGTCTGCCTCTTCACAGCCCCGTTCTTCTCGCCGAAGTCTCGATGTTCAGAACCCCATTCTCCTTGTTAAAGTCTCACTCTTCACAGTCACGTTCACCGTGTTGAAGTCTCGCTCTTCACAGTCCCGTACTCCTCATTGAAGTTTCGCACTTCTCAGCCCCATTCTCCTCATTGAAGTCTTTCTCTCCATTGGCCCGATCTACTCACTGAAGCGTCGCTCCTTACTGTCCCGTTCTCCTTGCTAACGTCTCGCTCTTCACAGACCTGTTCTCCTTGCTGAAGTCTTGATCTTCACAGCCCTGTTCTCCTCACTGAATTCTCGCTCTTCATAGCCCGTATCCCCTTGCTGAAGTTTCTCTCTTCACAGTCCCGATCTCTCGCTGAAGTCTTGCTCTTCACAGCCCTGCTCTCCACGCTGAAGACTCGCTCTTCACAGTCCCATTCCTCTCACTGAAGTTTCGCACTTCACAGCCCCTTTCTCCTCATTGAAGTCTCGCTCTCCACTGGCCCAATCTCCTTGCTGAAGCCTCGCTGCTTACAGTCCCGTTATCCTTGCTAACGTCTCGCTCTTCACAGCCCTGTTCTCATCGCTGGAGTCTCACTCTTCACAGCCATATCCTCCTCGCTGAAGTCTCGCACTTCACAGTCCCGTTCTCCTCAATGAAGTCTCGGTCTTCACATCCCCATTCTGCTCACTGAAGTCTCATTTTTCACAGCCCCATTCTCGTCATTGAAGTCTCAGTCATCACAGTCCTGTTCTCCTCGCTGAAGTCTCGCTCTTCACAGCCCCATTCTCCTTGCTGAAGTCTCTCTATTCACAGCCCATATCTCCTCGCTAAAGTGACGCTCTTCACAGCCCTGTTCTCCACGCTGACGTCTCACTCATTCACAGTCCCGTTCGCTTCATTGAAGTCTCGCAATTCACAGCCTTTTTCTCCTCATTGCAGTCTCGCTCTTCAGAGTCCCATTCTCATCGCTGAAGATTCACTCTTCAGATCGCTATTCTCTGCGCTGAAGTCTCGCTCTTCAGAGTCCTTTTCTTGTCACTGATGTCTGGCTCTTCACCGCCCCATTCTCCTTGCCGAAGTCTCGCTCTCCAGTGCCCCGCTCTCCTTTTTAAAGTCTTGCTCCTCACAGACACGTTCTGCTTGCTGAGGTCTCGCTCTTCACAGCTCCGTTTTCCTTGTTGAAGTCTTGCTCTTCACAGTCCCTTTCTCCTCCCTGAAGTTTCGGTCTTCACAGCCCCATTTTCCTTGCTGAAGTCTCACACTTCTCAGCCACGTTCTGTTCGCTGAAGTTTCGGTCTTTACGTTGATGTTCTCCTCACTGAAGTTTCGCTCTTCACAGCCTTGTTCTCCTCACTGAAGTCTCGCACTTCACAGGCCCTTTCTCCTTGCGGAAGTCTCGCTCTTTACAGTCCAGTTCTACTCGCTGAAGTCTCGCTCTTCACAGCCCCGTTCTCCTCACTGAAGCCTCGCACTTGACAGCCCCGTCCCCCTCCCTGAAGTCTCGCTCTTCACAGCCACATTCTGCTCTCTGAAGTCATGTGCGCTACACAGTCCCGTTCTCCTTGCTGCAGTCTACATCTTCAAAACCCCATTCGCCTCTGTGAAGTTTCACACTTCACAGGCCCGTTCTGCTCGCTGAAGTTTCACTCTTCACTGCCCCATTCTCTTCCCTGAAGTTTCGCTCTCCACAGCCTCATTCTCTTTGCTGAAGTCTAGCTCCTCACAGTCCCGTTCTCCTCGATGAAGTCTCGGTCTTCTCAGCCCCGTTCTGCTCACTGAAGTCTCACTCTTCACAGCCCCATTCTCGTCATTGAGGTCTCAGTCATCACAGTCCCATTCTCCTCGCTGAAGCCTCGCTCTTCACAGCCCCATTCTCGTCATTGAAGTCTCGCTCTTCACAGTCCCATTCTCCTCACTGAAGCCTCGCTCCTCACAGCCCCGGTCCCCCCGCTGAAGCCTCGCTCTTCACAGCCCCATTCTCGTCATTGAAGTCTCGCTCTTCACAGTCCCATTCTCCTCACTGAAGCCTCGCTCCTCACAGCCCCGGTCCCCTCGCTGAAGTCTCGCTCTTCACAGACAAATTCTTCTCGCTGAAATCTCGGTCTTAACAGTCATGTTCTCCTCACTGAAGTGTCACTCTTCACAGCCCCATTCTCTTCACTGGTGTCTCGCTCTTCAGAGTCCCGTTCTCCTCAATGAAGTCTCACAGTCCCGTTCTCATCACTGAAGTTTTACTCTTCACAATCCCGTTCTCCTCACTGAAGTCTCGCTCTTCACAGCCCCCCTCTCTTCGCTGAAGTCTTGCAATTCACAGCCCCGTTCTCCTTGATGAAGTTTCGCTCTTCACAGCCCCATTCTGCTCACTGAAATTTCACCCTTCACAGCCCCATTCTCTTCACTGAAGTCTCGCTCTGCCCAGCCCCATTCTCCTTGCTGAATCCACACCCTTCAGAGCCACATTCTCTTCGCTGTAGTCTTGCTCTTCACAGACCCGTTCTCCTTGCTCCAGTCTAGATCTTCACAACCCCTTTCTCCTCCCTGATGTCTCACTCTTCACAGCCCCATTCTCCTTGCTGAAGTCTCGCTCTGCACAGACCCGTTCTCCTTGCTAAAGTCTCGATCTTCACAACCCTGTTCTCCTCACTGATGTTTCATTCTTCTCAACCCCATTCTCTTCGCTGAATTCTCACTCTACACAGCCCCATTCTCCTTGCTGAAGTCTCAATCTTCACAGCCCTGTTCTCCTCGCTGAAGTCTTGATCTTAAGAGTCCCATTCTCCTCACTGAAAACTGGCTCTTCACAGCCCCGTTCTCCTCGACGAAGTCTCAGTCTTCAGAGCCCCGTTCTACTTGTGAAAGTCTCACTCTTCACAGTCACGTTCTCCTCGTTGAAGTCTCGCTCTCCACAGCCCCGTTCTCCTTGTTGAAGTCTCGCGCTTCACAGACAAGTTCTCTTCATTGAAGTTTCGCACTTCACAGCCCGGTTCTCCTCATTGAGGTCTCACTCTCCACTGGCCCGATCTCCTTGGTGAAGCCTCGCTCCTTACAGTCCTGGTCTCCTCACAAACGTCTCACTCTGCACAGCCCGGTTCTCCTCGATTTTGTCTTGCTCTTCACAGCCCCGTTCTCCTTGCTGCAGTCTAGATCTTCAAAAGCCCAGTCTCATCTCTGAAGTTTCACTCTTCACAGCCCCATTCCCTTCACGGAAGTCTCGCTCTACACAGCCCCATTATCCTTGCTGAATTCTCGCTCTACACAGCCCCGTCATCCTTGCTGAAGTCTCGATCTTCACAACCCCGTACTCCTCACTGAAGTTCACTCTTCACTGCCCCATTCTCTTCGCTGAAGTCTCGCTCTACACAGCCCCATTCTCCTTGCTGAAGTCTCACTCTTCAAAGCACCATTCTCCTCGCTGAGGTCTCGCTCTTCAGAGTCCTGTTCTCCTCACTGAAGTCTGCCTCTTCACGGCACCGTTCTCCTCGCCGAAGTCTCGATGTTCAGAACACCATTCTCCTTGTTAAAGTCTCACTCTTCACAGTCACGTTCTCCGTGTTTAAGTCTCGCTCTTCGCAGTTCTGTTCGCTTCGCTGAAGTCTCGCTCTTCAAAGTCCTGTTCTCCTTGCTGAAGTCTCGCTCTTCACAGTACCGTTCTCCTCAATGAAGTTTCTCTCTTCACTGCCCCTTTCTCTTCGCTGAAGTCTCGCTCTACACCGCCAAATTCTTCTTGCTGAAGTCACACCCTTCACAGCCCTGTTCTCCTCACTGAAGTCTTTCTCTTCAGAGACCAGTTATCCTCACTGAAGTCTGGCTCTTCACAGCACCGTTCCCCACGATGAAGTCTCGTGCTTCAGAACCCCATTTTCCTTGTTGAAGTCTCGCTCTTCACAGTCACTTTCTCCGACTTGAAGTCTCGCTCTTTACAGTCACGTTCTCCTTGTTGAAGTCTAGCTCTTCACAGTCCTGTTCTCCTTGTTGAAGTCTCACACTTCACAGTCCTGTTCTCCTCAATAAAGTCTCGCCCTTCACAGTCCCATTCTCCTCACTGAAGTCTTGCTCTTCACAGCCCCATTCTCCTTGCTGAAGTCTCGCTCTTCACAGCTACGTTCTCTTCGCTGAAGTCTCGATCTTTACAGTCCTGTTCTCCTCACTGAAGTCTCGCTCTTCTCAGCCCCATTCTATTTGCTGAAGTCACTCTATTCACAGCCCATATCTCCTCGCTAAAGTGGGGCTCTTCACAGTCCTGTTCTCCACGCTGAAATCTCGCACTTCACAGTCCCGTTTTCTTCATTGAAGCCTCACATTTCACAGCCCCTTTGTCCTCATTGAAGTCTCGCTCTTCAGAGTACCATTCTCCTTGATGAAGACTCGCTCTTCAGATCACTATTCTCTTCACTGCAGTCTCACTCTTCACAGTCCTGTTCTCCGCATTGAAGTCTGGCTCTTCACAGACCTGTTCTCCTCGCTGAAGTTTCACTCTTCACTGCCCCATTCTCTTCCCTGAAGTCTCACTCTCCACAGCCTCATTCTCCTTGCTGAAGTCTCACTCTTCACAGCCCCCTTCTCCTCGCTCTTCAGAGTCCCGTTATCCTCACTGAAGTCTGGCTCTTCAGAGCACCGTTCTCCTCGCCGAAGACTAGTGCTTCAGAACCCCCTTCTCCTTGTTAAAGTCTCACTCTTCACAGTCACTTTCTCCTTGTTGACGTTTCACTCTGCACTGTCCTGTTCTCCTTGTTGCAGTCTCACTCTTCAATGTCCTGTTCTCCACACTGAAGTCTCGTCCTTCACCATCCCATTCTTCTCACTGAAGTCTCGCTCTTCACAGCCAAATGCTCCTTGCTGAAGTCTCACTCTTCACAGCCATGTTCTCTTCGCTGAATTCTCGGTCTTTAAAGTAATGTTTTCCTAACTAACGTCTCGCTCTTCACAGCTCTGTTTTCCTCTCTGAAGTCTCGCACTTCACAGCCCCATTCTCTTTGCTGAAGTCTTGCTCTTCACAGCCCTGTTCTCCTCACTGAAGTTTCGCTCTTCGCAGCACCTATCTCCTCGCTGAAGTTTTGCTCTTTCCATTCCTGTTCTCCTCGCTGAAGTCTCGCTCTTCACAGCCCAATTCTCCATGCTGATGTCTCGCTGTTCACAGTCCCGTTCTCCTCATTGAAGTTTTGCACTTCTCAGCCCCATTCTCCTCATTGAAGTCTTTCTCTCCATTGGTCCGATCTACTCACTGAAGCATCGCTCCGTACAGTCCCGTTCTCCTTGCTAACGTCCCGCTCTTCACCGACCCGATCTCCTTGCTGAAGTCTAGCTCTTCACGGCTCCGTTTTCCTCGCAGAAGTCTCCCACTTTACAGCCCCATTCTCCTTGCTGAAATCTTGCTCTTCACAGCCCTGTTCTCCTCACTGAATTCTCTCTCTTCATAGCCCCTATCTCCACGCTGAAGACTCACTCTTCACAGGCCCGTTCCTCTCACTGAAGTTTCGCACTTCACAGCCCCATTCTCCTCATTGAAGTCCCGCTCTCCATTGGCCCGATCTCCTCGCTGATGCATCGATCTTACAGTCCTGTTATTCTCGCTAATGTCTCGTTCTTCACAGCCCTGTTCTCATCGCTGGAGTCTCGCTCTTCACAGCCATATCTTCCTCGCTGAAGTCTCGCTCTTTACAGTCCCGTTCTCCTCAATGAAGTCTCGGTCTTCACAGCCCCGTTCTGCTCACTGAAGTCTCATGCTTCACAGCCCCATTCTCGTCATTGAAGTCTCAGTCATCACAGTCCTGTTCTCCTCACTGAAGTCTCGCTCTTCACAGCCCCATTCTCCTTGCTGAAGTCTCTCTATTCACAGCCCGTATCTCCTCGCTAAAGTGACGCTCTTCACAGCCCTGTTCTCCACGCTGACGTCTCGCTCATTCACAGTCCCGTTCGCTTCATTGAAGTCTCGCAATTCACAGCCTTTTTCTCCTCATTGCAGTCTCGCTCTTCAGAGTCCCATTCTCATCGCTGAAGACTCACTCTTCAGATCGCTATTCTCTTCGCTGAAGTCTCACTCTTCAGAGTCCTTTTCTTCTCACTGAAGTCTGGCTCTTAACAGCCCCGTTCTCCTCGCCGACGTCTCGCTCTCCAGTGCCCCGCTCTCCTTCCTAAAGTCTCTCTCCTCACAATTACGTTCTCCTTGCTGAAGTCTCGCTCTTCACAGCCCCATTCTCCTCACTGAAGTCTCGCTCTTCACAGCCCCTTTTTCCTTGCTGAAGTCTCACTCTTCTCAGCCATGTTCTGTTCTCTGAAGTCTCGGTCTTTACATTGAAGTTCTCCTCACTGTAGTTTCGCTCTTCACAGCCTTGTTCTCCTCGCTGAAGTCTCGCACTTCACAGCCCCATTCTCCTTGCGGAAGTCTCATTCTTTACAGTCCAGTTCTCCTCGCTGAAGTCTCGCTCTTCACAGCCCTGTTCTCCACGCTGAAGTCTCGCTCTTCACAGTTCCTTTGTCCTCATAGAAGTTTCGCACTTCACAGCCGCATTCTCCTCATTGGAATCTCGCTCTCCAATGACCCGATCAGCTCACTGAATCCTCGCTCCTTACAGTCCGGTTCTCCTCGCTAACGTCTCGCTCTTCACAGCCACATTCTCCTCGCTGAAGTCTCGCTCTTCACAGTCCCGTTCTCCTCGCTGAAGTCTCGGTCTTCACAGCCTCGTTCTCCGCACTGAAGTCTCGCTCTTCACAGCCCCATTCTCGTCATTGAAGTCTCGCCCTTCACAGTCCTGTTCTCCTCAATGAAGCCTGGCTCTTCACAGCCCCGTTCTCCTCTCTGAAGTTTCACACTTCACAGCCCCATTCTCTTCACTGAAGTTTCGATCTACACAGCCCCTTTCTCCTCATTGAAGTCTCGCTCCTCAGAGTCCCATTCTCCTCGCTGAAGACTCGCTCTTCAGATCGCTATTCCCTTCGCTGAAGTCTCGCTCTTCACAGTCCTATTCTACTCATTGAAGTCTGGCTCTTCACAACCCCGTTCTCCTCGCCGAAGTCTCGCTCTCCAGAGCCCTGCTCTCCTTCTTAAAGTCTCACTCTTCACAATCACGTTCTCCTTGCTGAAGTCTCGCTCTTCACAGTCCCGTTCTCCTCACTGAAGTCTCGCTCTTCACAGCCCCATTTTCCTTGCTGAAGTCTCGCTCTTCACAGCCACGGTCTGCTCGCTGAAGTCTCGTACCTCATAGCCCCATTCTCGTTGCTGAAGTCTTGCTCTTCACAGCCCTGTTCACCTCGCTGAAGTCTCGCTCTTTACAGTCCCGTTCTCCTCGCTGAAGTCTCGCTCTTCACAGTCCCGTTCTCCTCGCTGAAGTCCCGCTCTTCACAGTCCCGTTCTCCTCGCTGAAGTCCCGCTCTTAACAGCCCTGTTCTCCACGCTGAAGTCTCGGTCTTCACAGTCCCGTTCTCCTCATTGAAGTTTCACACTTCACAGCCGCATTCTCCTCATTGACGTCTCGTTCTCCAATGGCAGGATCACCTCACTGAAGCCTCACTCCTTACAATCCTGTTCTCCTCGCTAACGTCTCACTCTTCACAGCCCCGTTCTCCTCGCTGACGTCTCGGTCTTCACAGCCCTGTTCTCGTCATTGAAGTCTCGCTCTTCACAGTCCCGTTCTCCTCACTGAAGCCTCGCACTTGACAGCCCCGTCCCCCTCGCTGAAGTCTCGCTCTTCACAGCCACATTCTCCACTCTGAAGTCATGTGCGCTACACAGTCCCATTCTCCTCGCTGCAGACTAGATCTTCAAAACCCCGTTCTCCTCTCTGAAGTTTCACTCTTCACTGCCCCATTCTCTTCACTGAAGTCTCACTCTTCACAGCCCCCTTCTCCTCGCTCTTCAGAGTCCCGTTATCCTCACTGAACTCTGGCTCTTCAAAGTACCATTCTCCTCGCCGAAGACTCGCGCTTCAGAATCCCCTTCTCCTTGTTAAAGTCTCACTCTTCACAGTCAATTTCTCCTTGTTGACGTTTCACTCTTCACTGTCCTGTTCTCCATGTTGCAGTCTCGCTCTTCAATGTCCTGTTCTCCACACTGAAGTCTCGCCCTTCACAGTCCCATTCTTCTCACTGAAGTCTCGCTCTTCACAGCCACATGCTCCTTGCTGAAGTCTCACTCTTCACAGCCATGTTCTTTTCGCTGAATTCTCGGTCTTTAAAGTAATGTTCTCCTAACTGAAGTCTCGCTCTTCACAGCTCTGTTTTCCTCGCTGAAGTCTCGCACTTCACAGCCCCATTCTCCTTGCTGAAGTCTTGCTCTTCACAGCCCTGTTCTCCTCACTGAAGTTTCGCTCTTTGCAGCACCTATCTCCTCGCTGAAGTTTTGCTCTTTCCATTCCTGTTCTCCTCGCTGAAGTCTCGCTCTTCACAGCCCAATTCTCCACGCTGAAGTCTCGCTCTTCACAGTTCCATTCTCCTCATTGAAGTATCGCACTTCTCAGCCCCATTCTCCTCATTGAAGTCTTTCTCTCCATTGGCCTGTTCTACTCACTGAAGCGTCACTCCTTACAGACCCGTTTTCCTTGCTAACGTCTCGCTCTTCACCGACCCGTTCTCCCTGCTGAAAGCTTGCTCTTCACAGCCCTGTTCTCCTTGCTGAATTCTCGCTCTTCATAGCCCCTATCTCTTTGCTGAAGTCTCGCTCTTCACAGCCCTGCTCTCCACACTGAAGACTCGCTCTTCTCAGTCCCATTCCTCTCACTGAAGTTTCGCACTTCACAGCCCCGTTCTCCTCATTGAAGTCTTGCTCTCCACTGGCCCGATCTCCTCGCTGAAGCCTTGCTCCTTACGTCCCGTTATTCTAGCTAATGTCTTGCCCTTCACAGCCCTGTTCTCTTCGCTGGAGTCTCGCTCTTCACAGCCATATCCTCCTCGCTGAAGTCTCGCTCTTCACAGTCCCGTTCTCCTCAATGAAGTCTCGGTCTTCACAGCCCCGTTCTGCTCACTGATGTCTCACTCTTCACAGTCAAATTCTCGTCATTGAAGTCTCAGTCATCAGAGTCCCGTACTCCTCGCTGAAGCCTCGCTCTTCACAGCCCCATTGTCGTCATTGAAGTCTCGCTCTTCACAGTCCCATTCTCCTCACTGAAGCCTCGCTCCTCACAGCCCCGGACCCTCGCTGAAGTCTCGCTCTTCACAGCCACATTGTTCTCGCTGAAATCTCGGTCTTAACAGTCATGTTCTCCTCACTGAAGTCTCGCTCTCCACAGCCCCGTTCTCATCGCTGAAGTTTCACTCTTCACAGCTCCATTCTCTTCGCTGGAGTCTCGCTCTTCAGAGACCCGTTCTCCTCAATGAAGTCTCACAGTCCCGTTCTCATCACTGAAGTTTTACTCTTCACATTCCCATTCTCCTCACTGAAGTCAAGCTCTTCACAGCCCCCCTCTCTTCGCTGAAGTCTTGCACTTCACAGCCCCGTTCTCCTTGCTGAAGTTTCGCTCTTCACAGCCCCATTCTCCTCACTGAAATTTCACTCTTCACAGCCCCATTCTCTTCACTGAAATCTCGCTCTACACAGCCCCATTCTCCTTGCTGAAGCCACAGCCTTCACAGCCCCATGCTCTTCGCTGAGGTCTCGCTCTACACAGACCCGTTCTCCTTGCTCCAGTCTAGATCTTCACAACTCCGTTCTCCTCTCTGATGTTTCACTCTTCACAGCCCCATTCTCCTTGCTGAAGTCTCGCTCTGCACAGACCCATTCTCCTTGCTAAAGTCTCGAACTTCACAACCCTGTTCTCCTCACTGATGTTTCACTCTTCACAACCCCATTCTCTTTGCTGAATTCTCACTCTACACAGCCCCATTCTCTTCATTGAAGTCTCGCTCTTCACAGCTACGTTCTCTTCGCTGAAGTCTCGATCTTTACAGTCCTGTTCTCCTTCCTGAAGTCTCGCTCTTCACAGCCCCAGTCTCCTTGCTGAAGTCACTCTATTCACAGCCCGGATCTCCTTGCTAAAGGGGGGCTCTTCACAGCCCTGTTCTCCATGCTGAAGTCTCGCACTTAACAGTCCTGTTCTCTTCATTGAAGTCTCGCATTTCACAGTCCCTTTCTCCTCATTGAAGTCTCGCTCTTCAGAGTACCATTCTCCTTGCTGAAGACTCGCACTTCTGATCACTATTCTCTCCGCTGAAGTCTCGCTCTTCACAGTCCTGTTCTCCCCATTGAAGTCTGGCTCTTCACAGCCCCGTTCTCCTCACTGAAGTCTGGCTCTCCAGAGCCCTGCTCTCCTTCTTAAGGTCTCGCACTTCACAATCATGTTCTCCTTCTGAAGTCTCACTCTTCACAGCCCCGTACTCCTTGTTGAAGTCTCGCTCTACACAATCCTGTTCTCCTCGCTGAAGTCTCGCTCTTCACAGTCCCGTTCTCTTCACTGAAGTCTCACTCTTCACAGCCCCATTTTCCTTGCTGAAGTCTCGCTCTTCACAGCCCTGTTCTCCTCGCCTAAGTTTCACTCTTCGCAGCCCCTATCTCCTCGCTGAAGTCTCGCTCTTCACAGTCCCGTTCCCCTCATTGAAGATTCGCACTTCACAGCCGCATTCTCCTCATTGAAGTCTCGCTTTCCAATGGCCCGATCTCCTCACTGAAGCCTCGATCTTTACAGTCCCGTTCTCCATGCTAACGTCTCGCTCTTCACTGCCCCGTTCTCCTCACTGACGTCTCGCTCTTCACAGCCACATCCTCCTCGCTGAAGTCTCACTCTTCACAGACCCGTTCTCCTCGCTGAAGTCTCTGTCTTCACAGCCCCTTTCTCCTCACTGAAGTCTCGCTCTTCACAGCCCCATTTTCGTCATTGAAGTCTCGCTCTTCCCAGTCCCATTCTCCTCACTGAAGCCTCGCTCTTCACAGCCCCGTTCTCCTCACTGAAGTCTCGCTCTTCACAGCCCCTATCCCCTCGCTGAAGTCTCGCTCTTTACAGTCCCGTTCTCTTCGCTGAAGTCTCGCTCTTCACAGCCCTGCTCTCAACGCTGAAGACTCGCTCTTCACAGTCCCATTCCTCTCATTGACGTTTCGCACTTCACAGTCCCATTCTCCTCATTGAAGTCACACTCTCCACCGGTCCGATCTCCTCGATGATGCCTCGCTCCTTACAGCCCCGTTATTCTCGCTAACGTCTCGCTCTTCACAGCCCTGTTCTCCTCGCTGGAGTCTCGCTCTTCACAGCCACATCCTCCTCGCTGAAGTCTCGCACTTCACAGTCCCATTCTCCTCGATGAAGTCTCGGTCTTCACAGCCCCATTCTGCTCACTGAAGTCTCACTCTTCACAGCCCCATTCTCGTCATTGAAGTCTCAGTCATCACAGTCCTGTTCTCCTTGCTGAAGTATCGCTCTTCAGAGCCCCATTCACTTCACTGAAGTCTCGCTCTACACAGACCCATTCTCCTTGCTCCAGTCTAGATCTTCACAACCCCGTTCTCCTCTCTGATGTTTCACTCTTCACAGCCCCATTCTCTTCACTGAAGTCTCGCTCTACACAGCCCCATTCTCCTCGCTGAGGTCTCGCTCAAAATGGCCATGTTCTCCATACTAAAGTCTCGGTCTTTACAGCCATGTTCTCTTCACTGAAGACTCGATCTTCACAGTCCCATTCTCCTCATTGAAGTTTCACTCTTCACAGCCCCATTCTCTTCACTGAAGCCTCGCTCTCCACAGCCTCATTCTCCTTGCTGAAGTCTCACTCTACACAGCCCTGTTCTCCTCGCTGAAGTCTCGCTCTTCACAACCCTGTTCTCCTCACTGAGGTTTCAGTCTTCACAGCCCCATTCTGTTCGCTAAGTCTCGCTCTACACAGCCCCATTCTCCTTGCTGAAGTTTCGCTCTACACAGACCCGTTCTCCTTGCTGCAGTCTAGATCTTCACAACCCCGTTCTCCTCTCTGAAGTTTCACTCTTTGCAGCCCCATTCTCTTCACTGAAGTCTCTCTTTACACAGCCCCATTCTCTTCGCTGAAGTCTCGCTCTACACAGAACCGTTCTCCTTGCTGGAGTCTAGATCTTCACAATCCCGTTCTCCTCTCTGAAGTTTCACTCTTCACAGCCCCATTCTCTTCGCTGAAGTCTCGCTCTGCACAGCCCCATTCTCCTTGCTAAAGTCTCGATCTTCTTAACCCTGTTCTCCTCACTGATGTTTCACTCTTCACAACCCCATTCTCTTTGCTGAATTCTCACTCTACACTGCCCCATTCTCCTTGCTGAAGTCTCGCTCTTCACAGTCCCATTCTCCTCACGGAAGCCTCTCTCTTCGCAGCCCCGGTCTCCTCTCTGAAGGCTCGCTCTTCACAGCCACATTCTTCTCTCTGAACTCTCGCTCTTTACAGTCACATCCTCCTCTCTGAATTGTCGCTCTCCACAGCCCCATCTCATCTCTGAAGCTTTGCACTTCAGAGTCCGTTTCTCCTCATTGAAATCTCACAGTCGCGTTCTCCTCACTGAAGTCTCACTCTTCATAGCCCCATTCTCTTCGCTGAAGTCTCGCTCTACACAGACCTGTTCTCCTTGCTCCAGTCTAGATCTTCAAAAGCCCGTTCTCCTCTCTGAAGTTTCACTCTTCACAGCCCCATTCTCTTTGCTGAAGTCTCGCTCTACACAGCCCCGTTCTCCTTGCTGATGTCTTGGTCTTCACAGTCACGTTCTCCTTGTTGAAGTCTCACTCTTCACAGCCCCGTTCTCCATGCTGAAGTCTCGCTCTTCACAGTCCCGTTCTCCCCACTGAAGTCTCGGTCTTCACAGCCCCATTTTCCATGCTGAAATCTCGCTCTTCACAGCCCCATTCTCCTCAGCGAAGTCTCACTGTTCAGAACCCCATTCTCCTTGTTAATGTCTCACTCTTCACAGTCAGGTTCTCGCTGTTGGAGACTCGCTCTTCACAGCCGCATTTTCCTTGCTTAAGGCTTGCTCTTCACAGTCCCGTTCTCCTCGCTGAAGTCTCACACTTCACAGCCCCATTCTCCTTGCTGAAGTCTTGCTCTTCATTGCCCTGTTTTCCTCGCTGAAGTTTCGCTCTTCACAGCCCCTATCTCCTCGCTGAAGTTTAGCTCTTTACATTCCCGTTCTCCTCGCTGAAGTCTCACTCTTCACAGCCCTGCTCTCCTCACTGAAGTCTTGCTCTTCACAGTCCCGTTCTCCTCTTTGAAGTTTCACAATTCACAGCCCCATTCCCCTCATTGAATTGTCTCTCTCCCCTGGCCCGATCTCCTCACTGAAGCCTCGCTCCTTACAGTCCCGTTCTCCTTGCTAACGTCTTGCTCTTCACAGCCCCGTTCTCCTCACTGAAGTCTCGCTCTACACGGCCCCATTCTCCTCACTGAAGTCACGCTCTTCACAGCCCCTATCTCGTCATTGAAGTCTCGCTCATCACAGTCCCCTTCTCCTCGCTGACGCGTTGCTCTTCACAGCCCCAATCTCGTCATTGAATTCTCGCTCTTCACAGTCCCAGTCTCCTCAATGAAGCCTCGCTCTTCATGGCCCAGGTCCCCTCGCTGAAGTCGCGCTCTTCACAGCCACGTTCTCGCTGAACTCTTACAGTCATGTCCTCCTTGCTGAATTGTCCTTCCCCACAGCCCCGTTCTCATCGCTGAAGTTTCGGACTTCAAAGTCCCGTTCTCCTCACAGAAGTCTCACAGTCGCGTTCTCCTCACTGAAGTCTCTCACTTCACAGCCCCATTCTCCTCATTGAGGTCTCGCTCTCCACTGGCCTGATCTCCTCGCTGAAGCCTTGTTCCTTACAGTTCCGTTTTCCTGGCTAACGTCTCGCTCTTCACAGCCCGGTTCTCTTCACTTTAGTCTCGCTCTTCACAGCCACATCCTCCTCGCTGAAGTCTCGCTCTTCACAGTCATGTTCTGCTTGTTGAGGTCTCGCTTTCCACAGTTCCCTTCCTCTTGTTGAATTCTCGCTCTTCACAGTCAAGTTCTCCTCATTGACGTTTTGCATTTCACAGCCCCATTCTCCTCATTGAGGTCTCGCTCTCCACTGGACCGATCTACCTCGCTGAAGCCTCGATCCTTACAGTCCCATTTTAATCGCTAACATCTCGCCCTTCACAGCCCGGTTCTCCTCGCCTTAGTCTCGCTCTTCACAGCCCTCTTCTCCTCGCTGAAGTTTCGTACTTCACAGCCACATTCTCCTTGCTGAAGTCTTGCAATTCACAGCCCTGTTCTCCTCGCTGAAGTCTCTCTCTGCACAGCCCCTATCTCCTCACTGAAGTCTCTCTCTTTACAGTCCCGTTCTCCTCACTGAAGCCTCACTCTTCACAGCCACATTCTCCTCTCTGAAGTCACGCTCGACACAGACCCGTTCTCCATGCTGCAGTCTAGATCTTCAAAACCCCATTCTCCTCTCTGAAGTTTCACACTTCACAGCCCCATTCTCTTCGCTGAAGTCTCGATCTACACAGCCCCATTCTCCTTGCTGAAGTCTCGCTCTAAACAGACCCGTTCTCCTTGCTGAAGTCTCGATCTTCACAACCCCGTTCTCCTCACTGAAGTTTCACTCTTCATTGCCCCATTCTATTCGCTGAAGTCTCGCTCTCCAGAGCCCCATTCTCCTTGCTGAAGTCTCACTCATCACAGTTCCATTCTCCTTGCTGAAGTCTGGCTCTTCAGAGCACCGGTCTCCTCGACAAAGGCTCGCGCTTCAGAACCCCATTCTCCATGTTAAAGTCTCGCTCTTCACAGTCACTTTCTCCTTGTTTAAGTCTCGCTCTTCACAGCCCCGTTCTCCTTCTTGAAATCTTGAACTTCACAGTCATGTTCTCCTTGTTGAAGTCTCGCTCTTCAATATCCTGTTCTCCACACTTAGGTCTCGCCCTTCACAGTCCCATTCACCTCACTGAAGTGTCGCTCATTCACAGCCTCATACTCCTTGCTGAAGTCTCGCTCTTCACTGCCATGTTCTCATCACTGAATTCTCGGTCTTTACAGTCATGTTCTTCTCACTGAAGTCTCACTCTTCACAGCCCTGTTCTCCTCGCTGAAGTCTTGCACTTCACAGCCCCATTCTCCTTGCTGAAGTCTTGCTCTTCACAGCCCTGTTCTACTTGCTGAAGTCTCGCTCTTAGCAGCCCCTATCTCCTCGCTGAAGTCTCGCTCCTTATGGTCCCGTTCTCCTCGCTGAAGTCTCGCTCTTCACAGCCCTGTTCTCCATGCTGAAGTCTCGCTCTTCACAGTCCCGTTCTCTTCGCTGATGTTGCGCTCTACACAGCCCCATTCTCCTTTCTGAAGTCTCGCTCTTCACAGTCCCGTTCCCCTCTCTGAAGTGTCGCTCTTCACAGCCCCATTCTCATCACTGAAGGCTCGTTCTTGACATCCCTGTTCCCCTCGTTGAAGTCTCGCTGTTCACACTCCCGTTCTCCTCACTGATTTTTCACTCTTCACAGTCATATTCTCCTCGCTGATGTTTTGCTCTTCACAGCCCCATTCTCTTCGCTGATGTCTTGCTCTTCACAGCACCGCTCCCGTAGTGAATTCTCCCTCTTCAGAGTCCCAGTCTCCTCCATGAAGTCTCGCTCTTCAGAGTCACATTCTCCTCGATGAAGTCTCGCACTTCCGATTCCCGGTATCCTTGTTGAAGTCTCGCACTTCACAGTCACGTTCTCCTTGTGGAGGTCTCGCTCTTCACAATCACGTTCTCCTCGATGAAGTCTCGCTCTTCACAGCCCCATTCTCCTCGATGAAGACTCGGTCTTTACAGTCATGTTCTCCTCACTGAAGTCTCACACTTCACAGCCCTGTTCTCCTCGCTGAAGTCTCGTACTTCACAGCCCCATTCTTCTTGCTGATGTCTTGCTCTTCACAGCCCTGTTCTCCTTGCTGAAGTCTCGTACTTCACAGCCCCGTTCTCCTCGCTGAAGTCTTGCACTTCAGAGTCCCGTTATCCTCACTGAAGGTTGGCTCTTCAGAGCACCGTTCTCCTCGCCGAAGAATCGCGCTTCAGAAACCCATTCTCCTTGTTAAAGTCTCGCTCTTCACAGTCAATTTCTCCTTGTTGAAGTCTCGCTCTTCACAGCCCCGTTCTCCTTCTTGAAGTCTTGCACTTCACAGTCACGTTCTCATTGTTGAAGTTTGGCTCTTCACTGTCCTGTTCTCCTTGTTGAAGTCTCGTTCTTCAATGTCGTGTTCTCTACACTTAGGTCTCGCTCTTCACATCCTTATTCTCCTTGCTGCAGTCTAGATCTTCAGAACCCCGTTCTCCTCTCTGAAGTTTCACTCTTCACAGCCCCATTTTCTTCGCTGAAGTCTCGCTCTACACAGACCCATTCTCCTTTATGAAGTCTAGATCTTCACAACCCCGTTCTCCTCTCTGACGTTTCACTCTTCACAGCCCCATTCTCTTCATTGAAGTCTCGCTCTACACAGCCCCATTCCCCTTGCTGAAGTCTCGCTCTTCACAGTCCCGTTCTCCTCTCTGAAGTGTCGCTCTTCACAGCCCCATTCTCATCACTGAAGGCTCGTTCTTGACATCCCTGTTCTCCTCGTTGAAGTCTCGCTGTTCACAGTCCCGTTCTCCTCACTGATTATTCACTCTTCACAGTCACATTCTCCTCGCTGACGTTTTGCTCTTCACAGCCCCATTCTCGTTGCTCAAGTCTTGCTGTTCACAGCCCTGCTCCCCTAGTGAAGTCTCGCTCTTCAGTGTTCCATTCTCCTCCATGAAGTCTCGCTCTTCAGAGTGCCATTCTCCTCGAAGAAGACTCGCACTTCAGAGTCCCTTAATCCTTGTTGAAGTCTCGCACTTCACATTCATGTTCTCCTTGTTGAGGTCTCGCTCTTCACAATCACGTTCTCCTTGATGATGTCTCACTCTTCACAACCCCATTCTCCTCAATGAAGACTCAGACTTCAGAGTCCCATTATCCTTGTTGAAGTCTCGCTTTTCACTGTCTCGTTCTCCTCACTGAAGTCTCGGTCTTCACAGTCCAGTTCTCCTCGCTGAAGTCCCACTCTTCACAGCCCCATTCTCCTCGTTGAGGTCTCGCTCAAAATGGCCATGTTCTCCATACTAAAGTCTCGGTCTTTACAGCCACGTTCTCTTCACTGAAGACTCGATCTTCACAGTCCCATTCTCCTCATTGAAGTTTCACTCTTCACAGCCCATTCTCTTCAATGAAGCCTCGCTCTACACAGCCTCATTCTCCTTGCTGAAGTCTCACTCTACACAGCCCTGTTTTCCTCGCTGAAGTCTCGCTCTTCACATCCCTGTTCTCCTCACTGAGGTTTCAGTCTTCACAGCCCCATTCTGTTCGCTAAGTCTCATTCTACACAGCCCCATTCTCCTTGCTGAAGTTTCACTCTACACAGACCCGTTCTCCTTGCTGCAGTCTAGATCTTCACAACCCCGTTCTCCTCTCTGAAGTTTCACTCTTCACAGCCCCATTCTCTTCACTGAAGTCTCTCTCTACACAGCCCCATTCTCTTCGCTGAAGTCTCGCTCTACACAGAACCGTTCTCCTTGCTGGTGTCTAGATCTTCACAATCCCGTTCTCCTCTCTGAAGTTTCACTCTTCACAGCACCATTCTCTTCGCTGAAGTCTCGCTCTTCACAGTCCCCTTCTCCTCGCTGAAGTCTCGGTCTTCACAGCCCCGTTCTCCTCACTGAATTCTCGCTCTTCACAGCCCCATTCTCTTCGCTAAAGTCTCGCTCTACACAGTCACATCCTCCTTACTCTAGTCTAGATCTTCAAAAGCCCGTTCTCCTCTCTGAAGTTTCACTCTTAACAGCCCCATTCTCTTCGCTGATGTCTTGCTCTACACAGCCCCATCCTCTTCACTAATGTCTCGCTCTACACAGACCCATTCTCCTTGCTGCAGTCCAGATCTTCACAATGCTGCTCTCCTCTCTGAAGTTTCACTCTTCACAGCCCCATTCTCTTCGCTGAAGTCTCGCTCTACACAGCCCCATTCTCCTTGCTGAAATCAAACCCTTCACAGCCCCATGCTCCTCGCTGAAGTCTTGATCTTCAGAGTCGCGTTCTACTCAATGAAGTCTCGCTTTTCACAGCCCCGTTCTTTTCGATGAAGACTCACTCTTCAGAGCCCCATTCTCGATGTGAAAGTCTCGCTTTTCACAGTCAAGTTCTGCTTGTTGAGGTCTCGCTTTCCACAGTTCCCTTCCTCTTGTTGAATTCTCGCTCTTCACAGTCAAGTTCTCCTCATTGAAGTTTTGCATTTCACAGCCCCATTCTCCTCATTGAGGTCACGCTCTCCACTGGACCGATCTACCTCGCTGAAGCCTCGATCCTTACAGTCCCATTTTAATCGCTAACATCTCGCCCTTCACAGCCCGGTTCTCCTCACCTTCGTCTCGCTCTTCACAGCCCTCTTCTCCTCGCTGAAGTTTCGTACTTCACAGCCACATTCTCCTTGCTGAAGTCTTGCAATTCACAGCCCTGTTCTCCTCGCTGAAGTCTCTCTCTGCACAGCCCCTATCTCCTCACTGAAGTCTCGCTCTTTACAGTCCCGTTCTCCTCACTGAAGCCTCACTCTTCACAGCCACATTCTCCTCTCTGAAGTCACGCTCGACACAGACCCGTTCTCCATGCTGCAGTCTAGATCTTCAAAACCCCATTCTCCTCTCTGAAGTTTCACACTTCACAGCCCCATTCTCTTCGCTGAAGTCTCGATCTACACAGCCCCATTCTCCTTGCTGAAGTCTCGCTCTGAACAGACCCGTTCTCCTTGCTGAAGTCTCGATCTTCACAACCCCGTTCTCCTCACTGAAGTTTCACTCTTCACTGCCCCATTCTATTCGCTGAAGTCTCGCTCTCCAGAGCCCCATTCTCCTTGCTGAAGTCTCACTCATCACAGTTCCATTCTCCTTGCTGAAGTCTGGCTCTTCAGAGCACCGGTCTCCTCGACAAAGGCTCGCGCTTCAGAACCCCGTTCTCCATGTTAAAGTCTCGCTCTTCACAGTCACTTTCTCCTTGTTTAAGTCTCGCTCTTCACAGCCCCGTTCTCCTTCTTGAAGTCTTGCACTTCACAGTCATGTTCTCCTTGTTGAAGTCTCGCTCTTCAATATCCTGTTCTCCACACTTAGGTCTCGCCCTTCACAGTCCCATTCAACTCACTGAAGTGTCGCTCATTCACAGCCTCATTCTCCTTGCTGAAGTCTCACTCTTCACTGCCATGTTCTCATCACTGAATTCTCGGTCTTTACAGTCATGTTCTTCTCACTGAAGTCTCACTCTTCACAGCTCTGTTCTCCTCGCTGAAGTCTTGCACTTCACAGCCCCATTCTCCTTGCTGAAGTCTTGCTCTTCACAGCCCTGTTCTACTTGCTGAAGTCTCGCTTTTAGCAGCCCCTATCTCCTCGCTGAAGTCTCGCTCCTTACGGTCCCGTTCTCCTCGCTGAATTCTCGCTCTTCAAAGCCCTGTTCTCCATGCTGAAGTCTCGCTCTTCACAGTCCCGTTCTCTTCGCTGATATTGTGCTCTACACAGCCCCATTCTCCTTTCTGAAGTCTCGCTCTTCACAGTCCCGTTCCCCTCTCTGAAGTGTCGCTCTTCACAGCCCCATTCTCATCACTGAAGGCTCGTTCTTGCCATCCCTGTTCCCCTCGTTGAAGTCTCGCAGTTCACACTCCCATTCTCCTCACTGATTTTTCACTCTTCACAGTCATATTCTCCTCGCTGATGTTTTGCTCTTCACAGCCCCATTCTCTTCGCTGATGTCTTGCTCTTCACAGCACCGCTCCCGTAGTGAATTCTCCCTCTTCAGAGTCCCAGCCTCCTCCATGAAGTCTCGCTCTTCAGAGTCACATTCTCCTCGATGAAGTCTCGCACTTCCGATTCCCGGTATCCTTGTTGAAGTCTCGCACTTCACAGCCACGTTCTCCTTGTGGAGGTCTCGCTCTTCACAATCACGTTCTCCTCGATGAAGTCTCGCTCTTCACAGCCCCATTCTCCTCGATGAAGACTCGGTCTTTACAGTCATGTTCTCCTCACTGAAGTCTCACACTTCACAGCCCCATTCTCTTCGCTGAAGTCTCGATCTACACAGCCCCATTCTCCTTGCTGAAGTCTCGCTCTAAACAGACCCGTTCTCCTTGCTGACGTCTCGATCTTCACAACCCCGTTCTCCTCACTGAAGTTTCACTCTTCACTGCCCCATTCTATTCACTGAAGTCTCGCTCTCCAGAGCCCCATTCTCCTTGCTGAAGTCTCACTCATCACAGTTCCATTCTCCTTGCTGAAGTCTGGCTCTTCAGAGCAACGGTCTCCTCGACAAAGGCTCGCGCTTCAGAACCCCGTTCTCCATGTTAAAGTCTCGCTCTTCACAGTCATGTTCTCCTTGTTGAAGTCTCGCTCTTCAATATCCTGTTCTCCACACTTAGGTCTCGCCCTTCACAGTCCCATTCACCTCACTGAAGTGTCGCTCATTCACAGCCTCATTCTCCTTGCTGAAGTCTCGCTCTTCACTGCCATGTTCTCATCACTGAATTCTCGGTCTTTACAGTCATGTTCTTCTCACTGAAGTCTCACTCTTCACAGCCCTGTTCTCCTCGCTGAAGTCTTGCACTTCACAGCCCCATTCTCCTTGCTGAAGTCTTGCTCTTCACAGCCCTGTTCTACTTGCTGAAGTCTCGCTTTTAGCAGCCCCTATCTCCTCGCTGAAGTCTCGCTCCTTACGGTCCCGTTCTCCTCGCTGAAGTCTCGTACTTCACAGCCCCATTCTTCTTGCTGATGTCTTGCTCTTCACAGCCCTGTTCTCCTTGCTGAAGTCTCGTACTTCACAGCCCCGTTCTCCTCGCTGAAGTCTTGCACTTCAGAGTCCCGTTATCCTCACTGAAGGTTGGCTCTTCAGAGCACCGTTCTCCTCGCCGAAGAATCGCGCTTCAGAAACCCATTCTCCTTGTTAAAGTCTCGCTCTTCACAGTCAATTTCTCCTTGTTGAAGTCTCGCTCTTCACAGCCCCGTTCTCCTTCTTGAAGTCTTGCACTTCACAGTCACGTTCTCATTGTTGAAGTTTCGCTCTTCACTGTCCTGTTCTCCTTGTTGAAGTCTCGTTCTTCAATGTCGTGTTCTCCACACTTAGGTCTCGCTCTTCACATCCTTATTCTCCTTGCTGCAATCTAGATCTTCAGAACCCCGTTCTCCTCTCTGAAGTTTCACTCTTCACAGCCCCATTTTCTTCGCTGAAGTCTCGCTCTACACAGCCCCATTCTCTTCGCTGAAGTCTCGCTCTACACAGACCCATTCTCCTTTATGAAGTCTAGATCTTCACAACCCCGTTCTCCTCTCTGACGTTTCACTCTTCACAGCCCCATTCTCTTCATTGAAGTCTCGCTCTACACAGCCCCATTCCCCTTGCTGAAGTCTCGCTCTTCACAGTCCCGTTCTCCTCTCTGAAGTGTCGCTCTTCACAGCCCCATTCTCATCACTGAAGGCTCGTTCTTGACATCCCTGTTCTCCTCGTTGAAGTCTCGCTGTTCACAGTCCCGTTCTCCTCACTGATTATTCACTCTTCACAGTCACATTCTCCTCGCTGACGTTTTGCTCTTCACAGCCCCATTCTCGTTGCTCAAGTCTTGCTGTTCACAGCCCTGCTCCCCTAGTGAAGTCTCGCTCTTCAGAGTTCCATTCTCCTCCATGAAGTCTCGCTCTTCAGAGTGCTATTCTCCTCGAAGAAGACTCGCACTTCAGAGTCCCTTAATCCTTGTTGAAGTCTCGCACTTCACATTCATGTTCTCCTTGTTGAGGTCTCGCTCTTCACAATCACGTTCTCCTTGATGATGTCTCACTCTTCACAACCCCATTCTCCTCAATGAAGTCTCAGACTTCAGAATCCCATTATCTTTTTTGAAGTCTCGCACTTCACTGTCTCGTTCTCCTCACTGAAGTCTCGGTCTTCACAGTCCGGTTCTCCTCGCTGAAGTCCCACTCTTCACAGCCCCATTCTCCTCGCTGAGGTCTCGCTCAAAATGGCCATGTTCTCCATACTAAAGTCTCGGTCTTTACAGCCATGTTCTCTTCACTGAAGACTCGATCTTCACAGACCCATTCTCCTCATTGAAGTTTCACTCTTCACAGCCCCATTCTCTTCACTGAAGCCTCGCTCTCCACAGCCTCATTCTCCTTGCTGAAGTCTCACTCTACACAGCCCTGTTCTCCTCGCTGAAGTCTCGCTCTTCACAACCCTGTTCTCCTCACTGAGGTTTCAGTCTTCACAGCCCCATTCTGTTCGCTAAGTCTCACTCTACACAGCCCCATTCTCCTTGCTGAAGTTTCGCTCTACACAGACCCGTTCTCCTTGCTGCAGTCTAGATCTTCACAACCCCGTTCTCCTCTCTGAAGTTTCACTCTTCACAGCCCCATTCTCTTCACTGAAGTCTCGCTCTACACAGCCCCATTCTCTTCGCTGAAGTCTCGCTCTACACAGAACCGTTCTCCTTGCTGGAGTCCAGATCTTCACAATCCCGTTCTCCTCTCTGAAGTTTCACTCTTCACAGCCCCATTCTCTTCGCTGAAGTCTCGCTCTACACAGCCCCATTCTCCTTGCTGAAGACTCACTCTTCAGAGCCCCTTTCTCCTCACTGAAGTCTTGATCTTCAGAGTCCCATTCTCCTCACTGAAGTCTGGCTCTTCTCTGCCCCATTCTCCACGACAATGTCTGACTCTTCAGAGTCCCGTTCTCCTTTTGAAAGTCTCGCTCTTCACAGTCACGTTCTCCTTGTTGAAGTCTCGCTCTCCACAGCCCTCTTCTCCTTGTTGAAGTCTCTTTCTTCACAGTCAAGTTCTCCTCATTGAGGTCTCGTTCTCCACTGGCCCGATCTCCTCACTGAAGCCTTGCTCCTTACAGTCCCATTTTCCTCGCTAACGTCTCGCTCTTCACAGTCCCGTTCTCCTCTTTGAAGCGTTGCTGTTCCCAGCCCCATTCTCCTCAATGAAGGCTCGTGCTTGACAGTCTTGTATTCCTCGTTGAAGTCTTGCTTTTCACAGTCCCGTTCTCCTCACTGAATTTTGACTCCTCACAGTCACATTCTCCTCGCTGATGTTTTGCTCTTCACAGCCCCTTTCGCCTAATGAAGGTTCAATCTTCACAGCCCCATTCTCTTCGCTGAAGTCTCACTCTGCACAGCCCCATTCTCCTTGCTGAAGTATCACTCTTCAGAGCCCCTTTCTCCTCGCTGAATTCTTGATCTTCAGAGTCCCGTTCTTCTCACTGAAGTCTGGCTCTTCTCAGCCCCATTCTCCTCAACGAAGTCTCAGTCTTCAGAGCCCCGTTCTCCTTGTGAAAGTCTTGCTCTTCACAGTCACGTTCTCCTTGTTGAAGTCTCGCTCTCCACAGTCCCATTCTCCTCATTGAGGTCTCGTTCTCCACTGGCCCGATCTCCTCACTGAAGCCTCGCTCCTTACAGGCCCGTTTTCCTTGTTAACCTCTCGCTCCACACAGCCCGGTTCTCCTTGCTTTAGTCTTGCTCTTCACAGCCACATCCTCCTCGCTGAAGTCTCGCTCTACACAGACTCATTCTCCTTGCTCCAGTCTAGATCTTCAAAAGCCCGTTCTCCTCTCTGAAGTTTCACTCTTCACAGCCCCGTTCTCCTTGCTGAAGTCTTGCTCTACACTGCCACGTTCTCCTTACTGAAAACTCGCTCTTCACATTCCCGTTCCCCTTGCTGAAGACTCGCTCTTCATAGCCCCATTCTCCTCACTGAAGTCTCGCTCTTCACAGCCCCGTTCTCTTTGCTGAAGTCTCGCTCTACACTGCCACATTCTCCTCGCTGAAGTCTCGCTCTTCACAGCTCCCTTCTCCTGGCTGAAGTCTCGCAATTCACAGCCCAATTCTGCTCTCTGATGTTTCGCTCTTCACAGCCCCATTCTCTTCGCTGAGGTCGCATTCTACACAGCCCCATTCTCCTTGCTGAAGTCTCGCTCTTCACAGTCCCGTTCTCCTCTCTGAAGTGTCGCTGTTCCCAGCCCCATTCTCCTCACTGAAGGCTCGTGCTTGATAGTCTTGTATTCCTCGTTGAAGTCTTGCTTTTCACAGTCCCGTTCTCCTCACTCAATTTTGACTCTTCACAGTCACATTCACCTCGATGGTGTTTTGCTCTTCACAGCCAAGTTCACCTAATGAAGTTTCACTCTTCACAGCCCCATTCTCTTCGCTGAAGTCTCACTCTGCACAGCCCCATTCTCCTTGCTGAAGTATCACTCTTCAGAGCCCCTTTCTCCTCGCTGAAGTCTCGCTCTACAAAGACCCATTTGCCTTGCTCCAGTCTAGATCTTCAAAAACCCGTTCTCCTCGCTGAAGTCTCGCTCTACACAAACCCGTTCTCTTTGCTCCAGTCTAGGTCTTCAAAAGCCCGTTCTCCTCTCTGAAGTTTCACTCTTCACAGCCCCGTTCTCCTTGCTGAAGTCTCGCTCTACACTGCCACGTTCTCCTTACTGAAGACTCGCTCTTCACATACCCGTTCCCCTTGGTGAAGACTCGCTCTTCATAGCCCCATTCTCCTCACTGAAGTCTCGCTCTTCACAGCCCCGTTCTCTTTGCTGAAGTCTCGCTCTACACTGCCACATTATCCTCGCTGAAGTCTCGCTCTTCACAGCCCCCTTCTCCTTGCTGAAGTCTCGCAATTCACAGCCCAATTCTGCTCTCTGATGTTACACTCTTCACAGCCCCATTCTCTTCGCTGAAGTCTCACTCTGCACAGCCCCATTCTCCTTGCTGAAGTATCACTCTTCAGAGCCCCTTTCTCCTCACTGAAGTCTTGATCTTCAGAGTCCCGTTCTTCTCACTGAAGTCTGGCTCTTCTCAGCCCCATTCTCCTCAACGAAGTCTCAGTCTTCAGAGCCCCGTTCTCCTTGTGAAAGTCTTGCTCTTCACAGTCACGTTCTCCTTGTTGAAGTCTCGCTCTCCACAGTCCCATTCTCCTCATTGAGGTCTCGTTCTCCACTGGCCCGATCTCCTCACTGTAGCCTGGCTCCTTACAGGCCCATTTTCCTTGTTAACCTCTCGCTCCACACAGCCCGGTTATCCTTGCTTTAGTCTTGCTCTTCACAGCCACATCCTCCTCGCTGAAGTCTCGCTCTACACAGACCCATTCTCCTTGCTCCAGTCTAGATCTTCAAAAGCCCGTTCTCCTCTCTGAAGTCTCGCTCTTCACAGCTCGATTCTCTTTGCTGAAGTCTCGCTCTACACAGACCCATTCTCCTTGCTCCAGTCTAGATCTTCAAAAACCCGTTTTCCTCTCTGAAGTCTCGCTCTTCACAGCCACATCCTCCTCGCTGAAGTCTCGCTCTACACAGACTCATTCTCCTTGCTCCAGTCTAGATCTTCAAAAGCCTATTCTCCTCTCTGAAGTTTCACTCTTCACATTCCCGTTCCCCTTGCTGAAGACTCGCTCTTCATAGCCCCATTCTCCTCACTGAAGTCTCGCTCTTCACAGCCCCGTTCTCTTTGCTGAAGTCTCGCTCTACACTGACACATTCTCCTCGCTGAAGTCTCGCTCTTCACAGCCCCCTTCTCCTTGCTGAAGTCTCGCAATTCACAGCCCAATTCTGCTCTCTGATGTTTCGCTCTTCACAGCCCCATTCTCTTCGCTGAAGTCGCGTTCTACACAGCCCCATTCTCCTTGCTGAAGTCTCGCTCTTCACAGTCCCGTTCTCCTCTCTGAACTGTCGCACAGTTCACAGTCACGTTCTCCTTGTTGAAGTCTCGCTCTCCACAGTCCCATTCTCCTCATTGAGGTCTCGTTCTCCACTGGCCCGATCTCCTCACTGAAGCCTCGCTCCTTACAGGCCCATTTTCCTTGTTAACTTCTCGCTCGACACAGCCCGGTTCTCCTTGCTTTAGTCTTGCTCTTCACAGCCACATCCTCCTCGCTGAAGTCTCGCTCTACACATACCCATTCTCCTTGCTCCAGTCTAGATCTTCAAAAGCCCGTTCTCCTCTCTGAAGTCTCGCTCTTCACAGCCCCATTCTCTTTGCTGAAGTCTCGCTCTACACAGACCCATTCTCCTTGCTCCAGTCTAGATCTTCAAAAACCCGTTCTCCTCTCTGAAGTCCTGCTCTTCACAGCCACATCCTCCTCGCTGAAGTCTCGCTCTGCACAGACCCATTCTCCTTGCTCCAGTCTAGATTTTCAAAAGCCCATTCTCCTCTCTGAAGTTTCACTCTTCACAGCCCCGTTCTCCTTGCTGAAGTCTTGCTCTACACTGCCACGTTCTCCTTACTGAAGACTCGCTCTTCACATTCCCGTTCCCCTTGCTGAAGACTCGTTCTTCATAGCCCCATTCTCCTCACTGAAGTCTCGCTCTCCACAGTCCCATTCTCCTCATTGAGGTCTCATTCTCCACTGGCCTGATCTCCTCACTGAAGCCTCGCTCCTTACAGTCCCATTTTCCTCGCTAACGTCTCGCTCTTCACAGCCCGGTTCTCCTCGCTTTAGAATTGCTCTTCACAGCCACATCCTCCTCGCTGAGGTCTCGCTCTACAAGAGACACATTCTCCTTGCTCCAGTCTAGATCTTCAAAAGCCCGTTCTCCTCTCTGAAGTCTCGCTCTTTACAGCCCCATGCTCTTCGCTGAAGTCTCGCTCTACACAGACCCATTCTCCTTGCTCCAGTCTAGATCTTCAAAAACCCGTTCTCCTCTCTGAAGTCTCGCTCTTCACAGCCACATCCTCCTCGCTGAAGTCTCGCTCTACACAAACTCATTCTCCTTGCTCCAGTCTAGATCTTCAAAAGCCCGTTCTCCTCCCTGAAGTTTCACTCTTCACATCCCCGTTCTCCTTGCCGAAGTCTTGCTCTACACTGCCACGTTCTCCTTACTGAAGACTCGCTCTTCACATTCCCGTTCCCCTTGCTGCAGACTCGCTCTTCATAGCCCAATTCTCCTCACTGAAGTCTCGCTCTTCACAGCCCCCTTCTCCTGGCTGAAGACTCGCAATTCACAGCCCAATTCTGCTCTCTGATGTTTCACTCTTCACCGCCCCATTCTCTTCGCTGAAGTCGCGTTCTACACAGCCCCATTCTCCTTGCTGAAGTCTCGCTCTTCACAGTCCTGTTCTCCTCTCTGAAGTGTCGCTGTTCCCAGCCCCATTCTCCTCACTGAAGGCTCGTTCTTGACAGCCTTGTATTCCTCGTTGAAGTCTGGCTGTTCACAGTCCCGTTCTCCTCACTGAATTTTCACTCTTCACAGTCACATTCTCCTCACTGATGTTTTGCTCTTCACAGCCCCGTTCACCTAATGAAGTTTCACTCTTCACAGCCCCATTCTCTTCGCTGAAGTCTCGCTCTGCACAGCCCCATTCTCCTTGCTGAAGTCTCACTCTTCAGAGCCCCTTTCTCTTCGCTGAAGTCGTGATCTTCAGAGTCCCGGTATCCTCACTGAAGCCTGGCTCTTCTCAGCCCCATTCTCCTCAACGAAGTCTCAGTCTTCAGAGCCCCGTTCTCCTTGTGAAAGTCTTGCTCTTCACAGTCACTTTTTCCTTGTTGAAGTCTCGCTCTCCACAGCCCCATTCTCCTCATTGCGGTCTCATTCTCCACTGGCCCGATCTCCTCACTGAAGTCTCGCTCCTTACAGGCCCGTTTTCCTCGCTAACGTCTCGCTCTTCACAGCCCGGTTCTCCTCGCTTTAGTCTTGCTCTTCACAGCCACATCCTCCTCGATGAAGTCTCGCTCTACACAGACCCATTCCCTTGCTCCAGTCTAGATCTTCAAAAGCCCGTTCTCCTCTCTGAAGTCTCGCTCTTCACAGCCCCATTCTCTTCGCTGAAGTCTCGCTCTACACAGACTCGTTCTCCTTGCTCCAGTCTAGATCTTCAAAAGCCCATTCTCCTCTCTGAAGTTTCACTCTTCACAGCCCAGTTCTCCTTTTTGAAGTCTTGCTCTACACTGCCACGTTCCCCTCACTGAGGTCTCGCTCTTCACAGACCCTTCTCCTTGCTGAAACCTCGCAATTCACAGCCCAATTCTGCTTTCTGATGTTTCACTCTTCACAGCCCCATTCTCTTCGCTGAAGTCGCGTTCTACACAGTCCCGTTCTCCTCTCTGAAGTGTCGCTCTTCACAGCCCCATTCTCCTCACTGAAGGCTCGTTCTTGACAGCCTTGTTCTCCTCGTTGAAGTCTCGCTGTTCACAGTCCCGTTCTCCTCACTGAATTTTCACTGTTCAGAGTCACATTTTCCTCGCTGATGTTTTGCTCTTCACAGCCCCAATCTCATTGCTGAAGACTTGCTCTTCACAGCCCCGTTCACCTAATGAGGTCTCGCTCTTCAGTGTCCCATTCTCCTCACTGAAGTCTCGGTCTTCACAGTCCTGTTCTCCTCGCTGATGTCCCGCTCTTCACTGGCCCATTCTCCTCGCTGATGTCTCGCACTTCACAGCCACGATCTCCTTGCTGTAGTCTTGGTCTTTACAGCCACGTTCTCCTCACTGGCTCTTCACAGCCCCATTCTCCTCACTGAAGTTTCACTCTTCACAGCCCCATTCTCTTCGCTGAAGTCTCGCTCTTCACAGACCCGTTCTACTTGCTGAAGTCTCGATCTTCAGAACCCTGTTCTCCTCACTGAAGTTTCACTCCTCACAGCTCCATTCTCCTTGCTGAAGTCTCACTCTTCACAGTCACATTCTCCTTGTTGAAGTCTCGCTCTTCACAGTCCCATTCTCCTCACTGAAGTCTCGCTCTTCATATCCCCGTTCTCCTCACCAAAGTCTCGCTGTTCAGAACCCCAGGCTCCTTGATAAAGTCTCACTCTTCACAGTCACATTCTCCTTGTTGAAGTCTAGCTCTTAACAGCCGCAATTTCCTTGCTGAAGTCTCGCTCTTCACAGGCCCATTCTCCTCCCTTAAGTCTCGCTCTTCATGGCCCCGTTTTCCTCGCTGAAGTCTCGCTCTTCATGGCCCCATTCTCATCACTGAATTCTCGGTTTTCACAGTCCCATTCTCCTTGCTGACGTCTCGAACTTCACAGCCGCATTCTCCTCACTGAAGTCTCACTCTTTGCAGTCCTGTTCACCTCGCTGAAGTCTTGCTCTTCATGGCCCCATTATCCGGGCTGAAATCTCGCACTTCACGGCCCCATTCTCCTCACTGAATTCTCGGGGTTCACAGTCCCATTCTCCTTGCTGAAGTCTCGCTCTTCACAGTCCCATTCTCCTCGCTGAGGTCTCGCTCTTCACAGTCCCATTCTCCTCGCTGACGTTTTGCTCTTCACAGCGCCATTTTCCTCAATGAAGTCTTGCTCTTCACATCACTGTTCTGCTTGTTGAAGTCTCACTCTCCACAGTCCCATTCTCCTCATTGAGGTCTCGTTCTCCACTGGCCCGATCTCCTCACTGAATCCTCGCTCCTTACAGGTCCGTTTTCCTTGTTAACTTCTCGCTCCACACAGCCCGGTTCTCCTTGCTTTAGTCTTGCTCTTCACAGCCCCATTCTCTTTGCGGAAGTCTCGCTCTGTACAGACCCATTCTCCTTGCTCCAGTCTAGATCTTCAAAAACCCGTTCTCCTCTCTGAAGTTTCACTCTTCACAGCCCCATTCTCCTTGCTGAAGTCTTGCTCTACACTGCCACGTTCTCCTTACTGAAGACTCGCTCTTCACATTCCCGTACCCCTTGCTGAAGACTCGCTCTTCATAGCCCCATTCTCCTCTCTGAAGTCTCGCAATTCACAGCCCAATTCTGCTCTCTGATGTTTCACTCTTCACAGCCCCATTCTCTTCGCTGAAATCGCGTTCTACACAGCCCCATTCTCCTTGCTGAAGTCTCGCTCTTCACAGTCCCGTTCTCCTCTTTGAAGTGTCGCTGTTCCCAGCCCCATTCTCCTCACTGAAGGCTCGTGCTTGACAGTCTTGTATTCCTCGTTGAAGTCTTGCTTTTCACAGTCCCGTTCTCCTCACTAAATTTTGACTCTTCACAGTCACATTCTCCTCGATGATGTTTTGCTCTTCACAGCCCCGTTCACCTAATGAAGTTTCACTCTTCACAGCCCCATTCTCTTCGCTGAAGTCTCACTCTGCACAGCCCCATTCTCCTTGCTGAAGTATCACTCTTCAGAGCCCCTTTCTCCTCGCTGTAGTCTTGATCTTCAGGGTCCCGTTCTTCTCACTGAAGTCTGGCTCTTCTCAGCCCCATTCTCCTCAACGAAGTCTCAGTCTTCAGAGCCCCGTTCTCCTTGTGAAAGTCTTGCTCTTCACAGTCACGTTCTCGTTGTTGAAGTCTCGCTCTCCACAGTCCCATTCTCCTCATTGAGGTTTCGTTCTCCACTGGCCCGATCTCCTCACTGAAGCCTGGCTCTTTACAGGCCCGTTTTACTTGTTAACTTCTCACTCCACACAGCCCAGTTCTCCTTGCTTTAGTCTTGCTCTTCACAGCCACATCCTCCTCGCTGAAGTCTCGCTCTTCACAGCCCCCTTCTCCATGCTGAAGTCTCGTAATTCACAGCCCAGTTCTGCTCTCTGATGTTTCACTCTTCACAGCCCCATTCTCTTCGCTGAAGTCGCGTTCTACACAGCCCCACTCTCCTTTCTGAAGTCTCGCTCTTCACAGTCCCGTTCTCCTCTCTGAACTGTCGCTGTTCCCAGCCCCATTCTCCTCACTGAAGGCTCGTTCTTGACAGCCTTGTATTCCTCAGTGAAGTCTCGCTGTTGACAGTCCCGTTCTCCTCACTGAATTTTCACTCTTCACAGTCACATTCTCCTCGCTGATGTTTTGCTCTTCACAGCCCCGTTCACCTAATGAAGTTTCACTCTTCACAGCCCCATTCTCTTCGCTGAAGTCTCGCTCTGCACAGCCCCATTCTCCTTGCTGAAGTCTCACTCTTCAGAGCCCCTTTCTCTTCGCTGAAGTCTTGATCTTCAGAATCCCGTTCTCCTCACTGAAGCCTGGCTCTTCTCAGCCACATTCTCCTCAACGAAGTCTCAGTCTTCAGAGCCCCGTTCTCCTTGTGAAAGTCTTGCTCTTCACAGTCAAGTTTTCCTTGTTGAAGTCTCGCTTTCCACAGCCCCATTCTCCTCATTGAGGTCTCCTTCTCCACTGGCCCGATCTCCTCACTGAAGCCTCGCTCCTTACAGTCCCATTTTCCTCGCTAACGTCTCGCTCTTCACAGCCCGGTTCTCCTCGCTTTAGAATTGCTCTTCACAGCCACATCCTCCTCGCTGAAGGCTCGCTCTACAAGAGACACATTCTCCTTGCTCCAGTCTAGATCTTCAAAAGCCCGTTCTCCTCTCTGAAGTCTTGCTCTTCACAGCCCCATTCTCTTCGCTGAAGTCTCGCTCTACACAGACCCATTCTCCTTGCTCCAGTCTAGATCTTCAAAAACCCGTTCTCCTCTCTGAAGTCTCGCTCTTCACAGCCACATCCTCCTCGCTGAAGTCTCGCTCTACACAGACCCGTTCTCCTTGCTCCAGTCTAGATCTTCAAAAGCCCGATCTCCTCTCTGAAGTTTCACTCTTCACAGCCCCGTTCTCCTTGCTGAAGTCTCGCTCTACACTGCCACGTTCTCCTTACTGAAGACTCGCTCTTCACATTCCCGTTCCCCTTGCTGAAGACGCGCTCTTCATAGCCCCATTCTCCTCACTGAAGTCTCGCTCTTCACAGCCCCATTCTCTTTGCTGAAGTCTCGCTCTACACTGACACATTCTCCTCTCTGAAGTCTCGCTCTTCACAGCCCCCTTCTCCTTGCTGAAGTCTCGCAATTCACAGCCCAGTTCTGCTCTCTGATGTTTCACTCTTCACAGCCCCATTCTCTTCGCTGAAGTCTCGCTCTTCACAGTCCTGTTCTCCTCTTTGAAGTGTCGCTGTTCCCAGCCCCATTCTCCTCAATGAAGGCTCGTGCTTGACAGTCTTGTATTCCTCGTTGAAGTCTTGCTTTTCACAGTCCCGTTCTCCTCATGAAGTTTCACTCTTCACAGCCCCATTTTCTTCGCTGAAGTCTCACTCTGCACAGCCCCATTCTCCTTGCTGAAGTATCACTCTTCAGAGCCCCTTTCTCCTCGCTGAAGTCTTGATCTTCAGTGTCCCGTTCTTCTCACTGAAGTCTGGCTCTTCTCAGCCCCATTCTCCTCAACGAAGTCTCAGTCTTCAGAGCCCCGTTCTCCTTGTGAAAGTCTTGCTCTTCACAGTCACGTTCTCCTTGTTGAAGTCTCGCTCTCCACTGTCCCATTCTCCTCATTGAGGTCTCGTTCTCCACTGGCCCGATCTCCTCACTGAAGCCTGGCCTTTTACAGGCCCGTTTTCCTTGTTAACTTCTCGCTCCACACATTCCGGTTCTCCTTGCTTTAGTCTTGCTCTTCACAGCCACATCCTCCTCGCTGAAGTCTCGCTCTACACAGACCCATTCTCCTTGCTCCAGTCTAGATCTTCAAAAACCCGTTCTCCTCTCTGAAGTCTCGCTCTTCACAGCCACATCCTCCTCGCTGAAGTCTCGCTCTACACAGACTCATTCTCCTTGCTCCAGTCTAGATCTTCAAAAGCCCGTTATCCTCTCTGAAGTTTCACTCTTCACAGCCCCGTTCTCCTTGCTGAAGTCTTGCTCTACACTGCCACGTTCTCCTTACTGAAGACTCGCTCTTCACATTCCCGTTCCCCTTGCTGAAGACTCGCTCTTCATAGCCCCATTCTCCTCACTGAAGTCTCGCTCTTCACAGTCCCGTTCTCTTTGCTGAAGTCTCGCTCTACACTGCCACATTCTCCTCGCTGAAGTCTCGCTCTTCACAGCCCCCTTCTCCTTGCTGAAGTCTCGCAATTCACAGCCCCCTTCTCCATGCTGAAGTCTCGCAATTCACAGCCCAGTTCTGCTCTCTGATGTTTCACTCTTCACAGCCCCATTCTCTTCGCTGAAGTCTCGCTCTTCACAGACCCGTTCTACTTGCTGAAGTCTCGATCTTCAGAACCCTGTTCTCCTCACTGAAGTTTCACTCCTCACAGCTCCATTCTCCTTGCTGAAGTCTCACTCTTCACAGTCACATTCTCCTTGTTGTAGTCTCGCTCTTCACAGTCCCATTCTCCTCACTGAAGTCTCGCTCTTCATATCCCCGTTCTCCTCACCAAAGTCTCGCTGTTCAGAACCCCAGGCTCCTTGATAAAGTCTCACTCTTCACAGTCACATTCTCCTTGTTGAAGTCTAGCTCTTAACAGCCGCAATTTCCTTGCTGAAGTCTCGCTCTTCACAGGCCCATTCTCCTCCCTTAAGTCTCGCTCTTCATGGCCCCGTTTTCCTCGCTGAAGTCTCGCTCTTCATGGCCCCATTCTCATCACTGAATTCTCGGTTTTCACAGTCCCATTCTCCTTGCTGACGTCTCGAACTTCACAGCCGCATTCTCCTCACTGAAGTCTCACTCTTTGCAGTCCTGTTCAGCTCGCTGAAGTCTTGCTCTTCATGGCCCCATTATCCGGGCTGAAATCTCGCACTTCACGGCCCCATTCTCCTCACTGAATTCTCGGGGTTCACAGTCCCATTCTCCTTGCTGAAGTCTCGCTCTTCACAGTCCCATTCTCCTCGCTGAGGTCTCGCTCTTCACAGTCCCATTCTCCTCGCTGACGTTTTGCTCTTCACAGCGCCATTTTCCTCAATGAAGTCTTGCTCTTCACATCACTGTTCTGCTTGTTGAAGTCTCACTCTCCACAGTCCCATTCTCCTCATTGAGGTCTCGTTCTCCACTGGCCCGATCTCCTCACTGAATCCTCGCTCCTGACAGGTCCGTTTTCCTTGTTAACTTCTCGCTCCACACAGCCCGGTTCTCCTTTCTTTAGTCTTGCTCTTCACAGCCCCATTCTCTTTGCTGAAGTCTCGCTCTGTACAGACCCATTCTCCTTGCTCCAGTCTAGATCTTCAAAAGCCCGTTCTCCTCTCTGAAGTTTCACTCTTCACAGCCCCATTCTCCTTGCTGAAGTCTTGCTCTACACTGCCACGTTCTCCTTACTGAAGACTCGCTCTTCACATTCCCGTACCCCTTGCTGAAGACTCGCTCTTCATAGCCCCATTCTCCTCTCTGAAGTCTCGCAATTCACAGCCCAATTCTGCTCTCTGATGTTTCACTCTTCACAGCCCCATTCTCTTCGCTGAAATCGCGTTCTACACAGCCCCATTCTCCTTGCTGAAGTCTCGCTCTTCACAGTCCCGTTCTCCTCTTTGAAGTGTCGCTGTTCCCAGCCCCATTCTCCTCACTGAAGGCTCGTGCTTGACAGTCTTGTATTCCTCGTTGAAGTCTTGCTTTTCACAGTCCCGTTCTCCTCACTAAATTTTGACTCTTCACAGTCACATTCTCCTCGATGATGTTTTGCTCTTCACAGCCCCGTTCACCTAATGAAGTTTCACTCTTCACAGCCCCATTCTCTTCGCTGAAGTCTCACTCTGCACAGCCCCATTCTCCTTGCTGAAGTATCACTCTTCAGAGCCCCTTTCTCCTCGCTGTAGTCTTGATCTTCAGGGTCCCGTTCTTCTCACTGAAGTCTGGCTCTTCTCAGCCCCATTCTCCTCAACGAAGTCTCAGTCTTCAGAGCCCCGTTCTCCTTGTGAAAGTCTGGCTCTTCACAGTCACGTTCTCGTTGTTGAAGTCTCGCTCTCCACAGTCCCATTCTCCTCATTGAGGTTTCGTTCTCCACTGGCCCGATCTCCTCACTGAAGCCTGGCTCTTTACAGGCCCGTTTTACTTGTTAACTTCTCACTCCACACAGCCCAGTTCTCCTTGCTTTAGTCTTGCTCTTCACAGCCACATCCTCCTCGCTGAAGTCTCGCTCTTCACAGCCCCCTTCTCCATGCTGAAGTCTCGCAATTCACAGCCCAGTTCTGCTCTCTGATGTTTCACTCTTCACAGCCCCATTCTCTTCGCTGAAGTCGCGTTCTACACAGCCCCACTCTCCTTTCTGAAGTCTCGCTCTTCACAGTCCCGTTCTCCTCTCTGAACTGTCGCTGTTCCCAGCCCCATTCTCCTCACTGAAGGCTCGTTCTTGACAGCCTTGTATTCCTCAGTGAAGTCTCGCTGTTGACAGTCCCGTTCTCCTCACTGAATTTTCACTCTTCACAGTCACATTCTCCTCGCTGATGTTTTGCTCTTCACAGCCCCGTTCACCTAATGAAGTTTCACTCTTCACAGCCCCATTCTCTTCGCTGAAGTCTCGCTCTGCACAGCCCCATTCTCCTTGCTGAAGTCTCACTCTTCAGAGCCCCTTTCTCTTCGCTGAAGTCTTGATCTTCAGAATCCCGTTCTCCTCACTGAAGCCTGGCTCTTCTCAGCCACATTCTCCTCAACGAAGTCTCAGTCTTCAGAGCCCCGTTCTCCTTGTGAAAGTCTTGCTCTTCACAGTCAAGTTTTCCTTGTTGAAGTCTCGCTTTCCACAGCCCCATTCTCCTCATTGAGGTCTCCTTCTCCACTGGCCCGATCTCCTCACTGAAGCCTCGCTCCTTACAGTCCCATTTTCCTCGCTAATGTCTCGCTCTTCACAGCCCGGTTCTCCTCGCTTTAGAATTGCTCTTCACAGCCACATCCTCCTCGCTGAAGGCTCGCTCTACAAGAGACACATTCTCCTTGCTCCAGTCTAGATCTTCAAAAGCCCGTTCTCCTCTCTGAAGTCTTGCTCTTCACAGCCCCATTCTCTTCGCTGAAGTCTCGCTCTACACAGACCCATTCTCCTTGCTCCAGTCTAGATCTTCAAAAACCCGTTCTCCTCTCTGAAGTCTCGCTCTTCACAGCCACATCCTCCTCGCTGAAGTCTCGCTCTACACAGACCCGTTCTCCTTGCTCCAGTCTAGATCTTCAAAAGCCCGATCTCCTCTCTGAAGTTTCACTCTTCACAGCCCCGTTCTCCTTGCTGAAGTCTCGCTCTACACTGCCACGTTCTCCTTACTGAAGACTCGCTCTTCACATTCCCGTTCCCCTTGCTGAAGACGCGCTCTTCATAGCCCCATTCTCCTCACTGAAGTCTCGCTCTTCACAGCCCCGTTCTCTTTGCTGAAGTCTCGCTCTACACTGACACATTCTCCTCGCTGAAGTCTCGCTCTTCACAGCCCCCTTCTCCTTGCTGAAGTCTCGCAATTCACAGCCCAGTTCTTCTCTCTGATGTTTCACTCTTCACAGCCCCATTCTCTTCGCTGAAGTCTCGCTCTTCACAGTCCTGTTCTCCTCTTTGAAGTGTCGCTGTTCCCAGCCCCATTCTCCTCAATGAAGGCTCGTGCTTGACAGTCTTGTGTTCCTCGTTGAAGTCTTGCTTTTCACAGTCCCGTTCTCCTCACTGAATTTTGACTCTTCACAGTCACATTCACCTCGATGATGTTTTGCTCTTCACAGCCCCGTTAACCTAATGAAGTTTCACTCTTCACAGCCCCATTTTCTTCGCTGAAGTCTCACTCTGCACAGCCCCATTCTCCTTGCTGAAGTATCACTCTTCAGAGCCCCTTTCTCCTCGCTGAAGTCTTGATCTTCAGTGTCCCCTTCTTCTCACTGAAGTCTGGCTCTTCTCAGCCCCATTCTCCTCAACGAAGTCTCAGTCTTCAGAGCCCCGTTCTCCTTGTGAAAGTCTTGCTCTTCACAGTCACGTTCTCCTTGTTGAAGTCTCGCTCTCCACTGTCCCATTCTCCTCATTGAGATCTCGTTCTCCACTGGCCCGATCTCCTCACTGAAGCCTGGCCCTTTACAGGCCCGTTTTCCTTGTTAACTTCTCGCTCCACACAGCCCGGTTCTCCTTGCTTTAGTCTTGCTCTTCACAGCCACATCCTCCTCGCTGAAGTCTCGCTCTACACAGACCCATTCTCCTTGCTCCAGTCTAGATCTTCAAAAACCCGTTCTCCTCTCTGAAGTCTCGCTCTTCACAGCCACATCCTCCTCGCTGAAGTCTCGCTCTACCCAGACTCATTCTCCTTGCTCCAGTCTAGATCTTCAAAAGCCCGTTATCCTCTCTGAAGTTTCACTCTTCACAGCCCCGTTCTCCTTGCTGAAGTCTTGCTCTACACTGCCACGTTCTCCTTACTGAAGACTCGCTCTTCACATTCCCGTTCCCCTTGCTGAAGACTCGCTCTTCATAGCCCCATTCTCCTCACTGAAGTCTCGCTCTTCACAGTCCCGTTCTCTTTGCTGAAGTCTCGCTCTACACTGCCACATTCTCCTCGCTGAAGTCTCGCTCTTCACAGCCCCCTTCTCCTTGCTGAAGTCTCGCAATTCACAGCCCAGTTCTGCTCTCTGATGTTTCACTCTTCACAGCCCCATTCTCTTCGCTGAAGTCGCGTTCTACACAGCCCCACTCTCCTCGCTGAAGTCTCGCTCTACAAGAGACACATTCTCCTTGCTCCAGTCTAGATCTTCAAAAGCCCGTTCTCCTCTCTGAAGTCTCGCTCTTCACAGCCCCATTCTCTTCGCTGATGTCTCGATCTACACAGACCCATTCTCCTTGCTCCAGTCTAGATCTTCAAAAACCCGTTCTCCTCTCTGAAGTCTCGCTCTTCACAGCCACATCCTCCTCGCTGAAGTCTCGCTCTACACAGACCCGTTCTCCTTGCTCCAGTCTAGATCTTCAAAAGCCCGTTCTCCTCTCTGAAGTTTCAATCTTCACAGCCCCGTTCTCCTTGCTGAAGTCTCGCTCTACACTGCCACGTTCTCCTTACTGAAGACTCGCTCTTCACATTCCCGTTCCCCTTGCTGAAGACTCGCTCTTCATAGCCCCATTCTCCTCACTGAAGTCTCGCTCTTCACAGTCCCGTTCTCTTTGCTGAAGTCTCGCTCTTCACAGTCCCGTTCTCCTCTCTGAAGTGTCACTGTTCCCAGCCCCATTCTCCTCACTGAAGTCTCGTTCTTGACTGCCTTGTATTCCTCGGTGAAGTCTCGCTGTTCACAGTCCCGTTCTCCTCATTGAATTATCACTCTTCACTGTCACATTCTCCTCGCTGATGTTTTGCTCTTCACAACCCCTTTCGCCTAATGAAGTTTCAATCTTCACAGCCCCATTCTCTTCGCTGAAGTCTCACTCTGCACAGCCCCATTCTCCTTGCTGAAGTATCACTCTTCAGAGCCCCTTTCTCCTCGCTGAAGTCTTGATCTTCAGGGTCCCGTTCTTCTCACTGAAGTCTGGCTCTTCTCAGCCCCATTCTCCTCAACGAAGTCTCAGTCTTCAGAGCCCCGTTCTCCTTGTGGAAGTCTTGCTCTTCACAGTCACGTTCTCCTTGTTGAAGTCTCGCTCTCCACAGTCCCATTCTCCTCATTGAGGTCTCGTTCTCCACTGGCCCGATCTCCTCACTGAATCCTCGCTCCTTACAGGCCCGTTTTCCTTGTTAACTTCTCGCTCCTCACAGCCCGGTTCTCCTTGCTTTAGTCTTGCTCTTCACAGCCACATCCTCCTCGCTGAAGTCTCGCTCTACACAGACCCATTCTCCTTGCTCCAGTCTAGATCTTCAAAAGCCCGTTCTCCTCTCTGAAGTCTCGCTCTTCACAGCACGATTCTCTTTGCTGAAGTCTCGCTCTACACAGACCCATTCTCCTTGCTCCAGTCTAGATCTTCAAAAACCCGTTCTCCTCTCTGAAGTCCTTCTCTTCACAGCCACATCCTCCTCGCTGAAGTCTCGCTCTACACAGACCCATTCTCCTTGCTCCAGTCTAGATTTTCAAAAGCCCATTCTCCTCTCTGAAGTTTCATTCTTCACAGCCCCGTTCTCCTTGCTGAAGTCTTGCTCTACACTGCCACATTCTCCTTACTGAAGACTCGCTCTTCACATTCCCGTTCCCCTTGCTGAAGACTCGTTCTTCATAGCCCCATTCTCCTCACTGAAGTCTCGATCTCCACAGTCCCATTCTCCTCATTGAGGTCTCATTCTCCACTGGCCTGATCTCCTCACTGAAGCCTCGCTCCTTACAGTCCCATTTTCCTCGCTAACGTCTCGCTCTTCACAGCCCGGTTCTCCTCGCTTTAGAATTGTTCTTCACAGCCACATCCTCCTCACTGAAGGCTCGCTCTACAAGAGACACATTCTCCTTGCTCCAGTCTAGATCTTCAAAAGCCCGTTTTCCTCTCTGAAGTCTCGCTCTTTACAGCCCCATTCTCTTCGCTGAAGTCTCGCTCTACACAGACCCATTCTCCTTGCTCCAGTCTAGATCTTCAAAAACCCGTTCTCCTCTCTGAAGTCTCGCTCTTCACAGCCACATACTCCTCGCTGAAGTCTCGCTCTACACAGACCCGTTCTCCTTGCTCCAGTCTAGATCTTCAAAAGCCCGTTCTCCTCTCTGAAGTTTCACTCTTCACAGCCCCGTTCTCCTTGCTGAAGTCTCGCTCTACACTGCCACGTTCTCCTTACTGAAGACTCGCTCTTCACATTCCCGTTCCCCTTGCTGAAGACTCGCTCTTCATAGCCCCATTCTCCTCACTGAAGTCTCGCTCTTCACAGCCCCGTTCTCTTTGCTGAAGTCTCGCTCTACACTGCCACATTCTCCTCACTGAAGTCTCGCTCTTCACAGCCCCCTTCTCCTTGCTGAAGTCTCGCAATTCACAGCCCAGTTCTGCTCTCTGATGTTTCACTCTTCACAGCCCCATTCTCTTCGCTGAAGTCGCGTTCTACACAGCCCCATTCTCCTTGCTGAAGTCTCGCTCTTCACAGTCCCGTTCTCCTCTCTGAACTGTCGCTGTTCCCAGCCCCATTCTCCTCACTGAAGGCTCGTTCTTGACAGCCTTGTATTCCTCGTTGAAGTCTCGCTGTTCACAGTCCCGTTCTCCTCACTGAATTTTCACTCTTCACAGTCACATTCTCCTCGCTGATGTTTTGCTCTTCACAGCCCTGTTCACCTAATGAAGTTTCACTCTTCACAGCCCCATTCTCTTCGCTGAAGTCTCGCTCTGCACAGCCCCATTCTCCTTGCTGAAGTCTCACTCTTCAGAGCCCCTTTCTCTTCGCTGAAGTCTTGATCTTCAGAGTCCCGGTCTCCTCACTGAAGCCTGGCTCTTCTCAGCCCCATTCTCCTCAACGAAGTCTCAGTCTTCAGAGCCCCGTTCTCCTTGTGAAAGTCTTGCTCTTCACAGTCACTTTTTCCTTGTTGAAGTCTCGCTCTCCACAGCCCCATTCTCCTCATTGAGGTCTCGTTCTCCACTGGCCCGATCTCCTCACTGAAGTCTCGCTCCTTACAGGCCCGTTTTCCTCGCTAACGTCTCGCTCTTCACAGCCCGGTTCTCCTCGCTTTAGTCTTGCTCTTCACAGCCACATCCTCCTCGCTGAAGTCTCGCTCTACACAGACCCATTCTCCTTGCTCCAGTCTAGATCTTCAAAAGCCCGTTCTCCTCTCTGAAGTCTCGCTCTTCACAGCCCCATTCTCTTCGCTGAAGTCTCGCTCTACACAGACTCGTTCTCCTTGCTCCAGTCTAGATCTTCAAAAGCCCATTCTCCTCTCTGAAGTTTCACTCTTCACAGCCCAGTTCTTTTTGAAGTCTTGCTCTACACTGCCACTTTACCCTCACTGAAGTCTCGCTCTTCACAGACCCTTCTCCTTGCTGAAACCTCGGAATTCACAGCTGAATTCTGCTTTCTGATGTTTCACTCTTCACAGCCCCATTCTCTTCGCTGAAGTTGCGTTTTACACAGTCCCGTTCTCCTCTCTGAAGTGTCGCTCTTCACAGCCCCATTCTCCTCACTGAAGGCTCGTTCTTGACAGCCTTGTTCTCCTCGTTGAAGTCTCGCTGTTCACAGTCCCGTTCTCCTCACTGAATTTTCAATCTTCAGAGTCACATTTTCCTCGCTGATGTTTTGCTCTTCACAGCCCCAATCTCATTGCTGAAGTCTTGCTCTTCACAGCCCCGTTCACCTAATGAGGTCTCGCTCTTCAGGGTCCCATTCTCCTCACTGAAGTCTCGGTCTTCACAGTCCTGTTCTCCTCGCTGAAGTCCCGCTCTTCACTGGCCCATTCTCCTCGCTGATGTCTCGCACTTCACAGCCACGATCTCCTTGCTGTAGTCTTGGTCTTGACAGCCACGTTCTCCTCACTGGCTCTTCACAGCCCCATTCTCCTCACTGAAGTTTCACTCTTCACAGCCCCATTCTCTTCGCTGAAGTCTCGCTCTTCACAGACCCATTCTACTTGCTGAAGTCTCGATCTTCAGAACCCTGTTCCCCTCACTGAAGTTTCACTCCTCACAGCTCCATTCTCCTTGCTGAAGTCTCACTCTTCACAGTCATATTCTCCTTGTTGAAGTCTCGCTCTTCACAGTCCCGTTCTCCTCACTGAAGTCTCGCTCTTCATATCCCCGTTCTCCTCACCAAAGTCTCGCTGTTCAGAACCCCAGGCTCCTTGATAAAGTCTCACTCTTCACAGTCACATTCTCCTTGTTGAAGTCTAGCTCTTAACAGCCGCAATTTCCTTGCTGAAGTCTCGCTCTTCACAGGCCCATTCTCCTCCCTTAAGTCTCGCTCTTCATGGCCCCGTTTTCCTCGCTGAAGTCTCGCTCTTCATGGCCCCATTCTCATCACTGAATTCTCGGTTTTCACAGTCCCATTCTCCTTGCTGACGTCTCGAACTTCACAGCCGCATTCTCCTCACTGAAGTCTCACTCTTTGCAGTCCTGTTCACCTCGCTGAAGTCTTGCTCTTCATGGCCCCATTATCCGGGCTGAAATCTCGCTCTTCACGGCCCCATTCTCCTCACTGAATTCTCGGAGTTCACAGTCCCATTCTCCTTGCTGAAGTCTCGCTCTTCACAGTCCCATTCTCCTCGCTGAGGTCTCGCTCTTCACAGTCCCATTCTCCTCGCTGACGTTTTGCTCTTCACAGCGCCATTTTCCTCAATGAAGTCTTGCTCTTCACATCACCGTTCTGCTTGTTGAAGTCTCACTCTCCACAGTCCCATTCTCCTCATTGAGGTCGCGTTCTCCACTGGCCCGATCTCCTCACTGAATCCTCGCTCCTTACAGGCCCGTTTTCCTTGTTAACTTCTCGCTCCACACAGCCCGGTTCTCCTTGCTTTAGTCTTGCTCTTCACAGCCACATCCTCCTCACTGAAGTCTCGCTCTACACAGACCCATTCTCCTCATTGAGGTCTCATTCTCCACTGGCCCGATCTCCTTTCTGAAGCCTTGCACCTTACAGTCCCATTTTCCTCGCTAACGTCTCGCTCTTCACAGCCCGGTTCTCCTCGCTTTAGAATCGCTCTTCACAGCCCCATTCTCTTCGCTGATGTCTCGCTCTACACAGACCCATTCTCCTTGCTCCAGTCTAGATCTTCAAAAACCCGTTCTCCTCTCTGAAGTCTCGCTCTTCACAGCCACATCCTCCTCGCTGAAGTCTCGCTCTACACAGACTCGTTCTCCTTGCTCCAGTCTAGATCTTCAAAAGCCCGTTCTCCTCTCTGAAGTTTCACTCTTCACAGCCCCGTTCTCCTTGCTGAAGTCTCGCTCTACACTGCCACGTTCTCCTTACTGAAGACTCGCTCTTCACATTCCCGTTCCCCTTGCTGAAGACTCGCTCTTCATAGCCCCATTCTCCTCACTGAAGTCTCGCTCTTCACAGCCCCGTTCTCTTTGCTGAAGTCTCGCTCTACACTGACACATTCTCCTCGCTGAAGTCTCGCTCTTCACAGCCCCCTTCTCCTTGCTGAAGTCTCGCAATTCACAGCCCAATTCTGCTCTCTGATGTTTCACTCTTCACAGCCCCATTCTCTTCGCTGAAGTCGCGTTCTACACTGCCCCATTCTCCTTGCTGAAGTCTCGCTCTTCACAGTCCCGTTCTCCTCTCTGAAGTGTCGCTGTTCCCAGCCCCATTCTCCTCACTGAAGGCTCGTTCTTGACAGCCTTGTATTCCTCGGTGAAGTCTCGCTGTTCACAGTCCCGTTCTCCTCATTGAATTATCACTCTTCACTGTCACATTCTCCTCGCTGATGTTTTGCTCTTCACAGCCCCGTTCACCTAATGAAGTTTCACTCTTCACAGCCCCATTCTCTTCGCTGAAGTCTCGCTCTGCACAGCCCCATTCTCCTTGCTGAAGTCTCACTCTTCAGAGCCCCTTTCTCTTCGCTGAAGTCTTGATCTTCAGAGTCACGGTCTCCTCACTGAAGCCTGGCTCTTCTCAGCCCCATTCTCCTCAACAAAGTCTCAGTCTTCAGAGCCCCATTCCCCTTGTGAAAGTCTTGCTCTTCACAGTCACTTTTTCCTTGTTGAAGTCTCGCTCTCCACAGCCCCATTCTCCTCATTGAGGTCTCGTTCTCCACTGGCCCGATCTCCTCACTGAAGCCTCGCTCCTTACAGGCCCGTTTTCCTCGCTAACGTCTCGCTCTTCACAGCCGGGTTCTCCTCGCTTAAGTCTTGCACTTCAAAGCCACATCCTCCTCGCTGAAGTCTCGCTCTACACAGACCCATTCTCCTTGCTCCAGTCTAGATCTTCAAAAGCCCGTTCTCCTCTCTGAAGTCTCGCTCTTCACAGCCCCATTCTCTTCGTTGAAGTCTCGCTCTACACAGACCCATTCTCCTTGCTCCAGTCTAGATCTTCAAAAGCCCATTCTCCTCTCTGAAGTTTCACTCTTCACAGCCCCGTTCTCCTTTTTGAAGTCTTGCTCTACACTGCCACGTTCCCCTCACTGATGTCTCGCTCTTCATAGTCCCATTCTCCTCACTGAATTCTCGCTCTTCACAGCCCCGTTCTCCTTGCTGAAGTCTTGCTCTACACTGCCACGTTCTCCTTACTTAAGACTCGCTCTTCACATTCCCGTTCCCCTTGCTGAAGACTCGCTCTTCATAGCCCCATTCTCCTCACTGAAGTCTCGCTCTTCACAGCCCCGTTCTCTTTGCTGAAGTCTCGCTCTACACTGCCACATTCTCCTCGCTGAAGTCTCGCTCTTCACAGCCCCCTTCTCCTTGCTGAAGTCTCGCAATTCACAGCCCAATTCTGCTTTCTGATGTTTCACTCTTCACAGCCCCATTCTCTTCGCTGAAGTCGCGTTCTACACAGTCCCGTTCTCCTCTCTGAAGTGTCGCTCTTCACAGCCCCATTCTCCTCACTGAAGGCTCGTCCTTGACATCCTTGTTCTCCTCATTGAAGTCTCGCTGTTCACAGTCCCGTTCTCCTCACTGAATTTTCACTCTTCAGAGTCACATTTTCCTCGCTGATGTTTTGCTCTTCACAGCCCCAATCTCATTGCTGAAGTCTTGCTCTTCACAGCCCCGTTCACCTAATGAGGTCTCGCTCTTCAGGGTCCCATTCTCCTCCCTGAAGTCTCGTTCTTCAGAGTCCCATTCTCCTCGCTAAAGACTCGCAGTTCAGAGACCCGTTCTCCTTGTTGAAGTCTCGCACTTCACAGTCATGTTCTCCTTGTTGAAGTCTCGCTCTTCAAAGTCCCGTTCTCCTCACTGAAATCTCGGTCTTCACAGTCCTGTTCTCCTCGCTGAAGTCCCGCTCTTCACTGGCCCATTCTCCTCGCTGATGTCTCGCACTTCACAGCCACGATCTCCTTGCTGTAGTCTTGGTCTTTACAGCCACGTTCTCCTCACTGGCTCTTCACAGCCCCATTCTCCTCACTGAAGTTTCACTCTTCACATCCCCATTCTCTTCGCTGAAGTCTCGCTCTTCACAGACCCGTTCTACTTGCTGAAGTCTCGATCTTCAGAACCCTGTTCCCCTCACTGAAGTTTCACTCCTCACAGCTCCATTCTCCTTGCTGAACTCTCACTCTTCACAGTCACGTTCTTCTTTTTGAAGTCTCGCTCTTTACAGTCCCATTCTCCTCACTGAAGTCTCGCTCTTCATATCCCCGTTCTCCTCACCAAAGTCTCGCTGTTCAGAACCCCAGGCTCCTTGATAAAGTCTCACTCTTCACAGTCACATTCTCCTTGTTGAAGTCTAGCTCTTAACAGCCGCAATTTCCTTGCTGAAGTCTCGCTCTTCACAGGCCCATTCTCCTCCCTTAAGTCTCGCTCTTCATGGCCCCGTTTTCCTCGCTGAAGTCTCGCTCTTCATGGCCCCATTCTCATCACTGAATTCTCGGTTTTCACAGTCCCATTCTCCTTGCTGACGTCTCGAACTTCACAGCCACATTCTCCTCACTGAAGTCTCACTCTTTGCAGTCCTGTTCACCTCGCTGAAGTCTTGCTCTTCATGGCCCCATTCTCCGGGCTGAAATCTCGCTCTTCACGGCCCCATTCTCCTCACTGAATTCTCGGGGTTCACAGTCCCATTCTCCTTGCTGAAGTCTCGCTCTTCACAGTCCCATTCTCCTCGCTGACGTTTTGCTCTTCACAGCGCCATTTTCCTCAACGAAGTCTTGCTCTTCACATCACCGTTCTGCTTGTTGAAGTCTCGCTCTTCACAGTCCCGTTCTCCTCACTGAAGTTTCAAGCTTCACAGTCCCATCCTCCTCACTGAAGTCTCGCTCTTTACAGTCACGTTCTCCTCTCTGAAGTTTCACTCTTCACAGCCCCTTTCTCTCGCTGGAGTCTCGCTCCACACAGCCCCATTCTCCTTGCTGGTGTCTCGCTCTACACAGACCCGTTCTCCTTGCTGCAGTCTAGATCTTCACAACCCCATTCTCCTCTCTGAAGCTTCACTCTTCACAGACCCATTCTCTTCACTGAAGTCTTGCTCTACACAGCCCCATTCTCCTTGCTGAAGTCTCACTCTTCACAGCCCCATTCTCCTCGCTGAAGTCTTGATCTTCAGAGTCCCGTTCCCCTCACTGAAGTCTGGCTCTTCACAGCCCCGTTCTCCTCAACGAAGTCTCACTCTTCAGAGCCCCGTTCTCCTTGTGAAAGTCTCGCTCTTCACAGTCAGGTTCTCCTTGTTGAAGTCTCGCTCTTCACAGCCCTGTTCTCCTTGTTGAAGTCTCGCTCTTCACAGTCAGGTTCTCCTCATTGCTGTTTCGCATTTCACAGCACCATTCTCCTCATTGAGGTCTTGCTCTCCACTGGCCCGATCTCCTCTCTGAAGGCTTGCTCCTTACAGTCCCGTTGACCTCGCTAACATCTCGCTCTTCACAGCCCGGTTCTCCTCGCTTTAGTCTCGCTCTTCACAGCCTCATCCTCCTCACTGTAGTCTCGCTCTTCACAGTCCTGTTCTCCTCGCTGAAGTCTCGGTCTTCACAGCCCCATTCTCCTCAATGAAGTTTCACTCTTCACTGCCCCATTCTCTACGCTGAAGTCTCGCTCTGCACAGCCCCATTCTCCTTGCTGAAGCCACACCCTTCACAGCCCCGTTCTCCTCGCTGAAGTCTTTCTCTTCAGAGTCCCATTATGCTCACTGAAGTCTGGCTCTTGACAGCACCATTCCCCTCACCGAAGACTCGCTGTTCAGAACCCCATTCTCTTTGTTGAAGGCTCGCTCTTCACAGTCACTTTCTCCTTGTTGAAGTGTAGCTCTTCACTGTCCTGTTCTCCTTGTTGAAGTCTCGCTCTTCACAGTCCTGTTCTCCTCGATGTAGTCTCCCCCTTCACGATCCCATTCTCCTCACTGAAGTCTTCCTCTTCACAGCCACATTCTCCTTGCTGAAGTTTCGCTCTTCACAGCTACGTTCTCTTCGCTGAAGTCTCGCTCTTCGCAGCCCCTATCTCCTTGCTGAAGTCTCGCTCTTCACAGTCCCGTCTCCTCATTGAAGTCTAGCTCTTCACAGCCCTGTTCTCCATGCTGAAGTCTTGCTCTTTACAGTCCCGTTCTCCTCACTGAAGTTTCGCACTTCACAGCCCCGTTCTCCTCATTGAAGTCTCACTCTCCACTGGCCCGATCTCCTCGCTGAAGCCTGGATCCTTGCAGTCCCGTTCTCCTTGCTAATGTCTCGCTCTTCACAGCCCCGTTCTCCTCGCTGATGTCTCGCACTTCACAGCCAAATCCTTCTCGCTGAAGTCTCACTCTTCACAGTCCCGTTCTCCTCGCTGAAGTCAAGGTCTTCACAGCCCCATTCTCCTCACTGATGTCTCGCTCTTCACATCCCCATTCTCGTCATTGAAGTCTCGCTCTTCACAGTCCCGTTCTGCTCACTGACGCCTCGCTCTTCACAGCCCCGTTCCCCTCGCTGAAGTCTCGCTCTTCACAGCCACATTCTCCTCCCTGAAGTGAGGCTCGACACAGACCCGTTCTCCTTGCTACAGTCTAGATCTTCAAAACCCTGTTCTCCTCTCTGAAGTTTCACACTTCACAGCCCCATTCTCTTCGCTGAAGTCTCGCTCTCCACAGCCGAATTCTCCTTGCTGAAGTCTCAAGCTTCACAGCCCCGTTTTCCTTGCTGAAGTCTTGCTCTTCAGAGCCAGGTTCTCTTCACTTTAGTCTCGCTCTTCACAGCCACATCCTCCTCGCTGAAGTCTTGCTCTTCAGAGTCCCGTTATCCTCACTGAAGTCTGGCTTTTCAGAGCACCGTTCTCCTCGCCGAAGACTCGCGCTTCAGAACCCCATTCTCCTTGTTAAAGTCTCGCTCTTCACAGTCACTTTCTCCTTGTTGAAGTCTCGTTCTTCACAGTCCCGTTCTCTTTCTTGAAGTCTCGCACTTCACAGTCATGTTCTCCTTGTTGAAGTTTCGCACTTCACTGTCCTGTTCTTCTTGTTGAAGTCTCGCTCTTCAATGTCCCCGTTCTCCACACTGAAGTCTTGCCCTTCACAGTCCCATTCTCCTCACTGAAGTCTCGCTCTTCACAGCCCCATTCTCCTTGCTGAAGTCTCGCTCTTCACAGCCACGTTCTCTTTGCTGAATTCTCGGTGTTTACATTCATGTTCTCCTCACTGAAGTCTCGCTCTTCACAGCCCTGTTCTCCTCACTGAAGTCTCGCACTTCACAGCCCCATTCTCCTTGCTGAAGTCTTGCTCTTCACAGCCCTGTTCTCCTCACTGAAGTTTCGCTCTTCACAGCCCCTATCTCCTCGCAAAAGTTTCGCTCATACATTCCTGATGTGCTCGCTGATGTCTCGCTCTTCACTTTCCCGTTCTCCTCAATGAAGTTTCACTCTTCACTGCCCCATTCTCTTCGCTGAAGTCTCGCTCTACAAAGCCCCATTCTCCTTGCAGAAGCCACACCCTTCACAGCCCCGTTCTCCTCGCTGAAGTCTTTCTCTTCAGAGTCCCATTATCCACACTGAAGTCTGGCTCTTCACAGCACCCATCCCCTCGCAGAAGACTCGCGGTTCAGAACCCCATTTTCCTTGTTGAAGTCTCACTCTCCACAGTCACTTTCTCCTTGTTGAAGTCTAGCTCTTCACAGTCCTGTTCTCCTTGTTGAAGTCTCGCTCTTCACAGTCCTGTTCTCCTCGATGAAGTCTCGCCCTTCACAGTCCAATTCTCCTCACTGAAGTCTGCCTCTTCACAGCCCCATTCTCCTTGCTGAAGTCTCGCTCTTCACAGCTACGTTCTCTTCGCTGAAGTCACGCTCTTCACAGCCCCACTGTCCTTGCTGAAGTCTCTCTATTCACAGTCCGTATCTCCTCGCTAAAGTGACGCTCTTCACAGCCCTGTTCTCCACGCTGATGTCTCGCTCATTCACAGTCCCTTTCGCTTCATTGAAGTCTCGCACTTCACAGCCCCTTTCTCCTCATTGCAGTCTCGCTCTTCAGAGTCCCATTCTCAACCCTGAAGACTCGCTCTTCAGATCGCTATTCTCGTTGCTGAAGTCTCGCTCTTCACAGGCCTGTTCTCCTCATTGAAGTCTGGCTCTTCACAACCCCGTTCTCCTCGCCGAAGTCTCGGTCTCCAGATCCCCGCTCTCCTTCTTAAAGTCTCGCTCCTCACAATCACGTTCTCCTTCCTGAAGTCTCGCTCTTCACAGCCCCATTCTCTAGGCTGAAGTCTTGCTCTTCACAGTCACGTTCTCCTCATTGAAGTTTCGCACTTCACAGCCACATTCTCCTCATTGAGGTCTCGCTCTCCAATGACCCGATCACCTCGCTGAAGCCTCGCTCCTTACAGTCCCGTTCTCCTCGCTGACATCTCGCACTTCACAGCCCCGTTTTCCTCGCTGACGTCTCGTTCTTCACAGCCAAATCCTCCTCTTTGAAGTCTCACTCTTCACAGCACCATTCTCGTCATTGATGTCTTGCTATTCACAGTCCTGTTCTCCTCACTGAAGCCTCACTCTTCACAGCCCCGTTCGCCTTGCTGCAGTCTCGCTCTTCACAGCCACATGTTCCGCTCTGAAGTCACGCTCTACAGAGACCCGTTCTCCTTGCTGCAGTCTAGATCTTCAAAACCCCATTCTCCACTCTGACGTTTCACTCTTCACAGCCCCATTTTCTTCTTGAAGTCTCGCACTACACAGCCCCATTCCACTTGCGGAAGTCTCACTCTTCACAGTCCCATGCTTCTCACTGAAATCTCGCTCTACACAGCCCCATTCTCCTTGCTGAAGTTTCGCTCTTCACAGTCCCGTTCTCCTCTCTGAAGTCACTCTTCACAGCCCCATTCTCATCACTGAAGGTTCGTTCTTGACATCCCTCTTCTGCTCGTTGGAGTCTCGCTGTTCACAGTCCCGTTCTCCTCACTGATTTTTCACTCTTCACAGTCACATTCTCCTCGCTGACGTTTTGCTCTTCACAGCCCCTTTGTCGTTGCTCAAGTCTTGCTGTTCACAGCCCCGCTCCCGTAGTGAAGTCTCGCTCTTCGGAGTCAAAGTCTCCTCCATGAAGTCTCGCACTTCAGAGTCCCATTGTCCTCTATGATGTCTCGCACTTCAGAGTCCCGTTATCCCTGTTGAAGTCTCGCACTTCACAGTCACATTCTCCTTGTTGAAATCTCGCTCTTCACAATCAAGTTCTCCTCGATGAAGTCTCGCTCTTCACAGCCCCATTCTCCTCGATGAAGACACGGTCTTTACATTCATGTTCTCCTCACTGAAGTTTCGCTCTTCACAGCCCCTATCTCCTCGCTGAAGTTTTGCTCTTTACATTCCCGTTCTGCTCACTGATGTCTCGCTCTTCACAGTCCCGTTCTCCTCAATTAAGTTTCGCTCTTCACTGCCCCATTCTTTTCACTGAAGTCTCACTCTACAAAGCCCCATTCTCCTTGCTGAAGCCACACCCTTCACAGCCCCGTTCTCCTCGCTGAAGTCTTTCTCTTCAGAGTCCCATTATCCTCACTGAAGTCTTGCTCTTCACAGCACCGTTCCCCTCGCCGAAGCCTCGCGGTTCAGAACCCCATTCTCCTTTTTGAGGTCTCGCTCTTCACAGTGACTTTCTCCTTGTTGAAGTCTAACTCTTCACAGTCCTGTTCTCCTTGTTGAAGTCTCGCTCTTCATAGTCCTGTTCTCCTCGATGAAGTCTCGTCCTTCAGAGTCCCATTCTCCTCACTGAAGTCTTCCTCTTCACAGCCCCATTCTCCTTGCTGAAGTCTCTCTATTCACAGCCCGTATCGCCTCGCTAAAGTGACGCTCTTCACAGCCCTGTTCTCCACGTTGACGTCTCGCTCATTCACAGTCCCATTCGCTTCATTGAAGTCTCGCACTTCACAGCCCCTTTCTCCTCATTGCAGTCTCGCTCTTCAGAGTCCCATTCTCATCGCTGAAGACTCGCTCTTCAGATTGCTATTCTCTTCGCTGAAGTCTCTCTCTTCACAGGCCTGTTCTCCTCATTGAAGTCTGGCTCTTCACAACCCCTTTCTCCTCGCCAAGTCTCGCTCTCCAGAGCCCCGCTCTCCCTCTTAAAGTCTCACTTCTCATAATCACGTTCTCCTTCCTGAAGTCTCGCTCTTCACAGCCCCGTTCTCCTCGTTGAAGTCTCGCTCTTCACAGTCCCCTTCTCCTCACTGAAGTCTTGCTCTTCGCAGCCCCATTTTCCTTGCTGAAGTCTCGCTCTTCACAGCCACGTTTGGCTCGCTGAAGTCTCGGTCTATACAGTCATGTTCTCCTCACTGAAGTCTTGCTCTTCAGAGCATTGTTCTCCTTGCTGAACTCTCGTACTTCACAGCCCCATTCTCCTTGCTGAAGTCTTGCTCTTCACAGCCCTGTTCTCGCTGAAGTCTCGCTCTTCACAGCCCCGTTCTCCTTGTTGAAGTCTCGCTCTTCACAGTCCTGTTCTCCTCATTGAAGTCTTGCTCTTCACAGTTCCGTTCTCCTCACTGAAGTCTCGCTCTTCACAGCCCCATTTTCCTTGCTGATGTCTCACTCTTCACAGCCACGTTCTGCTCGCTGAAGTCTTGGTCTTTACAGTCATGTTCTCCTCACTGAAGTCTTGCTCTTCACAGCCTTGTTCTCCTTGCTGAACTCTCGTACTTCAAAGCCCCATTCTCCTTGCTGAAATCTTGCTCTTCACAGCCCTGTTCTCCTCGCTGAAGTCTCACTCTTCGCAGCCACTATCTCCTCGCTGAAGTCTCGTTCTTGTCATCCCTGTTCTCTAGGCTGAAGTCTCACTCTTCACAGTCACGTTCTCCTCATTGAAGTTTCGCACTTCACAGCCACATTCTCCTCATTGAAGTCTCGCTCTCCAATGGCCCGATCACCTCGCTGAAGCCTCGCTCCTTACAGTCCCGTTCTCCTCGCTAACGTCTCACACTTCACAGCCCTGTTTTCCTCGCTGACGTCTCGCTCTTCACAGCCAAATCCTGCTCACTGAAGTCTCACTCTTCACAGCTCCATTCTCGTCATTGAAGTCTCGCTCCTCAGAGTCCCATTCTCCTCACTGAAGACTCGCTCTTCACAGCCCCATTCCCCTTGCTGCAGTCTCGCTCTTTACAGCCACATTCTCCTCTCTGAAGTCACGCTTTACACAGACCCGTTCTCCTTGCTGCAGTCTAGATCTTCAAAACCCCATTCTCCTCTCTGACGTTTCACTCTTCACAGCCCCATTTTCTTCGCTGAAGTCTCGCACTACACAGCCCCATTCCACTTGCTGCAGTCTCGCTCTTTACAGCCACATTCTCCTCTCTGAAGTCACGGTCTACACAGACCCGTTCTCCTTGCTGCAGTCTAGATCTTCAAAACCCCATTCTCCTCTCTGACGTTTCACTCTTCACAGCCCCATTTTCTTCGCTGAAGTCTCGCTCTACACAGCCCCATTCTCCTTGATGAAGTCTCGCTGTTCACAGTCCCGTTCTCCTCTCTGAAGTGACATTCTTCACAGCCCCATTCTCATCACTGAAGGTTCGTTCTTGACATCCCTGTTCTGCTCGTTGAAGTCTCGCTGTTCACAGTCCCGTTCTCCTCACTGGTTTTTCACTCTTCACAGTCACATTCTCCTCGCTGACGTTTTGCTCTTCACAGTCCCATTGTGGTTACTGAAGTCTTGCTCTTCACAGCCCCGCTCCCATAGTGAAGTCTCGCTCTTCAGAGTCAAAGTCTCCTCCATGAAGTCTCGCACTTCAGAGTCCCATTCTCCTCGATGATGTCTCGCACTTCAGAGTCCCGTTATCCCTGTTAAAGTCTCGCACTTCACAGTCACATTCTCGTTGTTGAGCTCTCGCTCTTCACAATCAAGTTCTCCTCGATGAAGTCTCGCTCTTCACAGCCCCATTCTCCTCGATGAAGACACGGTCTTCACATCCATGTTCTCTGGACTGAAGTCTCACTCCTCACAGACCTGTTCTCCTCGCTGAAGTCTCGTACTTCACAGCCCCATTCTCCTTGCTGAAGTCTCACTCTTCACAGCCCCGTTTTCCTCGCTGAAGTGTTGCTCTTCAGAGCCCGGTTCTCTTCACTTTAGTCTCGCTCTTCACAGCCACATCCCCCTCACCGAAGTCTTGCTCTTCAGAGTCCCGTTATCCTCACTGAAGTCTGGCTCTTCAGAGCACCGTTCTCCTCGCCGAAGACTCGCGCTTCAGAACCCCATTCTCCTTGTTAAAGTCTCGCTCTTCATAGTCACTTTCTCCTTGTTGAAGTGTCGCTCTTCAAAGCCCCATTCTCCTTCTTGAAGTGTCGCACTTCACAGTCGTGTTCTCCTTGTTGAAGTTTCGCACTTCACTGCCCTGTTCTTCTTGTTGAAGTCTCGCTCTGCAATGTCCTGTTCTCCAACTGAAGTCTCGCCCTTCAAAGTCCCATTCTCCTCACTAAAGTCCCGCTCTTCACAGCCCCATTCTCCTTGCTGAAGTCTCGCTCTTCACAGCCATGTTCTCTACGCTGAATTCTCGGTCTTTACAGTCATATTCTCCTCACTGAAGTCTCGCTCTTCTCAGCCCTGTTCTCCTCACTGAAGTCTCGCACTTCACAACCCCATTCTCCTTGCTGAAGTCTTGCTCTTCACAGCCCTGCTCTCCTCACTGAAGTTTCGCTCTTCACAGCCCCTATCTCCTCGCTGAAGTTTCGCTCTTCACAGTCCCGTTCCTCTCATTGAAATTTCGCACTTCACAGCCCCATTCTCCTCATTGAAGTCACACACTCCACTGGCCCGAACTCCTCGATGAAGCCTCGCTCCTTACAGCCCCGTTATTCTCGCTAACGTCTCGCTCTTCACAGCCCTGTTCTCCTCGCTGGAGTCTCGCGCTTCACAGCCCCGTTCTGCTCACTGAAGTCTCACTCTTCACAGCCCCATTCTCGTCATTGAAGTCTCAGTCATCACAGTCCTGTTCTCCTTGCTGAAGCCTCGCTCTTCACAGCCCCATTCTCGACATTGAAGTCTCGCTCTTCACAGTCCCATTCTCCTCACTGAAGTCTCGCTCCCCACAGCCCCGGTCCACTCACTGAAGTCTCGCTCTTCACAGCCACATTCTTCTCACTGAAATGTCGGTCTTAACAGTCATGTTCTACTCACTGAAGTGTCACTCTCCACAGCCCCGTTCTCATCGCTGAAGTTTCACTCTCCACAGCCCCATTCTTTTCGCTGGAGTCTCGCTCTTCAGAGTCCCGTTCTCCTCACTGAAGTCTCACCAGTCCCGTTCTCCTCACTGAAGATTTACTCTTCACTGCCCCATTCTCTTCGCTGAAGTCTCGCTCTACACAGACCCATTCTCCTTGCTCCAGTCTAGATCATCACAACCGCATTCTCCTCCCTGATGTATCACTCTTCACAGGCCCATTCAATTCGCTGAAGTCTCGCTCTACACAGACACATTCTCCTTGCTAAAGTCTCGATCTTCACTACCCTGTTCTCCTCCCTGATGTTTCAGTCTTCACAACCCCATTATCTTCGCTGAATTCTCACTCTACACAGCCCCATTCTCCTTGCTGAAGTCTCATCCTTCACAGCCCCGTTCTCCTCGCTGAAGACTTGATCTTCAGAGTCCCGTTCTCTTTACTGAAAACTGGCTCTTCACAGCCCCGTTCTCCTTGTTGAAGTCTCGCGCTTCACAGACAAGTTCTCCTCATTGAAGTTTCGTACTTCACAGCCCAGTTGTCCTCATTAAGGTCTCGCTCTCCACTGGGCGATCTCCTCGCTGAAGCCTCGCTCCTTACAGTCCCGTTCTCCTCACTAAAATGTCGCACTTCACAGACCGGTTCTCCTCAATGTAGTCTCGCTCTTCACAGACCCATTCTCCTTGCTGCTGTCTAGATCTTCAAAAGCCCAGTCTCATCTCTGAAGTTTCACTCTTCTCTGCCCCATTCTCTTCGCTGAAGTCTCGCTCTACACAGCCCCATTCTCCTTGCTGAAATCTCACTCTTCAAAGCCCCGTTCTCCTCACTGAAGTCTCGCTCTTCAGAGTCCCGTTCTCCTCACTGAAGTCTGCCTCTTCACAGCCCCGTACTCCTCGCCGAAGTCTCGAAGTTCAGAACCCCATTCTCCTTGTTAAGTCTCACTCTTCACAGTCACGTTCTCCATGTTGAAGTCTCTCTCTTCACAGTTCCGTTCTCCTCGCTGAAGTCTCGCTCTTCACAGTCCTGTTCTCCTCGCTGAAGTCTTGCTCTTCACAGTCCCGTTCTCCTCAATGAAGTTTCAGTCTTCACTGCCGCATTCTCTTCGCTGAAGTCTCGCTCTACACAGCCCAATTCTCCTTGCTGAAGTCACACCCTTCACAGCCCCGTTCTCCTCGCTGAAGTCTTTTTCTTCAGAGACCCGTTATCCTCACTGAAGTCTGGCTCTTCACAGCACCATTCCCCTCGCCGAAGACTCGCACTTCAGAACCCCATTCTCCTTGTTGAAGCCTTGCTCTCCAATGACCTGATCACCTCACTGAATGCTGGCTCCTTAGAGACACGTTCTCCTCACTAACGTCTCGCTCTTCACAGCCACATCCTCCTCGCTGAAGTCTCGCTCTTCAAAGCCCCGTTCTCCTACCTGAAGTCTCGCTCTTTACAGTCACGTTCTCCTTGTTGAAGTCTAGCTCTTCACAGTCCTGTTCTCCTTGATGAAGTCTCGCTCTTCACAGTCCTGTTCTCCTCAATAAAGTCTCAACCTTCACAGTCCCATTCTCCTCACTGAAGTCTTGCTCTTCACAGCCCCATTCTCCTTGCTGAAGTCTCGCTCTTCACAGCTACGTTCTCTTCACTGAAGTCTCGATCTTCACAGCCCCATTCTCCTCACTGAAGCCTCGCTCTTCACAGTCCCGTTCTGCTCGCTGAAATCTCGCTCTTCACAGCCACAATCTCTTCTCTGAAATCACGCTCGACACAGACCTGTTCTCCTTGCTGCAGTCTAGATCTTCAAAACCCCGTTCTCCTCTCTGAAGTTTCACACTTCACAGCCCCATTCTCTTCGCTGAAGTCTTGCTCTTCAGAGTCCCGTTATCCTCTCTGAAGTCTGGCTCTTCAGAGCAATGTTCTCCTCACCGAAGACCCGCACTTCAGAACCCCATTCTCCTTGTTAAATTTCTCGCTCTTCACAGTCACTTTCTCCTTGTTGAAGTTTCGCTCTTCACTGTCCTGTCCTTCTTGATTAAGAATCGCTCTTCAATGTCCTGTTCTCCACACTGCAGTCTCGCCCTTCACAGTCCCATTCTCCTCACTGAAGTCTCACTATTCACAGCCCCGTTCACCTTCTTGAAGTCTCGCACTTCACAGTCATGTTCTCCTTGTTGAAGTTTCGCTCTTCACTGTCCTGTTATTCTTGTTGAAGTCTCGCTCTTCAATGTCCTGTTCTCCACACTGAAGTCTTGCCCTTTACAGTCCCATTCTCCTCACTGAGGTCTCGCTCTACACAGCCCCATTCTCCTTGCTGAAGTCTCGCTCTTCACAGCCATGTTCTCTTTGCTGAATTCTCAGTCTTTACAGTCATGTTCTCCTTATTGAAGTCTCGCTCTTCACAGCCCTGTTCTCCTCGCTGAAGTTTCGCTATTCACAGCCCCTATCTCCTCTCTGAAGTTTCGCTCTTCACATTCCCGTTGTGCTCGCTGAAGTCTCGCTCTTCACAGCCCTGCTCTCCTCACTGAATTCTCGCTCTTCACAGTCCCGTACTCCGCATTGAAGTTTCGCACTTCACAGCCCCATTCCCCTCATTGAACTCTCTCTCTCCACTGGCCCGATCTCCTCACTGAAGCCTCGCTCCTTACAGTCCCGTTCTCCTTGCTAACGTCTCGCTCTTCACAGACCGGTTCTCCTCGATTTAGTCTCGCTCTTCACAGACCCGTTCTCCTTGCTGCAGTCTAGATCTTCAAAAGCCCAGTCTCATCTCTGAAGTTTCACTCTTCACTGCCCCATTCTCTTTGCTGAAGTCTCGCTCTACACAGCCCCATTCTCCTTGCTGAAATCTCACTCTTCAAAGCCCCATTCTCCTCACTGAAGTCTCTCTCTTCAGAGACCCATTCTCCTCACTGAAGTATGCCTCTTCACAGCCCCATTCTCCTCGCCGAAGTCTCGAAGTTCAGAACCCCATTCTCCTTGTTAAGTCTCACTCTTCACAGTCATGTTCTCCGTGTTGAAGTCTCGCTCTTCACAGTTCTGATCTCCTCGCTGAAGTCTCACTCTTCACAGTCCTGTCCTCATCTATGAAGTCTCGCTCTTCTCAGTCCCGTTCTCCTCAATGAATTTTCAGTCTTCACTGCCCCATTCTCTTCGCTGAAGTCTCGCTCTACACAGCCCCATTCTCCTTGCTGAAGTCACACCCTTCACAGCCCCGTTCTCCTCGCTGAAGTCTTTCTCTTCAGAGACCCGTTATCCTCACTGAAGTCTGGCTCTTCACAGCACCGTTCCCCTCACCAAAGACTCGCACTTCAGAACCCCATTCTACTTGTTGAAGTCTCGCTCTTCACAGTCACTTTCTCCTTGTTGAAGTCTCGCTCTTCACAGCCCCGTTCTCCTACCTGAAGTCTCGCTCTTTACAGTCACGTTCTCCTTGTTGAAGTCTAGCTCTTCACAGTCCTGTTCTCCTTGTTGAAGTGTCGCTCTTCACTGTCCCATTCTCCTCACTGAAGTCTCTCTGTTCAGAATCCCATTCTCCTTGTTGAAGTCTCACTCTTCACAGTCCCGTTCTCCTTGTTGAAGTCTCGCTCTTCAAGGTCCTGTTCTCCTCGCTGATGTCTCACTCTTCACAGTCCCGTTCTCCTCACTGAAGTCTCGCTCTTCACAGCCCCATTTTCCATGCTGAAGTCTCGCACTTCACAGCCACGTTCTCCTAGCTGAAGTCTCGGTCTTTACAGTCATGTTCCCCTGAATGACGTCTCGCTCTTCACAGCACTGTTCTCCTCGCTGAAGTCTCGCACTTCACAGCCCCATTCTCCTTGCTGAAGTCTTGCTCTTCACAGCCCCACTCTCTTCATTGATGTCTCACTCTTCACAGTCCCATTCTGCTCACTGAAGCCTCGCTCTTCACAGCCCTGTTCTCCACGCTGAAGTCTCGCTCTTCACAGTCCCGTTCTCTTCATTGAAGTCTCGCATTTCACAGCCCCTTTCTCCTCATTGAAGTCTCGCTGTTCAGAGTAGCATTTTCCTCGCTGAAGACTCGCTTTTCAGATCGCTATTCTCTTCGCTGAAGTCTCGATCTTCACAGTCCTGTTCTCCTCATTGAAGTCTGGCTCTTCACAGCCCCGTCCTCCTCGCCGAAGTCTCGCTCTCTCGAGCCCTGCTCTCTTTCTTAAGGTCTCGCTCTTCACAATCACATTCTCCTCGCTGAAGTCCCACACTTTACAGTCCCATTCTGCTCGCTGAAGTCTAGCTCTACACAGCCCTGTTCTCTTCATTGAAGTTTCGCACTTCACAGCCCCATTCTACTCATTGAAGTCCCGCTCTCCACTGTTCCAAACTCCTCGCTGAAGCCTCGCTCCTTACAGTGCCTTTCTCCTCGGTAACATCTCGCTCTTCAAAGCCCTGTTCTCCTCGCTGAAGTCTCGCTCTTCACAACCACATCCTCCTCGCTGAAGTCTTGCTCTTCACTGTCTCGTTCTCTTCGCTGAAGTCTCCGTCTTCACAGCCTCGTTCTTCTCACTGAAGTCTCGCTCTTCACAGCCCTGTTCTCCTCGCTGAAGTGTCACTATCCACAGCCCCATTCTCATCGCTGAAGTCTCGCTCTTCAGAATCCAGTTCTCCTCCCTGAAGTCTCGGAGTCCCATTCTCCTCACTGAAGTCTCTCTCTTCACAGCCCCATTCTGCTTCTTGACGTCTCGCTCTTCACAGTCCTATTCTCCTCACTGAAGTTTCACTCTTCACAGTCCCGTTCTCCTCACTGAAGTCTAGCTCATTACATTCACGGTCTCCTCGCTGAAGTCTCGCTCTTCACAGCCTGCCTCTCTTGGCTGAAGTCTCGCTCTACACAGCCCCATTCTCCTTGCAGAAGTCTCGCTCTTCACAGACCCATTCTCTTCACTGAAGTTTCACTCTTCACAGCCGCATTCTCTTCGCTGAAGTCTCGCTCTACACAGCAACATTCTCGTTGCTGAAGTCTCGCTCTACACAGACCCATTCTCCTTGCTGCAGTCTAGATCTTCACAACAGCATTCTCCTCTCTGAAGTATCATGCTTCACAGCCCCATTTTCTTTGCTGAAGTCTCGCTCTCCACAGCACCGTTCTCCATGCTGAAGTCTCACTCTTCACAGCCCCCCGTTCTCCGCTCAGAAGTCTTGATCTTCAGAGTCACGTTCTCCTCACTGAAGTCTGGCTCTTCACTGCCCCGTTCTCCTCGACGTAGTCTCACACTTCAGAACCCCGTTCTCCTTGTGAAAGTTTCGCTCTTCAAAGTCAAGTTCTCCTCGTTGAGGTTTCGCACTTCACAGACCCATTCTCCTCTTTGAGGTCTCGCTCTCCACTGGCCCGAGCTCCTCGCTGATGCCTCGCTCCTTACAGTCCCACTTTCCTCGCTAATGTCCCGCTCTTCACAACCTGGTTCTCCTCACTTTAATCTTGCTCTTCAAAGCCACATCCTCTTTGCTGAAGTCTCACTCTACAAAGACCCATTCTCCTTGCTCCAGTCTAGATCTTCAAAAGCCCGTTCTCCTCTCTGAAGTCTCGCTCTTCACAGCCCCATTCTCTTCGCTGAAGTCTCGCTCTACACACACCCGTTCTCCTTGCTGCAGTCTAGATCTTCAAAAGCCCATTCTCCTCTCTGAAGTTTCACTCTTCACAGCCCAATTCTCTTCGCTGAAGTCTTGCTCTACACAGCGCTGTTCTCCTCGATGAAGACTCGCTCTTCACAGCCACATTCTCCTTGTTGAAGTCTCGCTCTTAACAGTCACATTCTCCTTGTTGAATTCTCGCTCTTCACAGTCCCGTTCTCTTCGCTGAAGTCTCCGTCTTCACAGCCACGTTCTCCTCAATGAAGTCTCGCTCTTCACAGCCCCATTCTCGTCACTAACGTCTCACTCTTCACAGTCCCATTCTCCTCACTGAAGCCTCACTCTTCACAGCCCCATTCCCCTCGCTGATGTCTCGCTCCTCACAGCCACATTCTCCTCACTGAACTCTCGGTCTTTACAGTCATGTTCTCCTCACTGAAGTCTCGCTCTTCATAGTCCTGTTCTCCTCGCTGAAGTGTCGCTCTCCACAGCCCCATTCTCATCACTGAAGTCTCGCTCTTCAGAGTCCAGATCTCCTCCCTGAAGTCTCAGAGTCCAGTTCTCCTCACTGAAGTCTCTCTCTTCACAGCCCCATTCTCCTTGTTGAAGTCTCGCTCTTCACAGTTCTATTCTCCTCACTGAAGTCTCGCTCTTTACATTCACTTTCTCCTCGCTGAAGTCACGCTCTTCACAGCCCCCGTCTCTTGGCTGAAGTCTCGCTCTTCACAGCACCCTTCTCCTTGCTGAAGTCTCACTCCTCACAGCCACATTTTCTTCACTGAAGTTTCACTCCTCACAGCCCTATTCTCTTCGCTAAAGTCTCGCTCTACACAGCCCCAATCTCTTTGCTGAAGTCTCACTCTTCACAGCTCCATTCTCTTCACTGAAGTTTCACTCTTCACAGCCGCATTCTCTTCTCTGAAGTCTCGCTCTACACAGCCCCATTCTCCTAGCTGAAGTCTCGCTCTACACAGACCCGTTCTCCTTGCTGCAGTCTAGATCTTCACAACACCGTTCTTCACTCTGAAGTAACACTCTTCACAGGCCCATTCTCTTCGTTGAAGTCTCGCTCTACACAGCCCCATTCTCCTTGCGGAAGTCTCGCTCTACACATGCCCGTTCTCCTTGCTGATGTCTTGCTCTCCACAGCACCGTTCTCCTCAATGAAGTCTCGCTCTTCAGAGTCCCGTTCTCTATGTTGAAGTCTCGCTCTTCCGAGTCCCGTTCTCCTCACTGAAGTTTCACTCTTCACAGTCCCGTTTTCCTCACTGCATTCCCACTCTTTACAGTCATGGTCTACTCGCTGAAGCCTCGCTCTTCCTAGCGCCATTCTCGTAATTGAAGTCTCGCTCTTCACAGTCACGGTCTACTCGCTGAAGTCTCGCACTTCACAGTCACGTTCTCCATGCTGAACTCTCGCTCTTCACAGCACCATTCTCCTCACTGAAGTCTCACTCTTCACATCCCCATTCTCTTCACTGAAGTCTTGCTCTACACAGCCCCATTCTCCTTGCTGAAGTCAAGCTCTACACAGCCCCGTTCGCCTTGCTGAAGTCTCGATCTTCACAACCCCGTTCTCCTCACTGAAGTTTCACTCTTCACTGCCCCATCCTCCTCGCTGAAGTCTCGCTCTATGCAGCCCCATTCTCCTTGCTGAAGTCTCACTCTTCACAGACCCGTTCTCCTCGCTGAAGTCTCGCTCTTCAGAGTCCAGTTCTCCTCACTGAAGTCCGGCTCTTCTCAGCCCCATTCTCCTCGCAGAAGACTCATTCTTCAGAACCCCATTCTCATTGTTAAAGTCTCGCTCCTCACAATCACATTCTCCTTGTTGAAGTCTCGCTCTTCACAGCCCCGTTGTCCTTGTTGAAGTCTCGCTCTTCACAGTCACATTCTCCTCACTGAAGTCTCGCTTTTCACAGCCCCGTTCTCCTTGTTGAAGTCTCGTTCTTCACAGTCCTGTTCTCCTCGCTGAAGTCTCGCTCTTCACAGTCACGTTCTACTCACTGAAGTCTCGCTCTTCACAGCCACATTTTCCTTGCTGAAGTCTCGCTCTTCACAGCCATGTTCTCCCCGCTGAATTCTCGGTCTTTACAGTCATGTTCTCCTCACTGAAGTCTCGCTCTTCACAGCCCCATTCTCCTTACTGAAGTGTTGCTCTTCACAGCCCTGTTTCTACTCGCTGAAGTCTTGCTCTTTGCAGCCCCTAATTCTGCGTTGAAGTCTCACTCTTTAGAGTACCGTTCTCCTTATTGAAGTCTCACTCTTCAGAGCCACTTTCTCCTCGCTGAAGTATTGATCTTCAGAGTCCAGTTCTCCTCACTGAAGTCTGGCTCTTCACAGCCCCGTTCTCCTCAACGTAGTCTCACTCCTCAGAACCCCGCTCTCCTTGTGAAAGTCTCGCTCTTCAAAGTCAAGTTCTCCTCATGGAAGTTTCGCACTTCACAGACCCTTTCTCCTCATTGACGTCTCGCTCTCCACTGGCCCGATCTCCTCGCTGATGCCTCTCTCCTTACAGTCCTCACTAATGTCTTGCTCTTCACAGCCCGGTTCTCCTCACTTTAGTCTTGCTCTTCACAGCCACATCCTCCTTGCTGACGTCTCGCTCTACAAAGACCCGTTCTGCTTTCTCCAGTCCAGATCTTCAAAAGCCCGTTCTCCTCTCTGAAGTCTCGCTCTTCACAGCCCCATTCTCATCGCTGAGGTCTCGCTCTACACACACCCGTTCTCCTTGCTGCAGTCTAGATCTTCAAAAGCCCGTTTTCATCTCTGAAGTTTCACTCTTCAAAGCCCCATTCTCTTCGCTGAAGTCTCGCTCTACACAGCCCTGTTCTCCTCATTGAATACTCGCTCTTCACAGCCCCATTCTTCTTGTTGAAGTCTCGCTTTTAACAGTCACATTCTCCTTGTTGAATTCTCACACTTCAAAGCCCCGATCTCCTCACTGAAGTCACGCTCTTCACAGTCCTGTCCTCCTCGCTGAAGTCCCGCTCTTCAGAGCCATGTTCTCCATGCTGAAGTATCGGTCTTTACAGCCACTTTCTCTCACTGAAGTCTCGGTCTTCACAGCCCCATTCTCTTCGCTGAAGTCTCGCTCTACACAGATTGGTTCTACTTGCACTGTTCTCCTTGTTGAAGTCTCGCTCTTCAAGCCACATCCTCTCGCCAAAGTCTCGCCCTTCACATTCCCATTCTCCTCACTGAATTCTTGCTCTTCACAGCCACATTCCCCTTGCTGAAGTCTCGCTCTTCACAGCGACTTTCTCTTCGCTGAAGTCTCGGTCTTTACAGTCATGTTCTCCTCACTGAAGTCTCGCTCTTAACAGCCCCACTCTCTTTGCTGAAGTCTCGCTCTACACAGACCCGTTGTCCTTGCTCCAGTCAAGATCTTCAAAAGCCCGTTCTCCTCTCTGAAAATTCACTCTTCACAGCTCCGTTCTCCTTGATGAAATCTTGCTCTTCACAGTCCTGTTCTCCTTGTTGAAGTCTCGCTCTTCACTGTCCCGTTCTCCTTGTTGAAGTCTCGCTCTACACAGACCCGTTCTCCTTGCTGCAGTATAGATCTTCACAACACCGTTCTCCTCTCTGCAGTATCACTCTTCACAGCCCCATTCTCTTCACTGATGTCTCGCTCTACACAGCCCCATTCTCCTTGCTGAAGTCTCGCTCTACACAAACCCGTTCTTTTTACTGATGTCTTGCTCTTCTCAGCCCTATTCTCCTCACTGAAGTCTCGCTCTCCACAGCACCGTTCTCCTTGCTGAAGTCTCACTCTTCACAGCCCCGTTCTCCGCTCAGAAGTCTTGTTCTTCAGAGTCCCGTTCTCCTCACTGAAGTATGGCTGTTCACAGCCCTGTTCTCCTCGACGTAGTCTCACTCTTCAGAACGCCGTTCTCCTTGTGAAAGTCTCGCTCTTCAAAGTCAAGTCTCCTCATTGAAGTTTCGCACTTCACAGACCCATTCTCCTCATTGAGGTCTCGCTCGCCACTGGCCCGATCTCCTCTCTGATGCCGCGTTCCTTACAGTCCTGTTTTCCTCTCTAATGTCTTGCTCTTCACAGCCCCGTTCTCCTTGTTGAAGACTCGCTCTTCACTTTCCTGTTCTCCATGTTGAAGTCTCGCTCTTCAATGTCCCGTTCTCCTCATTGAAGTCTCGCTGTTCAGAAACCCATTCTCCTTCTTAAAGTCTCACTCTTCACAGTCATTTTCTCCTTGTTGAATTCTCGATCTTCACAGCCCGGTTCTCCTCACTGAAGACTCGCTCTTCACAGCCCCATTTTCCTGGATGAAGTCTCATTCTTCACAACTGTGTTCCCCTTACCAAAGTCTCGCTGTTCAGAATCCCATTCTCCTTGTTAAAGTCTCACTCTTCACCGACACGTTCTCCTTGTTGAGGTCTTGCTCTTCACAGCCCGGTTCTCCTTGTTGAAGTCTCGCTCTTCACAGTCCTGTTCTCCTCGTTGACGTCTCACTCTTCACAGTCCCGTTCTCCTCACTGAAGTCTCTCTCTTTACAGCCCCATTCTCCTTGCTGAAATTTCACTCTTCACAGCCACGTTCTCTTCACTGTAGTCTCCGTCTTTACACTCATGTCCTCCTCATTGAAGTCTTGCTCTTCACAGCCCCATTCCCTTCGCTGAAGTCTTGCTCTACACAGACCTGTTCTCCTTACTCCTGTCTAGATCTTCAAAAGCCCGTTCTCCTCTCTGAAGTTTCACTCTTCACTGCACCATTCTCTTCGCTGAAGTCTCGCTCTACACAGCCCCTTTCTCCTTGCTGAAGTCTCACTCTTCTTAGCCGCGTGCTCCTCGCTGAAGTCTCGCTCTTCAGTGTCCCATTCTCCTCACTGAAGTCTGGCTCTTCACATCCCTGTTATCCTCAGCGAAGTCTCGCTGTTCAGAACCCCATTCTCCTTGTGAAAGTCTCACTCTTCACAGTAACATTCTCCTTGTTCACGTCTCGCTCTTCACAGCCCCATTCTCCTTGTTGAAGTCTTGCTATACCCAGCCCTGTTCTCCTCGATGAAGGCTCGATCTTCACAGTCCCATTCTCCTTGTTGAAGTCTCGCTCTTAACAATCACGTTCTCCTTGTTGAATTCTCACACTTCAAAGTCCCGTTCTCCTCACTGAAGTCTCGCTCTTCACAGTCCTGTCCTCCTTGCTGAAGTCTCGCTCTTCACAGACTCGTTCTCCTCGCTGAAGTCTCGCTCTTCAGAGCCATGTTCTCCATGCTGAAGTCTTGGTCTTTACAGCCACGTTCACCACACTGAATTCTCGCTCTTCACAGCCCCATTCTCCTCACTGAAGTTTCACTCTTCACAGCCCCATGCTCTTTGCTGAAGTCTCGTTCTACACAGATCCGTTCTACTTGCACCGTTCTCCTTGCTGATGTCTCACTCTTCAAGCCACGTCCTCTCGCTGAAGTCTCGCCCTTCACATTCCCGTTCTCCTCGCTGAATTCTTGCTCTTCACAGCCACATTCTCCTTGCTGAAGTCTCGGTCTTTACATTCATGTTCTCCTCACTGAACTCTCGCACTTCACAGCCCCATTCTCTTCGCTGACGTCTCCCTCTTCAGAGCCCTGTTCTCCATGCTGAAGTCTCGCTCTTTACAGCCACGTTCTCCTCACTGATGTTTCACTCTTCACAGCCTATGCTCTTGGCTGAAATCTCGCTGTACACAGACCCGTTCTACTTGCACCGTTCTCCTTGCTGAAGACTCGCTCTTCAAGCCACATCCTCTCGACAAAGTCTCGCCCTTCACATTTCCGTTCTCCTCACTGAATTCTTGCTCTTCACAGCCACATTCTCGTTGCTGAAGTCTCGCTCTTCACAGACCCATTCTCTTCGCTGAAGACTCGCTCTGCACAGACCCGTTCTCCTTGCTCCAGTCAAGATCTTCAAAAGCCCGTTCTCCTCTCCAAAAATTCACACTTCACAGCCCCGTTCTCCTTGTTGAAGTCTCGCTCTTCACAGTCCTTTTCTCCTTGTTGAAGTCTCGCTCTTCACTGTCCCGTTCTCCTCATTGAAGTCTCGCCATTCAGAAACCCATTCTCCTTGTTAAAGTCTCATTCTTCACAGTCACTTTCTCCTTGTTGTATTCTCGATCTTCACAACCCGGTTCTCCTTGTTGAAGTCTCGCTTTACACAGCCCCATTCTCCTTGCTGAAGTCTCGCTCTACACAATCCCGTTCTCCATACTGATGTCTTGCTCTCCTCAGCCCTATTCTCATCAAAGAAGTCTCGCTCTCCACAGCACCATGCTCCTTGCTGAAGTCTCACTCTTCACAGCCCCGTTCTCCACTCAGATGTCTTGTTCTTCAGAGTCCCGTTCTCCTCACTGAAGTCTGGCTCTTAACAGCCCCGTTCTCCTCGACGTAGTCTCACCCTTCATATCCCCGTTCTCCTTGTGGAAGTCTCGCTCTTCACAGCCCCCATCTCTTCGCTGAAGTCTCGCTCTTCACAGCACCCTTCTCCTTGCTGAAGTCTCACTCCTCACAGCCACATTTTCTTCACTGAAGTTTCACTCCTCACAGCCCTATTCTCTTCGCTAAAGTCTCGCTCTACACAGCCCCAATCTCTTTGCTGAAGTCTCACTCTTCACAGCCCCATTCTCTTCACTGAAGTTTCACTCTTCACAGCCGCATTCTCTTCTCTGAAGTCTCGCTCTACACAGCCCCATTCTCCTAGCTGAAGTCTCGCTCTACACAGACCCGTTCTCCGTGCTGCAGTCTAGATCTTCACAGCTCCATTCTCCACTCTAAAATAACACTCTTCACAGCCCCATTCTCTTCGTTGAAGTCTCGCTCTACACAGCCCCATTCTCCTTGCTGAAGTCTCGCTCAACACATGCCCGTTCTCCTTGCTGATGTCTTGCTCTCCACAGCACCATTGTCCTCACTAAAGTCTCGCTCTTCAGAGTCCCATTCTCTATGTTGAAGGCTCGCTCTTCAGAGACCCGTTCTCCTCACTGAAGTTTCCCTCTTCACAGTCCCGTTTTCCTCACTGAAGTCTCGCTCTTTACAGTCATGGTCTACTTGCTGAAGCCTCGCTCTTCCTAGCGCCATTCTTGTAATTGAAGTCTCGCACTTCACAGTCACATTCTCCATGCTGAACTCTCGCTCTTCACAGAACAGTTTTCCTCACTGAAGTCTCACTCTTCACAGCCCCATTCTCTTCACTGAAGTCTTGCTCTGCACAGCCCCATTCTCCTTGCTGAAGTCAAGCTCTACACAGCCCCGTTCGCCTTGCTGAAGTCTCGATCTTCACAACCACATTCTCCTCACTGAAGTTTCACTCTTCACTGCCCCATCCTCCTCGCTGAAGTCTCGCTCACTGCAGCCCCATTCTCCTTGCAGAAGTCTCACTCTTCACAGACCCGTTCTCCTCGCTGAAGTCTCGCTCTTCAGAGTCCAGTTCTCCTCACTGAAGCCCGGCTCTTCTCAGCCCCATTCTCCTCGCAGAAGACTCGTTCTTCAGAACCCCATTCTCCTTGTTAAAGTCTCGCTCTTCACAATCACATTCTCCTTGTTGAAGTCTCGCTCTTCACAGCCCCGTTGTCCTTGTTGAAGTCTCGCTCTTCACAGTCACGTTCTCCTCACTGAAGTCTCGCTTTTCACAGCCCCGTTCTCCTTGTTGAAGTCTCGTTCTTCACAGTCCTGTTCTCCTCGCTGAAGTCTCGCTCTTCACAGTCACGTTCTCCTCACTAAAGTCTCGCTCTTCACAGCCACATTTTCCTTGCTGAAGTCTCGCTATTCACAGCCACGTTCTCCTCGCTGAATTCTCGGTCTTTACAGTCATGTTCTCCTCACTGAAGTCTCGCTCTTCACTTCCCCATTCTCCTTACTGAAGTGTTGCTCTTCACAGCCCTGTTCTATTCGCTGAAGTCTTGCTCTTTGCAGCCCCTAACTCCGCATTGAAGTCTCAATCTTTAGAGTACCGTTCTCCTTATTGATGTCACACTCTACAGAGCCACTTTCTCCTCGCTGAAGTATTGATCTTCAGAGTCCAGTTCTCCTCACTGAAGTCTCGCTCTTCACAGACCCATTCTCCTTGCTGCTGTCTAGATCTTCAAAAGCCCAGTCTCATCTCTGAAGTTTCACTCTTCTCTGCCCCATTCTCTTCGCTGAAGTCTCGCTCTACACAGCCCCATTCTCCTTGCTGAAGTCACACCCTTCACAGCCCCGTTCTCCTCGCTGAAGTCTTTCTCTTCAGAGACCCGTTATCCTCACTGAAGTCTGGCTCTTCACAGCACCGTTCCCCTCACCAAAGACTCGCACTTCAGAACCCCATTCTACTTGTTGAAGTCTCGCTCTTCACCGTCACTTTCTCCTTGTTGAAGTCTCGCTCTTCACAGCCCCGTTCTCCTACCTGAAGTCTCGCTCTTTACAGTCACGTTCTCCTTGTTGAAGTCTAGCTCTTCACAGTCCTGTTCTCCTTGTTGAAGTGTCGCTCTTCACTGTCCCATTCTCCTCACTGAAGTCTCTCTGTTCAGAATCCCAATCTCCTTGTTGCAGTCTCGCTCTTCACAGTCCCGTTCTCCTTGTTGAAGTCTCGCTCTTCAAGGTCCTGTTCTCCTCGCTGATGTCTCACTCTTCACAGTCCTGTTCTCCTCACTGAAGTCTCGCTCTTCACAGCCCCATTTTCCATGCTGAAGTCTCGCACTTCACAGCCACGTTCTCCTAGCTGAAGTCTTGGTCTTTACAGTCATGTTCCCCTGAATGACGTCTCGCTCTTCACAGCACTGTTCTCCTCGCTGAAGTCTCGCACTTCACAGCCCCATTCTCCTTGCTGAAGTCTTGCTCTTCACAGCCCCACTCTCGTCATTGATGTCTCACTCTTCACAGTCCCATTCTGCTCACTGAAGCCTCGCTCTTCACAGCCCTGTTCTCCACGCTGAAGTCTCGCTCTTCACAGTCCCGTTCTCTTCATTGAAGTCTCGCATTTCACAGCCCCTTTCTCCTCATTGAAGTCTCGCTGTTCAGAGTAGCATTTTCCTCGCTGAAGACTCGCTTTTCAGATCGCTATTCTCTTCGCTGAAGTCTCAATCTTCACAGTCCTGTTCTCCTCATTGAAGTCTTGCTCTTCACAGCCCCGTCCTCTTCGCTGAAGTCTCGCTCTACACAGCCACATTCTCGTTGCTGAAGTCTCGCTCTACACAGACCCGTTCTCCTTGCTGCAGTCTAGATCTTCACAACAGCATTCTCCTCTCTGAAGTATCATGCTTCACAGCCCCATTTTCTTTGCTGAAGTCTCGCTCTCCACAGCACCGTTCTCCATGCTGAAGTCTCACTCTTCACAGCCCCCCGTTCTCCGCTCAGAAGTCTTGATCTTCAGAGTCACGTTCTCCTCACTGAAGTCTGGCTCTTCACTGCCCCGTTCTCCTCGACGTAGTCTCACACTTCAGAACCCCGTTCTCCTTGTGAAAGTTTCGCTCTTCAAAGTCAAGTTCTCCTCGTTGAGGTTTCGCACTTCACAGACCCATTCTCCTCTTTGAGGTCTCGCTCTCCACTGGCCCGAGCTCCTCGCTGATGCCTCGCTCCTTACAGTCCCACTTTCCTCGCTAATGTCTCGCTCTTCACAACCTGGTTCTCCTCACTTTAATCTTGCTCTTCAAAGCCACAGCCTCTTTGCTGAAGTCTCACTCTACAAAGACCCATTCTCCTTGCTCCAGTCTAGATCTTCAAAAGCCCGTTCTCCTCTCTGAAGTCTCGCTCTTCACAGCCCCATTCTCTTCGCTGAAGTCTCGCTCTCCACAGCACCGTTCTCCATGCTGAAGTCTCACTCTTCACAGCCCCCCGTTCTCCGCTCAGAAGTCTTGATCTTCAGAGTCACGTTCTCCTCACTGAAGTCTGGCTCTTCACTGCCCCGTTCTCCTCGACGTAGTCTCACACTTCAGAACCCCGTTCTCCTTGTGAAAGTTTCGCTCTTCAAAGTCAAGTTCTCCTCGTTGAGGTTTCGCACTTCACAGACCCATTCTCCTCTTTGAGGTCTCGCTCTCCACTGGCCCGAGCTCCTCGCTGATGCCTCGCTCCTTACAGTCCCACTTTCCTCGCTAATGTCTCGCTCTTCACAACCTGGTTCTCCTCACTTTAATCTTGCTCTTCAAAGCCACAGCCTCTTTGCTGAAGTCTCACTCTACAAAGACCCATTCTCCTTGCTCCAGTCTAGATCTTCAAAAGCCCGTTCTCCTCTCTGAAGTCTCGCTCTTCACAGCCCCATTCTCTTCGCTGAAGTCTCGCTCTACACACACCCGTTCTCCTTGCTGCAGTCTAGATCTTCAAAAGCCCATTCTCCTCTCTGAAGTTTCACTCTTCACAGCCCAATTCTCTTCGCTGAAGTCTTGCTCTACACAGCGCTGTTCTCCTCGATGAAGACTCGCTCTTCACAGCCCCATTCTCCTTGTTGAAGTCTCGCTCTTAACAGTCACATTCTCCTTGTTGAATTCTCGCTCTTCACAGTCCCGTTCTCTTCGCTGAAGTCTCCGTCTTCACAGCCACGTTCTCCTCAATGAAGTCTCGCTCTTCACAGCCCCATTCTCGTCACTAACGTCTCACTCTTCACAGTCCCATTCTCCTCACTGAAGCCTCACTCTTCACAGCCCCGTTCCCCTCGCTGATGTCTCACTCCTCACAGCCACATTCTCCTCACTGAACTCTCGGTCTTTACAGTCATGTTCTCCTCACTGAACTCTCGGTCTTTACAGTCATGTTCTCCTCACTGAAGTCTCGCTCTTCATAGTCCTGTTCTCCTCGCTGAAGTGTCGCTCTCCACAGCCCCATTCTCATCACTGAAGTCTCGCTCTTCAGAGTCCAGATCTCCTCCCTGAAGTCTCAGAGTCCAGTTCTCCTCACTGAAGTCTCTCTCTTCACAGCCCCATTCTCCTTGTTGAAGTCTCGCTCTTCACAGTTCTATTCTCCTCACTGAAGTCTGGCTCTTTACATTCACTTTCTCCTCGCTGAAGTCACGCTCTTCACAGCCACCGTCTCTTTGCTGAAGTCTCGCTCTTCACAGCACCCTTCTCCTTGCTGAAGTCTCACTCCTCACAGCCACATTTTCTTCACTGAAGTTTCTCTCTTCACAGCCGCATTCTCTTCTCTGAAGTCTCGCTCTACACAGCCCCATTCTCCTAGCTGAAGTCTCGCTCTACACAGACCCGTTCTCCCTGCTGCAGTCTAGATCTTCACAACACCGTTCTCCACTCTAAAGTAACACTCTTCACAGGCCCATTCTCTTCGTTGAAGTCTCGCTCTACACAGCCCCATTCTCCTTGTGGAAGTCTCGCTCTACACATGCCCGTTCTCCTTGCTGATGTCTTGCTCTCCACAGCACCGTTCTCCTCAATGAAGTCTCGCTCTTCAGAGTCCCGTTCTCGATGTTGAAGTCTCGCTCTTCAGAGTCCTGTTCTCCTCACTGAAGTTTCACTCTTCACAATCCCGTTTTCCTCACTGCATTCCCGTTCTTTACAGTCATGGTCTACTCGCTGAAGTCTCGCACTTCACAGTCACGTTCTCCATGCTGAACTCTCGCTCTTCACAGCACCATTCTCCTCACTGAAGTCTCACTCTTCACAGCCCCATTCTCTTCACTGAAGTCTTGCTCTACACAGCCCCATTCTCCTTGCTGAAGTCAAGCTCTACACAGCCCCGTTCTCCTTGCTGAAGTCTCGATCTTCACAACCCCGTTCTCCTCACTGAAGTTTCACTCTTCACTGCCCCATCCTCCTCGCTGAAGTCTCGCTCAATGCAGCCCCATTCTCCTTGCTGAAGTCTCACTCTTCACAGACCCGTTCTCCTCGCTGAAGTCTCGCTCTTCAGAGTCCAGTTCTCCTCACTGAAGTCCGGCTCTTCTCAGCCCCATTCTCCTCGCAGAAGTCTCATTCTTCAGAACGCCATTCTCATTGTTAAAGTCTCGCTCCTCACAATCACATTCTCCTTGTTGAAGTCTCGCTCTTCACAGCCCCGTTGTCCTTGTTGAAGTCTCGCTCTTCACAGTCACATTCTCCTCACTGAAGTCTCGCTTTTCACAGCCCCATTCTCCTTGTTGAAGTCTCGTTCTTCACAGTCCTGTTCTCCTCGCTGAAGTCTCGCTCTTCACAGTCACGTTCTACTCACTGAAGTCTCGCTCTTCACAGCCACATTTTCCTTGCTGAAGTCTCGCTGTTCACAGCCATGTTCTCCCCGCTGAATTCTCGGTCTTTACAGTCATGTTCTCCTCACTGAAGTCTCGCTCTTCACTGCCCCATTCTCCTTACTGAAGTGTTGCTCTTCACAGCCCTGTTTCTACTCGCTGAAGTCTTGCTCTTTGCAGCCCCTAATTCTGCGTTGAAGTCTCACTCTTTAGAGTACCGTTCTCCTTATTGAAGTCTCACTCTTCAGAGCCACTTTCTCCTCGCTGAAGTATTGATCTTCAGAGTCCCGTTCTCCTCACTGAAGTCTGGCTCTTCACAGCCCCGTTCTCCTCAACGTAGTCTCACTCCTCAGAACCCCGCTCTCCTTGTGAAAGTCTCGCTCTTCAAAGTCAAGTTCTCCTCATTGAACTTTCGCACTTCACAGACCTTTTCTCCTCATTGACGTCTCGCTCTCCACTGGCCCGATCTCCTCGCTGATGCCTCGCTCCTTACACTCCCACTTTCCTCACTAATGTCTTGCACTTCACAGCCCGGTTCTCCTCACTTTAGTCTTGCTCTTCACAGCCACATCCTCCTTGCTGACATCTCGCTCTACAAAGACCCGTTCTCCTTGCTCCAGTCCAGATCTTCAAAAGCCCGTTCTCCTCTCTGAAGTCTCGCTCTTCACATCCCCATTCTCTTCGCTGAAGTCTCGCTCTACACACACCCGTTCTCCTTGCTGCAGTCTAGAACTTCAAAAGCCCTTTTTCATCTCTGAAGTTTCACTCTTCAAAGCCCCATTCTCTTCGCTGAAGTCTCGCTCTACACAGCCCTGTTCTCCTCGATGAAGACTCGCTCTTCACAGCCCCATTCTTCTTGTTGAAGTCTCGCTTTTAACAGTCACATTCTCCTTGTTGAATTCTCACACTTCAAAGTCCCGATCTCCACACTGAAGTCTCGCTCTTCACAGTCCTGTCCTCCTCGCTGAAGTCCCGCTCTTCAGAGCCATGTTCTCCATGCTGAAGTATCGGTCTTTACAGCCACTTTCTCTCACTGAAGTCTCGGTCTTCACAGCCCCATTCTCTTCGCTGAAGTCTCGCTCTACACAGATCGGTTCTACTTGCACTGTTCTCCTTGCTGAAGTCTCGCTCTTCAAGCCACATCCTCTCGCCAAAGTCTCGCCCTTCACATTCCCATTCTCCTCACTGAATTCTTGCTCTTCACAGCCACATTCCCCTTGCTGAAGTCTCGCTCTTCACAGCGACATTCTCTTCGCTGAAGTCTCGGTCTTTACAGTCATGTTCTCCTCACTGAAGTATGGCTCTTCACAGTCCCGTTCTCCTCGACGGAGTCTCACCCTTCATATCCCCGTTCTCCTTGTGAAAGTCTCGCTCTTCACAGCCCCCATCTCTTCGCTGAAGTCTCGCTCTTCACAGCACCCTTCTCCTTGCTGAAGTCTCACTCCTCACAGCCACATTCTCTTCACTGAAGTTTCACTCCTCACAGCCCTATTCTCTTCGCTAAAGTCTCGCTCTACACAGCCCCAATCTCTTTGCTGAAGTCTCACTCTTCACAGCCCCATTCTCTTCACTGAAGTTTCACTCTTCACAGCCGCATTCTCTTCTCTGAAGTCTCGCTCTACACAGCCCCATTCTCCTAGCTGAAGTCTCGCTCTACACAGACCCGTTCTCCTTGCTGCAGTCTAGATCTTCACAACACCGTTCTCCACTCTAAAGTAACACTATTCACAGCCCCATTCTCTTCGTTGAAGTCTCGCACTGCACAGCCCCATTCTCCTTGCGGAAGTCTCGCTCTACACATGCCCGTTCTCCTTGCTGATGTCTCGCTCTCCACAGCACCGTTCTCCTCACTGAAGTCTCGCTCTTCAGAGTCCCGTTCTCTATGTTGAAGTCTCGCTCTTCAGAGTCCCGTTCTCCTCACTGAAGTTTCACTCTTCACAGTCCCGTTTTCCTCACTGATGTCTCGCTCTTTACAGTCATGGTCTACTCGCTGAAGCCTCGCTCTTCCTAGCGCCCTTCTCGTAATTGAAGTCTCGCTCTTCACAGTCACGGTCTACTCGCTGAAGTCTCGCACTTCACAGTCACATTCTCCATGCTGAACTCTCGCTCTTCACAGCACCATTTTCCTCACTGAAGTCTCACTCTTCACAGCCCCATTCTCTTCACTGAAGTCTTGCTCTACACAGCGCCATTCTCCTTGCCGAAGTCAAGCTCTACACAGCCCCGTTCTCCTTGCTGAAGTCTCGATCTTCACAACCCCATTCTCCTCACTGAAGTTTCACTCTTCACTGCCCCATCCTCCTCGCTGAAGTCTCGCTCAATGCAGCCCCATTCTCCTTGCAGAAGTCTCACTCTTCACAGACCCGTTCTCCTCGCTGAAGTCTCGCTCTTCAGAGTCCAGTTCTCCTCACTGAAGTCCGGCTCTTCTCAGCCCCAATCTCCTCACAGAAGACTCGTTCTTCAGAACCCCATTCTCCTTGTTGAAGTCTCGCTCTTCACAATCACTTTCTCCTTGTTGAAGTCTCGCTCTTCACAGCCCCGTTGTCCTTGTTGAAGTCTCGCTCTTCACAGTCACGTTCTCCTCACTGAAGTCTCGCTTTTCACAGCCCCGTTCTCCTTGTTGAAGTCTCGTTCTTCACAGTCACGTTCTCCTCACTGAAGTCTCGCTCTTCACAGCCACATTTTCCTTGCTGAAGTCTAGCTCTTCACAGCCACGTTCTTCTCGCTGAATTCTCGGTCTTTACTGTCATGTTCTCCTCACTGAAGTCTCGCTCTTCACTGCCCCATTCTCCTTACTGAAGTGTTGCTCTTCACAGCCCTGTTCTATTCGCTGAAGTCTTGCTCTTTGCAGCCCCTAACTCCGCATTGAAGTCTCACTCTTTTGAGTACCGTTCTCCTTATTGAAGTCACACTCTTCAGAGCCACTTTCTCCTCACTGAAGTATTGATCTTCAGAGTCCCGTTCTCCTCACTGAAGTCTCGCTCTTCACAGCCCCATTCTCTTCGCTGAAGTCTCGCTCTACACAGACCCGTTTTCCTTGCTCCAGTCAAGATCTTCAAAAGCCCGTTCTGCTCTCTAAAAATTCACTCTTCATAGCCCCTTTCTCCTTGATGAAGTCTTGCTCTTCACAGTCCTGTTCTCTTTGTTGAAGTCTCGCTCTTCACTGTCCCATTCTCCTTGTTGAAGTCTCGCTCTACACAGACCCGTTCTCCTTGCTGCAGTATAGATCTTCACAACACCGTTCTCCTCTCTGCAGTATCACTCTTCACAGCCCCATTCTCTTCACTGATGGCTCGCTCTACGCAGCCCCATTCTCCTTGCTGAAGTCTCGCTCTACACAAACCCATTCTTTTTGCTGATGTCTTGCTCTTCTCAGCCCTATTCTCCTCACTGAAGTCTCGCTCTCCACAGCACCGTTCTCCTTGCTGAAGTCTCACTCTTCACAGCCCCGTTCTCTGCTCAGAAGTCTTGTTCTTCAGAGTCCCGTTTTCCTCACTGAAGTATGGCTCTTCACAGCCCCGTTCTCCTCGACATAGTCTCACTCTTCAGAACGCCGTTCTCCTTTTGAAAGTCTCGCTCTTCAAAGTCAAGTCTCCTCATTGAAGTTTCGCACCTCACAGACACATTCTCCTCATTGAGGTCTCACTCTCCACTGGCCCGATCTCCTCTCTGATGCCTCGCTCCTTACAGTCCTGTTTTCCTCTCTAATGTCTTGCTCTTCACTGCCCCATCCTCCTCGCTGAAGTCTCGCGCTATGCAGACCCATTCTCCTTGCAGAAGTCTCACTCTTCACAGACCCGTTCTCCTTGTTGAAGTCTCGCTCTTCAGAGTCCAGTTCTCCTCACTGAAGTCCGGCTCTTCTCAGCCCCAATCTCCTCGCAGAAGACTCGTTCTTCAGAAGCCCATTCTCCTTGTTAAATTCTCGCTCTTCACAATCACTTTCTCCTTGTTGAAGTCTCGCTCTTCAGAGCCCCGTTTTCCTTGTTGAAGTCTCGCTCTTCACAGTCACGTTCTCCTCACTGAAGTCTCGCTTTTCACAGCCCCGTTCTCCTTGTTGAAGTCTTGTTCTTCACAGTCACGTTCTCCTCGCTGATGTCTCGCTCTTCACAGTCACGTTCTCCTCACTGAAGTCTCGCTCTTCACAGCCACAATTTCCTTGCTGAAGTCTCGCTATTCACAGCCACGTTCTCCTCGCTGAATTTTCGGTCTTTACAGTCATGTTCTCCTCACTGAAGTCTCGCTCTTCACTGCCCCATTCTCCGTACTGAGGTGTTGCTCTTCACAGCCATGTTCTACTTGCTGAAGTCTTGCTCTTTGCAGCCCCTAACTCCGCATTGAAGTCTCACTCTTTTGAGTACCGTTCTCCTTATTGAAGTCACACTCTTCAGAGCCACTTTCTCCTCGCTGAAGTATTGATCTTCAGAGTCCCGTTCTCCTCACTGAAGTCTCGCTCTTCACAGCCCCATTCTCTTCGCTGAAGTCTCGCTCTACATAGACCCATTCTCCTTGCTCCAGTCAAGATCTTCAAAAGCCCGTTCTGCTCTCTAAAAATTCACTCTTCACAGCCCCGTTCTCCTTGATGAAGTCTTGCTCTTCACAGTCCTGTTCGCTTTGCTGAAGTCTCGCTCTTCACTGTCCCATTCTCCTTGTTGAAGTCTCGCCCAACACAGCCCCATTCTCCTTGCTGAAGTCTCTCTCTAAACAGACCCGTTCTCCTTGCTGCAGTATAGATCTTCACAACACCGTTCTCCTCTCTGCAGTATCACTCTTCACAGCCCCATTCTCTTCACTGATGTCTCGCTCTACACAGCCCCATTCTCCTTGCTGAAGTCTCGCTCTACACAAACCCATTCTTTTTGCTGATGTCTTGCTCTTCTCAGCCCTATTCTCCTCACTGAAGTCTCGCTCTCCACAGCACCGTTCTCCTTGCTGAAGTCTCACTCTTCACAGCCCCGTTCTCCGCTCAGAAGTCTTGTTCTTCAGAGTCCCGTTCTCCTCACTGAAGTATGGCTCTTCACAGCCCCGTTCTCCACGACATAGTCTCACTCTTCAGAACGCCGTTCTCCTTGTGAAAGCCTCGCTCTTCAAAGTCAAGTCTCCTCATTGAAGTTTCGCACCTCGCAGACCCATTCTCCTCATTGAACTCTCGCTCACCACTGGCCCGATCTCCTCTCTGATGCCTCGCTCCTTACAGTCCTGTTTTCCTCTCTAATGTCTTGCTCTTCAGAGCCCCGTTCTCCTTGTTGAAGTCTCGATCTTCACAGTCCTGTTCTCCATGTTGAAGTCTCGCTCGTCACTGTCCCGTTCTCCTCATTGAAGTCTCGCTGTTCAGAAACCCATTCTCCTTCTTAAAGTCTCACTCTTCACAGTCATTTTCTCCTTGTTGAATTCTCGATCTTCACAGCCCGGTTCTCCTCACTGAAGACTCGCTCTTCACAGCCCCATTTTCCTGGCTGAAGTCTCACTCTTCACAGCTGTGTTCCCCTTACCAAAGTCTCGCTGTTCAGAATCCCATTCTCCTTGTTAAAGACTCACTCTTCACCGACACGTTCTCCTTGTTGAAGTCTTGCTCTTCACAGCCCGGTTCTCCTTGTTGAAGTCTCGCTCTTCACAGTCCTGTTCTCCTCGTTGACGTCTCACTCTTCACAGTCCCGTTCTCCTCACTGAAGTCTCTCTCTTTACAGCCCCATTCTCCTTGCTGAAATTTCACTCTTCACAGCCACGTTCTCTTCACTGAAGTCTCTGTCTTTAGACTCATGTCCTCCTCATTGAAGTCTTGCTCTTCACAGCCCCATTCCCTTCGCTGAAGTCTTGCTCTACACAGACCCGTTCTCCTTACACCAGTGTAGATCTTCAAAAGCCCGTTCTCCTCTCTGAAGTTTCACTCTTCACTGCACCATTCTCTTCGCTGAAGTCTCGCTCTACACAGCCCCATTCTCCTTGCTGAAGTCTTGCTCTACACAGCCCCATTCTCCTTGCTGAAGTCTCACTCTTCACAGACGCATGCTCCTCGCTGAAGTCTCGCTCTTCAGTGTCCCATTCTCCTCACTGAAGTCTGGCTCTTCACATCCCTGTTCTCCTCAGCGAAGCCTCGCTGTTCAGAACCCCATTCTCCCTGTGAAAGTCCCACTCTTCACAGTAACATTCTCCTTGTTCACGTCTCGCTCTTCACAGCCCCATTCTCCTTGTTGAAGTCTTGCTATACCCAGCCCTGTTCTCCTCGATGAAGACTCGATCTTCAGAGTCCCATTCTCCTTGTTGAAGTCTCGCTCTTAACAGTCACATTCTCCTTGTTGACTTCTCACAATTCAAAGTCCCGTTCTCCTCACTGAAGTCTCGCTCTTCACAGTCCTGTCCTCCTCGCTGAAGTCTCGCTCTGCAGAGACCCGTTCTCCTCGCTGAAGTCTCGCTCTTCAGAGCCATGTTCTCCTGCTGAAGTCTCGGTCTTTACAGCCACGTTCTCGATGCTGAAGTCTCGCTCTTCACAGCTCCATTCTCCTCTCTGAAGTTTCACTCTTCACAGCCCCATGCACTTTGCTGAAGTCTCGCTCTACACAGACCCGTTCTACTTGCAGAGTTCTCCTTGCTGATGTCTCGCTCTTCAAGCCATGTCCTCTCGCTGAAGTCTCGCCCTTCACATTCCCGTTCTCCTCACTGAATTCTTGCTCTTCACAGCCACATTCTCCTTGCTGAAGTCTCGCCCTTCACATTCCCGTTCTCCTCACTGAATTCTTGCTCTTCACAGCCCCATTCTCTTCGCTGAAGTCTCGCTCTTCAGAGCCATGTTCTCCATGCTGAAGTCTCGGTCTTTACAGCCACGTTCCCCTCACTGAAGTTTCACTCTTCACAGCCCATGCTCTTGGCTGAAGTCTCGCTCTACACAGACCCGTTCTACTTGCACCGTTCTCCTTGCTGAAGGCTCGTTCTTCAAGCCACATCCTCTCGCCAAAGTCTCGCCCTTCACATTTCCGTTCTCCTCACTGAATTCTTGCTCTTCACAGCCACATTCTCCTTGCTGAAGTCTCGCACTACACAAACCCGTTCTCCATGCTGATGTCTTGCTCTTCTCAGCCCTATTCTCATCACTGAAGTCTAGCTCTCCACAGCACCGTCCTCCTTGCTGAAGTCTCACTCTTCACAGCCCCGTTCTCCGCTCAGAAGTCTTGTTCTTCAGAGTCCCGTTCTCCTCACTGAAGTCTGGCTCTTAACAGCCCCGTTCTACTCGACGTAGTCTCACTCTTCAGAAACCCGTTCTCCTTGTGAAAGTCTCGCTCTTCACAGCCCCCGTCTCTTCGCTGAAGTCTCGCTCTTCACAGCACCGTTCTCCTTGCTGAAGTCTCACTCCTCACAGCCGCATTCTCTTCACTGAAGTTTCACTCCTCACAGCCCTATTCTCTTCGCTAAAGTCTCGCTCTACACAGCCCCAACCTCTTTGCTGAAGTTTCACTCTTCACAGCGCCATTCTCTTCACTGAAGTTTCACTCTTCACAGCCGCATTCTCTTCTCTGAAGTCTTGCTCTACACAGCCCCATTCTCCTAGCTGAAGTCTCGCTCTACACAGACCCGTTCTCCTTGCTGCAGTCTAGATCTTCACAACACCGTTCTCCACTCTAAAGTAACACTCTTCACAGCCCCATTCTCTTCGTTGAAGTCTCGCTCTACACATGCCCATTCTCCTTGCTGATGTCTTGCTCTCCACAGCACCGTTGTCCTCACTGAAGTCTCGCTCTTCAGAGTCCCATTCTCTATGTTGAAGTCTCGCTCTTCAGAGGCCCGTTCACCTCACTGAACTTTCACTCTTCACAGTCCCGTTTTCCTCACTGATGTCTCACTCTTTACAGTCATGGTCTACTTGCTGAAGCCTCGCTCTTCCTTGCGTCATTCTTGTAATTGAAGTCTCGCTCTTCACAGTCACGGTCTACTCGCTGAAGTCTCGCACTTCACAGTCACGTTCTCCATGCTTAACTCTCGCTCTTCACAGAACAATTTTCCTCACTGAAGTCTCACTCTTCACAGCCCCATTCTCTTCACTGAAGTCTTGCTCTACACAGCCCCATTCTCCTTGCTGAAGTCAAGCTCTACACAGCCCCGTTCTCCTTGCTGAAGTCTCGATCTTCACAACCACATTCTCCTCACTGAAGTTTCACTCTTCACTGCCCCATCCTCCTCGCTGAAGTCTCGCTCAATGCAGCCCCATTCTCCTTGCAGAAGTCTCACTCTTCACAAACCCGTTCTCCTCGCTGAAGTCTCGCTCTTCAGAGTCCAGTTCTCCTCACTGAAGTCCGGCTCTTCTCAGCCCCATTCTCCTCGCAGAAGACTCGTTCTTCAGAACCCCATTCTCCTTGTTAAAGTCTCGCTCTTCACAATCACATTCTCCTTGTTGAAGTCTCGCTCTTCACAGCCCCGTTGTCCTTGTTGAAGTCTCGCTCTTCACAGTCACGTTCTCCTCACTGAAGTCTCGCTTTTCACAGCCCCGTTCTCCTTGTTGAAGTCTCGTTCTTCACAGTCCTGTTCTCCTCGCTGAAGTCTCGCTCTTCACAGTCACGTTCTCCTCACTAAAGTCTCGCTCTTCACAGCCACATTTTCCTTGCTGAAGTCTCGCTATTCACAGCCACGTTCTCCTCGCTGAATTTTCTGTCTTTACAGTCATGTTCTCCTCACTGAAGTCTCGCTCTTCACTGCCCCATTCTCCTTACTGAAGTGTTGCTCTTCACAGCCCTGTTCTATTCGCTGAAGTCTTGCTCTTTGCAGCCCCTAACTCCGCATTGAAGTCTCAATCTTTAGAGTACCGTTCTCCTTATTGAAGTCACACTCTTCAGAGCCACTTTCTCCTCGCTGAAGTATTGATCATCAGAGTCCAGTTATCCTCACTGAAGTCTCGCTCTTCACAGCGCCATTCTCTGCGCTGAAGTCTCGCTCTACACACACCCGTTCTCCTTGCTCCAGTCAAGATCTTCAAAAGCCCGTTCTCCTCTCTAAAAATTCACTCTTCACAGCCCCTTTCTCCTTGATGAAGTCTTGCTCTTCACAGTCCTGTTCTCTTTGTTGAAGTCTCGCTCTTCACTGTCCCATTCTCCTTGTTGAAGTCTCGCCCTACACAGCCCCATTCTCCTTGCTGAAGTCTCGCTCTACACAGACCCGTTCTCCTTGCTGCAGTATAGATCTTCACAACACCGTTCTCCTCTCTGTAGTATCACTCTTCACAGCCCCATTCTCTTCACTGATGTCTTGCTCTTCTCAGCCCTATTCTCCTCCCTGAAGTCTCGCTCTCCGCAGCACCGTTCTCCTTGCTGAAGTTTCACTCTTCACATCCCCGTTCTCTGGTCAGAAGTCTTGTTCTTCAGAGTCCCGTTCTCCTCACTGAAGTATGGCTCTTCACAGCCCCGTTCTCCTCGACATAGTCTCACTCTTCAGAACGCCGTTCTCCTTCTGAAAGTCTCGCTCTTCAAAGTCAAGTCTCCTCATTGATGTTTCGCACCTCACAGACCCATTCTCCTCATTGAGGTCTGGCTCACCACTGGCCCGATCTCCTCTCTGATGCCTCGCTCCTTACAGTCCTGTTTTCCTCTCTAATGTCTTGCTCTTCACAGCCCCGTTCTCGTTGTTGAAGTCTCGCTCTTCACAGTCCTGTTCTCCTTGCTGAAGTCTCGCTCTACACAAACCCGAGCTCCATGCTGATGTCTTGCTCTTCTCAGCCCTATTCTCATCACTGAAGTCTCGCTCTCCACAGCACCGTTCTCCTTGCTGAAGTCTCACTCTTTACAGCCCCGTTCTCCGCTCAGAAGTCTTGTTCTTCAGAGTCCTGTTCTCCTCACTGCAGTATGGCTCTTCACAGCCCCGTTCTCCTCGACATAGTCTCACTCTTCAGAACCCCGTTCTCCTTGTGAAAGTCTCGCTCTTCAAAGTCAAGTCTCCTCATTGATGTTTCGCACCTCACAGACCCATTCTCCTCATTGAGGTCTCGCTCTCCACTGGCCCGATCTCCTCTCTGATGCCTCGCTCCTTACAGTCCTGTTTTCCTCTCTAATGTCTTGCTCTTCACAGCCCCGTTCTCCTTGTTGAAGTCTCGCTCTTCACAGTCCTGTTCTCCATGTTGAAGTCTCGCTCTTCACTGTCCCGTTCTCCTCATTGAAGTCTCGCTGTTCAGAAACCCATTCTCCTTCTTAAAGTCTCACTCTTCACAGTCATTTTCTCCTTGTTGAATTCTCGATCTTCACAGCCCGGTTCTCCTCATTGACGACTCGCTATTCACAGCCCCATTTTCCTGGCTGAAGTCTCACTCTTCACAGCTGTGTTCCCCTTACCAAAGTCTCGCTGTTCAGAATCCCATTCTCCTTGTTAAAGTCTCACTCATCACCGACACGTTCTCCTTGTTGAATTCTTGCTCTTCACAGCCCGGTTCTCCTTGTTGAAGTCTCGCTCTTCACAGTCCTGTTCTCCTCGTTGACGTCTCACTCTTCACAGTCCCGTACTCCTCACTGAAGTCTCTCTCTTTACAGCCCCATTCACCTTTTTGAAATCTCGCTCTACACAGCCACATTCTCTTCACTAAAGTCTCGGTCTTTACACTCATGTCCTCCTCATTGAATTCTCGCTCTTCACAGCCCCATTCCCTTCGCTGACGTCTTGCTCTACACAGACCCGTTCTCCTCACTCCAGTCTAGATCTTCAAAAGCCCGTTCTCCTCTCTGAAGTTTCACTCTTCACTGCACCATTCTCTTCGCTGAAGTCTTGCTCTACACAGCCCCATTCTCCTTGCTGAAGTCTCACTCTTCACAGACGCGTGCTCCTCGCTGAAGTCTCGCTCTTCAGTGTCCCATTCTCCTCACTGAAGTCTGGCTCTTCACATCCCTGTTCTCCTCAGCGAAGTCTCGTTGTTCAGAACCCCATTCTCGTTGTGAAAGTCTCACTCCTCACAGTAACATTCTCCTTGTTCACGTCTCGCTCTTCACAGCCCCATTCTCCTTGTTGAAGTCTTGCTATACCCAGCCCTGTTCTCCTCGATGAAGGCTCGATCTTCACAGTCCCATTCTCCTTGTTGAAGTCTCGCTCTTAACAGTCACATTCTCCTTGTTGAATTCTCACACTTCAAAGTCCCGTTCTCCTCACTGAAGTCTCGCTCTTCACAGTCCTGTCCTCCTTGCTGAAGTCTCGCTCTTCACAGACCCGTTCTCCTCGCTGAAGTCTCACTCTTCAGAGCCATGTTCTCCTGCTGAAGTCTCGGTCTTTACAGCCACGATCTCCACGCTGAAGTCTCGCTCTTCACAGCCCCATTCTCCTCACTGAAGTTTCACTCTTCACAGCCCCATGCTCTTTGCTGAAGTCTCGTTCTACACAGACCCGTTCTACTTGCACCGTTCTCCTTGCTGATGTCTCGCTCTTCAAGCCACGTCCTCTCGCCGAAGTCTCGCCCGTCACATTCCCGTTCTCCTCACTGAATTCTTGCTCTTCACAGCCACATTCTTCTTGCTGAAGTCTCGCCCTTCACATTCCCGTTCTCCTCACTGAATTCTTGCTCTTCACAGCCCCATTCTCTTCGCTGAAGTCTCGCTCTTCAGAGCCATGTTCTCCATGCTGAAGTCTCGGTCTTTACAGCCACGTTCCCCTCACTGAAGTTTCACTCTTCACAGCCCATGCTCTTGGCTGAAGTCTCGCTCTACACAGACAGGTTCTACTTGCACTGTTCTCCTTGCTGAAGGCCTGCTCTTCAAGCCACATCCTCTCGCTAAAGTCTCGCCCTTCACATTTCCGTTCTCCTCACTGAATTCTTGCTCTTCACAACCACATTCTCCTTGCTGAAGTCTCGTTCTACACAAACCCGTTCTCCATGCTGATGTCTTGCTCTTCTCAGCCCTATTCTCATCACTGAAGTCTGGCTCTCCACAGCACCGTTCTCCTTGCTGAAGTCTCACTCTTCACAGCCCCGTTCTCCGCTCAGAAGTCTTGTTCTTCAGAGTCCCATTCTCGTCACTGAAGTCTGGCTCTTAACAGCCCCGTTCCCCTGGACGTAATGTCACTCTTCAGAACCCCGTTCTCCTTCTGAAAGTCTCGCTCTTCACAGCCCCCGTCTCTTCGCCGAAGTCTCGCTCTTCACAGCACCCTTCTCCTTGCTGAAGTCTCACTCCTCACAGCCACATTTTCTTCACTGAAGTTTCACTCCTCACAGCCCTATTCTCTTCGCTAAAGTCTCGCTCTACACAGCCCCAATCTCTTTGCTGAAGTCTCACACTTCACAGCCCCATTCTTTTCACTGAAGTTTCACTCTTCACAGCCGCATTCTCTTCTCTGAAGTCTCGCTCTACACAGCCCCATTCTCCTAGCTGAAGTCTCACTTTACACAGGCCCTTTCTCCTTGCTGCAGTCTAGATCTTCACAACACCGTTCTCCAATCTAAAGTAACACTCTTCACAGCCCCATTCTCTTCGTTGAAGTCTCGCTCTACACAGCCCCATTCTCCTTGCTGAAGTCTCGCTCTACACATGCCCGTTCTCCTCACTGAAGTCTCGCTCTTCACAGCCACATTTTCCTTGCTGGAGTCTCGCTCTTCACAGCCACGTTCTCCTCGCTGAATTCTCGGTCTTTACAGTCATGTTCTCCTCACTGAAGTCTCGCTCTTCACAGCCCCATTCTCCTTACTGAAGTGTTGCTCTTCACAGCCCTGTTCTACTCGCTGAAGTCATGCTCTTTGCATCCCCTAACTCCGCATTGAAGTCTCACTCCTTAGATTACCGTTCTCCTCATTGAAGTCTCACTCTTCAGAGCCACTTTCTCCTCGCTGAAGTATTGATCTTCAGAGTCCCGTTCCCCTCACTGAAGTCTCGCTCTTCACAGCGCCATTCTCTTCGCTGAAGTCTCGCTCTACACACACCCGTTCTCCTTGCTCCAGTCAAGATCTTCAAAAGCCCGTTCTCCTCACTGAAAATTCACTCTTCAGAGCCCCGTTCTCCTTGATGAAGTCTTGCTCTTCACAGTCCTGTTCTCTTTGTGGAAGTCTCGCTCTTCACTGTCCCGTTCTCCTTGTTGAAGTCTCGCTCTACATAACCCCATTCTCCTTGCTGCAGTATAGATCTTCACAACACCGTTCTCCTCTCTGCAGTATCACTCTTCACGGCCCATTCTCTTCACTGATGTCTCGCTCTACACAGCTCCATTCTCCTTGCTGAAGTCTCGCTCTACACAAACCCATTCCTTTTGCTGATGTCTTGCTCTTCTCAGCCCTCTTCTCCTCACTGAAGTCTCGCCCTCCACAGCACCGTTCTCCTTGCTGAAGTCTCACTCTTCACATCCCCGTTCTCCGCTCAGAAGTCTTGTTCTTCAGAGTCCCGTTCTCCTCACTGAAGTATGGCTCTTCACAGCCCCGTTCTCCTCGACATAGTCTCGCTCTTCAGAACGCCGTTCTCCTTCTGAAAGTCTCGCTCTTCAAAGTCAAGTCTCCTCATTGAAGTTTCGCACCTCACAGACCCATTCTCCTCATTGAGGTCTGGCTCACCACTGGCCCGATCTCCTCTCTGATGCCTCGCTCCTTACAGTCCTGTTTTCCTCGCTAATGTCTTGCTCTTCACAGCCCCGTTCTCCTTGTTGAAGTCTCGCTCTTCACAGTCCTGTTCTCCATGTTGAAGTCTCGCTCTTCACTGTCCCGTTCTCCTCATTGAAGTCTCGCTGTTCAGAATCCCATTCTCCTTCTTAAAGTCGCACTCTTCACAGTCATTTTCTCCTTGTTGAATTCTCGATCTTCACAGCCCGGTTCTCCTCACTGAAGACTCGCTCTTCACAGCCCCATTTTCATGGCTGAAGTCTCACTCTTCACAGCTGTGTTCCCCTTACCAAAGTCTCGCTGTTCAGAATCCCATTCTCCTTGTTAAAGTCTCACTCTTCACCGACACGTTCTCCTTGTTGAAGTCTTGCTCTTCACAGCCCGGTTCTCCTTGTTGAAGTCTCGCTCTTCACAGTCCTGTTCTCCTCGTTGACGTCTCACTCTTCACAGTCCTGTTCTCCTCACTGAAGTCTCTCTCTTTACAGCCCCATTCTCCTTGCTGAAATCTCGCTCTTCACAGTCACGTTCTCTTCACTGAAGTCTCGGTCTTTACACTCATGTCCTCCTCATTGAAGTCTCGCTCTTCACAGCCCCATTCCCTTCGCTGAAGTCTCGCTCTTCACAGACCCGTTCTCCTTACTCCAGTCTAGATCTTCAAAAGCCCGTTCTCCTCTCTGCAGTATCACTCTTCACAGCCCCATTCTCTTCACTGACGTCTCGCTCTACACAGCCCCATTCTCCTTGCTGAAGTCTCGCTCTACACAAACCCGTTCTCCATGCTGATGTCTTTCTCTTCTCAGCCCTATTCTCATCACTGAAGTCTCGCTCTCCACAGCACCGTTCTGCTTGCTGAAGTCTCAATCTTCACAGCCCCGTTCTCCGCTCAGAAGTCTTGTTCTTCAGAGTCCAGTTCTACTCACTGAAGTCTGGCTCTTAACAGCCCCGTTATCCTCGACGTAGTCTCACCCTTCATATCCCCGTTCTCCTTGTGAAAGTCTTGCTCTTCACAGCCCCCATCTCTTCGCTGAAGTCTCGCTCTTCACAGCACCTTCTCCTTGCTGAAGTCTCACTCCTCACAGCCACATACTCTTCACTGAAGTTTCACTCCTCACAGCCCTATTCTCTTCGCTAAAGTCTCGCTCTACACAGCCCCAATCTCTTTGCTGAAGTCTCACTCTTCACAGCCCCATTCTCTTCACTGAAGTTTCACTCTTCACAGCCGCATTCTCTTCTCTGAAGTCTCGCTCTACACAGCCCCATTCTCCTAGCTGAAGTCTCGCTCTACACAGACCCGTTCTCCTTGCTGCAGTCTAGATCATCACAACACCGTTCTCCACTCTAAAGTAACACTATTCACAGCCCCATTCTCTTCGTTGAAGTCTCGCTCTGCACAGCCCCATTCTCCTTGCTGAAGTCTCGCTCTACACATGCCCGTTCTCCTTGCTGATGTCTCGCTCTCCACAGCACCGTTCTCCTCACTGAAGTCTCGCTCTTCAGAGTCCCGTTCTCTATGTTGAAGTCTCGCTCTTCAGAGTCCCGTTCTCCTCACTGAAGTTTCACTCTTCACAGTCCCGTTTTCCTCACTGATGTCTCGCTCTTTACAGTCATGGTCTACTCGCTGAAGCCTTGCTCTTCCTAGCGCCCTTCTCGTAATTGAAGTCTCGCTCTTCACAGTCACGGTCTACTCGCTGAAGTCTCGCACTTCACAGTCACGTTCTCCATGCTGAACTCTCGCTCTTCACAGCACCATTTTCCTCACTGAAGTCTCACTCTTCACAGCCCCATTCTCTTCACTGAAGTCTTGCTCTACACAGCGCCATTCTCCTTGCTGAAGTCAAGCTCTACACAGCCCCGTTCTCCTTGCTGAAGTCTCGATCTTCACAACCCCATTCTCCTCACTGAAGTTTCACTCTTCACTGCCCCATCCTCCTCGCTGAAGTCTCGCTCAATGCATCCCCTTTCTCCTTGCAGAATTCTCACTCTTCACAGACCCGTTCTCCTCGCTGAAGTCTCGCTCTTCAGAATCCAGTTCTCCTCACTGAAGTCCGGCTCTTCTCAGCCCCAATCTCCTCACAGAAGACTCGTTCTTCAGAACCTCATTGTCCTTGTTGAAGTCTCGCTCTTCACAATCACTTTCTCCTTGTTGAAGTCTCGCTCTTCACAGCCCCGTTGTCCTTGTTGAAGTCTCGCTCTTCACAGTCACGTTCTCCTCACTGAAGTCTCGCTTTTCACAGCCCCGTTCTCCTTGTTGAAGTCTCGTTCTTCACAGTCACGTTCTCCTCACTGAAGTCTCGCTCTTCACAGCCACATTTTCCTTGCTGAAGTCTCGCTATTCACAGCCACGTTCTCCTCGCTGAATTTTCGGTCTTTACAGTCATGTTCTCCTCACTGAAGTCTCGCTCTTCACTGCCCCATTCTCCGTACTGAGGTGTTGCTCTTCACAGCCATGTTCTACTTGCTGAAGTCTTGCTCTTTGCAGCCCCTAACTCCGCATTGAAGTCTCACTCTTTTGAGTACCGTTCTCCTTATTGAAGTCACACTCTTCAGAGCCACGTTCTCCTCGCTGAAGTATTGATCTTCAGAGTCCCGTTCTCCTCACTGAGGTCTCGCACTTCACAGCCCCATTCTCTTCGCTGAAATCTCGCTCTACATAGACCCATTCTCCTTGCTCCAGTCAAGATCTTCAAAAGCCCGTTCTGCTCTCTAAAAATTCACTCTTCACAGCCCCGTTCTCCTTGATGAAGTCTTGCTCTTCACAGTCCTGTTCTCTTTGTTGAAGTCTCGCTCTTCACTGTCCAATTCTCCTTGTTGAAGTCTCGCCCAACACAGCCCCATTCTCCTTGCTGAAGTCTCGCTCTAAACAGACCCGTTCTCCTTGCTGCAGTATAGATCTTCACAACACCGTTCTCCTCTCTGCAGTATCACTCTTCACAGCCCCATTCTCTTCACTGATGTCTCGCTCTACACAGCCCAATTCTCCTTGCTGAAGTCTCGCTCTACACAAACCCGTTCTTTTTGCTGATGTCTTGCTCTTCTCAGCCCTATTCTCCTCACTGAAGTCTCGCTCTCCACAGCACCGTTCTCCTTGCTGAAGTCTCACTCTTCACAGCCCCGTTCTCCACTCAGAAGTCTTGTTCTTCAGAGTCCCGTTCTCCTCACTGAAGTCTCGCTCTTCACAGCCACATTTTCCTTGCTGGAGTCTCGCTCTTCACAGCCACGTACTCCTCGCTGAATTCTCGGTCTTTACAGTCATGTTCTCCTCACTGAAGTCTCTCTCATCACAGCCCCATTCTCCTTACTGAAGTGTTGCTCTTCACAGCCCTGTTCTAATCGCTGAAGTCTTGCTCTTTGCAGCCCCTAACTCGGCATTGAAGTCTCAATCTTTAGAGTACCGTTCTCCTTATTGAAGTCGCACTCTTCAGAGCCACTTTCTCCTCGCTGAAATATTGATCTTCAGAGTCCCGTTCTCCTCACTGAAGTCTCGCTCTTCACAGCCCCATTCTCTTCGCTGAATTCTCGCTCTACAGACACCCGTTCTCCTTGCTCCAGTCAAGATCTTCAAAAGCCCGTTCTCCTCTCTGAAAATTCACTCTTCACAGCCCCGTTCTCCTTGATGAAGTCTCGCTCTTCAATGTCCCGTTCTCCTTGTTGAAGTTCTGCTCTACACAGACCCATTCTCCTTGCTGAAGTCTCGCTCTACACAGACCTGTTCTCCTTGCTGCAGTATAGATCTTCACAACACCGTTCTCCTCTCTGCAGTATCACTCTTCACAGCCCCATTCTCTTCACTGATGTCTCGCTCTACACAGCCCCATTCTCCTTGCTGAAGTCTCGCTCTACACAAACCCATTGCTTTTGCTGATGTCTTGCTCTTCTCAGGCCTATTCTCCTCACTGAAGTCTCGCTCTCCACAGCACCGTTCTCCTTGCTGAAGTCTCTCTCTTCACAGACCCGTTCTCCGCTCAGAAGTCTTGTTCTTCAGAGTCCCGTTCTCCTCACTGAAGTATGGCTCTTCACAGCCGCGTTCTCCTCGACGTAGTCTCACTCTTCAGAACGCCGTTCTCCTTGCGAAAGTCTCGCTCTTCAAAGTCAAGTCTCCTCATTGAAGTTTCGCACCTCACAGACCCATTCGCCTCATTGAGGTCTCGCTCACCAGTGGCCCGATCTCCTCTCTGATGCCTCGCTCCTTACAGTCCTGTTTTCCTCTCTAATGTCTTGCTCTGCACAGCCCCTTTCTCCTTGTTGAAGTCTCGCTCTTCACAGTCCTGTTCTCCATGTTGAAGTCTCGCTCTTCACTGTCCCATTCTCCTCATTGAAGTCTCGCTGTTCAGAAACCCATTCTCCTTCTTAAAGTCTCACTCTTCACAGTCATTTTCTCCTTGTTGAATTCTCGATCTTCACAGCCCGGTTCTCCTCACTGAAGACTCGCTCTTCACAGCCCCATTTTCCTGGCTGAAGTCTCACTCTTCACAGCTGTGTTCCCCTTACCAAAGTCTCGCTGTTCAGAATCCCATTCTCCTTGTTAAAGTCTCACTCATCACCAACACGTTCTCCTTGTTGAAGTCTTGCTCTTTACAGCCCGGTTCTCCTTGTTGAAGTCTCGCTCTTCACAGTCCTGTTCTCCACGTTGACGTCTCACTCTTCACAGTCCCGTTCTACTCACTGAAGTCTCTCTCTTTACAGCCCCATTCACCTTGCTGAAATCTCGCTCTTCACAGCCACATTCTCTTCACTGAAGTCTCGGTCTTTACACTCATGTCCTCCTCCTTGAAGTCTCGCTCTTCACAGCCCCATTCCCTTCGCTGAAGTCTTGCTCTACACAGACCCGTTGTCCTTACTCCAGTCTAGATCTTCAAAAGCCCGTTCTCCTCTCTGAAGTTTCACTCTTCACTGCACCATTCTCTTCGTTGAAGTCTTGCTCTACACAGCCCCATTCTCCTTGCTGAAGTCTCACTCTTCACAGACGCGTGCTCCTCGCTGAAGTCTCGCTCTTCAGTGTCCCATTCTCCTCGCTGAAGTCTGGCTCTTCACATCCCTGTTCTCCTCAGCGAAGTCTCGTTGTTCAGAACCCCATTCTCCTTGTGAAAGTCTCACTCTTCACAGTAACATTCTCCTTGTTCACGTCTCGCTCTTCACAGCCCCATTCTCCTTGTTGAAGTCTTGCTATACCCAGCCCTGTTCTCCTCGATGAATAATCGATCTTCACAGTACCATTCTCCTTGTTGAAGTCTCGCTCTTAACAGTCAAATTCTCCTTGTTGAATTCTCACACTTCAAAGTCACGTTCTCCTCACTGAAGTCTCGCTCTTCACAGTCCTGTCCTCCTTGCTGAAGTCTCGCTCTTCACAGACCCATTCTCCTCGCTGAAGTCTCGCTCTTCAGAGCCATGTTCTCCTGCTGAAGTCTCCGTCTTTACAGCCACGATCTCCACGCTGAAGTCTCGCTCTTCACAGCCCCATTCTCCTCACTGAAGTTTCACTCTTCACAGCCCCATGCTCTTTGCTGAAGTCTTGCTCTACACAGACCCGTTCTACTTGCACCGTTCTCCTTGCTGATGTCTCGCTCTTCAAGCCACGTCCTCTCGCCGAAGTCACGCCCGTCACATTCCCGTTCTCCTCACTGAATTCTTGCTCTTCACAGCCACATTCTCCTTGCTGAAGTCTCGGTCTTTACAGTCATGTTCTCCTCACTGAACCCTCGCTCTTCACAGCCCCATTCTCTTCGCTGAAGTCTCGCTCTTCAGAGCCATGTTCTCCATGCTGAAGTCTCGGTCTTTACAGCCATGTTCCCCTCACTGAAGTTTCACTCTTCACAGCCCATGCTCTTGGCTGAAGTCTCGCTCTACACAGACCCATTCTACTTGCACCGTTCTCCTTGCTGAAGGCTCACTCTTCAAGCCACATTCTCTCGCCAAATTCTCGCCCTTTAAATTTCCATTCTCCTCACTGACTTCTTGCTCTTCACAGCCACATTCTCCTTGCTGAAGTCTCGCTCTACACAAACCCGTTCTCCATGCTGATGTCTTGCTCTTCTCAGCCCTATTCTCATCACTGAAGTCTAGCTCTCTACAGCACCGTTCTCCTTGCTGAAGTCTCACTCTTCACAGCCCCGTTCTCCGCTCAGAAGTCTTGTTCTTCAGAGTCCCATTCTCCTCACTGAAGTCTGGCTCTTAACAGCCCCGTTATCCTCGACGTAGTCTCACTCTTCAGAACCCCGTTCTCCTTGTGAAAGTCTCGCTCTTCACAGCCCCCGTCTCTTCGCTGAAGTCTCGCTCTTCACAGCACCGTTCTCCTTGCTGAAGTCTCACTCCTCACAGCCCTATTCTCTTCGCTAAAGTCTCGCTCTACACAGCCCCAGTATCTTTGCTGAAATCTCATTCTTCACAGCCCCATTCTCTTCACTGAAGTTTCACTCTTCACAGCCGCATTCTCTTCTCTGAAGTCTCGCTCTACACAGCCCCATTCTCCTAGCTGAAGTCTCGCTCTACACAGACCCGTTCTCTTTGCTGCTCTCTAGATCTTCACAACACCGTTCTCCACTCTAAAGTAACACTCTTCACAGCCCCATTCTCTTCGTTGAAGTCTCGCTCTACACAGCCCCATTCTCCTTGCTGAAGTCTCGCTCTACACAAGCCCGTTCTCCTCGCTGAAGTCTCGCTCTTCACAGCCACATTTTCCTAGCTGTAGTCTCGCTCTTCACAGCCACGTACTCCTCGCTTAATTCTCCGTCTTTACAGTCATGTTCTGCTCACTGAAGTCTCGCTCTTCACAGCCCCATTCTCCTTACTGAAGTGTTGCTCTTCACAGCACCGTTCTACTCGCTGAAGTCTTGCTCTTTGCAGCCCCTAACTCCGCATTGAAGTCTCACTCTTTAGAGTACCGTTCACCTTATTGAAGTCTCATTCTTCAGAGCCACTTTCTCCTCGCTGAAATATTGATCTTCAGAGTCCCGTTCTCCTCACTGAAGTCTCGCTCTTCACAGCCCCATTCTCTTCGCTGAAGTCTCACTCTACACACACCCGTTCTCCTTGCTCCAGTCAAGATCTTCAAAAGCCCGTTCTCCTCTCTGAAAATTCACTCTTCACAGCCCCGTTCTCCTTGATGAAGTCTTGCTCTTCACAGTCCTGTTCTCTTTGTTGAAGTCTCGCTCTTCACTGTCCCGTTCTCCTTGTTGAAGTCACGCTCTACACAGCCCCATTCTCCTTGCTGAAGTCTCGCTCTACACAGACCCGTTCTCCTTGCTGCAGTATAGATCTTCATAACACCGTTCTCCTCTCTGCAGTATCACTCTTCACAGCCCCATTCTCTTCACTGATGTCTCGCTCTACACAGCCCCATTCTCCTTGCTGAAGTCTCGCGCTACACAAACCCGTTACTTTTGCTGATGTCTTGCTCTTCTCGGCCCTATTCTCCTCACTGAAGTCTCGCTCTCCACAGCACCGTTCTCCTTGCTGAAGTCTCACTCTTCACAGCCCCGTTCTCCGCTCAGAAGTCTTGTTCTTCAGAGTCCCGTTCTCCTCACTGAAGTCTGGCTCTTCACAGCCCCGTTCTCCACGACGTAGTCTCACTCTTCAGAACCCCGTTCTCCTTGTGAAAGTCTCGCTCTTCACAGCCCCCGTCTCTTCGCTGAAGTCTCCCTCTTCACAGCACCGTTCTCCTTGCTGAAGTCTCACTCCTCACAGCCACATTCTCTTCACTGAAGTTTCACTCCTCACAGCCCTATTCTCTTCGCTAAAGTCTCGCTCTACACAGCCCCAATCTCTTTGCTGAAGTCTCACTCTTCATAGTCCCATTCTCTTCACTGAAGTTTCACTCTTCACAGCCGCATTCTCTTCTCTGAAGTCTTGCTCTACACAGCCCCATTCTCCTAGCTGAAGTCTCGCTCTGCACAGACCCGTTCTCCTTGCTGCAGTCTAGATCTTCACAACACCGTTCTCCACTCTAAAGTAACACTCTTCACAGCCCCATTCTCTTCGTTGAAGTCTCGCTCTACACAGCCCCATTCTCCTTGCTGAAGTCTCGCTCTACACAAGCCCGTTCTCCTCGCTGAAGTCTCGCTCTTCACAGTCACGTTCTCCTCACTGAAGTCTCGCTCTTCACAGCCACATTTTCCTTGCTGGAGTCTCGCTCTTCACAGCCACGTACTCCTCGCTGAATTCTCGGTCTTTACAGTCATGTTCTCCTCACTGAAGTCTCGCTCTTCACAGCACCATTCTCCTTACTGAAGTGTTGCTCTTCACAGCCCCGTTCTACTCGCTGAAGTCTTGCTCTTTGCAGCCCCTAACTCCGCATTGAAGTCTCACTCTTTAGAGTACCGTTCTCCTTATTGAAGTCTCATTCTTCAGAGCCACTTTCTCCTCGCTGAAATATTGATCTTCAGAGTCCCGTTCTCCTCACTGAAGTCTCGCTCTTCACAGCCCCATTCTCTTCGCTGAAGTCTCGCTCTACACACACCCGTTCTCCTTGCTCCAGTCAAGATCTTCAAAAGCCCGTTCTCCTCTCTGAAAATTCACTCTTCACAGCCCCGTTCTCCTTGATGAAGTCTTGCTCTTCACAGTCCTGTTCTCTTTGTTGAAGTCTCGCTCTTTACTGTCCCGTTCTCCTTGTTGAAGTCTCGCTCTACACAGCCCCATTCTCCTTGCTGAAGTCTCGCTCTACACAGACCCGTTCTCCTTGCTGCAGTATAGATCTTCACAACACCGTTCTCCTCTCTGCAGTATCACTCTTCACAGCCCCATTCTCTTCACTGATGTCTCGCTCTACACAGCCCCATTCTCCTTGCTGAAGTCTCCCTCTACACAAACCCGTTCCTTTTGCTGATGTCTTGCTCTTCTCAGCCCTCTTCTCCTCACTGAAGTCTCGCTCTCCACAGCACCGTTCTCCTTGCTGAAGTCTCACTCTTCACAGCCCCGTTCTCCGCTCAGAAGTCTTGTTCTTCAGAGTCCCGTTCTCCTCACTGAAGTATGGCTCTTCACAGCCCCGTTCTCCTCGACATAGTCTCACTCTTCAGAACCCCGTTCTCCTTGTGAAAGTCTCGCTCTTCAAAGTCAAGTCTCCTCATTGAAGTTTCGCACCTCACAGACCCATTCTCCTCATTGAGGTCTGGCTCACCACTGGCCCGATCTCCTCTCTGATGCCTCGCCCCTTACAGTCCTGTTTTCCTCTCTAATGTCTTGCTCTGCACAGCCCCGTTCTCCTTGTTGAAGTCTCGCTCTTCACAGTCCTGTTCTCCATGTTGAAGTCTCGCTCTTCACTGTCCCGTTCTCCTCATTGCAGTCTCGCTGTTCAGAAACCCATTCTCCTTCTTAAAGTCTCACTCTTCACAGTCATTTTCTCCTTGTTAAATTCTCGATCTTCACAGCCCAGTTCTCCTCACTGAAGACTCGCTCCTCACAGCCCCATTTTCCTGGCTGATGTCTCACTCTTCACAGACGCGTGCTCCTCGCTGAAGTCTCGCTCTTCAGTGTCCCATTCTCCTCACTGAAGTCTGGCTCTTCACATCGCTGTTCTCCTCAGTGAAGTCTCGTTGTTCAGAACCCCATTCTCGTTGTGAAAGTCTCACTCTTCACAGTAACATTCTCCTTGTTCACGTCTCTCTCTTCACAGCCCCATTCTCCTTGTTGAAGTCTTGATATACCCAGCCCTGTTCTCCTCGATGAAGAATCGATCTTCACAGTCCCATTCTCCTTGTTGAAGTCTCGCTCCTAACAGTCACATTCTCCTTGTTGAATTCTCACACTTCAAAGTCCCGTTCTCCTCACTGAAGTCTCGCTCTTCACAGTCCTGTCCACCTTGCTGAAGTCTCGCTCTTCACAGACCCGTTCTCCTCACTGAAGTCTCGCTCTTCAGAGCCATGTTCTCCTGCTGAAGTCTCGGTCTTTACAGCCACGATCTCCATGCTGAAGTCTCGCTCTTCACAGCCCCATTCTCCTCACTGAAGTTTCACTCTTCACAGCCCCATGCTCTTTGCTGAAGTCTCGCTCTACACAGACCCGTTCTACTTGCACCGTTCTCCTTGCTGATGTCTCGCTCTTCAAGCCACGTCCTCTCACCGAACTCTCGCCCATCACATTCCCGTTCTCCTCACTGAATTCTTGCTCTTCACAGCCACGTTCTCCTTGCTGAAGTCTCGGTCTTTACAGTCATGTTCTCCTCACTGAACTCTCGCTCTTCACAGCCCCATTCTCTTCGCTGAAGTCTCGCTCTTCAGAGCCATGTTCTCCATGCTGAAGTCTCGGTCTTTATAGCCATGTTCCCCTCACTGAAGTTTCACTCTTCACAGCCCATGCTCTTGGCTGAAGTCTCGCTCTACACAGACCCGTTCTACTTGCACCGTTCTCCTTGCTGAAGCCTCACTCTTCAAGCCACATCCTCTCGCCAAAATCTCGCCCTTCACATTTCCGTTCTCCTCACAGAATTCTTGCTCTTCACAGCCACACTCTCCTTGCTGAAGTCTCGCTCTACACAAACCCGTTCTCCATGCTGATGTCTTGCTCTTCTCAGCACTATTCTCATCACTGAAGTCTAGCTCTCCACATCACCGTTCTCCTGGCTGAAGTCTCAGTCTTCACAGCCACATTCTCTTCACTGAAGTTTCATTCTTCACAGCCGCATTCTCTTCTCTGAAGTCTTGCTCTACACAACCCCATTCTCCTAGCTGAAGTCTCGCTCTACACAGACCCGTTCTCCTTGCTGCAGTCTAGATCTTCACAACACCGTACTCCACTCTAAAGTAACACTCTTCACAGCCCCATTCTCTTCGTTGAAGTCTCGTTCTGCACAGCCTCATTCTCCTTGCTGAAGTCTCGCTCTACACATGCCCATTCTCCTCGCTGAAGTCTCGCTCTTCACAGTCACGTTCTCCTCACTGAAGTCTCGCTCTTCACAGCCACATTTTCCTAGCTGAAGTGTTGCTCTTCACAGCACCGTTCTACTCGCTGAAGTCTTGCTCTTTGCAGCCGTTAACTCCGCATTTAAGTCTCACTCTTTAGAGTACCGTTCTCCTTATTGAAGTCCCATTCTTCAGAGCCACTTTCTCCTCGCTGAAATATTGATCTTCAGAGTCCCATTCTCCTCACTGAAGTCTCGCTCTTCACAGCCCCATTCTCTTCGCTGAAGTCTCACTCTACACACACCCGTTCTCCTTGCTCCAGTCAAGATCTTCAAAAGCCCGTTCTCCTCTCTGAAAATTCACTCTTCACAGCCCCGTTCTCCTTGATGAAGTCTTGCTCTTCACAGTCCTGTTCTCTTTGTTGAAGTCTCGCTCTTCACTGTCCCGTTCTCCTTGTTGATGTCTCGCTCTACACAGCCCCATTCTCCTTGCTGAAGTCTCGCTCTACACAGACCCGTTCTCCTTGCTGCAGTATAGATCTTCACAACACCGTTCTCCTCTCTGCAGTATCACTCTTCACAGCCCCATTCTCTTCACTGATGTCTCGCTCTACACAGCCCCATTCTCCTTGCTGAAGTCTCCCTCTACACAAACCCGTTACTTTTGCTGATGTCTTGCTCTTCTCAGCCCTATTCTCCTCACTGAAGTCTAGCTCTCCACAGCACCGTTCTCCTTGCTGAAGTCTCACTCTTCACAGCCCCGTTCTCCGCTCAGAAGTCTTGTTCTTCAGAGTCCCGTTCTCCTCACTGAAGTCTGGCTCTTCACAGCCCCGTTCTCCACGACGTAGTCTCACTCTTCAGAACCCCGTTCTCCTTGTGAAAGTCTCGCTCTTCACAGCCCCCGTCTCTTCGCTGAAGTCTCCCTCTTCACAGCACCGTTCTCCTTGCTGAAGTCTCACTCCTCACAGCCACATTCTCTTCACTGAAGTTTCACTCCTCACAGCCCTATTCTCTTCGCTAAAGTCTCGCTCTACACAGCCCCAATCTCTTTGCTGAAGTCTCACTCTTCATAGTCCCATTCTCTTCACTGAAGTTTCACTCTTCACAGCCGCATTCTCTTCACTGAAGTCTTGCTCTACACAGCCCCATTCTCCTAGCTGAAGTCTCGCTCTACACAGACCCGTTCTCCTTGCTGCAGTCTAGATCTTCACAACACCGTTCTCCACTCTAAAGTAACACTCTTCACAGCCCCATTCTCTTCGTTGAAGTCTCGCTCTACACAGCCCCATTCTCCTTGCTGAAGTCTCGTTCTACACAAGCCCGTTCTCCTCGCTGAAGTCTCGCTCTTCACAGTCACGTTCTCCTCACTGAAGTCCTGCTCTTCACAGCCACATTTTCCTTGCTGGAGTCTCGCTCTTCACAGCCACGTACGCTTCGCTGAATTCTCGGTCTTTACAGTCATGTTCTCCTCACTGAAGTCTCGCTCTTCACAGTACCATTCTCCTTACTGAAGTGTTGCTCTTCACAGCCCCGTTCTACTCGCTGAAGTCTTGTTCTTTGCAGCCCCTAACTCCGCATTGAAGTCTAACTCTTTAGAGTACCGTTCTCCTTATTGAAGTCTCACTCTTCAGAGCCACTTTCTCCTCGCTGAAATATTGATCTTCAGAGTCCCGTTCTCCTCACTGAAGTCTCGCTCTTCACAGCCCCATTCTCTTCGCTGAAGACTCGCTCTACACACACCCGTTCTCCTTGCTCCAGTCAAGATCTTCAAAAGCCCGTTCTCCTCTCTGAAAATTCACTCTTCACAGCCCCGTTCTCCTTGATGAAGTCTCGCTGTTCACTATCCCGTTCTCCTTGTTGAAGTCTCGCTCTACACAGCCCCATTCTCCTTGCTGAAGTCTCGCTCTACACAGACACGTTCTCCTTGCAGCAGTATAGATCTTCACAACACCGTTCTCCTCTCTGCAGTATCACTCTTCACAGCCCCATTCTCTTCACTGATGTCTCGCTCTACACAGCCCCATTGTCCTTGCTGAAGTCTCGCTCTACACAAACACGTTCCTTTTGCTGATGTCTTGCTCTTCTCAGCCCTATTCTCCTCACTGAAGTCTCGCTCTCCACAGCACCATTCTCCTTGCTGAAGTGTCACTCTTCACAGCCCCGTTCTCCGCTCAGAAGTCTTGTTCTTCAAAGTCCCGTTCTCCTCACTGAAGTATGGCTCTTCACAGCCCCGTTCTCCTCGACGTAGTCTCACTCTTCAGAACGCCGTTCTCCTTGCGAAAGTCCCGCTCTTCAAAGTCATGTCTCCTCATTGAAGTTTCGCACATCACAGACCCATTCTCCTCATTGAGGTCTCGCTCACCACTGGCCCGATCTCCTCTCTGATGCCTCGCTCCTTACAGTCCTGTTTTCCTCTCTAATGTCTTGCTCTGCACAGCCCCATTCTCCTTGTTGAAGTCTTGCTATAACCAGCCCTGTTCTCCTCGATGAAGAATCGATCTTCACAGTCCCATTCTCCTTGTTGAAGTCTCGCTCTTAACAGTCAAATTCTCCTTGTTGAATTCTCAGACTTCAAAGTCACGTTCTCCTCACTGAAGTCTCGCTCTTCACAGTCCTGTCCTCCTTGCTGAAGTCTCGCTCTTCACAGACGCGTTCTCCTCGCTGAAGTCTCGCTCTTCAGAGCCATGTTCTCCTGCTGAAGTCTCGGTCTTTACAGGCACGATCTCCACGCTGAAGTCTCGCTCTTCACAGCCCCATTCTCCTCACTGAAGTTTCACTCTTCACAGCCCCATGCTCTTTGCTGAAGTCTTGCTCTACACAGACCCGTTCTACTTGCACCGTTCTCCTTGCTGATGTCTCGCTCTTTAAGCCACGTCCTCTCGCCGAAGTCTCGCCCGTCACATTCCCGTTCTCCTCACTGAATTCTTGCTCTTCACAGCCACATTCTCCTTGCTGAAGTCTCGGTCTTTACAGTCATGTTCTCCTCACTGAACTCTCGCTCTTCACAGCCCCATTCTCTTCGCTGAAGTCTCGCTCTTCAGAGCCATGTTCTCCATGCTGAAGTCTCGGTCTTTACAGCCACGTTTCCCTCACTGAAGTTTCACTCTTCACAGCCCATGCTCTTGGCTGAAGTCTCGCTCTACACAGACCCGTTCTACTTGCACCGTTCTCCTTGCTGAAGGCTCACTCTTCAAGACACATCCTCTCGCCAAAATCTAGCCCTTCACGTTTCCGTTCTCCTCACTGAATTCTGGCTCTTCACAGCCACATTCTCCTTGCTGAAGTCTCGCTCTACACAAACCCGTTCTCCATGCTGATGTCTTGCTCTTCTCAGCCCTATTCTCATCACTGAAGTCTAGCTCTCCACAGCACCTTTCTCCTTGCTGAAGTCTCACTCTTCACAGCCCCGTTCTCCGCTCAGAAGTCTTGTTCTTCAGAGTCCCGTTCTCCTCACTGAAGTCTGGCTCTTAACAGCCCCGTTCTCCTCGATGTAGTCTCACTCTTCAGAACCCTGTTCTCCTTGTGAAAGTCTCGCTCTTCACAGCCCCCGTCTCTTCGCTGAAGTCTCGCTCTTTACAGCACCGTTCTCCTTGCTGAAGTCTCACTCCTCACAGCCACATTCTCTTCACTGAAGTTTCACTCCTCACAGCCCTATTCTCTTCGCTAAAGTCTCGCTCTACACAGCCCCAATCTCTATGCTGAAATCTCACTCTTCACAGCCCCATTCTCTTCACTGAAGTTTCACTCTTCACAGCCGCATTCTCTTCTCTGAAGTCTCGCTCTACACAGCCCCATTCTCCTAGCTGAAGTCTCGCTCTACACAGACCCGTTCTCCTTGCTGCAGTCTAGATCTTCACAACACCGTTCTCCACTCTAAAGTAACACTCTTCACAGCCCCATTCTCTTCGTTGAAGCCTCGCTCTACACAGCCCCATTCTCCTTTCTGAAGTCTCGCTCTACACATGTCCGTTCTCCTCCTGAAGTCTCGCTCTTCACAGTCACGTTCTCCTCACTGAAGTCTCGCTCTTCACAGCCACATTTTCCTTGCTGGAGTCTCGCTCTTCACAGCCACGTACTCCTCGCTGAATTCTCGGTCTTTACAGTCATGTTATCCTCACTGAAGTCTCGCTCTTCACAGCCCCATTCTCCTTACTGAAGTGTTGCTCTTCACAGCCCCGTTCTACTCGCTGAAGTCTTGCTCTTTGCAGCCCCTACCTCCGCATTGAAGTCTCATTCTTTAGAGTACCGTTCTCCTTATTGAAGTCTCATTCTTCAGAGCCACTTTCTCCTCGCTGAAATATTGATCTTCAGAGTCCCGTTCTCCTCACTGAAGTCTCGCTCTTCACAGCCCCATTCTCTTCACTGAAGTCTCGCTCTACACACAACCGTTCTGCTTGCTCCAGTCAAGATCTTCAAAAGCCCGTTCTCCTCTCTGAAAATTCACTCTTCACAGCCCCGTTCTCCTTGATGAAGTCTTGCTCTACACAGCCCCATTCTCCTCGCTGAACTCTCGCTCTACACAGACCCATTCTCCTTGCTGAAGTCTCGCTCTACACAGTCCCGTTCTCCTTGCTGCAGTATAGATCTTCACAACACCGTTCTCCTCTCTGCAGTATCACTCTTCACAGCCCAATTCTCTTCACTGATGTCTCGCTCTACACAGCCCCATTCTCCTCGCTGAAGTCTCGCTCTACACAAACCCGTTCCTTTTGCTGATGTCTTGCTCTTCTTAGCCCTAGTCTCCTCACTGAAGTCTCGCTCTCCACAGCACCGTTCTCCTTGCTGAAGTCTCACTCTTCACAGCCCCGTTCTCCGCTCAGAAGTCTTGTTCTTCAGAGTCCCGTTCTCCTCACTGAAGTACGGCTCTTCACAGCCCCGTTCTCCCTGACGTAGTCTCACTCTTCAGAACGCCGTTCTCCTTGTGAAAGTCTCGCTCTTCAAAGTCAAGTCTCCTCATTGAAGTTTCGCACCTCACAGACCCATTCTCCTCATTGAGGTCTCGCTCACCACTGGCCCGATCTCCTCTCTGATGCCTCGCTCCTTACAGTCCTGTTTTCCTCTCTAATGTCTTGCTCTTCACAGCCCCGTTCTCCTTGTTGAAGTCTCGCTCTTCACAGTCCTGTTCTCCATGTTGAAGTCTCGCTCTTCACTGTCCCGTTCTCCTCATTGAAATCTCGCTGTTCAGAAACCTATTCTCCTTCTTAAAGTCTCACACTTCACAGTCATTTTCTCCTTGTAGAATTCTCGATCTTCACAACCCAGTTCTCCTCACTGAAGACTCGCTCTTCACAGCCCCATTTTCATGGCTGAAGTCTCACTCTTCACAGCTGTGTTCCCCTTACCAAAGTCTCGCTGTTCAGAATCCCATTCTCCTTGTTAAAGTCTCACTCATCACCGACACGTTCTCCTTGTTGAAGTCTTGCTCTTCACAGCCCGGTTCTCCTTGTTGAAGTCTCGCTCTTCACAGTCCTGTTCTCCTCGTTGACGTCTCACTCTTCACAGTCCCGTTCTCCTCACTGAAGTCTCTCTCTTTACAGCCCCATTCACCTTGCTGAAATCTCGCTCCTCACAGCCACATTCTCTTCACTGTAGTCTCGGTCTTTAGACTCATGTCCTCCTCATTGAAGTCTCGCTCTTCACAGCCCCATTCCCTTCGCTGAAGTCTTGCTCTACACAGACCCGTTCTCCTTACTCCAGTCTAGATCTTCAAAAGCCCATTCTCCTCTCTGAAGTTTCACTCGTCACTGCACCATTCTCTTCGCTGAATTCTCACTCTACACAGCCCCATTCTCCTTGCTGAAGTCTCACTCTTCACAGACGCGTGCTCCTCGCTGAAGTCTAGCTCTTCAGTGTCCCATTCTCCTCACTGAAGTCTGGCTCTTCACATCCCTGTTCTCCTCAGCGAAGTCTCGTTGTTCAGAACCCCATTCTCGTTGTGAAAGTCTCACTCTTCACAGTAACATTCTCCTTGTTCACGTCTCTCTCTTCACATCCCCATTCTCCGTGTTGAAGTCTTGCTATACCCAGCCCTGTTCTCCTCGATGAAGAATCGATCTTCACAGTCCCATTCTCCTTGTTGAAGTCTCGCTCCTAATATTCACATTCTCCTTGTTGAATTCTCACACTTCAAAGTCCCGTTCTCCTCACTGAAGTCTCGCTCTTCACAGTCCTGTCCTCCTTGCTGAAGTCTCGCTCTTCACAGACCAATTCTCCTCGCCGCAGTCTCGCTCTTCAGAGCCATGTTCTCCTGCTGAAGTCTCGGTCTTTACAGCCACAATCTCTACGCTGAAGTCTCGCTCTTCACAGCCCCGTTCTCTTCACTGAAGTTTCACTCTTCACAGCCCCATGCTCTTTGCTGAAGTCTTGCTCTACACAGACCCGTTCTACTTGCACCGTTCTCCTTGCTGATGTCTCGCTCTTTAAGCCACGTCCTCTCGCCGAAGTCTCGCCCGTCACATTCCCGTTCTCCTCACTGAATTCTTGCTCTTCACAGCCACATTCTCCTTGCTGAAGTCTCGGTCTTTACAGTCATGTTCTCCTCACTGAACTCTCGCTCTTCACAGCCCCATTCTCTTCGCTGAAGTCTCGCTCTTCAGAGCCATGTTCTCCATGCTGAAGTCTCGGTCTTTACAGCCACGTTTCCCTCACTGAAGTTTCACTCTTCACAGCCCATGCTCTTGGCTGAAGTCTCGCTCTACACAGACCCGTTCTACTTGCACCGTTCTCCTTGCTGAAGGCTCACTCTTCAAGACACATCCTCTCGCCAAAATCTAGCCCTTCACGTTTCCGTTCTCCTCACTGAATTCTGGCTCTTCACAGCCACATTCTGCTTGCTGAAGTCTCGCTCTACACAAACCCGTTCTCCATGCTGATGTCTTGCTCTTCTCAGCCCTATTCTCATCACTGAAGTCTAGCTCTCCACAGCACCTTTCTCCTTGCTGAAGTCTCACTCTTCACAGCCCCGTTCTCCGCTCAGAAGTCTTGTTCTTCAGAGTCCCGTTCTCCTCACTGAAGTCTGGCTCTTAACAGCCCCGTTCTCCTCGACGTTGTCTCACTCTTCAGAACCCCGTTCTCCTTGTGAAAGTCTCGCTCTTCACAGCCCCCGTCTCTTCGCTGAAGTCTCGCTCTTCACAGCACCGTTCTCCTTGCTGAAGTCTCACTCCTCACAGCCACATTCTCTTCACTGAAGTTTCACTCCTCACAGCCCTATTCTCTTCGCTAAAGTCTCGCTCTACACAGCCCCAATCTCTATGCTGAAATCTCACTCTTCACAGCCCCATTCTCTTCACTGAAGTTTCACTCTTCACAGCCGAATTCTCTTCTCTGAAGTCTCGCTCTACACAGCCCCATTCTCCTAGCTGAAGTCTCGCTCTACACAGACCCGTTCTCCTTGCTGCAGTCTAGATCTTCACAACACCGTTCTCCACTTTAAAGTAACACTCTTCACAGCCCCATTCTCTTCGTTGAAGCCTCGCTCTACACAGCCCCATTCTCCTTTCTGAAGTCTCGCTCTTCACAGTCACGTTCTCCTCACTGAAGTCTCGCTCTTCACAGCCACATTTTCCTTGCTGGAGTCTCGCTCTTCACAGCCACGTACTCCTCGCTGAATTCTCGGTCTTTACAGTCATGTTCTCCTCACTGAAGTCTCGCTCTTCACAGCCCCATTCTCCTTACTGAAGTGTTGCTCTTCACAGCCCCGTTCTACTCGCTGAAGTCTTGCTCTTTGCAGCCCCTACCTCCGCATTGAAGTCTCACTCTTTAGAGTACCGTTCTCCTTATTGAAGTCTCATTCTTCAGAGCCACTTTCTCCTCGCTGAAATATTGATCTTCAGAGTCCCGTTCTCCTCACTGAAGTCTCGCTCTTCACAGCCCCATTCTCTTCGCTGAAGTCTCGCTCTACACACACCCGTTCTGCTTGCTCCAGTCAAGATCTTCAAAAGCCCGTTCTCCTCTCTGAAAATTCACTCTTCACAGCCCCGTTCTCCTTGATGAAGTCTTGCTCTACACAGCCCCATTCTCCTTGCTGAACTCTCGCTCTACACAGACCCATTCTCCTTGCTGCAGTCTCGCTCTACACAGACCCGTTCTCCTTGCTGCAGTATAGATCTTCACAACACCGTTCTCCTCTCTGCAGTATCACTCTTCACAGCCCAACTCTCTTCACTGATGTCTCGCTCTACACAGCCCCATTCTCCTCGATGAAGTCTCGCTCTACACAAACCCGTTCCTTTTGCTGATGTCTTGCTCTTCTTAGCCCTATTCTCCTCACTGAAGTCTCGCTCTCCACAGCACCGTTCTCCTTGCTGAAGTCTCACTCTTCACAGCCCCGTTCTCCGCTCAGAAGTCTTGTTCTTCAGAGTCCCTTTCTCCTCACTGAAGTATGGCTCTTCACAGCCCCGTTCTCCTCGACGTAGTCTCACTCTTCAGAACACCGTTCTCCTTGTGAAAGTCTCGCTCTTCAAAGTCAAGTCTCCTCATTGAAGTTTCGCACCTCACAGACCCATTCTCCTCATTGAGGTCTCGCTCACCACTGGCCCGATCTCCTCTCTGATGCCTCGCTCCTTACAGTCCTGTTTTCCTCTCTAATGTCTTGCTCTTCACAGCCCCGTTCTCGTTGTTGAAGTCTCGCTCTTCACAGTCCTGTTCTCCATGTTGAAGTCTCGCTCTTCACTGTCCCGTTCTCCTCATTGAAATCTCGCTGTTCAGAAACCTATTCTCCTTCTTAAAGTCTCACACTTCACAGTCATTTTCTCCTTGTAGAATTCTCGATCTTCACAACCCAGTTCTCCTCACTGAAGACTCGCTCTTCACAGCCCCATTTTCATGGCTGAAGTCTCACTCTTCACAGCTGTGTTCCCCTTACCAAAGTCTCGCTGTTCAGAATCCCATTCTCCTTGTTAAAGTCTCACTCATCACTGACACGTTCTCTTTGTTGAAGTCTTGCTCTTCACAGCCCGGTTCTCCTTGTTGAAGTCTAGCTCTTCACAGTCCCGTTCTCCTCGTTGACGTCTCACTCTTCACAGTCCCGTTCTCCTCACTGAAGTCTGGCTCTTCACATCCCTGTTCTCCTCAGCGAAGTCTCGTTGTTCAGAACCCCATTCTCGTTGTGAAAGTCTCACTCTTCACAGTAACATTCTCCTTGTTCACGTCTCTCTCTTCACATCCCCATTCTCCTTGTTGAAGTCTTGCTATACCCAGCCCTGTTCTCCTCGATGAAGAATCGATCTTCACAGTCCCATTCTCCTTGTTGAAGTCTCGCTCCTAATATTCACATTCTCCTTGTTGAATTCTCACACTTCAAAGTCCCGTTCTCCTCACTGAAGTCTCGCTCTTCACAGTCCTGTCCTCCTTGCTGAAGTCTCGCTCTTCACAGACCCGTTCTCCTCGCCGCAGTCTCGCTCTTCAGAGCCATGTTCTCCTGCTGAAGTCTCGGTCTTTACAGCCACAATCTCTACGCTGAAGTCTCGCTCTTCACAGCCCCGTTCTCTTCACTGAAGTTTCACTCTTCACAGCCCCATGCTCTTTGCTGAAGTCTTGCTCTACACAGACCCGTTCTACTTGCACCGTTCTCCTTGCTGATGTCTCGCTCTTTAAGCCACGTCCTCTCGCCGAAGTCTCGCCCGTCACATTCCCGTTCTCCTCACTGAATTCTTGCTCTTCACAGCCACATTCTCCTTGCTGAAGTCTCGGTCTTTACAGTCATGTTCTCCTCACTGAACTCTCGCTCTTCACAGCCCCATTCTCTTCGCTGAAGTCTCGCTCTTCAGAGCCATGTTCTCCATGCTGAAGTCTCGGTCTTTACAGCCACGTTTCCCTCACTGAAGTTTCACTCTTCACAGCCCATGCTCTTGGCTGAAGTCTCGCTCTACACAGACCCGTTCTACTTGCACCGTTCTCCTTGCTGAAGGCTCACTCTTCAAGACACATCCTCTCGCCAAAATCTAGCCCTTCACGTTTCCGTTCTCCTCACTGAATTCTGGCTCTTCACAGCCACATTCTCCTTGCTGAAGTCTCGCTCTACACAAACCCGTTCTCCATGCTGATGTCTTGCTCTTCTCAGCCCTATTCTCATCACTGAAGTCTAGCTCTCCACAGCACCTTTCTCCTTGCTGAAGTCTCACTCTTCACAGCCCCGTTCTCCGCTCAGAAGTCTTGTTCTTCAGAGTCCCGTTCTCCTCACTGAAGTCTGGCTCTTAACAGCCCCGTTCTCCTCGACGTAGTCTCACTCTTCAGAACCCCGTTCTCCTTGTGAAAGTCTCGCTCTTCACAGCCCCCGTCTCTTCGCTGAAGTCTCGCTCTTCACAGCACCGTTCTCCTTGCTGAAGTCTCACTCCTCACAGCCACATTCTCTTCACTGAAGTTTCACTCCTCACAGCCCTATTCTCTTCGCTAAAGTCTCGCTCTACACAGCCCCAATCTCTATGCTGAAATCTCACTCTTCACAGCCCCATTCTCTTCACTGAAGTTTCACTCTTCACAGCCGAATTCTCTTCTCTGAAGTCTCGCTCTACACAGCCCCATTCTCCTAGCTGAAGTCTCGCTCTACACAGACCCGTTCTCCTTGCTGCAGTCTAGATCTTCACAACACTGTTCTCCACTTTAAAGTAACACTCTTCACAGCCCCATTCTCTTCGTTGAAGTCTCGCTCTACACAGCCCCATTCTCCTTTCTGAAGTCTCGCTCTTCACAGTCACGTTCTCCTCACTGAAGTCTCGCTCTTCACAGCCACATTTTCCTTGCTGGAGTCTCGCTCTTCACAGCCACGTACTCCTCGCTGAATTCTCGGTCTTTACAGTCATGTTCTCCTCACTGAAGTCTCGCTCTTCACAGCCCCATTCTCCTTACTGAAGTGTTGCTCTTCACAGCCCCGTTCTACTCGCTGAAGTCTTGCTCTTTGCAGCCCCTACCTCCGCATTGAAGTCTCACTCTTTAGAGTACCGTTCTCCTTATTGAAGTCTCATTCTTCAGAGCCACTTTCTCCTCGCTGAAATATTGATCTTCAGAGTCCCGTTCTCCTCACTGAAGTCTCGCTCTTCACAGCCCCATTCTCTTCGCTGAAGTCTCGCTCTACACACACCCGTTCTGCTTGCTCCAGTCAAGATCTTCAAAAGCCCGTTCTCCTCTCTGAAAATTCACTCTTCACAGCCCCGTTCTCCTTGATGAAGTCTTGCTCTACACAGCCCCATTCTCCTTGCTGAACTCTCGCTCTACACAGACCCATTCTCCTTGCTGCAGTCTCGCTCTACACAGACCCGTTCTCCTTGCTGCAGTATAGATCTTCACAACACCGTTCTCCTCTCTGCAGTATCACTCTTCACAGCCCAACTCTCTTCACTGATGTCTCGCTCTACACAGCCCCATTCTCCTCGATGAAGTCTCGCTCTACACAAACCCGTTCCTTTTGCTGATGTCTTGCTCTTCTTAGCCCTATTCTCCTCACTGAAGTCTCGCTCTCCACAGCACCGTTCTCCTTGCTGAAGTCTCACTCTTCACAGCCCCGTTCTCCGCTCAGAAGTCTTGTTCTTCAGAGTCCCGTTCTCCTCACTGAAGTATGGCTCTTCACAGCCCCGTTCTCCTCGACGTAGTCTCACTCTTCAGAACGCCGTTCTCCTTGTGAAAGTCTCGCTCTTCAAAGTCAAGTCTCCTCATTGAAGTTTCGCACCTCACAGACCCATTCTCCTCATTGAGGTCTCGCTCACCACTGGCCCGATCTCCTCTCTGATGCCTCGCTCCTTACAGTCCTGTTTTCCTCTCTAATGTCTTGCTCTTCACAGCCCCGTTCTCGTTGTTGAAGTCTCGCTCTTCACAGTCCTGTTCTCCATGTTGAAGTCTCGCTCTTCACTGTCCCGTTCTCCTCATTGAAATCTCGCTGTTCAGAAACCTATTCTCCTTCTTAAAGTCTCACACTTCACAGTCATTTTCTCCTTGTAGAATTCTCGATCTTCACAACCCAGTTCTCCTCACTGAAGACTCGCTCTTCACAGCCCCATTTTCATGGCTGAAGTCTCACTCTTCACAGCTGTGTTCCCCTTACCAAAGTCTCGCTGTTCAGAATCCCATTCTCCTTGTTAAAGTCTCACTCATCACTGACACGTTCTCTTTGTTGAAGTCTTGCTCTTCACAGCCCGGTTCTCCTTGTTGAAGTCTCGCTCTTCACAGTCCCGTTCTCCTCGTTGACGTCTCACTCTTCACAGTCCCGTTCTCCTCACTGAAGTCTGGCTCTTCACATCCCTGTTCTCCTCAGCGAAGTCTCGTTGTTCAGAACCCCATTCTCGTTGTGAAAGTCTCACTCTTCACAGTAACATTCTCCTTGTTCACGTCTCTCTCTTCACATCCCCATTCTCCTTGTTGAAGTCTTGCTATACCCAGCCCTGTTCTCCTCGATGAAGAATCGATCTTCACAGTCCCATTCTCCTTGTTGAAGTCTCGCTCCTAATATTCACATTCTCCGAGTTGAATTCTCACACTTCAAAGTCCCGTTCTCCTCACTGAAGTCTCGCTCTTCACAGACCCGTTCTCCTCGCCGCAGTCTCGCTCTTCAGAGCCATGTTCTCCTGCTGAAGTCTCGGTCTTTACAGCCACAATCTCTACGCTGAAGTCTCGCTCTTCACAGCCCCGTTCTCTTCACTGAAGTTTCACTCTTCACAGCCCCATGCTCTTTGCTGAAGTCTTGCTCTACACAGACCCGTTCTACTTGCACCGTTCTCCTTGCTGATGTCTCGCTCTTTAAGCCACGTCCTCTCGCCGAAGTCTCGCCCGTCACATTCCCGTTCTCCTCACTGAATTCTTGCTCTTCACAGCCACATTCTCCTTGCTGAAGTCTCGGTCTTTACAGTCATGTTCTCCTCACTGAACTCTCGCTCTTCACAGCCCCACTCTCTTCGCTGAAGTCTCGCTCTTCAGAGCCATGTTCTCCATGCTGAAGTCTCGGTCTTTACAGCCACGTTTCCCTCACTGAAGTTTCACTCTTCACAGCCCATGCTCTTGGCTGAAGTCTCGCTCTACACAGACCCGTTCTACTTGCACCGTTCTCCTTGCTGAAGGCTCACTCTTCAAGACACATCCTCTCGCCAAAATCTAGCCCTTCACGTTTCCGTTCTCCTCACTGAATTCTGGCTCTTCACAGCCACATTCTCCTTGCTGAAGTCTCGCTCTACACAAACCCGTTCTCCATGCTGATGTCTTGCTCTTCTCAGCCCTATTCTCATCACTGAAGTCTAGCTCTCCACAGCACCTTTCTCCTTGCTGAAGTCTCACTCTTCACAGCCCCGTTCTCCGCTCAGAAGTCTTGTTCTTCAGAGTCCCGTTCTCCTCACTGAAGTCTGGCTCTTAACAGCCCCGTTCTCCTCGACGTAGTCTCACTCTTCAGAACCCCGTTCTCCTTGTGAAAGTCTCGCTCTTCACAGCCCCCGTCTCTTCGCTGAAGTCTCGCTCTTCACAGCACCGTTCTCCTTGCTGAAGTCTCACTCCTCACAGCCACATTCTCTTCACTGAAGTTTCACTCCTCACAGCCATATTCTCTTCGCTAAAGTCTCGCTCTACACAGCCCCAATCTCTATGCTGAAATCTCACTCTTCACAGCCCCATTCTCTTCACTGAAGTTTCTCTCTTCACAGCCGCATTCTCTTCTCTGAAGTCTCGCTCTACACAGCCCCATTCTCCTAGCTGAAGTCTCGCTCTGCACAGACCCGTTCTCCTTGCTGCAGTCTAGATCTTCACAACACCGTTCTCCACTCTAAAGTAACACTCTTCACAGCCCCATTCTCTTCGTTGAAGTCTCGCTCTACACAGCCCCATTCTCCTTTCTGAAGTCTCGCTCTTCACAGTCACTTTCTCCTCACTGAAGTCTCGCTCTTCACAGCCACATTTTCCTTGCTGGAGTCTCGCTCTTCACAGCCACGTACTCCTCGCTGAATTCTCGGTCTTTACAGTCATGTTCTCCTCACTGAAGTCTCGCTCTTCACAGCCCCATTCTCCTTACTGAAGTGTTGCTCTTCACAGCCCCGTTCTACTCGCTGAAGTCTTGCTCTTTGCAGCCCCTACCTCCGCATTGAAGTCTCACTCTTTAGAGTACCATTCTCCTTATTGAAGTCTCATTCTTCAGAGCCACTTTCTCCTCGCTGAAATATTGATCTTCAGAGTCCCGTTCTCCTCACTGAAGTCTCGCTCTTCACAGCCCCATTCTCTTCGCTGAAGTCTCGCTCTACACACAACCGTTCTGCTTGCTCCAGTCAAGATCTTCAAAAGCCCGTTCTCCTCTCTGAAAATTCACTCTTCACAGCCCCGTTCTCCTTGAAGAAGTCTTGCTCTACACAGCCCCATTCTCCTTGCTGAACTCTCGCTCTACACAGACCCATTCTCCTTGCTGAAGTCTCGCTCTACACAGACCCGTTCTCCTTGCTGCAGTATAGATCTTCACAACACCGTTCTCCTCTCTGCAGTATCACTCTTCACAGCCCAATTCTCTTCACTGATGTCTCGCTCTACACAGCCCCATTCTCCTCGATGAAGTCTCGCTCTACACAAACCCGTTCCTTTTGCTGATGTCTTGCTCTTCTTAGCCCTATTCTCCTCACTGAAGTCTCGCTCTCCACAGCACCGTTCTCCTTGCTGAAGTCTCACTCTTCACAGCCCCGTTCTCCGCTCAGAAGTCTTGTTCTTCAGAGTCCCGTTCTCCTCACTGAAGTACGGCTCTTCACAGCCCCGTTCTCCTCGACGTAGTCTCACTCTTCAGAACGCCGTTCTCCTTGTGAAAGTCTCGCTCTTCAAAGTCAAGTCTCCTCATTGAGGTTTCGCACCTCACAGACCCATTCTCCTCATTGAGGTCTCGCTTACCACTGGCCCGATCTCCTCTCTGATGCCTCGCTCCTTACAGTCCTATTTTCCTCTCTAATGTCTTGCTCTTCACAGCCCCGTTCTCCTTGTTGAAGTCTCGCTCTTCACAGTCCTGTTCTCCATGTTGAAGTCTCGCTCTTCACTGTCCCGTTCTCCTCATTGAAATCTCGCTGTTCAGAAACCTATTCTCCTTCTTAAAGTCTCACACTTCACAGTCATTTTCTCCTTGTAGAATTCTCGATCTTCACAACCCAGTTCTCCTCACTGAAGACTCGCTCTTCACAGCCCCATTTTCATGGCTGAAGTCTCACTCTTCACAGCTGTGTTCCCCTTACCAAAGTCTCGCTGTTCAGAATCCCATTCTCCTTGTTAAAGTCTCACTCATCACCGACACGTTCTCCTTGTTGAAGTCTTGCTCTTCACAGCCCGGTTCTCCTTGTTGAAGTCTCGCTCTTCACAGTCCTGTTCTCCTCGTTGACGTCTCACTCTTCACAGTCCCGTTCTCCTCACTGAAGTCTCTCTCTTTACAGCCCCATTCACCTTGCTGAAATCTCGCTCCTCACAGCCACATTCTCTTCACTGTAGTCTCGGTCTTTAGACTCATGTCCTCCTCATTGAAGTCTCGCTCTTCACAGCCCCATTCCCTTCGCTGAAGTCTTGCTCTACACTGACCCGTTCTCCTTACTCCAGTCTAGATCTTCAAAAGCCCATTCTCCTCTCTGAAGTTTCACTCGTCACTGCACCATTCTCTTCGCTGAATTCTCACTCTATACAGCCCCATTCTCCTTGCTGAAGTCTCACACTTCACAGACGCGTGCTCCTCGCTGAAGTCTAGCTCTTCAGTGTCCCATTCTCCTCACTGAAGTCTGGCTCTTCACATCCCTGTTCTCCTCAGCGAAGTCTCGTTGTTCAGAACCCCATTCTCGTTGTGAAAGTCTCACTCTTCACAGTAACATTCTCCTTGTTCACGTCTCTCTCTTCACATCCCCATTCTCCTTGTTGAAGTCTTGCTATACCCAGCCCTGTTCTCCTCGATGAAGAATCGATCTTCACAGTCCCATTCTCCTTGTTGAAGTTTCGATCCTAATATTCACATTCTCCTTGTTGAATTCTCACACTTCAAAGTCCCGTTCTCCTCACTGAAGTCTCGCTCTTCACAGTCCTGTCCTCCTTGCTGAAGTCTCGCTCTTCACAGACCCGTTCTCCTCGCCGCAGTCTCGCTCTTCAGAGCCATGTTCTCCTGCTGAAGTCTCGGTCTTTACAGCCACGATCTCTACGCTGAAGTCTCGCTCTTCACAGCCCCGTTCTCTTCACTGAAGTTTCACTCTTCACAGCCCCATGCTCTTTGCTGAAGTCTCGCTCTACACAGACCCGTTCTACTTGCACCGTTCTCCTTGCTGATGTCTCGCACTTCAAGACACGTCCTCTCGCCGAAGTCTCGCCCATCACATTCCCGTTCTCCTCACTGAATTTTTGCTCTCCACAGCCACATTCTCCTTGCTGAAGTCTCGCTCTACACAAACACGTTCTCCATGCTGATGTCTTGCTCTTCTCAGCCCTATTCTCATCACTGAAGTCTAGCTCTCCACAGCACCGTTCTCCTTGCTGAAGTCTCACTCTTCACAGCCCCAGTCTCTTCACTGAAGTTTCACTCTTCACAGCCGCATTCTCTTCACTGAAGTCTCGCTCTACACAGCCCCATTCTCCTAGCTGAAGTCTCGCTCTACACAGACCCGTTCTCCTTGCTGCAGTCCAGATCTTCACAACACCGTTCTCCTCTCTAAAGTAACACTCTTCACAGCCCCATTCTCTTCGTTGAAGTCTCGCTCTACACAGCCCCATTCTCCTTGCTGAAGTCTCGCTCTACACATGCCCGTTCTCCTCGCTGAAGTCTCGCTCTTCACAGTCACGTTCTCCTCACTGAAGTCTCGCTCTTCACAGCCACATTTTCCTTGCTGGAGTCTCGCTCTTCACAGCCACGTACTCCTCGCTGAATTCTCGGTCTTTACAGTCATGTTCTCCTCACTGAAGTCTCGCTCTTCACATCCCCATTCTCCTTACTGAAGTGTTGCTCTTCACAGCCCCGTTCTACTCGCTGAAGTCTTGCTCTTTGCAGCCCCTAACTCCGCATTGAAGTCTCACTCTTTAGAGTACCGTTCTCCTTATTGAAGTCTCACTCTTCAGAGCCACTTTCTCCTCGCTGAAATATTGATCTTCAGAGTCCCGTTCTCCTCACTGAAGTCTCACTCTTCACAGCCCCATTCTCTTCGCTGAAGTTTCGCTCTACACACACCCGTTCTCCTTGCTCCAGTCAAGATCTTCAAAAGCCCGTTCTCCTCTCTGAAAATTCACTCTTCACAGCCCCGTTCTCCTTGATGAAGTCTTGCTCTTCACAGTCCTGTTCTCTTTGTTGAAGTCTCACTCTACACAGCCCCGTTCTCCTTGCTGCAGTATAGATCTTCACAACACCGTTCTCCTCTCTGCAGTATCACTCTTCACAGCCCCATTCTCTTCACTGATGTCTCGCTCTACACAGCCCCATTCTCCTTGCTGAAGTCTCGCTCTGCACAAACCCGTTCCTTTTGCTGATGTCTTGCTCTTCTCAGCCCTATTCTCCTCACTGAAGTCTCGCTCTCCACAGCACCGTTCTCCTTGCTGAAGTCTCACTCTTCACAGCCCCATTCTCCGCTCAGAAGTCTTGTTCTTCAGAGTCCCGTTCTCCTCACTGAAGTATGGCTTTTCACAGCCGCGTTCTCCTCGACGTAGTCTCACCCTTCAGAACGCCGTTCTCCTTGTGAAAGTCTCGCTCTTCAAAGTCAAGTCTCCTCATTGAAGTTTCGCACCTCACAGACCCATTCTCCTCATTGAGGTCTGGCTCACCACTGGCCCGAACTCCTCTCTGATGCCTTGCTCCTTACAGTCCTGTTTTCCTCTCTAATGTCTTGCTCTTCACAGCCCCGTTCTCCTTGTTGAAGTCTCGCTCTTCACAGTCCTGTTCTCCATGTTGAAGTCTCGCTCTTCACTGTCCCGTTCTCCTCATTGAAGTCTCGCTGTTCAGAAACCCATTCTCCTTCTTAAAGTCTCACTCTTCACAGTCATTTTCTCCTTGTTGAATTCTCGATCTTCACAGCCCGGTCCTCCTCACTGAAGACTCGCTCTTCACAGCCCCATTTTCCTGGCTGAAGTCTCACTCTTCACAGCTGTGTTCCCCTTACCAAAGTCTCGCTGTTCAGAATCCCATTCTCCTTGTTAAAGTCTCAGTCATCACCGACACGTTCTCCTTGATGAAGTCTTGCTCTTCACAGCCCGGTTCTCCATGTTGAAGACTCGCTCTTCACAGTCCTGTTCTCCTCGTTGACGTCTCACTCTTCACAGTCCCGTTCTACTCACTGAAGTCTCTCTCTTTACAGCCCCATTCACCTTGCTGAAATCTCGCGCTTCACAGCCACATTCTCTTCACTGAAGTCTCGGTCTTTAGACTCATGTCCTCCTCATTGAAGTCTCGCTCTTCACAGCCCCATTCCCTTCGCTGAAGTCTTGCTCTACACAGACCCATTCTCCTTACTCCAGTCTAGATCTTCAAAAGCCCGTTCTCCTCTCTGAAGTTTCACTCTTCACTGCACCATTCTCATCGCTGAAGTCTCGCTCTACACAGCCCCATTCTCCTTGCTGAAGTATCACTCTTCACAGACGCGTGCTCCTCGCTGAAGTCTCGCTCTTCAGTGTCCCATTCTCCTCACTGAAGTCTGGCTCTTCACATCCCTGTGCTCCTCAGCGAAGTCTCGTTGTTCAGAACCCCATTCTCGTTGTGAAAGTCTCACTCTTCACAGTAACATTCTCCTTGTTCACGTCTCTCTCTTCACAGCCCCATCATTCTTGTTGAAGTCTTGCTATACCCAGCCCTGACCTCCTCGATGAAGAATCGATCTTCACAGTCCCATTCTCCTTGTTGAAGTCTCGCTCCTAACAGTCACATTCTCCTTGTTGAATTCTCACAAAGTCCCGTTCTCCTCACTGAAGTCTCGCTCTTCACAGTCCTGTCCACCTTGCTGAAGTCTCGCTCTTCACAGACCCGTTCTCCTCGCCGAAGTCTCGCTCTTCAGAGCCATGTTCTCCTGCTGAAGTCTCGGTCTTTACAGCCACGATCTCCACGCTGAAGTCTCGCTCTTCACAGCCCCATTCTCCTCACTGAAGTTTCACTCTTCACAGCCCCATGCTCTTTGCTGAAGTCTCGCTCTACACAGACCCGTTCTACTTGCACCGTTCTCCTTGCTGATGTCTCGCTCTTCAAGCCACGTCCTCTCGCCGAAGTCTCGCCCATCACATTCCCGTTCTCCTCACTGAATTCTTGCTCTTCACAGCCCCATTCTCTTCGCTGAAGTCTCGCTCCTCAGAGCCATGTTCTCCATGCTGAAGTCTTGGTCTTTACAGCCACGTTCCCCTCACTGAAGTTTCACTCTTCACAGCCCATGCTCTTGGCTGAAGTCTCGCTCTACACAGACAGGTTCTACTTGCACCGTTCTCCTTGCTGAAGGCTCACTCTTCAAGCCACATCCTCTCACCAAAATCTCGCCCTTCACATTTCCGTTCTCCTCACTGAATTCTTGCTCTTCACAGCCACATTCTCCTTGCTGAAGTCTCGCTCTACACAAACCCGTTCTCCATGCTGATGTCTTGCTCTTCTCAGCCCTATTCTCATCACTGAAGTCTAGCTCTCCACAGCACCGTTCTCCTTGCTGAAGTCTCACTCTTCACAGCCCCATTCTCTTCACTGAAGTTTCACTCTTCACAGCCGCATTCTCTTCTCTAAAGTCTCGCTCTACACAGCCCCATTATCCTAGCTGAAGTCTCACTCTACACAGACCCTTTCTCCATGCTGCAGTCTGGATCTTCACAACACCGTTCTCCAATCTAAAGTAACACTCTTCACAGCGCCATTCTCTTCGTTGAAGTCTCGCTCTACACAGCCCCATTCTCCTTGATGAAGTCTCGCTCTACACATGCCAGTTCTCCTCACTGAAGTCTCGCTCTTCACAGCCACATTTTCCTTGCTGGAGTCTCGCTCTTCACAGCCACGTTCTCCTCGCTGAATTCTCGGTCTTTACAGTCATGTACTCCTCACTGAAGTCTCGCTCTTCACAGCCCCATTCTCCTTACTGAAGTGTTGCTCTTCACAGCCCTGTTCTACTCGCTGAAGTCTTACTCTTTGCAGCCCCTAACTCCGCATTTAAATCTCACTCTTTTGAGTACCGTTCTCCTTATTAAAGTCACACTCTTCAGAGCCACTTTCTCCTCGCTGAAGTATTGATCTTCAGAGTCCCGTTCTCCTCACTGAAGTCTCGTTCTTCACAGCCCCATTCTCTTCGCTGAAGTCTCGCTCTAAACACACCCGTTCTCCTTGCTCCAGTCAAGATCTTCAAAAGCCCGTTCTCCTCTCTGAAAATTCACTCTTCATAGCCCCGTTCTCCTTGATGAAGTCTTGCTCTTCACAGTCCTGTTCTCTTTATTGAAGTCTCGCTCTTCACTGTCCCGTTCTCCTTGTTGAAGTCTCGCTCTACACAGCCCCATTCTCCTTGCTGAAGTCTCGCTCTACACAGACCCGTTCTCCTTGCTGCAGTATAGATCTTCACAACACCGTTCTCCTCTCTGCAGTATCACTGTTCACAGCCCCATTCTCTTCCCTGATGTCTCGCTCTACACAGCCCCATTCTCCTTGCTGTAGTCTCGCTCTACACAAACCCGTTCCTTTTGCTGATGTCTTGCTCTTCTCAGCCCTATTCTCCTCACTGAAGTCTCGCTCTCCACAGCACCGTTCTCCTTGCTGAAGTCTCACTCTTCACAGCCCCGTTCTCCGCTCAGAAGTCTTGTTCTTCAGAGTCCCATTCTCCTCACTGAAGTATGGCTATTCACAGCCCCGTTCTCCTCGACGTAGTCTCACTCTTGAGAACCCCGTTCTCCTTGTGAAAGTCTCGCTCTTCAAAGTCAAGTCTCCTCATTGAAATTTAGCACCTCACAGACCCATTCTCCTCATTGAAGTCTCGCTCAGCACTGGCCCGATCTCCTCTCTGATGCCTCGCTCCTTACAGTCCTGTTTTCCTCTCTAATGTCTTGCTCTTCACAGCCCCGTTCTCCTTGTTGAAGTCTCGCTCTTCACAGTCCTGTTCTCCATGTTGATGTCTCGCTCTTCACTGTCCCGTTCTCCTCATTGAAGTCTCGCTGTTCAGAAACCCATTCTCCTTCTTAAAGTCTCACTCTTCACAGTCATTTTCTCCTTGTTGAATTCTCGATCTTCACAGCCCGGTTCTCCTCACTGAAGACTCGCTCTTCGCAGCCCCATTTTCCTGGCTGAAGTCTCACTCTTCACAGCTGTGTTCCCCTTACCAAAGTCTCGCTGTTCAGAATCCCATTCTCCTTGTTAAAGTCTCACTCATCACCGACACGTTCTCCTTGTTGAAGTCTCGCTCTTCACAGTCCTGTTCTCCTCGTTGACGTCTCACTCTTCACAGTCCCGTTCTCCTCACTGAAGTCTCTCTCTTTACAGCCCCATTCTCCTTGCTGAAACCTCGCTCTTCACAGCCACGTTCTCTTCACTGAAGTCTCGGTCTTTACACTCATGTCCTCCTCATTGAAGTCTCGCTCTTCAAGCCACATTCCCTTCGCTGAAGTCTTGCTCTACACAGACCCGTTGTGCTTACTCCAGTCTAGATCTTCAAAAGCCCGTTCTCCTCTCTGAAGTTTCACTCTTCACTGCACCATTCTCTTCGCTGAAGTCTTGCTCTACACAGCCCCATTCTCCTTGCTGAAGTCTCACTCTTCACAGACGCGTGCTCCTCGCTGAAGTCTCGCTCTTCAGTGTCCCATTCTCCTCACTGAAGTCTGGCTCTTCACATCCCTGTTCTCCTCAGCGAAGTCTCGTTGTTCAGAACCCCATTCTCCATGTGAAAGTCTCACTCTTCACAGTAACATTCTCCTTGTTCACGTCTCGCTCTTCACAGCCCCATTCTCCTTGTTGAAGTCTTGCTATCCCCAGCCCTGTTCTCCCCGATGAAGACTCGCTCTTCACAGTCCTGTCCTCCTTGCTGAAGTCTCGCTCTTCACAGTCACGTTCTCCTCACTGAAGTCTCGCTCTTCAGAGCCATGTTCTCCTGCTGAAGTCTCGGTCTTTAAGGCCACGATCTCCACGCTGAAGTCTCGCTCTTCACAGCCCCATTCTCCTCACTGAAGTTTCACTCTTCACAGCCCCATGCTCTTTGCTGAAGTCTCGCTCTACACAGAACCGTTCTACTTGCACCGTTCTCCTTGCTGATGTCTCGCTCTTCAAGCCACGTCCTCTCGCCGAAGTCTCGCCCGTCACATTCCCGTTCTCCTCACTGAATTCTTGCTCTTCACAGCCACATTCTCCTTGCTGAAGTCTCGGTCTTTACCGTCATGTTCTCCTCACTGAATTCTCGCTCTTCACAGCCCCATGCTCTTCGCTGAAGTCTCGCTCTTCAGAGCCATGTTCTCCATGCTGAAGTCTCGGTCTTTACAGCCACGTTCCCCTCACTGAGGTTTCACTCTTCACAGCCCATGCTCTTGGCGGAAGTCTCGCTCTACACATACCCGTTCTACTTGCACCGTTCTCCTTGCTGAAGGCTCACTCTTCAAGCCACATCCTCTCGCTAAAATCTCGCCCTTCACATTTCCGTTCTCCTCACTGAATTCCTGCTCTTCACAGCCGCATTCTCCTTGCTGAAGTCTCGCTCTACACAAACCCGTTCTCCATGCTGATGTCTTGCTCTTCTCAGCCCTATTCTCATCACTGAAGTCTCGCTCTCCACAGCACCGTTCTCCTTGCTGAAGTCTCACTCTTCACAGCCCCGTTCTCCGCTCAGAAGTCTTGTTCTTCAGAGTCCCGTTCTCCTCACTGTAGTATGGCTCTTCACAGCCCCGTTCTCCTCGACGTAGTCTCACTCTTCAGAACCCCGTTCTCCTTGTGAAAGTCTCGCTCTTCAAAGTCAAGTCTCCTCATTGAAGTTTCGCACCTCACAGACCCATTCTCCTCATTGAGGTCTCCCTCTCCACTGGCCCGATCTCCTCTCTGCTGCCTCGCTCCTTACTTTTCTGTTTTCCTCTCTAATGTCTTGCTCTTCACAGCCCCGTTCTCCTTGTTGAAGTCTCGCTCTTCACAGTCCTGTTCTCCATGTTGAAGTCTCGCTCTTCACTGTCCCGTTCTCCTCATTGAAGTCTCGCTGTTCAGAAACCCATTCTCCTTCTTAAAGTCTCACTCTTCACAGTCATTTTCTCCTTGTTGAATTCTCGATCTTCACAGCCCGGTTCTCCTCATTGAAGACTCGCTATTCACAGCCCCATTTTCCTGGCTGAAGTCTCACTCTTCATAGCTGTGTTCCCCTTACCAAAGTCTCGCTGTTCAGAATCCCATTCTCCTTGTTAAAGTCTCACTCATCACCGACACGTTCTCCTTGTTGAATTCTTGCTCTTCACAGCCCGGTTCTCCTTGTTGAAGTCTCGCTCTTCACAGTCCTGTTCTCCTCGTTGACGTCTCACTCTTCACAGTCCCGTACTCCTCACTGAAGTCTCTCTCTTTACAGCCCCATTCACCTTGCTGAAATCTCGCTCTTCACAGCCACATTCTCTTCACTGAAGTCTCGGTCTTTACACTCATGTCCTCCTCATTGAAGTCTCGCTCTTCACAGCCCCATTCCCTTCGCTGAAGTCTTGCTCTACACAGACCCGTTCTCCTTACTCCAGTCTAGATCTTCAAAAGCCCGTTCTCCTCTCTGAAGTTTCACTCTTCACTGCACCATTCTCATCGCTGAAGTCTTGCTCTACACAGCCCCATTCTCCTTGCTGAAGTCTCACTCTTCACAGATGCGTGCTCCTCGCTGAAGTCTCGCTCTTCAGTGTCCCATTCTCCTCACTGAAGTCTGGCTCTTCACATCCCTGTTCTCCTCAGCGAAGTCTCGTTGTTCAGAACCCCATTCTCGTTGTGAAAGTCTCACTCTTCACAGTAACATTCTCCTTGTTCACGTCTCGCTCTTCACAGCCCCATTCTCCTTTTTGAAGTCTTGCTATACTCAGCCCTGTTCTCCTCGATGAAGACTCGATCTTCACAGTCCCATTCTCCTTGTTGAAGGCTCGCTCTTAACAGTCAAATTCTCCTTGTTGAATTCTCACACTTCAAAGTCCCGTTCTCCTCACTGAAGTCTCGCTCTTCACAGTCCTGTCCTCCTTGCTGAAGTCTCGCTCTTCACAGACCCGTTCTCCTCGCTGAAGTCTCGCTCTTCAGAGCCATGTTCTCCTGCTGAAGTCTCGGTCTTTACAGCCACGATCTCCACGCTGAAGTCTCGCTCTTCACAGCCCCATTCTCCTCACTGAAGTTTCACTCTTCACAGCCCCATGCTCTTTGCAGAAGTCTCGTTCTAAACAGACCCGTTCTACTTGCACCGTTCTCCTTGCTGATGGCTCGCTCTTCAAGCCACGTCCTCTCGCCGAAGTCTCGCCCTTCACATTCCCGTTCTCCTCACTGAATTCTTGCTCTGCACAGCCACGTTCTCCTTTCTGAAGTCTCGGTCATTACAGTCATGTTCTCCTCACTGAACTCTCGCTCTTCACAGCCCCATTCTCTTCGCTGAAGTCTCGCTCTTCAGAGCCATGTTCTCCATGCTGACGTCTTGGTCTTTACAGCCACGTTCCCCTCACTGAAGTTTCACTCTTCACAGCCCATGCTCTTGGCTGCAGTCTCGCTCTACACAGACCCGTTCTCCTCTCTGCAGTATAGATCTTCACAACACCGTTCTCCTCTCTGCAGTATCACTCTTCACAGCCCCATTCTCTTCACTGACGTCTCGCTCTACACAGCCCCATTCTCCTTGCTGAAGTCTCGCTCTACACAAACCCGTTCTCCATGCTGATGTCTTGCTCTTCTCAGCCCTATTCTCATCACTGAAGTCTCGCTCTCCACAGCACCGTTCTCCTTGCTGAAGTCTCACTCTTCACAGCCCCGTTCCCCGCTCAGAAGTCTTGTCCTTCAGAGTGCCGTTCTCCTCACTGAAGTCTGGCTCTTAACAGCCCCGTTCTCCTCGACGTAGTCTCACCCTTCATATCCCCGTTCTCCTGGTGAAAGTCTCGCTCTTCACTGCCCCCATCTCTTCGCTGAAGTCTCGCTCTTCAAAGCACCGTTCTCCTTGCTGAAGTCTCACTCCTCACATCCACATTCTCTTCACTGAAGTTTCACTCCTCACAGCCCTATTCTCTTCGCTAAATTCTCGCTCTACACAGCCCCAATCTCTTTGCTGATGTCTCACTCTTCACAGCCCCATTCACTTCACTGAAGTTTCACTCTTTACAGCCGCATTCTCTTCTCTGAAGTCTCGCTCTACACAGCCCCATTCTCCTAGCTGAAGTCACGCTCTACACAGACCCGTTCTCCTTGCTGCAGTCTAGATCTTCACAACACCGTTCTCCACACTAAAGTAACACTTTTCACAGCCCCATTCTCTTCGTTGAAGTCTCGCTCTACACAGCCCCATTCTCCTTGCTGAAGTCTCGCTCTACACATGTCCGTTCTCCTTGCTGATGTCTTGCTCTCCACATCACCGTTCTCCTCACTGAAGTCTCGCTCTTCAGATTCCCGTTCTCTATGTTGAAGTCTCGCTCTTCAGAGTCCCGTTCACCTCACTGAAGTTTCACTCTTTACAGTCCCGTTTTCCTCACTGAAGTCTCGCTCATTACAGTCATGGTCTACTCGCTGAAGCCTCGCTCTTCCTAGCGCCATTCTCGTAATTGAAGTCTCGCTCTTCACAGTCACGGTCCACTCGCTGAGGTCTCGCACTTCACAGTCACGTTTTCCATGCTGAACTCTCGCTCTTCACAGCACCATTTTCCTCACTGAAGTCTCACTCTTCACAGCCCCATTCTCTTCACAGAAGTCTTGCTCTACACAGCCCCATTCTCCTTGCTGAAGTCAAGCTCTACACAGCCCCGTTCTCCTTGCTGAAGTCTCGATCTTCACAACCCCATTCTCCTCACTGAAGTTTCACTCTTCACTGCCCCATCCTCCTCGCTGAGGTCTCGCTCTATGCAGCCCCATTCTCCTTGCAGAAGTCTCACTCTTCACAGACCCGTTCTCCTCGCTGAAGTCTCGCTCTTCAGAGTCCAGTTCTCCTCACTGAAGTCCGGCTCTTCTCAGCCCCATTCTCCTCGCAGAAGACTCGTTCTTCAGAACCCCATTCTCCTTGTTAAATTCTCGCTCTTCACAATCACATTCTCCTTGTTGAAGTCTCGCTCTTCACAGCCCCATTGTCCTTGTTGAATTCTCGCTCTTCACAGTCACGTTCTCCTCACTGATGTCTCGCTTTTCACAGCCCCGTTCTCCTTGTTGAAGTCTCGTTCTTCACAGTCCTGTTCTCCTCGCTGAGGTCTCGCTCTTCACAGTCACGTTCTCCTCACTGAAGTCTCGCTCTTCACAGCCACATTTTCTTTGCTGAAGTCTCGCTCTTCACAGCCACGTTCTCCTCGCTGAATTCTCGGTCGTTAAAGTCATGTTCTCCTCACTGAAGTCTCGCTCTTCACTGCCCCATTCTCCTTACTGAAGTGTTGCTCTTCACAGCCCTGTTCTACTCGCTGAAGTCTCGCTCTTCAGAGTCCAGTTCTCCTCACTGAAGTCCGGCTCTTCTCAGCCCCATTCTCCTCGCAGAAGACTCGTTCTTCAGAACCCCATTCTCCTTGTTAAAGTCTCGCTCTTCACAATCACATTCTCCTTGTTGAGGTCTCGCTCTTCACAGCCCCGTTGTCCTTGTTGAATTCTCGCTCTTCACAGTCACGTTCTCCTCACTGAAGTCTCGCTTTTCACAGCCCCGTTCTCCTTGTTGAAGTCTCGTTCTTCACAGTCCTGTTCTCCTCGCTGAAGTCTCGCTCTTCACAGCCCCATTCTCATGCTGAAGTCTCGCTCTACACAAACCCGTTCTCCATGCTGATGTCTTGCTCTTCTCAGCCCTTTTCTCATCACTGAAGTCTCGCTCTCCACAGCACCGTTCTCCTTGCTGAAGTCTCACTCTTCACAGCCCCGTTCTCCGCTCAGAAGTCTTGTCCTTCAGAGTGCCGTTCTCCTCACTGAAGTCTGGCTCTTAACAGCCCCGTTCTCCTCGACGTAGCCTCACCCTTCATATCCCCGTTCTCCTTGTGAAAGTCTCGCTCTTCACTGCCCCCATCTCTTCGCTGAAGTCTCGCTCTTCACAGCACCGTTCTCCTTGCTGAAGTCTCACTCCTCACATCCACGTTCTCTTCACTGAAGGGTCGGTCTTTACACTCATGTCCTCCTCATTGAAGTCTCGCTCTTCACTGCCCCATTCCCTTCGCTGAAGTCTTGCTCTAAACAGACCCGTTGTCCTTACTCCAGTCTAGATCTTCAAAAGCCCATTCTCCTCTCTGTAGTTTCACTCTTCACTGCACCATTCTCTTCGCTGAAGTCTCGCTCTACACAGCCCCATTCTCCTTGCTGAAGTCTCTCTCTTCACCGACGCGTGCTCCTCGCTGAAGTCTCGCTCTTCAGTGTCCCATTCACCTCACTGAAGTCTGGCTCTTCACATCCCTGTTCTCCTCAGCGAAGGCTCGTTGTTCAGAACCCCATTCTCCTTGTGAAAGTCTCACTCTTCACAGTAATGTTCTCCTTGTTCACGACTCACTCTTCACAGCCCCATTCTCCTTGTTGAAGACTCGGTCAACACAGCCCTGTTTTCCTCGATGAAGACTCGATCTTCACAGTCCCATTCTCCTTGTTGAAGTCTCGCTCTTAACAGTCACATCCTCCTTGTTGAATTCTCACACTTCAAAGTCCCGTTCTCCTCACTGAAGTCTCGCTCTTCACAGTCCTGTCCTCCTCGCTGAAGTCTCGCTCTTCACAGACCCGTTCTCCTCGCTGAAGTCTCGCTCTTCAGAGCCATGTTCTCCTGCTGAAGTCTCGGTCTTTACAGCCACGATCTCCACGCTGAAGTCTCGCTCTTCACAGCCCCATTCTCCTCACTGAAGTTTCACTCTTCACAGCCCCATGCTCTTTGCTGAAGTCTCGCTCTACACAGACCCGTTCTACTTGCACCGTTCTCCTTGCTGATGTCTCGCTCTTCAAGCCACGTCCTCTCGCCGAAGTCTCGCCCTTCACATTCCCGTTCTCCTCACTGAACTCTCGCTCTTCACAGCCCCATTCTCTTCGCTGAAGTCTCGCTCTTCAGAGCCATGTTCTCCATGCTGAAGTCTCGGTCTTTACAGCCAAGTTCACCTCACTGAAGTTTCACTCTTCACAGCCCATGCTCTTGGCTGAAGTGTCGCTCTACACAGACCCGTTCTACTTGCACCGTTCTCCTTGCTGAAGGCTCGCTCTTCAAGCCACATCCTCTCGCCAAAGTCTCGCCCTTCACATTTCCGTTCTCCTCACTGAATTCTTGCTCTTCACAGCCACATTCTCCTTGCTGAAGTCTCGCTCTTCACAGCCCCATTCTCTTCGCTGAAGACTCGCTCTACACAGACCCGTTCTCCTTGCTCCAGTCAAGATCTTCAAAAGCCCGTTCTCCTCTCCAAAAATTCACACTTCACAGCCCCCTTCTCCTTGTTGAAGTCTCGCTCTTCACTGTCCTGTTCTCCTCATTGAAGTCTCGCTGTTCAGAAACCCATTCTCCTTGTTAAAGTCTCACTCTTCACAGTCACTTTCTCCTTGTTGAATTCTCGATCTTCACAGCCCGGTTCTCCTTGTTGAAGTCTCGCTTTACACAGCCCCATTCTCCTTGCTGAAGTCTCGATCTACACAGACCCGTTCTCCTTGCTGCAGTATAGATCTTCACAACACCGTTCACCTCTCTGCAGTATCACTCTTCACAGCCACATTCTCTTCACTGACGTCTCGCTCTACACAGCCCCATTCTCCTTGCTGAAGTCTCGCTCTACACAAACCCGTTCTCCATGCTGATGTCTTGCTCTTCTCAGCCCTATTCTCATCACTGAAGTCTCGCTCTCCACAGCACCGTTCTCCTTGCTGAAGTCTCACTTTTTACAGCCCCGTTCTCCGCTCAGAAGTCTTGTTCTTCAGAGTCCCGTTCTCCTCACTGAAGTCAGGATCTTAACAGCCCCGTTCTCCTCGACGTAGTCTCACCCTTCATATCCCCGTTCTCCTTGTGAAAGTCTCGCTCTTCACAGCCCCCATCTATTCGCCGAAGTCTCGCTCTTCACAGCACCCTTCTCCTTGCTGAAGTCTCACTCCTCACAGCCACATTCTCTTCACTGAAGTTTCACTCCTCACAGCCCAATTCTCTTCGCTAAAGTCTCGCTCTACACAGCCCAAATCTCTTTGCTGAAGTCTCACTCTTCACAGCCCCATTCTCTTCACTGAAGTTTCACTCTTCACAGCCGCATTCTCTTCTCTGAAGTCTCGCTCTACACATCCCCATTCTCCTAGCTGAAGTCTCGCTCTACACAGACCCGTTCTCCTTGCTGCAGTCTAGATCTTCACAGCACCGTTCTCCACTCTAAAGTAACACTCTTCACAGCCCCATTCTCTTCGTTGAAGTCTCGCTCTACACAGCCCCATTCTCCTTGCTGAAGTCTCGCTCTCCGCATGCCCGTTCTCCTTGCTACTATCTTGCTCTCCACAGCACCGTTCTCCTCACTGAAGTCTCGCTCTTCAGAGTCCTGTTCTCTATGTTGAAGTCTCGGTCTTCAGAGTCCCATTCTCCTCACTGAAGTTTCATTCTTTACAGTCCCGTTTTCCTCACGAAAGTCTCGCGCTTTACAGTCAAGGTCTACTCGCTGAAGCCTCGCTCTTCCTAGCGCCATTCTCGTAATTGAAGTCTCGCTCTTCACAGTCACGGTCTACTCGCTGAAGTCTCGCACTTCACAGTCACGTTCTCCATGCTGAACTCTCGCTCTTCACAGCACCATTTTCCTCACTGAAGTCTCACTCTTCACAGCCCCATTCTCTTCACTGAAGTCTTGCTCTACACAGCCCCATTCTCCTTGCTGAAGTCAAGCTCTACACAGCCCCGTTCTCCTTGCTGAAGTCTCGAACTTCACAACCCCATTCTCCTCACTGAAGTTTCACTCTTCACTGCCCCATCCTCCTCACTGAAGTCTCGCTCTATGCAGCCACATTCTCCTTGCAGAAGTCTCACTCTTCACAGACCCGTTCTCCTCGCTGAAGTCTCGCTCTTCAGAGTCCAGTTCTCCTCACTGAAGTCCGGCTCTTCTCAGCCCCATTCTCCTCGCAGAAGACTCATTCTTCAGAACCCCATTCTCCTTGTTAAAGTCTCGCTCTTCACAATCACATTCTCCTTGCTGAAGTCTCGCTCTTCATAGCCCGGTTGTCCTTGTGAAGTCTCGCTCTTCACAGTCACGTTCTCCTCACTGAAGTCTCGCTTTTCACAGCCCCGTTCTCCTTGTTGAAGTCTCGTTCTTCACAGTCCTGTTCTCCTCACTGAAGTCTGGCTCTTCACAGTCACGTTCTCCTCACTGAAGTCTCGCTCTTCACAGCCACATTTTCTTTGCTGAAGTCTCACTCTTCACAGCCACGTTCTCCTCGTTGAATTCTCGGTCCTTACAGTCATGTTCTCCTCTCTAAAGGCTCGTTCTTCACTGCCCCATTCTCCTTACTGAAGTGTTGCTCTTCACAGCCCTGTTCTACTCGCTGACGTCTTGCTCTTTGCAGCCCCTAACTCAGCATTGAAGTCTCACTCTTTAGAGTACCGTTCTCCTTATTGAAGTCACACTCTTCAGAGCCACTTTCTCCTCGCTGAAGTATTGATCTTCAGAGTCCCGTTCTCCTCACTGAAGTCTCGCTCTTCAGAGTCCAGTTCTCCTCACTGAAGTCCGGCTCTTCTCAGCCCCATTCTCCTCGCAGAAGACTCATTCTTCAGAACCCCATTCTCCTTGTTAAAGTCTCGCTCTTCACAATCACATTCTCCTTGTTGAGGTCTCGCTCTTCACAGCCCCGTTGTCCTTGTTGAATTCTCGCTCTTCACAGTCACGTTCTCCTCACTGAAGTCTCGCTTTTCACAGCCCCGTTCTCCTTGTTGAAGTCTCGTTCTTCACAGTCCTGTTCTCCTCGCTGAAGTCTCGCTCTTCACAGCCCCATTCTCATGCTGAAGTCTCGCTCTACACAAACCCGTTCTCCATGCTGATATCTTGCTCTTCTCAGCCCTTTTCTCATCACTGAAGTCTCGCTCTCCACAGCACCGTTCTCCTTGCTGAAGTCTCACTCTTCACAGCCCCGTTCTCCGCTCAGAAGTCTTGTCCTTCAGAGTGCCGTTCTCCTCACTGAAGTCTGGCTCTTAACAGCCCCGTTCTCCTCGACGTAGCCTCACCCTTCATATCCCCGTTCTCCTTGTGAAAGTCTCGCTCTTCACTGCCCCCATCTCTTCGCTGAAGTCTCGCTCTTCACAGCACCGTTCTCCTTGCTGAAGTCTCACTCCTCACATCCACGTTCTCTTCACTGAAGGGTCGGTCTTTACACTCATGTCCTCCTCATTGAAGTCTCGCTCTTCACTGCCCCATTCCCTTCGCTGAAGTCTTGCTCTAAACAGACCCGTTGTCCTTACTCCTGTCTAGATCTTCAAAAGCCCATTCTCCTCTCTGTAGTTTCACTCTTCACTGCACCATTCTCTTCGCTGAAGTCTCGCTCTACACAGCCCCATTCTCCTTGCTGAAGTCTCTCTCTTCACCGACGCGTGCTCCTCGCTGAAGTCTCGCTCTTCAGTGTCCCATTCACCTCACTGAAGTCTGGCTCTTCACATCCCTGTTCTCCTCAGCGAAGGCTCGTTGTTCAGAACCCCATTCTCCTTGTGAAAGTCTCACTCTTCACAGTAATGTTCTCCTTGTTCACGACTCACTCTTCACAGCCCCATTCTCCTTGTTGAAGACTCGGTCAACACAGCCCTGTTTTCCTCGATGAAGACTCGATCTTCACAGTCCCATTCTCCTTGTTGAAGTCTCGCTCTTAACAGTCACATCCTCCTTGTTGAATTCTCACACTTCAAAGTCCCGTTCTCCTCACTGAAGTCTCGCTCTTCACAGTCCTGTCCTCCTCGCTGAAGTCTCGCTCTTCACAGACCCGTTCTCCTCGCTGAAGTCTCGCTCTTCAGAGCCATGTTCTCCTGCTGAAGTCTCGGTCTTTACAGCCACGATCTCCACGCTGAAGTCTCGCTCTTCACAGCCCCATTCTCCTCACTGAAGTTTCACTCTTCACAGCCCCATGCTCTTTGCTGAAGTCTCGCTCTACACAGACCCGTTCTACTTGCACCATTCTCCTTGCTGATGTCTCGCTCTTCAAGCCACGTCCTCTCGCCGAAGTCTCGCCCTTCACATTCCCGTTCTCCTCACTGAACTCTCGCTCTTCACAGCCCCATTCTCTTCGCTGAAGTCTCGCTCTTCAGAGCCATGTTCTCCATGCTGAAGTCTCGGTCTTTACAGCCAAGTTCACCTCACTGAAGTTTCACTCTTCACAGCCCATGCTCTTGGCTGAAGTGTCGCTCTACACAGACCCGTTCTACTTGCACCGTTCTCCTTGCTGAAGGCTCGCTCTTCAAGCCACATCCTCTCGCCAAAGTCTCGCCCTTCACATTTCCGTTCTCCTCACTGAATTCTTGCTCTTCACAGCCACATTCTCCTTGCTGAAGTCTCGCTCTTCACAGCCCCATTCTCTTCGCTGAAGACTCGCTCTACACAGACCCGTTCTCCTTGCTCCAGTCAAGATCTTCAAAAGCCCGTTCTCCTCTCCAAAAATTCACACTTCACAGCCCCCTTCTCCTTGTTGAAGTCTCGCTCTTCACTGTCCTGTTCTCCTCATTGAAGTCTCGCTGTTCAGAAACCCATTCTCCTTGTTAAAGTCTCACTCTTCACAGTCACTTTCTCCTTGTTGAATTCTCGATCTTCACAGCCCGGTTCTCCTTGTTGAAGTCTCGCTTTACACAGCCCCATTCTCCTTGCTGAAGTCTCGATCTACACAGACCCGTTCTCCTTGCTGCAGTATAGATCTTCACAACACCGTTCACCTCTCTGCAGTATCACTCTTCACAGCCACATTCTCTTCACTGACGTCTCGCTCTACACAGCCCCATTCTCCTTGCTGAAGTCTCGCTCTACACAAACCCGTTCTCCATGCTGATGTCTTGCTCTTCTCAGCCCTATTCTCATCACTGAAGTCTCGCTCTCCACAGCACCGTTCTCCTTGCTGAAGTCTCACTTTTTACAGCCCCGTTCTCCGCTCAGAAGTCTTGTTCTTCAGAGTCCCGTTCTCCTCACTGAAGTCAGGATCTTAACAGCCCCGTTCTCCTCGACGTAGTCTCACCCTTCATATCCCCGTTCTCCTTGTGAAAGTCTCGCTCTTCACAGCCCCCATCTATTCGCCGAAGTCTCGCTCTTCACAGCACCCTTCTCCTTGCTGAAGTCTCACTCCTCACAGCCACATTCTCTTCACTGAAGTTTCACTCCTCACAGCCCAATTCTCTTCGCTAAAGTCTCGCTCTACACAGCCCAAATCTCTTTGCTGAAGTCTCACTCTTCACAGCCCCATTCTCTTCACTGAAGTTTCACTCTTCACAGCCGCATTCTCTTCTCTGAAGTCTCGCTCTACACATCCCCATTCTCCTAGCTGAAGTCTCGCTCTACACAGACCCGTTCTCCTTGCACCACTCTAAAGTAACACTCTTCACAGCCCCATTCTCTTCGTTGAAGTCTCGCTCTACACAGCCCCATTCTCCTTGCTGAAGTCTCGCATGCCCGTTCTCCTTGCTACTATCTTGCTCTCCACAGCACCGTTCTCCTCACTGAAGTCTCGCTCTTCAGAGTCCTGTTCTCTATGTTGAAGTCTCGGTCTTCAGAGTCCCATTCTCCTCACTGAAGTTTCATTCTTTACAGTCCCGTTTTCCTCACGAAAGTCTCGCGCTTTACAGTCAAGGTCTACTCGCTGAAGCCTCGCTCTTCCTAGCGCCATTCTCGTAATTGAAGTCTCGCTCTTCACAGTCACGGTCTACTCGCTGAAGTCTCGCACTTCACAGTCACGTTCTCCATGCTGAACTCTCGCTCTTCACAGCACCATTTTCCTCACTGAAGTCTCACTCTTCACAGCCCCATTCTCTTCACTGAAGACTTGCTCTACACAGCCCCATTCTCCTTGCTGAAGTCAAGCTCTACACAGCCCCGTTCTCCTTGCTGAAGTCTCGAACTTCACAACCCCATTCTCCTCACTGAAGTTTCACTCTTCACTGCCCCATCCTCCTCACTGAAGTCTCGCTCTATGCAGCCACATTCTCCTTGCAGAAGTCTCACTCTTCACAGACCCGTTCTCCTCGCTGAAGTCTCGCTCTTCAGAGTCCAGTTCTCCTCACTGAAGTCCGGCTCTTCTCAGCCCCATTCTCCTCGCAGAAGACTCATTCTTCAGAACCCCATTCTCCTTGTTAAAGTCTCGCTCTTCACAATCACATTCTCCTTGCTGAAGTCTCGCTCTTCATAGCCCGGTTGTCCTTGTGAAGTCTCGCTCTTCACAGTCACGTTCTCCTCACTGAAGTCTCGCTTTTCACAGCCCCGTTCTCCTTGTTGAAGTCTCGTTCTTCACAGTCCTGTTCTCCTCGCTGAAGTCTGGCTCTTCACAGTCACGTTCTCCTCACTGAAGTCTCGCTCTTCACAGCCACATTTTCTTTGCTGAAGTCTCACTCTTCACAGCCACGTTCTCCTCGTTGAATTCTCGGTCCTTACAGTCATGTTCTCCTCTCTAAAGGCTCGTTCTTCACTGCCCCATTCTCCTTACTGAAGTGTTGCTCTTCACAGCCCTGTTCTACTCGCTGACGTCTTGCTCTTTGCAGCCCCTAACTCAGCATTGAAGTCTCACTCTTTAGAGTACCGTTCTCCTTATTGAAGTCACACTCTTCAGAGCCACTTTCTCCTCGCTGAAGTATTGATCTTCAGAGTCCCGTTCTCCTCACTGAAGTCTCGCTCTTCACAGCCCCATCCTCTTCGCTGAAGTCTCGCTCTACACAGACCCCTTCTCATTGCCCCAGTCAAGATCTTCAAAAGCCCGTTCTCCTCTCTAAAAATTCACTCTTCACAGCCCCGTTCTCCTTGATGAAGTCTTGCTCTTCACAGTCCTGTTCTCTTTGTTGAAGTCTCGCTCTTCACTTTCCCATTCGCCTTGTTGTAGTCTCGCCCTGAACAGCCCCATTCTCCTTGCTGAAGTCTCGCTCTACACAGACCCGTTCTCCTTGCTGCAGTATACATCTTCACAACACTGTTCTCCTCTCTGCAGTATCACTCTTCACAGCCCCATTCTCTTCACTGATGTCTCGCTCTACACAGCCCCATTCTCCTTGCTGAAGTCTCGCTCTACACAAACCCATTCTTTTTGCTGATGTCTTGCTCTTCTCAGCCCTATTCTCCTCACTGAAGTCTCGCAGTCCACAGCACCGTTCTCCTTGCTGAAGTCTCACTCTTCACAGCCCCGTTCTCCGCTCAGAAGTCTTGTTCTTCAGAGTCCCGTTCTCCTCACTGAAGTATGGCTCTTCACAGCCCCGTTCTCCTCGACGTAGTCTCACTCTTCAGAACACCGTTCTCCTTGAGAAAGTCTCGCTCTTCAAAGTCAAGTCTCCTCATTGAAGTTTCGCACCTCACAGACCCATTCTACTCATTGAGGTCTCGCTCACCACTGGTCCGATCTCCTCTCTGATGCCTCGCTCCTTACATTCCTGTTTTCCTCTCTAATGTCTTGCTCTTCACAGCCCCGTTCTCCTTGTTGAAGTCTCGCTCTTCAAAGTCCTGTTCTCCATGTTGAAGTCTCGCTCTTCACTGTCCCGTTCTCCTCATTGAAGTCTCGCTGTTCAGCAACCCATTCTCCATCTTAAAGTCTCACTCTTCACAGTCATTTTCTCCTTGTTGAATTCTCGATCTTCACAGCCCGGTTCTCCTCACTGAAGACTCGCTCTTCACAGCCCCATTTTCCTGGCTGAAGTCTCACTCTTCACAGCTGTGTTCCCCTTACCAAAGTCTCGCTGTTCAGAATCCCATTCTCCTTGTTAAAGTCTCATTCTTCACCGACACGTTCTCCTTGTTGAAGTCTTTCTCTTCACAGCCCGGTTCTCCTTGTTGAAGTCTCACTCTTCACAGTCCTGTTCTCCTCGTTGACGTCTCACTCTTCACTGTCCCATTCTCCTCACTGAAGTCTCTCTCTTTACAGCCCCATTCTCATTGCTGAAATCTCGCTCTTCACAGCCACGTTCTCTTCACTGAAGTCTCGGTCTTTACACTCATGTCCTCCTCATTGAAGTCTCGCTCTTCACAGCCCCATTCCCTTCGCTGAAGTCTTGCTCGACACAGACCCGTTCTCCTTACTCCAGTCTAGATCTTCAAAAGCCCGTTCTCCTCTCTGAAGTTTCACTCTTCACTGCACCATTCTCTTCGCTGAAGTCTCGCTCTACACAGCCCCATTCTCCTTGCTGAAGTCTCACTCTTCACAGACGCGTGCTCCTCACTGAAGTCTCTCTCTTCAGTGTCCCATTCTCCTCACTGAAGTCTGGCTCTTCACATCCCTGTTCTCCTCAGCGAAGTCTCGCTGTTCAGAACCCCATTCTCCTTGTGAAAGTCTCACTCTTCACAGTAACATTCTCCTTGTTCACGTCTCGCTCTTCACAGCCCCATTCTCCTTGTTGAAGTCTTGCTATACCCAGCCCTGTTCTCCTCGATGAAGACTCGATCTTCACAGTCCCATTCTCCTTGTTGAAGTCTCGCTCTTAACAGTCACATTCTCCTTGTTGAATTCTCACACTTCACAGACCCGTTCTCCTCGCTGACGTCTCGCTCTTCAGAGCCATGTTCTCCTGCTGAAGTCTCAGTCTTTACAGCCACGTTCTCCACGCTGAAGTCTCGCTCTTCACAGCCCCATTCTCCTCACTGAAGTTTCACTCTTCACAGCCCCATTCTCTTTTCTGAAGTCTCGCTCAACACAGACCCGTACTACTTGCACCGTTCTCCTTGCTGATGTCTCGCTATTCAAGCCACGTCCTATCGCCGACGTCTCGCCCTTCACATCCCCGTTCTCCTCACTGAATTCTTGCTCTTCACAGCCACATTCTCCTTGCTGAAGTCTCGGTCTTTACAGTCATGTACTCCTCCCTGAACTCTCGATCTTCACAGCCCCATTCTCTTCGCTGAAGTCTCGCTCTTCAGAGCCATGTTCTCCATGCTGAAGTCTCGGTCTTTACAGCCACGTTCCCCTTACTGAAGTTTCACTCTTCACAGCCCATGCTCTTGGCTGAAGTCTCGCTCTACACAGACCCGTTCTCCTTGCACCGTTCTCCTTGTTGAAGGGCGCTCTTGAAGCCACATCCTCTCGCCAAAGTCTCGCCCTTCACATTTCCGTTCTCCTCACTGAATTCCTGCTCTTCACAGCCACATTCTCCTTGCTGAAGTCTCGCTCTACACAAACCCGTTCTCCATGCTGATGTCTTGCTCTTCTCAGCCCTATTCTCATCACTGAAGTCTAGTTCTCCACAGTACCGTTCTCCTTGCTGAAGTCTCACTCTTCACAGCCACGTTCTCCGCTCAGAAGTCTTGTTCTTCAGAGTGCCATTCTCCTCACTGAAGTCTGGCTCTTAACAGCCCCATTCTCCTCGACGTAGTCTCACTCTTCAAAATCCCATTCTCCTTGTGAAAGTGTCGATCTTCACAGCCCCCGTCTCTTCGCTGAAGTCTCGCTCTTCACAGCACCCTTCTCCTTGCTGAAGTCTCACAGCTCACAGCTACATTCTCTTCACTGAAGTTTCACTCCTCACAGCCCAATTCTCTTCGAAAAGTCTCGCTCTGCACAGCGCCAATCTCTTTGCTGAAGCCTCAATCTTCACAGCCCCATTCTCTTCACTGAAGTTTCACTCTTCACAGCCTCATTCTCTTCTCTGAAGTCTCGCTCTACACAGCCCCATTCTCCTAGCTGAAGTCTCGCTCTACACAGACCCGTTCTCCTTGCTGCAGTCCAGATCTTCACAACACCGTTCTCCACTCTACAGTAACATTCTTCACAGCCCCATTCTCTTCGTTGAAGTCTCGCTCTACAAAGCCCCATTCTCCTTGCTGAAGTCTCCTTCTACACATGCCCGTTGTCGTCGGTGAAGTCTCGCTCTTCACAGTCCTGTTCTCCATGTTGAAGTCTCGCTCTTCACTGTCCCGTTCTCCTATTGAAGTCTCGCTGTTCAGAAACCCAATCTCCTTCTTATAGTCTCACTCTTCACAGTCATTTTCTCCTTGTTGAATTCGCGATCTTCACAGCCCGGTTCTCCTCACTGAAGACTCGCTCTTCACAGCCCCATTTTCCTGGCTGAAGTCTCACTCTTCACAGCTATGTTCCCCTTACCAAATTCTCGCTGTTCAGAATCCCATTCTCCTTGTTAAAGTCTCACTCATCACCGACACGTTCTCCTTGTTGTAGTTTTGCTCTTCAAAGCGCGGTTCTCCTTGTTGAAGTCTCGCTCTTCACAGTCCTTTCTCCTCGTTGACGTCTCACTTTTCACAGTCCCGTTCTCCTCACTGAAGCCTCTCTCTTTAATGGCCCATTCACCTTGCTGAAATCTCGCTCTTCACAGCCACATTCTCTTCACTGAAGTCTCGGTCTTTACACTCATGTCCTCCTCATTGAGGTCTCGCTCTTCACAGCCCCATTCCCATCGCTGAAGTCTTGCTCTACACAGACCCGTTCTCCTTACTCCATCTGGATCTGCAAAAGACCGTTCTCCTCTCTGAACTTTCACTCTTCACTGCACCATTCTCTTCACTGAAGTCTCGCTCTACACAGCCCCATTCTCCTTGCTGAAGTCTCACTCTTCACAGACGCGTGCTCCTCGCTGAAGTCTCGCTCTTCAGTGTCCCATTCTCCTCACTGAAGTCTGGCTCTTCACATCCCTGTTCTCCTCAGCGAAGTCTCGTTGTTCAGAACCCCATTCTCCTTGTGAAAGTCTCACTCTTCACAGTAACATTCTCCTTGTTCACGTCTCGCTCTTCACAGCCCCATTCTCCTTGTTGAAGTCTTGCTATACCCAGCCCTGTTCTCCTCGATGAAGACTCGATCTTCACAGTCTCATTCTCCGCGCTGAAATCTCGCTCTTCAGAGCCATGTTCTCCTGCTGAAGTCTCGTTCTTTACAGCCACGATCTCCACGCTGAAGTCTCGCTCTTCACAGCCCCATTCTCCTCACTGAAGTTTCACTCTTCACAGCCCCATGCTCTTTGCTGAAGTCTCGCTCTACACAGACCCGTTCTCCTTGCACCATTCTCCTTGCTGATGTCTCGCTCTTCAAGCCACGTCCTATCGCCGAAGTCTCGCCCTTCACATTCCCATTCTCCTCACTGAATTCTTGCTCTTCACAGCCACATTCTCCTTGCTGAAGTCTCAGTCTTTACAGTCATGTTCTCCTCACTGAACTCTCGCTCTTCACAGCCCCATTCTCTTCGCTTAAGTCTCGCTCTTCAGAGCCATGTTCTCCATGCTGAAGTCTCGGTCTTTACAGCCACGTTCCCCTCACTGAAGTTTCACTCTTCACAGCCCATGCTCTTGGCTGAAGTCTCGCTCTACACAGACCCGTTCTACTTGCACCGTTCTCCTTGCTGAAGGCTCGCTCTTCAAGCCACATCCTCTCGCCAAAGTCTCGCCCTTCACATTTCCGTTCTCCTCACTGAATTCTTGCTCTTCACAGCCACATTCTCATTGCTGAAGTCTCCCGCTTCACAGCCCCATGCTCTTCGCTGAAGACTCGCTCTACACAGACCCGTTCTCCTTGCTGCAGTCAAGATCTTCAAAAGCCCGTTCTCCTCTCCAAAAATTCACATTTCACAGCCCCGTTCTCCTTGTTGAAGTCTCGCTCTTCACAGTCCTGTTCTCCTTGTTGAAGTCTCGCTCTTCACTGTCCCGTTCTCCTCATTGAAGTCTCGCTGTTCAGAAACCCATTCTCCTTGTTAAAGTCTCACTCTTCACAGTCACTTTCTCCTTGTTGAATTCTCGATCTTCACAGCCCGGTTCTCCTTGTTGAAGTCTCGCTTTACACAGCCCCATTCTCCTTGCTGAAGTCTCGATCTACACAGACCCGTTCTCCTTGCTGCAGTATAGATCTTCACAACACCGTTCTCCTCTCTGCAGTATCACTCTTCACAGCCCCATTCTCTTCACTGACGTCTCGCTCTACACAGCCCCATTATCCTTGCTGATGTCTCGCTCTACACCAACCCGTTCTCCATGCTGATGTCTTGCTCTTCTCAGCCCTATTCCCATCACTGAAGTCTCGCTCTCCACAGCACCGTTCTCCTTGCTGCAGTCTAGATCTTCACAGCACCGTTCTCCACACTAAAGTAACACTTTTCACAGCCCCATTCTCTTCGTTGAAGTCTCGCTCTACACAGCCCCATTCTCCTAGCTGAAGTCTCGCTCAACACATGCCCGTTCTCCTTGCTGATGTCTTGCTCTCCACAGCACCGTTCTCCTCACTGAAGTCTCGCTCTTCAGAGTCCCGTTCTCTATGTTGAAGTCTCGCTCTTCAGAGTCCCGTTCTCCTCACTGAAGTTTCACTCTTTACAGACCCGTTTTCCTCACTGAAGTCTCGCTCTTTACAGTCATGGTCTACTCGCTGAAGCCTCGCTCTTCCTAGCGCCATTCTCGTAATTGAAGTCTCGCTCTTCACAGTCGCGTACTACTCGCTGAAGTCTCGCACTTCACAGTCACGTTCTCCATGCTGAACTCTCGCTCTTCACAGCACCATTTTCCTCACTGAAGTCTCACTCTTCACAGCCCCATTCTCTTCACTGAAGTCTTGCTCTACACAGCCCCATTCTCCTTCCTGAAGTCAAGCTCTACACAGCCCCGTTCTCCTTGCTGAAGTCTCGATCTTCCCAACCCCATTCTCCTCACTGAAGTTTCACTCTTCACTGCCCCATCCTCCTCGCTGAAGTCTCGCTCTATGCAGCCCCATTCTCCATGCAGAAGTCTCACTCTTCACAGACCCGTTCTCCTCGCGGATGTCTCGCTCTTCAGAGTCCAGTTCTCCTCACTGAAGTCTGGCTCTTCTCAGCCCCATTCTCCTCGCAGAAGACTCGTTCTTCAGAACCCCATTCTCCTTGTTAAAGTCTCGCTCTTCACAATCACATTCTCCTTGTTGAAGTCTCGTTCTTCACAGCCCCGTTGTCCTTGTTGAAGTCTCGCTCTTCACAGTCACGTTCTCCTCACTGAAGTCTCTCTCGTCACAGCCCCGTTCTCCTTGTTGAAGTCTCGCTCTTCACAGGCACGTTCTCCTCACTGAAGTCTCACTCTTCACAGCCACATTTTCCTTGCTGAAGTCTCGCTCTTCACAGCCACGTTCTCCTCGCTGAATTCTCGGTCTTTACAGTCACGTTCTCCTCACTGAAGTCTCGCTCTTCACTGCCCCATTCTCCTTACTGAAGTGTTGCTCTTCACAGCCCTGTTCTACTCGCTGAAGTCTTGCTCTTTGCAGCCCCTAACTCCGCATTGAAGTCTCAATCATTAGAGTACCGTTCTCCTTATTGAAGTCACACTCTTCAGAGCCACTTTCTCCTCGCTGAAGTATTGATCTTCAGAGTCCCGTTCTCCTCACTGAAGTCTCGCTCTTCACAGCCCCATTCTCTTCACTGAAGTTTCACTCTTCACAGCCGCATTCTCTTCTCTGAAGTCTCGCTCTACACAGCCCCATTCTCCTAGCTGTAGTGTCGCTCTACACAGACCCGTTCTCCTTGCTGCAGTCTAGATCTTCACAACACCGTTCTCCCATCTAAAGTAACACTCTTCACAGCCCCATTCTCTTCGTTGAAGTCTCGCTCTACACAGCCCCATTCTCCTTGCTGAAGTCTCGCTCTACACATGCCCGTTCTCCTCACTGAAGTCTCTATCTTCACAGCCACATTTTCCTTGCTGGAGTCTCGCTCTTCACAATCACATTCTCCTTGTTGAAGTCTCACTCTTCACAGCCCCGTTGTCCTTGTTGAAGTCTCGCTCTTCACAGTCAAGTTCGCCTCCCTGAAGTCTCGCTTTTCACAGCCCCGTTTTCCATGTTGAAGTCCCGTTCTTCACAGTCCTGTTCTTCTCGCTGAAGTCTCGCTCTTCACAGTAACGTTCTGCTCACTGAAATCTCGCTCTTCACAGCCACATTTTCCTTGCTGATGTCCGCTCTTCACAGCCACGTTCTCCTCGTTGAATTCTGGGTCTTTATAGTCATGTTCTCCTCACTGAAGTCTCGCTCTTCACTGCCCCATTCTCCTTACTGAAGTGTTGCTCTTCACAGCCCTGTTCTACTCGCTGAAGTCTTGCTCTTTGCAGCCCCTAACTCCGCATTGAAGTCTCACTCTTTAGAGTACCGTTCTCCTTATTGAAGTCACACTCTTCAGAGCCACTTTCTCCTCGCTGAAGAATTGATCTTCAGAGTCCCGTTCTCCTCACTGAAGTCTCGCTCTTCACAGCCCCATTCTTTCGCTGAAGTCTCGCTCTACACAGACCCGTTCTCCTTGCTCCAGTCAAGATCCTCAAAAGCCCATTCTCCTCTCTAAAAATTCACTCTTCACAGCCCCGTTCTCCTGGATGAAGTCTTGCTCTTCACAGTCCTGTTCTCTTTGTTGAAGTCTCGCTCTTCACTGTCCCATTCTCCTTGTTGAAGTCTCGCCCTAAACAGCTCCATTCTCCTTGCTGAAGTCTAGCTCTACACAGACCCGTTCTCCTCTCTGCAGTATCACTCTTCACAGCCCCATTCTCATCACTGATGTCTCGCTCTACACAGCCCCATTCTCCTTGATGAAGTCTCGCTCTTCACAGCCCCATTCTCTTCACTGAAGTCTCGCTCTACACAGACCTGTTCTCCTTGCTCCAGTCAAGATCTTCAAAACCCGTTCTCCTCTCTAAAAATTCACTCTTCCCAGCCCTGTTCTCCTGGATGAAGTCTTGCTCTTCACAGTCCTGTTCTGTTTGTTGAAGACTCGCTCTTCACTGTCCCATTCTCCTTGTTGAAGTCTCGCCCTACACAGCCCCATTCTCCTTGCTGAAGTCTCGCTCTACACAGACCCATTCTCCTCTCTGCAGTATCACTCTTCACAGCCCCATTCTCTTCACTGATGTCTCGCTCTACACAGCCCCATTCTCCTTGCTGAAGTCTCGCTCTACACAAACCCGTTCTTTTTGCTGACGTCTTGCTCTTCTCAGCCCTATTCGCCTCACTGAAGTCTCGCTCTCCACAGCACCGTTGTCCTTGCTGAAGTCTCACTCTTCACAGCCCCGTTCTCCACTCAGAAGTCTTGTTCTTCAGAGTCCCGTTCTCCTCACTGAAGTATGGCTCTTCACAGCCCCATTCTCCTCGACATAGTCACAATCTTCAGAATGCCGTTCTCCTTGTGAAAGTCTCGCTCTTCAAAGTCAAGTCTCCTCATTGACGTTTCGCACCTCACAGACCCATTCTCCTCATTGAGGTCTCCCTCACCACTGGGCCGATCTCCTCTCTGATGCCTCGCCCCTTACAGTCCTGTTTTCCTCTCTAATGTCTTGCTCTGCACAGCCCCGTTCTCCTTGTTGAAGTCTCGCTCTTCACAGTCCTGTTCTCCATGTTGAAGTCTCGCTCTTCACTGTCCCGTTCTCCTCATTGAAGTCTCGCTGTTCAGAAAACCATTCTCCTTCTTAAAGTCTCACTCTTCACAACTATTTTCTCCTTGTTGAATTCTCGATCTGCACAGCCCGGTTCTCCTCACTGAAGACTCGCTCTTCACAGCCCCATTCTCTTCGTTGAAGTCTCGCTCTACAGAGCCCCATTCGCCTTGCTGAAGTCTCGCTCTACACATGCCCGTTCTCCTTGCTGTTGTCTTGCTCTCCACAGCACCGTTCTCCTCACTGAAGTCTCGCTCTTCAGAGTCCCATTCTCTATGCTGAAGTCTCGCTCTTCAGAGTCCCGTTCTCATCACTGAAGTTTCACTCTTCACAGTCCCGTTTTCCTCACTGAAGTCTCGCTCTTTACAGTCATTGTCTACTCGCTGAAGTCTCGCTCTTCCTAGCGCCATTCTCGTAATTGAAGTCTCGCTCTTCACAGTCACGGTCTACTCGCTGAAGTCTCGCACTTCACAGTCACGTTCCCCATGCTGAACTCTCACTCTTCACAGCCCCATTCTCTTCACTGAAGCCTTGCTCTACACAGCCCCATTCTCCTTGCTGAAATCAAGCTCTACACAGCCCCGTTCTCTTTGCTGAAGTCTCGATCTTCACAACCCCATTCTCCTCACTGAAGTTTCACTCTTCACTGCCCCATCCTCCTCGCTGAGGTCTCGCTCTATGCAGCCCCATTCTCCTTGCTGAAGTCTCACTCTTCACAGACCCGTTCTCCTCGCTGAAGTCTCGCTCTTCAGAGTCCAGTTCTCCTCACTGAAGTCCGGCTCTTCTCAGCCCCATACTCATCGCAGAAGACTCATTCATCAGAACCCCATTCTCCTTGTTAAAGTCTCGCTCTTCACAATCACATTCTCCTTGTTGAAGTCTCGCTCTTCACAGCCCCGTTGTCCTTGTTGAAGTCTCGCTCTTCACAGTCACGTTCTCCTCACTGAAGTCTCGCTTTTCACAGCCCCGTTCTCCTTGTTGAAGTCTCGTTCTTCACAGTCCTGTTCTCCTCGCTGAAGTCTCGCTCTTCACAGCCACGTTCTCCTCACTGAAGTCTCGCTCTTCACAGCCACATTTTCCTTGCTGGAGTCTCGCTCTTCACAGCCACGTTCTCCTCGCTGAATTGTCGGTCTTTACATTCATGTTCTCCTCACTGAAGTCTCGCTCTTCACAGCCCCATTCTCCTTACTGAAGTGTTGCTCTTCACAGCCCTGTTCTACTCGCTGAAGTCTTGCTCTTTGCAGCCCCTAACTCCGCATTGAAGTCTCACTCTTTTGAGTACCATTCTCCTTATTGAAGTCTCACTCTTCAGAGCCACTTTCATTTCGCTGAACTATTGATCTTCAGAGTCCCGTTCTCCTCACTGAAGTCTCGCTCTTCACAGCCCCATTCTCTTCGCTGAAGACTCGCTCTACACAGACCCATTCTCCTTGCTCCAGTCAAGATCTTCAAAAGCCCGTTCTCCTCTCTAAAAATTCACTCTTCACAGCCCCGTTCTCCTTGATGAAGTCTTGCTCTTCACACTCCTGTTCTCTTTGTTGAAGTCTCGCTCTTCACTGTCCCGTTCTCCTTGTTGAAGTCTCGCTCTACACAGCCCCATTCTCCTTGCTGAAGACTCGCTCTATAAAAACCCGTTCTTTTTGCTGATGTCTTGCTCTTCTCAGCTCTATTTGCCTCACTGAAGTCTCGCTCTCCACAGCACCGTTCTCCTTGCTGAAGTCTCGCTTTTCAAATCCCCGTTCTCCGCTCAGAAGTCTTGTTCTTCAGAGTCCCGTTCTCCTCACTGAAGTATGGCTCTTCACAGCCCCATTCTCCTCGACATAGTCACAATCTTCAGAACGCCGTTCTCCTTGTGAAAGTCTCGCTCTTCAAAGTCAAGTCTCCTCATTGAAGTTTCGCACCTCACAGACCCATTCTCCTCATTGAGGTCTCGCTCACCACTGGCCCGATCTCCTCTCTGATACCTCACTCCTTACAGTCCTGTTTTCCGCTCTAATGTCTTGCTCTTCACAGTCCTGTTCTCCTCGTTGACGTCTCACTCTTCACAGTCCCGTTCTCCTCACTGAAGTCTCTCTCTTTACAGCCGCATTCACCTTGCTGAAATCTCGCTCTTCACAGCCACATTCTCTTCACTGAAGTCGCGGATTGTACACTCATGTCCTCCTCATTGAAGTCTCGCTCTTTACAGCCCCATTCCCTTCGCTGAAGTCTTGCTCTACACAGACCCGTTCTCCTTAGTCCAGTCTAGATCTTCAAAAGCCCGTTCTCCTCTCTGAATTTTCACTCTTCACTACACCATTCTCTTCACTGAAGTCTCGCTCTACACAGCCCCATTCTCCTTGCTGAAGTCTCACTCTTCACAGCCCCGTTCTCCACTCAGAAGTCTTGTTCTTCAGAGTCCAGTTCTCCTCACTGAAGTATGGCTCTTCACAGCCCCATTCTCCTCGACATAGTCACAATCTTCAGAACGCCGTTCTCCTTGTGAAAGTCTCGCTCTTCAAAGTCAAGTCTCCTCATTGAAGTTTCGCACCTCACAGACCCATTCTCCTCATTGAGGTCTCGCTCACCACTGGCCTGATCTCCTCTCTGATACCTCGCTCCTTACAGTCCTGTTTTCCGCTCTAATGTCTTGTTATTCACAGCCCCGTTCTCCTTGTTGAAGTCTCGCTCTTCACAGTCCTGTTCTCCATGTTGAAGTTTCGCTCTTCACTGTCCCGTTCTCCTCATTGAAGTCTCGCTGTTCAGAAAACCATTCTCCTTCTCAAAGTCTCACTCTTCACAGCTATTTTCTCCTTGTTGAATTCTCGATCTTCACAGCCCGGTTCTCCTCACTGAAGACTCGCTCTTCACAGCCCCATTCTCTTCGTTGAAGTCTCGCTCTACACAGCCCCATTCGCCTTGCTGAAGTCTCGCTCTACACATGCCCGTTCTCCTTGCTGATGTCTTGCTCGCCACAGCACCGTTCTCCTCACTGAAGTCTCACTCTTCAGAGTCCCATTCTCTATGCTGAAGTCTCGCTCTTCAGAGTCCCGTTCTCATCACTGAAGTTTCACTCTTCACAGTCCCGTTTTCCTCACTGAAGTCTCGCTCTTTACAGTCATGGTCTACTCGCTGAAGCCTCGCTCTTCCTAGCGCCATTCTCGTAATTGAAGTCTCGCTCTTCACAGTCACGGTCTACTCGCTGAAGTCTCGCACTTCACAGTCACGTTCTCCATGCTGAACTCTCGCTCTTCACAGCACCATTTTCCTCACTGAAGTCTCAATCTTCACAGCCCCATTCTCTTCGCTGAAGTCTCGCTCTACACAGCCGCATTCTCCATGCTGAAGTCTCGCTCTACACAGCCCCATTCTCCTTGCTGAAGTCTCGATCTTCACAACCCCGTTCTCCTCACTGAAGTTTCACTCTTCACTGCCCCATCCTCCTCGCTGAAGTCTCGCTCTATGCAGCCCCATTCTCCTTGCTGAAGTCTCACTCTTCACAGACCCGTTCTCCTCGCTGAAGCCTCGCTCTTCAGAGTCCGGTTCTCCTCACTGAAGTCCGGCTCTTCTCAGCCCCATTCTCCTCGCAGAAGACTCGTTCTTCAGAACCCCATTCTCCTTGTTAAAGTCTCGCTCTTCACAGTCACATTCTCCTTGTTGAAGTCTCGCTCTTCACAGCCCCGTTGTCCTTGTTGAAGTCTCGCTCTTCGCAGTCACGTTCTCCTCACTGAAGTCTCGCTTTTCACAGATCCGTTGTCCTTGTTGAAGTCTCGTTCTTCACAGTCCTGTTCTCATCGCTGAAGTCTCGCCCTTCACATTCCCATGCTCCTCACTGAATTCTTGCTCTTCACAACCACATTCTCCTTGCTGAAGTCTCGCTCTTCACAGCCACGTTCTATTCGCTGAATTCTCGGTCTTTACACTCATATTCTCCTCACTGAAGTCTCGGACTTCACAGACCCGTTCTCCTCGCTGAAGTCTCGCTCTTCAGGGTCCCATTCCTCTCACTGAAGTCTGGCTCTTCACATCCCCATTCTCCTCAACGAAGTCTCACTGTTCAGAACCCCATCCTCCTTGTGCACGTCTCACTCTTCACAGTAACGTTCTCCTTGTTGACTTCTCACTCTTCACAGCCGCGTTCTCCTTGTTGAAGTCTCGCTCTTCACTGTCCAGTTCTCCTCACTGAAGACTCGCTCTTCACAGCCCCATATTCCAGCCTGAAGTCTCACTCTTCACAGCTGTGTTCTCCTTACCAAAGTCTCGCTGTTCAGAATCCCTTTCTCCTTGTTAAAGTCTCACTCTTCACCGACACGTTCTCCTTGTTGAAGTCTCGCTCTTCACAGCCCCATTCTCCTTGTTGAAGTCTCGCTTTTCACAGTCCTGTTCTCCATGTTGAAGTTTCGCTCTTCACTGTCCCGTTCTCCTCATTGAAGTCTCGCTGTTCAGAAAACCATTCTCCTTCTCAAAGTCTCACTCTTCACAGCTATTTTCTCCTTGTTGAATTCTCGATCTTCACAGCCCGGTTCTCCTCACTGAAGACTCGCTCTTCACAGCCCCATTCTCTTCGTTGAAGTCTCGCTCTACACAGCCCCATTCGCCTTGCTGAAGTCTCGCTCTACACATGCCCGTTCTCCTTGCTGATGTCTTGCTCTCCACAGCACCGTTCTCCTCACTGAAGTCTCACTCTTCAGAGTCCCATTCTCTATGCTGAAGTCTCGCTCTTCAGAGTCCCGTTCTCATCACTGAAGTTTCACTCTTCACAGTCCCGTTTTCCTCACTGAAGTCTCGCTCTTTACAGTCATGGTCTACTCGCTGAAGCCTCGCTCTTCCTAGCGCCATTCTCGTAATTGAAGTCTCGCTCTTCACAGTCACGGTCTACTCGCTGAAGTCTCGCACTTCACAGTCACGTTCTCCATGCTGAACTCTCGCTCTTCACAGCACCATTTTCCTCACTGAAGTCTCAATCTTCACAGCCCCATTCTCTTCGCTGAAGTCTCGCTCTACACAGCCGCATTCTCCATGCTGAAGTCTCGCTCTACACAGCCCCATTCTCCTTGCTGAAGTCTCGATCTTCACAACCCCGTTCTCCTCACTGAAGTTTCACTCTTCACTGCCCCATCCTCCTCGCTGAAGTCTCGCTCTATGCAGCCCCATTCTCCTTGCTGAAGTCTCACTCTTCACAGACCCGTTCTCCTCGCTGAAGCCTCGCTCTTCAGAGTCCGGTTCTCCTCACTGAAGTCCAGCTCTTCTCAGCCCCATTCTCCTCGCAGAAGACTCGTTCTTCAGAACCCCATTCTCCTTGTTAAAGTCTCGCTCTTCACAGTCACATTCTCCTTGTTGAAGTCTCGCTCTTCACAGCCCCGTTGTCCTTGTTGAAGTCTCGCTCTTCGCAGTCACGTTCTCCTCACTGAAGTCTCGCTTTTCACAGATCCGTTGTCCTTGTTGAAGTCTCGTTCTTCACAGTCCTGTTCTCATCGCTGACGTCTCGCCCTTCACATTCCCATGCTCCTCACTGAATTCTTGCTCTTCACAACCACATTCTCCTTGCTGAAGTCTCGCTCTTCACAGCCACGTTCTATTCGCTGAATTCTCGGTCTTTACACTCATGTTCTCCTCACTGAAGTCTCGGACTTCACAGACCCGTTCTCCTCGCTGAAGTCTCGCTCTTCAGTGTCCCATTCCTCTCACTGAAGTCTGGCTCTTCACATCCCCATTCTCCTCAACGAAGTCTCACTGTTCAGAACCCCATCCTCCTTGTGCACGTCTCACTCTTCACAGTAACGTTCTCCTTGTTGACTTCTCACTCTTCACAGCCCCGTTCTCCTTGCTGAAGTCTCGCTCTTCACTGTCCAGTTCTCCTCACTGAAGACTCGCTCTTCACAGCCCCATATTCCAGGCTGAAGTCTCACTCTTCACAGCTGTGTTCTCCTTACCAAAGTCTCGCTGTTCAGAATCCCTTTCTCCTTGTTAAAGTCTCACTCTTCACCGACACGTTCTCCTTGTTGAAGTCTCGCTCTTCACAGCCCCATTCTCCTTGTTGAAGTCTCGCTTTTCACAGTCCTGTTCTCCTCGTTGAAGTCTCTCTCTTCACAGTCCCATTCTCCTCACTGAAGTCTCACTCTTTACAGCCCCATTCTCCTTGCTGAAATCACGCTCTTCACAGCCATGTTCTCTTCACTGAAGTCTCGTTCTTTACACTCATGTCCTTCTCATTGAAGTCGCGCTCTTCACAGCCCCTTTCTCTTCGCTGAAGTCTTGCTCTACACAGACCCATTCTCCTTACTCCAGTCTAGATCTTCAAAAGCCCGTTCTCCTCTCTGAAGTTTCACTCTTCACAGTCCCATTCTCTTTGCTGAAATCTCGCTCTACACAGCCCCATTCTCCTTGCTGAAGTCTCGATCTTCACAACCCCATTCTCCTCACTGAAATCTCGCTCTTCAGTGTCCCATTCTCCTCACTGAAGTCTGGCTCTTCACATCCCCATTCTCCTCAGCGAAGTCCCGCTGCTCAGAACCCCATTCTCCTTGTGAAAGTCTCACTCTTCACAGTAATGTTCTCCTTGTTCACGTCTCACTCTTCACAGCCCCATTCTCCTTGTTGAAGACGCGGTCTACACAGCCCTGTTTTCCTCGATGAAGACTCGATCTTCACAGTCCCATTCTCCTTGTTGAAGTCACGCTCTTAACAGTCACATTCTCCTTGTTGAATTCTCACACCTCAAAGTCCCGTTTTCCTCACTGAAGTCTCGCTCTGCACAGTCCTGTCCGCAACGCTGAACTCCCGCTCTAAACAGACCCGTTCTCCTCACTGAAGTCTCACTCTTCAGAGGCATGTTCTCCATGCTGAAGTCTCGGTCTTTACAGCCAAGTTCTCCTCACTGAAGTCTTGCTGTTCACAGCCCCATTCTCATCACTGAAGTTTCACTCTTCACAGCCCCATGCTCTTTGCTGAAGTCTCGCTCTACACAGACTCGTTCTACTTGTACCGTTCTCCTTGCTGAAGTCTCGCTCTTCAAACCACATCCTCTCGCCGAAGTCATGCCCTTCACATTCCAGTTCTCCTCACTGAATTCTTGCTCTTCACAGCCACATTCTCCTTGCTGAAGTCTCGCTCTTCACAGCCCCATTCTCTTCACTGAAGACTCGCTCTACACAGACCCGTTCTCCTTGCTCCAGTCAAGATCTTCAAAATCCCGTACTCCTCTCCAAAAATTCACTCTTCACAGCCCCGTTCTCCTTGTTGAAGTCTCGCTCTACACAGACCCGTTCTACTTGCACCGTTCTCCTTGCTGAAGTCCCGCTCTTCAAGCCACATCCTCTCGCCGAAGTCATGCCCTTCACATTCCCGTTCTTCTCACTGAATTCTTGCTCTTCACAGCCACTTTCTCCTTGCTGAAGTCTCGCTCTACACAGCCCCATTCTCCTTGCTGAAGTCTCGATCTTCACAACCCCATTCTCCTCACTGAATTTTCGCTCTTCAGTTTCCCATTCTCCTCACTGAAGTCTGGCTCTTCACATCCCCGTTCTCCTCAGCGAAGTCTCGCTGTTCAGAACCCCATTCTCCTTGTGAAAGTCTCACTCTTCACCGGCCCGTTCTCCTTGTTGAAGTCTCGCTCTTCACAGCCCCTTTCTCCTTGTTGTAGTCTCGCTCTTCACAGTCCTGTTCTCCTCGTTGACGTCTCACTCTTCACAGTCCCGTTCTCCTCACTGAAGTCTCAATCTTTATAGCCCCATTCTCCTTGCTGAAATCTCGCTCTTCACAGCCATGTTCTCTTCACTGAAGTCTCGGTCTTTACACTCATGTCCTCCTCATTGAAGTCTCGCTCTTCACAGAACCATTCTCTTCGCTGAAGTCTTGTTCTACATAGCCCCAGTCTCCTTGCTGAAGACTCGATCTTCACAACCCCGTTCTCCTCACTGAAGATTCACTCTTCACAGCCCCATCCTCTTCGCTGAAGTCTCGCTCTACACAGCCCCATTCTCCTTTCTGAAGTCTCGCTCTACACAGCCCCAATCTCCTTGCTGAAGTCTCGCTCTACACTGCCCCATTCTCTTCACTGAAGTTTCACTCTCCACAGCCCCATTCTCATCACTGAAGTCTCGCTCTTCAGAGTCCAGATCTCGTCCCTGAAGTCTCAGAGTCCCGTTCTACTCACTGAATTCTCTCTCTTCACAGCCCCATTCTCCTTGTTGAAGTCTCACTCTTCACAGTCCTATTCCCCTCACTGAAGTTGCACTCTTCACAGTCCCGTTCTCCTCACTGAAGTCTCGCTCTTTACATTCAATTTCTCCTCGCTGAGGTCTCGCTCTTCACAGCCCCCGTCCCTTCGCTGAAGTCTCGCTCTTCACAGCACCCTTCTCCTGGCTGAAGTCTCACTCCTCACAGACACATTCTCTTCACTGAAGTTTCATTCTTCACAGCCCCATTGTCTTCGCTAAAGTCTCGCTCTACACAGCCCCAATCTCCTTGCTGAAGTCTCGCTCTACACAGCCCCATTCTCTTCACTGAAGTTTCACTCTTCACAGCCACATTCTCTTCGCTGAAGTCTCGCTCTACACAGTCCCATTCTCCTAGCATAAGTCTCGCTCTGCACAAACCCGTTCTCCATGCTGCAGTCTAAATCTTCACAACACAGTTCTCCTCTCTGAAGTATCACTCTTCTCAGCCCCATTATCTTCGTTGAAGTCTCGCTCTACACAGCCCCATTCTCCTTGCTGATGTCTTGCTCTCCACAGCACCGTTCTCCTCACTGAAGTCTCGCTCTTCAGAGTCCCGTTCTCTATGTTGAAGTCTCGCTCTTCAGAGTCCCGTTCTCCTCACTGAAGTTTCACTCTTCACAGTCCCGTTTACCTCACTGAAGTCTCGCTCTTTACAGTCATGGTCTACTCGCTGAAGCCTCGCTCTTCCTAGCGCCATTCTCGTAATTGAAGTCTCGCTCTTCACAGTCACGTTCTCCATGCTGAACTCTCACTCTTCACAGCACCATTCTCCTCACTGAAGTCTCACTCTTCACAGCCCCATTCCCTTCACTGAAGTCTTGCTCTACACAGCCCCATTCTCCTTGCTGAAATCTCGCTCTGCACAGCCCCATTCTCCTTGCTGAAGTCTCGATCTTCACAACCCCATTCTCCTCACTGAAGTTTCACTCTTCACTGCCCCATCCTCCTCGCTGAAGTCTCGCTCTATGCGGCCCCATTCTCCTTGCTGAAGTCTCACTCTTCACAGACCCGTTCTCCTCGCTGAAGCCTCGCTCTTCAGAGTCCGGTTCTCCTCACTGAAGTCCGGCTCTTCTCAGCCCCATTCTCCTCACAGAAGACTCGTTCTTCAGAACCCCATTCTCCTTGTTAAAGTCTCGCTCTTCACAGTCACATTCTCCTTGTTGAAGTCTCGCTCTTCACAGTCCCGTTGTCCTTGTTGAAGTCTTGCTCTTCGCGGTCACGTTCTCCTCACTGAAGTCTCGCTTTTCACAGATCCGTTGTCCTTGTTGAAGTCTCGTTCTTCACAGTCCTGTTCTCATCGCTGAAGTCTCGCCCTTCACATTCCCGTGCCCCTCACTGAATTCTTGCTCTTCACAACCACATTCTCCTTGCTGAAGTCTCGCTCTTCACAGCCACGTTCTATTCGCTGAATTCTCGGTCTTTACAGTCATGTTCTCCTCACTGAAGTCTCGGTCTTCACAGACCCGTTCTCCTCGCTGAAGTCTCACTATTCAGTGTCCCATTCCTCTCACTGAAGTCTGGCTCTTCACATCCCCATTCTCTTCAACGAAGTCTCACTGTTCAGAACCCCATCCTCCTTGTGCACGTCTCACTCTTCACAGTAACGTTCTCCTTGTTGACTTCTCACTCTTCACAGCCCCGTTCTCCTTGTTGAAGTCTCGCTCTTCACTGTCCAGTTCTCCTCACTGAAGTCTCGCTCTTCACAGCCCCATATTCCAGGCTGAAGTCTCACTCTTCACAGCTGTGTTCTCCTTACCAAAGTCTCGCTGTTCAGAATGCCATTCTCCTTGTTAAAGTCTCACTCTTCACCGACACGTTCTCCTTGTTGAAGTCTCGCTCTTCACAGCCCCGTTCTCCTTGTTGAAGTCTCGCTCTTCACAGTCCTGTTCTCCTCGTTGACGTCTCACTCTTCACAGTCCCATTCTCCTCACTGAAGTCTCACTCTTTACATCCCCATTCTCTTTGCTGAAATCACGCTCTTCACAGCCATGTTCTCTTCACTGAAGTCTCGTTCTTTACACTCATGTCCTTCTCATTGAAGTCTCGCTCTTCACAGCCCCATTCTCTTCGCTGAAGTCTTGCTCTACACAGACCCATTTTCCTTACTCCAGTCTAGCTCTTCAAAAGCCCGTTCTCCTCTCAGAAGTTTCACTCTTCACAGCACCATTCTCTTTGCTGAAATCTCGCTCTACACAGCCCCATTCTCCTTTCTGAAGTCTCGCTCTACACAGCCCCAATCTCCTTGCTGACGTCTCGCTCTACACAGCCCCATTCTCTTCACTGAAGTTTCACTCTCCACAGCCCCATTCTCATCACTGAAGTCTCGCTCTTCAGAGTCCAGATCTCCTCCCTGAAGTCTCAGAGTCCCGTTCTCCTCACTGAATTCTCTTTCTTCACAGCCCCATTCTCCTTGTTGAAGTCTCACTCTTCACAGTCCTATTCCCCTCACTGAAGTTGCACTCTTCACAGTCCCGTTCTCCTCACTGAAGTCTCGCTCTTTACATTCAATTTCTCCTCGCTGAGGTCTCACTCTTCACAGCCCCCGTCTCTTCGCTGAAGTCTCGCTCTTCACAGCACCCTTCTCCTGGCTGAAGTCTCACTCCTCACAGCCCCATTCTCTTCACTGAAGTTTCACTCTTCACAGCCGCATTCTCTTCGCTGAAGTCTCGCTCTACACAGTCCCATTCTCCTAGCATAAGTCTCGCTCTACACAGCCCCATTCTCCTTGCTGAAGTCTAGATCTTCACAACACCGTTCTCCTCACTGAAATCTCGCTCTTCAGTGTCCCATTCTCCTCACTGAAGTCTGGCTCTTCACATCCCCGTTCTCCTCAGCGAAGTCTCGCTGTTCAGATCCCCATTCTCCTTGTGAAAGTCTCACTCTTCACAGTAATGTTCTCCTTGTTCACGTCTCACTCTTCACAGCCCCATTCTCCTTGTTGAAGACTCGGTCTACACAGCCCTGTTTTCCTCGATGAAGAATCGATCTTCACAGTCCCATTCTCCTTGTTGAAGTCTCGCTCTTAACAGTCACATTCTCCTTGTTGGATTCTCAGACTTCAAAGTCCCGTTCTCCTCACTGAAGTCTCGCTCTTCACAGTCCTGTCCGCCATGCTGAAGACCCGCTCTTAACAGACACGTTCTCCCCACTGAAGTCTCGCTCTTCAGAGCCATGTTCTCCATGCTGAAGTCTCGGTCTTTACAGCCACGTTCTCCTCACTGAAGTCTTGCTCTTCACAGCCTCATTCTCTTCGCTGAAGACTCGCTCTACACTGACCCGTTCTCCTTGCTCCAGTCAAGATCTTCAAAATCCCGTTCTCCTCTCCGAAAATTCACACTTCACAGCCCCGTTCTCCTTGTTGAAGTCTCGCTCTACACAGATCCGTTCTACTTGCACCGTTCTCCTTGCTGAAGTCTCGCTCTTCAAGCCACATCCTCTCGCCGAAGTCATGCGCTTCACATTCCCGTTCTTCTCACTGAATTCTTGCTCTTCACAGCCACTTTCTCCTTGCTGAAGTCTCGCTCTACACAGCCCCATTCTCCTTGCTGAAGTCTCGCTCTACACAGCCACATTCTCCTCACTGAAGTTTCACTCTTCACAGCCGCATTCTCTTCGCTGAAGTCTCGCTCTACACAGCCCCATTCTCCGAGCATAAGTCTCACTCTGCACAGACCCGTTGTCCATGATGCAGTCTAGATCTTCACAACACCATTCTCCTCTTTGAAGTATCACTCTTCTCAGGCCCATTATCTTCGTTGAAGTCTCGCTCTACACAGCCCCATTCTCTTTACTGATGTCTTGCTCTCCACATCACCGTTCTCCTCACTGAAGTCTCGCTCTTCAGAGTCCCATTCTCTATGTTGAAGTCTCGCTCTTCAGATTCCCGTTCTCCTCACTGAAGTTTCACTCTTCACAGTCACATTTTCCTCACTGAAGTCTCGCTCTTTACAGTCATGGTCTACTCGCTGAAGCCTCGCTCTTCCTAGCACCATTCTCGTAATTGAAGTCTCTCTCTTCACAGTCACGGTCTACTCGCTGAAGTCTCGCACTTCACAGTCACGTTCTCCATGCTGAACTCTCGCTCTTCACAGCACCATTCCCCTCACTGAAGTCTCACTCTTCACAGCCCCATTCTCTTCACTGAAGTCTTGCTCTACACAGCCCCATTCTCCTTGCTGAGGTCTCGCTCTACACAGCCCCATTCTCCTTGCTGAAGTCTCGATCTTCACAACCCCGTTCTCCTCACTGAAGTTTCACTCTTCACTGCCCCATCCTCCTCGCTGAAGTCTCGCTCTATGCAGCCCCATTCTCCTTGCTGATGTCTCACTCTTCACAGACCCGTTCTCTTCGCTGAAGCTTCGCTCTTCAGAGTCCGGTTCTCCTCACTGAAGTCCGGCTCTTCTCAGCCCCATTCTCCTCGCAGAAGACTCGTTCTTCAGAACCCCATTCTCCATGTTAAAGTCTTGCTCTTCACAGTCACATTCTCCTTGTTGAAGTCTCGCTATTCACAGCCCCGTTGTCCTTGTTGAAGTCTCGTTCTTCACAGTCCTGTTCTCATCACTGAAGTCTCGCCCTTCACATTCCCATGCTCCTCACTGATTTCTTGCTCTTCACAACCACATTCTCCTTGCTGAAGTCTCGCTCTTAAAAGCCACGTTCCATTCGCTGAATTCTTGGTCTTTACACTCATGTTCTCCTCACTGAAGTGTCGGTCTTCACAGACCCGTTCTCCTCGCTGAAGTCTCGCTCTTCAGTGTCCCATTCTTCTCACTGAAGTCTGGCTCTTCACATCCCCGTTCTCCTCAACGAAGTCTCACTGTTCAGAACCCCATCCTCCTTGTGAACGTCTCACTCTTCACAGTAACGTTTTACTTGTTGACTTCTCCTTCTTCACAGCCCCGTTCTCCTTGATGAACTCTCGCTCTTCACTGTCCTGTTCTCCTTGCCGAAGACTCGCTCTTCACAGCTCCATATTCCAGGCTGAAGTCTCACACTTCACAGCTGTGTTCTCCTTACCAAAGTCTCGCTGTTCAGAATCCCTTTCTCTTTGTTAAAGTCTCACTCTTCACCGACACGTTCTCCTTGTTGAAGTCTCGCTCTTCACAGCCCCGTTCTCCTTGTTGAAGTCTCGCTCTTCACAGTCCTGTTCTCCTCGTTGACGTCTCACTCTTCACAGTCCCATTCTCCTCACTGAACTCTCACTCTTTACAGCCCCATTCTCCTTGCTGAAATCACGCTCTTCACAGCCATGTTCTCTTCACTGAAGTCTCGTTCTTTACACTCATGCCCTTCTCATTGAAATCTCGCTCTTCACAGCCCCATTCCCTTTGCTGAAGTCTTGCTCTACACAGACCCATTCTCCTTACTCCAGTCTAGATCTTCAAAAGCCCGTTCTCCTCTCTGAAGTTTCACTCTTCACAGCACCATTCATTTTGCTGAAATCTCGCTCTACACAGCCCCATTCTCCTTGCTGAAGTCTCGATCTTCACAACCCCATTCTCCTCACTGAAATCTCGCTCTTCAGTGCCCCATTCTCCTCACTGAAGTCTGGCTCTTCACATCCCCGTTCTCCTCAGCGAAGTCCCGCTGCTCATAACTCCATTCTCCTTGTGAAAGTCTCACTCTTCACAGTAATGTTCTCCTTGTTCACGTCTCACTCTTCACAGCCCCATTCTCCTTGTTGAAGACTCGGTCTACACAGTCCCATTCTCCTTGTTGAAGTCTCGCTCTTAACAGTCACATTCTCCTTGTTGAATTCTCACACTTCAAAGTCCCATTTTCCTCACTGAAGTCTCGCTCTTCACAGTACTGTCCGCAACGCTGAAGTCCCGCTCTTAACAGACCCGTTCTCCTCACTGAAGTCTCGCTCTTCAGAGCCATGTTCTCCATGCTGAAGTCTCGGTCTTTACAGCCAAGTTCTCCTCACTGAAGTCTTGCTCTTCACAGCCCCATTCTCCTCACTGAATTTTCTTTCTTCACAGCCCCATGCTCTTTGCTGAAGTCTCGCTCTTCAAACCACATCCTCTCGCCGAAGTCATGCCCTTCACATTCCAGTTCTCCTCACTGAATTCTTGCTCTTCACAGCCACATTCTCCTTGCTGAAGTCTCGCTCTTCACAGCCCCATTCTCTTCACTGAAGACTCGCTCTACACAGACCCGTTCTCCTTGCTCCAGTAAAGATCTTCAAAATCCCGTTCTCCTCTCCGAAAATTCACTCTTCAATGCCCCGTTCTCCTTGTTGAAGTCTCGCTCTACACAGACCCGTTCTACTTGCACCGTTCTCCTTGCTGAAGTCTCGCACTTCAAGCCACATCCTCTCGCCGAAGTCATGCCCTTCACATTCCCGTTCTCCTCACTGAATTCTTGCTCTTCACAGCCACATTCTCCTTGCTGAAGTCTCGCTCTTCACAGCCCCATTCTCTTCACTGAAGACTCGCTCTACACAGACCCGTTCTCCTTGCTCCAGTCAAGATCTTCAAAATCCCGTTCTCCTCTCCGGAAATTCACTCTTCAAAGCCCCGTTCTCCTTGTTGAAGTCTCGCTCTACACTGACCCGTTCTACTTGCACCGTTCTCCTTGCTGAAGTCTCGCTCTTCAAGCCACATCCTCTCGCCGAAGTCATGCCCTTCACATTCCCGTTCTGCTCACTGAATTCTTGCTCTTCACAGCCACTTTCTCCTTGCTGAAGTCTCGCTCTACACAGCCCCATTCTCCTTGCTGAAGTCTCGATCTTCACAACCCCATTCTCCTCACTGAAGTTTCGCTCTTCAGTGTCCCATTCTCCTCACTGAAGTCTGGCTCTTCACATCCCCGTTCTCCTCAGCGAAGTCTCGCTGTTCAGAACCCCATTCTCCTTGTGAAAGTCTCACTCTTCACCGGCCCGTTCTCCTTGTTGAAGTCTCGCTCTTCACAGCCCCTTTCTCCTTGCTGTAGTCTCGCTCTTCACATTCCTGTTCTCCTCGTTGACGTCTCACTCTTCACAGTCCCGTTCTCCTCACTGAAGTCTCACTCTTTATAGCCCCATTCTCCTTGCTGAAATCTCGCTCTTCACAGCCATGTTCTCTTCACTGAAGTCTCGGTCTTTACACTCATGTCCTCCTCATTGAAGTCTCGCTCTTCAAAGAACCATTCTCTTCGCTGAAGTCTTGTTCTACATAGCCCCAGTCTCCTTGCTGAAGTCTCGATCTTCACAACCCCGTTCTCCTCACTGAAGATTCACTCTTCACTGCACCATTCTCTTTGATGAAGTCTCGCTCTACACAGCCCCATTCTCCTTGCTGAAGTCTCACTCTTCACAGACCCGTTCTCCAAGCTGAAGTCTCGCTCTTCAGTGTCCCATTCTCCTCACTGAAGTCTGGCTCTTCAAATCCCCGTTCTCCTCAGCGAAGTCTCGCTGTTCAGAACACCATTCTCCATGTGAAAGTCTCACTCTTCACAGTAATGTTCTTCTTGTTCACGTCTCGCACTTCACAGCACCGTTCTCCTGGCTGAAGTCTCGCTCTTCACTGTCCTGTTCTCCTTGCTGAAGTCTCGCGCTTCACGGTCCTGTTCTCCTCACTGTAGTCTTGCTCTTCGCAGCCCCATTTTCCTGGCTGAAGTCTCGTTCTTCACAGCTGTGTTCTCCTCACCAAAGTCTCGCTGTTCAGAATCCCATTCTCCTTGTTAAAGTCTCACTCTTCACAATCACGTTATCCATGTTGATGTCTCACTCTTCACAATCCTGTTCTCCTTGTTGAAGTCTCGCTCTTCACAGTCCCGTTCTCCTCATTGAATCTCGCTGTTCAGAATCCCATTCTCCTTGTTAAAGTCTCACCCTTCACAGTCACTTTCTCCTTGTTGAAGTTTCGCTCTTCACAGTCCTGTTCTCCTCGCTGATGTCTCACTCTTCACAGTCCCGTTCTCCTCACTGAAGTTTCACTCTTCACAGCCCATTCCCTTTGCTGAAGTCTCACTCCAAACAGACCCGTTCTCCTTGCTTCAGTCTAGATCTTCACAACGCCGTTCTCCTCTCTGAAGTATCACTCTTCACAGCCCCATTCTTTTCGCTGAAGTCTCGCTCTACACATCCCCATTCTCCTTTCTGAAGTCTCGCTCTACACAGCCCTATTCTCCTCGCTGAATTCTGGCTCTCCACAGCACTGTTCTCCTGGCTGAAGTCTCACACTTCACAGCCCCGTTCTCTGCTCAGAAGTCTTGATATTAAGAGTCCCGTTCTCCTCACTGAAGTCTGGCTCTTCACTGCCCCGTTCTCCTCGACGTAGTCTCACTCTTCAGAACCCCGTTCTCCTTGTGAAAGTCTCGCTCTTCAAAGTCAAGTTCTCCTCGTTGAATTTTCGCACTTCACAGACCCATTCTCCTCATTGAGGTCTCGCTCTCCACTGGCCCGATCTCCTCTTTGATGCCTCGCTCCTGACAGTCCTGTTTTCCTCGCTAATGTCTCGCTCTTCACAGCCCGATTCTCCTTGCTTTAGTCTTGCTCTTCACAGCCACATCCTCCTTGCTGAAGTCTCGCTCTACAAAGAACCGTTCTCCTTGCTCCAGTCAAGATCTTCAAATGCCGTTCTCCTCTCTGAAGTCTCGCTCTTCACAGCCCCATTCTCTTTGCTGAAGTCTCACTCTACACACAACCGTTCTTCTTGCTGCAGTCTAGATCTTCAAAAGCCCGTGATCCTCTCTGAAGTATCACTCTTCACAGCCCCATTCTCTACGCTGAAGTCTCGCTCTACACAGCCCTGTTCTCCTCGATGAAGACTCGATTTTCACAGTCCCATTCTCCTTGTTGAAGTCTCGCTCTTAACAGTCACATTCTCCTTGTTGAATTCTCACACTTCAAAGTCCCGTTCTCCTCAGTGAAGTCTCGCTCTTCACAGTCCTGTCCTCTTCACTGAAGTCCCGCTCTTCACAGACCCGTTCTCCTCGCTGAAGTCTCGCTCTTCAGAGCCATGTTCTCCATGCTGAAGTCTCGGTCTTTACAGCCACGCTCTCCTCATTGAAGTCTCCCTCTTCACAGCCCCATTCTCCTCACTGAAGTTTCACTCTTCACAACCCCATGCTCTTCGCTGAAGTCTCGCTCTACACAGACACGTTCTACTTGCACCGTTCTCCTTGCTGAAGTCTCGCTCTTCAAGCCACATCCTCTCGTCAAAGTCTCGCCCTTCACATTCCCATTCTCCTCACTGAATTCTTGCTCTTCACAGCCACATTCTCCTTGCAGAAGTCTCGCTCTTCACAGCGACTTTCTCTTCGCTGAAGTCTCGGTCTTTACAGTCGTGTTCTCCGCACTGAAGTCTCGCTCTTCACTGCCCCATTCTCTTCACTGAAGTCTTGCTCTACACAGACCCCTTCTCCTTGCTCCAGTCAAGATCTTCAAAAGCCCGTTCTCCTCTCTGAAAATTCATTCTTCACAGCCCCGTTCTCCTTGATGAAGTCTTGCTCTTCACAGTCCTGTTCTCCTTGTTGAGGTCTCGCTCTACACAGCCCCATTCTCTTTGCTGAAGTCACGCTCTACACAGACCTGTTCTCCTTGCTGCAGACTAGATCTTCAAAAGCCCTTTCTCCTCTCTCTGAGGTTTCACTCTTCACAGCCCCATTCTCTTCGCTGAAGTCACGCTCTACACAGCCCTGTTCTCCTCGATGAAGACTCAATCTTCATAGCCCCATTCTCCTTGTTGAAGTCTCGCTTTTAACAATCACATTCTCCTTGTTGAATTCTCACAGTTCAAAGTCCCGTTCTCCGCACTGAAGTCTCGGTCTTCATAGTCCTGTCCTCCTCGCTGAAGTCCCGCTCTTCAGAGCCATGTTCTCCATGCTGAAGTCTCGGTCTTTACAGCCACGTTCTCTCACTGAAGTCTCGCTCTTCACAGCCCCATTCTCCTCACTGAAGTTTCACTCTTCACAGCCCCATGCTCTTTGCTGAAGTCTCACTCTATACAGATCCGTTCTACTTGCACCATTCTCCTTGCTGAAGTCTCGCTCTTCAAGGCACATCCTCTCGCCGAGGTCTCGCCCTTCAAATTCCCGTGCTCCTTGATGAAGTCTCGCTCTTCACAGCCACGTTCTCTTCACTGAAGTCTCGGTCTTTACAGTCATGTTCTCCTCACTGAAGTCTCGGTCTTCACAGACCCATTCTCTTCGCTGAAGTCTTGCTCTACACAGACCCGTTCTCCTCGCTGAAGTTTCACTCTTCACAGACCCGTTTTCCTCACAGAAGTCTCGCTCTTCAGTGTCCCATTCTCCTCACTGACATCTGGCTCTTCACATCCCCATTCTCCTCAACGAAGTCTCACTGTGCAGAACCCCATCCTCCTTGTGAACGTCTCACTCTACACAGTAATGTTCTCCTTGTTGACGTCTCGCTCTTCAAAGCCCCGTTCTCCTTGTTGAAGTCTCGCTCTTCACTGTCCTGTTCTCCTTGCTGAAGTCTCGCTCTTCACAGTCCCATTCTCCTCACTGAAGACTCGGTCTTCACAGCCCCATTTTCCTGGCTGAAGTCTCACTCTTCACAGCTGTGTTCTCCTTACCAAAGTCTCGCTGTTCAGAATCCCATTCTCCTTGTTAAAGTCTCACTCTTCACCGACACGTTCTCCTTGTTGAAGTCTCGCTCTTCACAGCCCCATTCTCCTTGTTGTAGTTTCACTCTTCACAGTCCTGTTCTCCTTGTTGACGTCTCACTCTACACAGTCCCGTTCTCCTCACTGAAGTCTCACTCTTTACAGCCCCATTCTCCTTGCTGAAATCTCGCTCTTCACAGCCATGTTCTCTTCACTGAAGTCTCGTTCTTTACACTCATGTCCTCCTCATTGAAGTCTCGCTCTTCACAGCCCCATTCTCTTCGCTGAAGTATTGCTCTACACAGACCCATTCTCCTTACTCCAGTCTAGATCTTCAAAACCCGTTCTCCTCTCTGAAGTTTCACTCTTCACAGCCCCATTCTCTTCGCTGAAATCTCGCTCTACACAGCCCCATTCTGCTTGCTGAAGTCTCAATCTTCACAACCCCGTTCTCCTCACTGAAGTTTCATTCTTCACTGCACCATTCTCTTTGCTGAAGTCTCGCTCTACACGGCCCCATTCTCCTTGCTGAAGTCTCACTCTTCATAGACTCGTTCTCCTCACTGAAGTCTCACTCTTCAGTGTCCCTTTCTCCTCACTGAAGTCTGGCTCTTCACATCCCCGTTCTCCTCAGCGATGTCTCGCTGTTCAGAACCCCATTCTCCTTGTGAAAGTCTCACTCTTCACAGTAACGTTCTTCTTGTTCACATCTCGCTCTTCACAGCCCCATTTTCCTTGTTGAAGTCTCGCTCTTCACTGTCCTGTTCTCCCCACTGAAGTCTCGCTCTTCCCAGCCCCATTTTCCAGGCTGAAGTCTGGCTCTTCACAGCTGTGTTCTCCTCACCAAAGTCTCGCTGTTCAGAATCCCAATCTCCTTGTTAAAGTCTCACTCTTCACAATCACGTTCTCCATGTTGATGTCTCGCTCTTCACAGTCCTGTTCTCCTTGTTGAAGTCTCGCTCTTCACTGTCCCGTTCTGCTCACTGAAGTCTCGCTGTGCAGAATCCCATTTGCCTTGTTAAAGTCTCACTCTTCACAGTCACTTTCTCCTTGTTGAATTCTCGCTCTTCACAGCCCCGTTCTCCTTGTTGAAGTCTCGCTCTTCACAGTCCTGTTCTCCTCGCTGATGTCTCACTCTTCACAGTCCCGTTCTCCTCACTGAAGTTTCACCCTTCACAGCCCATTCCCTTCGCTGAAGTCTCGCTCTATACAGACCCGTTCAGCTTGCTGCAGTCTAGATCTTCACAACACCGTTCCCCTCTCTGAAGTATCACTCATCACAGCCCCATTCTCTTCACTGCAGTCTCGCTCTACACAGCCCCATTCTCCTTTCTGAAGTCTTGCCCTACACAGCCCTATTCTCCTCGCTGAAGTCTCGCTCTCCACAGCACCGTTCTCCTGGCTGAAGTCTCACACTTCACAGCCCCGTTCTCTGCTCAGAAGTCTTGATATTCAGAGTCCCGTTCTCTTCACTGAAGTCTGGCTCTTCACAGCCCCATTCTCCTTGACGTAGTCTCACTCTTCAGAACCCCATTGTCCTTGTGAAAGTCTCGCTCTTCAAAGTCAAGTTCTCCTCATTGAAGTTTCGCACTTCACAGACCCATTCTCCTCATTGAGGTCTCGCTCTACACTGGCCCGATCTCCTCGCTGATGCCTCGCTCCTGACAGTCCTGTTTTCCTCGCTAATGTCTCGCTCTTTGCAGCCCGATTCTCCTTGCTTTAGTCTTGCTCTTCACAGCCACATCCTCCTTGCTGAAGTCTCACTCTACAAAGAACCGTTCTCCTTGCTCCAGTCTAGATCTTCAAAAGCCGTTCTCCTCTCTGAAGTCTCACTCTTCACAGCCCCATTCTCTTTGCTGAAGTCTCACACTACACACAACCGTTCTTCTTGCTGCAGTCTAGATCTTCAAAAGCCCGTTATCCTCTCTGAAGTATCACTCTTCACAGCCCCATTCTCTTTGCTGAAGTCTCGATCTACACAGACCCGTTCTTCTTGCACCGTTCTCCTTGCTGAAGTCTCACTCTTCAAGCCACATCATCTTGCCGAAGTCTCGCCCTTCACATTCCCATTCTCCTCACTGAATTCTTGCTCTTCACAGCCACATTTTCCTTGCTGAAGTCTTGCTCTTCACAGCGACTTTTTCTTCGCTGAAGTCTCGGTCTTTACAGTCATGTTCTCCTCACTGAAGTCTCGCTCTTCACAGCTCCATTCTCTTCGCTGAAGACTCGCTCTACACAGACCCGTTCTCCTTGCTCCAGTCAAGATCTTCAAAAGCCCGTTCTCCTCTCTGAAAATTCACTCTTCACAGCCCCGTTCTCCTTGTTGAAGTCTTGCTCTTCACAGTCTCTTTCTCTTGTTGAAGTCTCGCTCTTCACAGCCCGGATCTCTTTGTTGAAGTCTCGCTCTACACAGCCCCATTCTCCTTGCTGAAGTCTCGCTCTACACAGACCCGTTCTCCTTGCTTATGTCATGCTTTTCACAGCCCTATTCTCCTCACTGAAATCTCGCTCTCCACAGCACCGTTCTCCTTGCTGAAGTCTCACTCTTCACAGCCCCATTCTCCGCTCAGAAGTCTTGTTCTTCAGAGTCCCGTTCTCCTCACTGAAGTCTGCCTCTTCACAGCCCAGTTCTCATCGATGTAGTCTCACTCTTCAGAACCCCGTTCTCCTTGTGAAAGTCTCGCTCTTCAAAGTCAAGTCTCCTCATTGAGGTTTCGCACTTCACAGACCCATTCTCCTTATTGAGGTCTCGCTCTCCACTGGCCCGATTTTCTCGCTGATGCCTCGCTCCTTACCGTCCTGTTTTCCTCGCTAATGTCTTGCTCTTCACAGCCTGGTTCTCCTTGCTTTAGTCTTGCTCTTCACAGCCACATTCTCCTTGCTGAAGTCTCGCTCTAAAAAGACCCATTCTCCTGGCTGCAGTCTAGATCTTCAAAAGCCATTCTCCTCTCTGAAGTCTTGCTCTTCACAGCCCCATTCTCTTCGCTGAAGTCTCACTCTAAACACAACCATTCTTCTTGCTGCGGTCTAGATCTTCAAAAGCCCGTTATCCTCTCTGAAGTATCACTCTTCTCAGCCCCATTCTCTTCACTGAAGTCTCGCTCTACACAGACCCGTTCTTCTTGCACCGTTCTCCTTGCTGAAGTCTCGCTCTTCACAGCCCCATTCTCTTCGCTGAAGTCTCACTGTACACACACCCGTTCTCCTTGCTGCAGTCTAGATCTTCAAAAGCCCGTTATCCTCTCTGAAGTTTCAATCTTCACAGCCCCATTCTCTTCGCTGATGTCTCGCTCTACACAGACCTGTTCTCCTCGATGAAGACTCGATCTTCACAGCCCCTTTCTCCTTGTTGTAGTCTCGCTCTTAACAGTCACATTCTCCTTGTTGAATTCTCACACTTCAAAGTCCCGTTCTCCTCACTGAAGTCTCGGTCTTCACAGTCCTGTCCTCTTCGCTGAAGTCCCGCTTTTCACAGACTTGTTCTCCTCGCTGAAGTCTCGCTCTTCAGAGCCATGTTCTCCATGCTGAAGTCTCGGTCTTTACAGCCACGTACTCCTCACTGAAGTCTCCCTCTTCACAGCCCCATTCTCCTCACTGAAGTTTCATTCTTCACAGCCCCATGCTCTTCACTGAAGTTTCCCTTTACACACACCCGTTTTACTTGCACCGTTCTCCTTGCTGAACTCTCGCTCTTCAAGCCACATCCTCTCGCTGAAGTCTCGCCCTTCACATTCCCGTTCTCCTCACTGAATTCTTGCTCTTCACAGCCAAATTCCCTTTGCTAAAGTCTCACTCTCCACAGCGACTTTCTCTTTGCTGAAGTCTCGGTCTTTGCAGTCATGTTCTCCTCACTGAAGTCTCGCTCTTCACAGCCACATTCTCTTCACTGAAGTCTCGCTCTACACAGACCCGTTTTCCTTGCACCAGTCAAGATCTTCAAAAGCCCGTTCTCCTCTCTGAAATTTCACTCTTCAAAACCCCGTTCTCCTTGTTGTGAAGTCTCGCTCTTCACTGTCCCGTTCTCCTCACTGAATTCTCGCTGTTCAGAATCCCATTCTCCTTGTTAAAGTATCACTCTTCACAGTCACTGTCTCCTTGTTGAACTCTCGCTCTTCACAGCCCGGTTCTCCTTGTTGAAGTCTCGCTCTACACAGCCCCATTCTCCTTGCTGAAGTCTCGCTCTACACAGACCCGTTCTCCTTGCTGATGTCTCGCTCTTCACAGCCCTATTCTCCTCACTGAAGTCTCGTTCTCCACAGCACCGTTCTCCTTGCTGAAGTCTTACTCTTCACAGCCCTGTTCTCCGCTCAGAAGTCTTGATCTTAGGAGACCCGTTCTCCTCACTGAAGTCTGGCTCTTCACAGCCCCGTTCTCCTCGACGTAGTCTCACTCTTCAGAACCCCGTTCTCCTTCTGAAAGTCGCGCTCTTCAAAGTCAAGTTCTCCTCATTGAAGTTTCGCAATTCACAGACCCATTCTCCTCATTGAGGTCTCACTCTCCACTGGCCCTATTTTCTCACTGATGCCTCGCTCCTTACAGTCCTGTTTTCCTCACTAATGTCTCGGTCTTCACAGCCCGGCTCTCCTTGCTTTAGTCTTGCTCTTCACAGCCACATCCTCCTTGCTGAAGTCTCGCTCTACAAAGACCCGTTCTCCTTGCTCCAGTCCAGATCTTCAAAAGCCGTTCTCCTATCTGAAGTCTTGCTCTTCACAGCCCCATTCTCTTCGCTGAAGTCTCGCTCTACACACACGAGTTCTCCTTGCTGCAGTCGAGATCTTCAAAAGCCCATTCGCCTCTCTCTGAAGATTCACTCTTCACAGCCCCATTCTCTTCGCTGAAGTCTCGCTCTGCACAGCCCTGCTCTCCTCAATGAAGACTCAATCTTCACAGCCCCATTCTCCTTGTTGAAGTCTCGCTCTTAACAGTCATATTCTCCTTGTTGAATTCGCGCACTTCAAAGTCCCGTTCTCCTCACTGAAGTCTCGCTCTTCACAGTCCTGTCCTCCTCGCTGAAGTCCCGCTCTTCAGAGGCATGTTCTCCATGCTGAAGTCTCGGTCTTTGCTGCCACGTTCTCCTCACTGAAGTCTCGGTCTTCACAGCCCCATTCTCCTCACAGACGTTTCACTCTTCCCAGCCCCATGCTCTTCGCTGAAGTCTCGCTCTAAACAGACCCGTTCTACTTGCACCGTTCTCCTTGCTGAAGTCTCTCTCTTCAAGCCACATCCTCTCGCCGAAGTCTCACCCTTCACATTCCCGTTTTCCTCACTGAATTCCTGCTCTTCACAGCCACATTCTCCTTGCTGAAGTCTCGCTCTTCACAGACCCGTTCTACTTGCACCGTTCTCCTTGCTGAAGTCTCGCTCTTCAAGCCACATCCTCTCGCCGAAGTCTCACCCTTCACATTCCCGTTTTCCTCACTGAATTCTTGCTCTTCACAGCCACATTCTCTTCGCTGAAGTCTCGGTCTTTACAGTCATGTCTCCTCACCGAAGTCTCACTCTTCACAGCCCCATTCTCTTCGCTGAAGTCTCGCTCTACGCAGACCCGTTCTCCTTGCTCCAGTCAAGATCTACAAAAGCACGTTCTCCTCTCTGAAATTTCACTCTTCACAGCCCCATTCTCCTTGTTGAAGTCTCGCTTTTCACAGTCCTGTTCTCCTTCTGAAGTCTCACTCTTCACTGTCCCGTTCTCCTCACTGAAGTCTCGCTGTTCAGAATCCCATTCTCCTTGTTAAAGTCTCACTCTTCACAGTCACTGTTTCCTTGCTGAAGTCTCGCACTTCACAGCCATGTTCTCCTTGCTGATGTCTCGGTCTTTACAGTCATGTTCCCCTCACTGACGTCTCGCTCTTCACAGCCCTGTTCTCCATGCTGAAGTCTCGAACTTCACAGCCCCATTCTCCTTGCTGAAGTCTTGCTCTTCACAGCTCTGTTCTCCTAGCTGAAGTTTCGCTCTTCCCATCCCCTATCTCCTCGCTGAAGTCTCACGCTTTACAGTCCCGTTCTGCTCGCTGAAGTCTCGCTCTTCACAGCACTGTTCTCCATGCAGTAGTCTCGCTCTTCACAGTCCTGTTCTCCTCATTGAAGTTTCGCAGTTCACAGCTCCATTCTCCGCATTGAAGTCTCGCTCTCCACTGGTCCAAACTCCTCACTGAAGACTCGCTCCTTACAGTCCCTTTCTCCTCGCTAACGTCTCGCTCTTCACAGCCCCGTTCTCTTTGCTGAAGTCTCGTGCTACACTGCCACATTCTCCTCACTGAAGTCTCGCTCTTCACTGACCCTTCTCCTTGCTGAAGTCTCGCAATTCACAGTCCAATTCTGCTCTCTGATGTTTCACTCTTCACAGCCCCATTCTCTTCGCTGAAGTCGCGTTCTACACAGCCCCATTCTCCTTGCTGAAGTCTCACTCTTCACAGCCCCTTTCTCCTCAGTGAAGTCTTGATCTTCAGAGTCCCATTCTCCTCACTGAAGTCTGGCTCTTCTCAGGACCATTCTCCTCGACAAAGTCTCAATCTTCAGAGCCACGTTCTCCTTGTGAATGTCTCGCTCTTCACATTCACGTTCTCCTTGTTGAAGTCTCGCTCTCCACAGCCCTGTTCTCCTTGTTGAAGTCTCGTTCTTCACAGTCAAGTTCTCCTCATTGAAGTTTCGCACTTCACAGCCCCATTCTCCTCATTGAGGTCTCGTTCCCCACTGGCCCGGTCTCCTCGCTGAAGCCTCGCTCCTTACAGTCCCATTTTCCTCGCTAATGTCTCGCTCTTCACAGCCCGGTTCTCCTCGCTTTAGTCTTGCTCTTCACAGCCACATTCTCCTCGCTGAAGTCTCGCTCTACACAGACCCATTCTCCTTGCTCCAGTCTAGATCTTCAAAAACCCGTTCTCCTCTCTGAGGTCTCGCTCTTCACAGCCACATCCTCCTCGCTGAAGTCTCGCTCTACACAGACCCGTTCTCCTTGCTCCAGACTAGATCTTAAAAAGCCCGTTCCCTTCTCTGAAGTTTCACTCTTCACAGCCCCATTCTCCTTGCTGAAGTCTCACTAAACACTGCCAGGTTCTACTTGCTGACGACTCGCTCTTCACATTCCCATTCCCCTTGCTGAAGTCTCGCTCTTCATAGCCCCATTCTCCTCACTGAAGTTTCGCTCTTCAGAGCCCCGTTCTCTTTGCTGAAGTCTCGCTCTACACTGCCACATTCTCCTCGCTGAAGTCTCGCTCTTCACAGCCCCCTTCTCCTTGCTGAAGTCTCGCAATTCACAGCCCAAATCTCTTCTCTGATGTTTCAGTCTTCACAGCCCCATTCCCTTCGCTGAAGTCACAGCCTACACAGCCCCATTCTCCTTGCTGAAGTCTCGCTCTTCACAGTAGCATTCTCCTCTCTGAAGTGTCGCTGTTCACAGCCCCATTCTCCTCACTGAAGGCTCGTTCTTGACAGCCTTGTTCTCCTCATTGAAGTCTCGCTGTTCACAGTCCCGTTCTCCTCACTGAATTTTCACTCTTCATAGTCACATTCTCCTCGCTGATGTTTTGCTCTTCACAGCCCCGTTCACGTAATGAAGTCTCGCTCTTCAGAGTCCCATTCTCCTCCCTGAAGTCTCGCTCTTCAGGGTCCCACTCTCCTCGCTGAACACTCGCAGTTCAGAGACCCGTTCTCCTTGTTGAAGTCTCGCACTTCACAGTGACATTCTCCTTGTTGAGGTCTCGCTCTTCACAAGCACATTCTTCTCGATGAAGATTCGCTTTTCACAGCTCCACTCTCCTTGTTGAAGTCTCGCTCTTCACAGCCATGTTCTCTTCGTTGAAGTCTCGATCTTAACAGCCATGTTCTCCTTGCTGAAGTCTCGGTCTTTAGAGCCCCATTCTACTCACTGAAACTTCACTCTTCACAGCACCATTCTCTTCGCTGAAGTCTCGCTCTACACAGACCCGTTCTCCTTGCTGCAGTCTAGATCTTCACTGTCCCGTTCTCCTCATTGAGGTCTCGCTCTCCACTGGCCCAATCTCCTCATTGAAGCCTCGCTCATTACAGTACCATTCTCCTTGCTAACGTCTCGCTCTTCACAGCCCCGTTCTCCTCACTGAAGTCTCGGCCTTCACAGCCCGTTCTCCTCACTGAAGTCTCGCTCTTCACAGCCTCATTCTCTTCGCTGAAGTGTCGCTCTACACAGACCCGTTCCCCTTGCTCCAGTCTAGATCTTCAAAAGCCCGTTCTCCTCTCTGAAGTTTCACTCTTCACAGCCCCAATCTCCTTGATGAAGTCTTGCTCTACACTGCCACGTTCTCCTTGCTGAAGACTCACTCTTCACAGTCCCGTTCCCCTCGTTGAAGTCTCGCTCTTCATAGCCCCATTCTCCTCACTGAAGTCTCGCTCTTCACAGCCCCGTTCTCTTTGCTGAAGTCTCGCTCTACACTGCCACATTCTCCTCACTGAAGTCTCGCTCTTCAACGACCCTTCTCCTTGCTGAAGTCTCGCAATTCACAGCCCTATTCTGCACACTGATCTTTCAATCTTCACACCCCAATTCTCTTCGCTGAAGTCGCGTTCTACACAGCCCCATTCTCCTTGCTGAAGTCTCACTCTTCAGAGCACCTTTCTCCTCACTGAAGTCTTGATCTTCAGAGTCCCATTCTCCTCACTGAAGTCTGGCTCTTCTCAGCCCAATTCTCCTTGACGAAGTCTCGCTCTTCACATTCACGTTCTCCTTGTTGAAATCTCGCTCTCCACAGCCCTGTTCTCGTTGTTGAAGTCTCGTTCTTCACAGTCAAGTTCTCCTCATTGAAGTTTCGCACTTCACAGCCCCATTCTCCTCATTGAGGTTTCGTTCCCCACTGGCCCGATCTCCTCACTGAAGCCTCGCTCCTTACCGTCCCATTTTCCTGGCTAACGTCTCACTTTTCACAGCCCGGTTCTCTTCGCTTTAGTCTTGCTGTTCACAGCCACATCCTCCTCGCTGAAGTCTCGCTCTTCACAGACCCTTCTCCTTGCTGAAGTCTCACAATTCACACCCCAATTCTGCTCTCTGATGTTTCACTCTTCACAGACCCATTCTCTTTGCTGAAGTCGCGTTCTACACAGTCCCTTTCTCCTCCCTGAAGTGTCGTTCTTCACAGCCCCATTCTCCTCACTGAAGGCTCGTTCTTGACAGCCTTGTTCTCCTCATTGAAGTCTCGCTGTTCACAGTCCCGTTCTCCTCACTGAATTTTCACTCTTCACAGTCACATTCTCCTCACTAATGTTTTGCTCTTCACAGCCCCAATCTCGTTAGCTGAAGTCTAGCTCTTCACAGCCCCGTTCACCTAATGAAGTCTTGCTCTTCAGAGTGCCATTCTCCTTGATGAAGACTCGCGCTTCAGAGTCCCGTTATCCTTGTTGAAGTCTCGCACTTCACAGTCACATTCTCCTTGTTGAGGTCTCGATCTGCACAACCCTGTTCTCTTCTTTGAAGTCTCGCTCTTAACAGCCATGTTCTCCTTGCTGAAGTCTCGGTCTTTACAGCCACGTTCTCCTCACTGAGGTCTCGCTCATCACAGCCCCATTCTCCTCACTGAAACTTCACTCTTCACAGCCCCATTCTCTTCGCTGAAGTCTCGCTCTACACAGACCCATTCTCCTTGCTGCAGTCTATATCTTCAAAGTCCCGTTCTCCTCATTGAGGTCTCTCTCTCCACTGGCCTGATCTCCTCATTAAAGCCTCGCTCCTTACAGTCCCGTTCTCCTTGCTAACGTCTCACTCTTCACTGCCATGTTCTCCTTGCTGACGACTCGCTCTTCACATTCCCATTCCCCTTGCTGAAGTCTCGCTCTACATAGCCCCATTTTCCTTGCTGAAGTCTCGCTCTACACTGCCACTTTCTCCTTGCTGAAGTCTCACAATTCACAGCCCAATTCTGCTCTCTGATCTTTCGCTCTTCACAGCCCCTTTCTCTTCGCTGAAGTCGTGTCATACTCAGCCCCATTCTCCTTGCTGAAGTCTCGCTCTCCACAGTCCCGTTCTCATCTCGGAAAGTGTCGCTGTTCACAGCCGCATTCTCCTCACTGAAGGCTCATTCTTGACAGCGTTGTTCTCCTCGTTGAAGTCTCGCTGTTCACAGTCCCGTTCTCCTCACTGAATTTTCACTCTTCACAGTCACATTCTCCTCGCTGATGTTTTGCTCTTCACAGCCCCGTTCACCTAATGAAGTCTCGCTCTTCAGAGTCCCATTCTCCTCCCTGAAGTCTAGCTCTTCAGAGTCCCACTCTCCTCGCTGAAGACTCGCAGTTCAGAGTCCCGTTTTCCTTGTTGAAGTCTCGCACTTCACAGTTACATTCTCCTTGTTGAGGTCTCGTTCTTCACAAGCACGTTCTTCTCGATGTAGACTCGGTTTTCACAGCTCCATTCTCCTTGTTGAAGTCACGCTCTTCACAGTCACATTCTCCTTGTTGAAGTCTCGCTCTTCAAAGTCCCGTTCTCCTCACTGAAGTCTCGGCCTTCACAGTCCTGATCTCCTGCTGAAGTTCCGCTCTTCACAGCCCCATTCTCCTCACTGAAGTTTCACTCTTCACTGCCCCTTTCTCTTCGCTGAAGTCTCGCTTTACACAGACCCCTTCTCCTTGCTGCAGTCTAGATCTTCACAACCCCATTCTCCTCTCTGAAGGTTCACTCTTCACAGCCCCATTCTTTTCGCTGAATTCCCGCTCTACGCAGACCCATTCTCCTTACTGAAGTCTCGCTCTTCACAGCCATGTTCTCTTCGTTGAAGTCTCGCTCTTAACAGCCATGTTCTCCTTGCTGAAGTCTCTGTCTTTACAGCCACGTTCTCCTCACTGAGGTCTCGCTCTTCACAGCCCCATTCTCCTCACTGAAACTTCACTCTTCACAGCCCCATTCTCTTCACTGAAGTCTCGCTCTACACAGACCCGTTCTCCTTGCTGCAGTCTAGATCTTCACAGTCCCGTTCTCATTGAAGTCTTGCTCTCCACTGGCCCGATATCCTCATTGAAGACTCGCTCCTTACAGTCCCGTTCTCCTTGCTAACATCTCGCTCTTCACAGCCCCGTTCTCCTCACTGAACTCTCGGTCTTCACAGCCCGGTTCTCCTCACTGAAGTCTCGCTCTTCACAGCCCCATTCTCTTTGCTGATGTCTGGCTCTACACTGCCACATTCTCCTCACTGAAGTCTCGCTCTTCACAGACCCTTCTCCTTGCTGGAGTCTCGCAATTCACAGCCCAATTCTGCTCTCTGATCTTTCACTCTTGACAGATCCATTCTCTTCGCTGAGGTCGCATTCAACACAGCCCCATTCTCCTTGCTGAAGTCTCACTCTTCACAGCACCTTTCTCCTCACTGAAGTCTGGCTCTTCTCAGGCCCATTCTCCTCGACGAAGTCTCACTCTTCAGAGCCCCATTCTCCTTGTGAAAGTCTGGCTCTTCACATTCACGTTCTCCTTCTTGAAATCTCCCTCTCCACAGCCCTGTTCTCCTTGTTGAAGTCTCGTTCTTCACAGTCAAGTTCTCCTCATTGAAGTTTCGCACTTCACAGCCCCATTCTCCTCATTGAGGTCTCGTTCCCCAATGGCCCGATCTCCTCGCTGAAGCCTCGGTCCTTACAGTCCCATTTCCTGGCAAACGTCTCGTTCTTCACAGCCCGGTTCTCCTCGCTTTAGTCTTGCTCTTCACAGCCACATCCTCCTCGCTGAAGTCTCGCTCTACACAGACCCATTCTCCGTGCTCCAGTCTAGATCTTCAAAAACGCCTTCTCCTCTCTGAAGTCTTGCTCTTCACAGCCACATTCTCCTCGCTGAATTCTCGCTCTACACAGACCCGTTCTCCTTGCTCCAGTCTAGATCTTCAAAAGCCCGTTCTCCTCTCTGAAGTTTCATTCTTCACAGCCCCGTTCTCCTTGCTGAAGTCTCGCTCTACACTGCCACGTTCTCCTTGCTGACGACTCGCTCTTCACATTCCCATTCCCCTTGCTGAAGTCTCGCTCTTCATAGCCCCATTTTCCTTGCTGAAGTCTCGCGCTACGCTGCCACCTTCTCCTCGCTGCAGTCTCGCTCTTCACAGCCCCCATCTCCTTGCTTAATTCACGCATTTCACAGCCCAATTCTGCTCTCTGAACTTTCACTCTTCACAGGCCCTTTCTCTTCGCTGAAGTCGCATCCTACACAGCCCCATTCTCCTTGCTGAAGTCTTTCTCTTCACAGTCCCGTTCTCCTCTCTGAAGTGTCGCTGTTCACAGCCCCATTCTCCTCACTGAAGGCTCGTTCTTGACAGCCTTGTTCTCCTCGTTGAAGTCTCGCTGTTCACAGTCCCGTTCTCCTCACTGAATTTTCACTCTTAACAGTCACATTCTCCTCGCTGATGTTTTGCTCTCACAGCCCCGTTCACCTAATGAAGTCTCGCTCTTCAGAGTCCCATTCTCCTCCCTGAAGTCTCGCTCTTCAGAGTCCCACTCTCCTCACTGAAGACTCGCAGTTCAGAGTCCCGTTCTCCTTGTTGAAGTCTCGCACTTCACAGTGACATTCTCCTTGTTGAGGTCTCGTTCTTCACAAGCACGTTCTTCTCGATGAAGACTCGCTTTTCACAGCTCCATTCTCCTTGTTGAAGTCTTGCTCTTCACAGCCATGTTCTCTTCGTTGAAGTCTCGCTCTTTACAGCCATGTTCCCCTTGCTGAAGTCTCGGTCTTTACAGCCACGTTCTCCTCACTGAGGTCTCGCTCTTCACAGCCCCATTCTCCTCACTGAAACTTCCCTCTTCACAGCCCGATTCTCTTCGCTGAAGTCTCGCTCTACACAGACCCATTCTCCTTGCTGCAGGCTAGATCTTCACAGTTCCGTTCTCCTCATTGAAGTCTCGCTCTCCACTGGCCCGATATCCTCATTGAAGCCTCCTTCCTTAAAGTCCCGTTCTCCGTGATGACGTCTCGCTCTTCACAGCCCCGTTCTCCTCACTGAAGACTCGGTCTTCACAGCCCCGTTCTCCTCACTGAAGTCTCGCTCTTCACAGCCCCATTCTCTTCGCTGAGGTGTCACTCTACACAGACCCGTTCTCCTTGCTCCAGTCTAGATCTTCAAAAGCCCGTTCTCCTCTCTGAAGTTTCTCTCTTCACAGCCCCATTCTCCTTGATGAAGTCTTGCTCTACACTGCCACGTTCTCCTTGCTGAAGTCTCGCTCTTCACAGTCCCGTTCCCCTCGCTGAAGTTTCGCTCTGCATAGCCCCATTCTCCTCACTGAAGTCTCGCTCTTCACAGAACCTTCTCCTTGCTGGAGTCTCGCAATTCACAGCCCAATTCTGCTCTCTGATCTTTCACTCTTCACATGCCCATTCTCTTCGCTGAAGTTGCGTTCTACACAGCCCCATTCTCCTTGCTGAAGTCTCGCTCTTCACAGCCCCTTTCTCCTCACTGAAGTCTTGATCTTCAGAGTCCCATTCTCCTCACTGAAGCCTGGCACTTCTCAGCCACTTTCTCCTCGACGAAGTCTCACTCTTCAGAGCCTCATTCTCCTTGTGAAAGTCTCGCTCTTCACATTCACATTCTCCTTGTTGAAATCTCACTCTCCACAGCCCTGTTCTCCTTGTTGAAGTCTCGTTCTTCACAGTCAAGTTCTCCTCATTGAAGTTTCGCACTTCACAGCCCCATTCTCCTCATTGAGGTCTCGTTCCCCACTGGCCCGATCTCCTCGCTGAAGCCTCGCTCCTTGCAGTCCCATTTTACTTCCTAGCGTCTCGCTCTTCACAGCCCGCTTCTCCTCGCTTTAGCCTTGCTCTTCACAGCCACATCCTCCTCGCTGAAGTCTCGCTCTACACAGACCCATTCTCCTTGCTCCAGTCTAGATCTTCAAAAACGCGTTCGCCTCTCTGAAGTCTTGCTCTTCACAGCCACATCCTCCTCGCTGAAGTCTCGCTCTACACAGACCCATTTTCCTTGCTCCAGTCTAGATCCTCAAAAGCCCGTTCTCCTCTCTGAAGTTTTGCTCTTCACATTCCCTTTCCCCTTGCTGAAGTCTCGCTCTTCATAGCCCCATTCTCCTTGCTGAAGTCTCGCTCTACACTGCCTAATTCTCCTCGTTGAAGTCTCGCTGTTCACATTCCCATTCTCCTCACTGAATTTCCACTCTTCACGGTCACATTCTCCTCGCTGATGTTTTGCTCTTCACAGACCCGTTCACCTAATGAAGTCTCGCTCTTCAGCGTCCCATTCTCCTCCCTGAAGTCTCGCTCTTCAGAGTCCCACTCTCCTCACTGAAGTCTCGCAGTTCAGAGTCCCGTTCTCCTTGTTGAAGTCTCGCACTTCACAGTGACATTCTCCTTGTTGAGGTCTCGCTCTTCACAAGCATGTTCTTCTCGATGGAGCCTCGCTTTTCACAGCTCCATTCTCCTTGTTGAAGTCTTGCTCTTCACAGGCACAATCTCCTTGTTGAAGTCTCGCTCTTCAAAGTCCCGTTCTCCTCACTGAAGTCTCGGTCTTCACAGTCCTGATCTCCTTGCTGATGTTCCACTCTTCACAGCCCCATTCTCCTCACTGAAGTTTCACTCTTCACTGCCCCTTTCTCTTTGCTGAAGTCTCGCTTTACACAGACCCGTTCTCCTTGCTGCAGTCTAGATCTTCACAACCCCATTCTCCTCTCTGAAGGTTCACTCTTCACAGCCCCATTCTTTTCGCTGTAGTCTCGCTCTACACATCCCCATTCTCCTTACTGAAATCTCGCTCTTCACAACCATGTTCTCGTCGTTGAAGTCTCGCTCTTAACAGCCACGTTCTCCTTGCTGAAGTCTCGGTCTTTACAGCCACGTTCTCCTCACTGAAACTTCACTCTTCACAGCCCCATTCTCTTCGCTGAAGTCTCGCTCTACACAGACCCGTTCTCCTTGCTGCAGTCTAGATCTTCACAGTCCCGTTCTCCTCATTGAAGTTTCGCACTTCACAGCCCCGTTCTCCTCATTGAAGTCTCGCTCTCCACTGGCCCAATCTCCTCGTTGAAGCCTCGCTCCTTACAGTCCCGTTCTCCTTGCTAACGTCTCGCTCTTCACAGCCCCGTTCTCCTCGCTGAAGTCTCGGTCTTCACAGCCCCGTTCTCCTCACTGAAGTCTCGCTCTTCACAGCCCCATTCTCATCACTGAAGTGTCGCTCTACACAGACCCGTTCTCCTTGCTCCAGTCTCGATCTTCAAAAGCCCGTTCTCCTCTTTGAAGTTTCACTCTTCACATCCCCCTTCTCCTTGATGAAGTCTTGCTCTACACTGCCACGTTTTCCTTGCTGAAGACTCGCTCTTCACAGTCCCGTTCCCCTCGCTGAAGTCTCGCTCTTCATAGCCCCATTCTCCTCACTGAAGTCTCGCTCTTCACAGCCCCGTTCTCTTTGCTGATGTCTCGCTCTACACTGCCACATTCTCCTCACTGAAGTCTCGCTCTTCACAGACCCTTCTCCTTGCTGAAGTCTCGCAATTCACACCCCAATTCTGCTCTCTGATGTTTCACTCTTCACAGACCCATTCCCCTCACTGAAGGGTTGTTCTTGACAGCCTTGTTCTCCTCGTTGAAGTCTCGCTGTTCACAGTCCCGTTCTCCTCACTGAATTTTCACTCTTCACAGTCACATTCTACTCACTAATGTTATGCTCTTCACAGCCCCAATCTCGTTTGCTGAAGTGTTGCTCTTCACAGCCCCATTCACCTAATGAAGTCTCGCTCTTCAGAGTGCCATTCTCCTCGATGAAGACTCGCACTTCAGAGTCCCGTTATCCTTGTTGAAGTCTCGCACTTCACAGTCACATTCTCCTTGTTGAGGTCTCGATCTTCACAACCCTGTTCTCTTCTTTGAAGTCTCGCTATTAACAGCCATGTTCTCCTTTGCTGAAGTCTTGGTCTTTACAGCCAAATTCTCCTCACTGGGGTCTCGCTCTTCACAGCCCCATTCTCTTCGCTGAAGTCTCGCTCTGCACAGACCCATTCTCCTTGCTGTAGATCGGTCTTTACAGCCACGTTCTCCTCACTGAACTCTCGATCTTCACAGCCCCATTCTCCTCACTGAAGTTTCACTCTTCACAGCCCCATTCTCTTTGCTGAATTCTCCCTCTACACAGACCCGTTCTCCTTGCTGCAGTCTAGATCTTCACAACTCCGTTCTCCTCTCTGAAGTTTCTCTCTTCAAAGCCCCAATCTCTTCGGTGAAGTCTCGATCTACACAGCCCCATTCTCCTTACTGAAGACTCGCTCTTCACAACCATGTTCTCTTCTTTGAAGTCTCGCTCTTAACAGCCAGGTTCTCCATGCTGAAGTCTTGGTCTTTACAGCCACGTTCTCCTCGCTGAGGTCTCGCTCTTCACAGCCCCATTCTCTTCGCTGAAGTCTCACTCTACACAGACCCATTCTTCTTGCTGCAGTCTAGATCTTCACAGTCCCGTTCTCCTCATTGAGGTCTCGCTCTCCACTGGCCCGATATCCTCGTTGAAGCCTCGCTCCTTACAGTCCCGTTCTCCTTGCTAACGTCTCGCTCTTCACAGCCCCGTTCTCCTCACTGAAGTCTCGCTCTTCACAAACCCGTTCTCCTTTCTCCAGTCTAGATCTTCAAAAGCCCGTTCTCCTCTCTGAAGTTTCACTCTTCACAGCCCCATTCTCCTTGCTTCAGTCTAGATCTTCAAAAGCCCGTTCTCCTCTCTGAATTTCCGCTCTTCACAGCCCCATCCTCCTTGTTGAAGTCTCGCTCTACACTGCCACGTTCTCCTTGCTGACGACTCGCTCTTCAATTTCCCATTCCCCTTACTGATGTCTCGCTCTTCATAGCCCCATTTTCCTTGCTGAAGTCTCGCACTACATTGCCACATTCTCCTCGCTGAAGTCTCGCAATTCACAGCCCAATTCTGCTCTCTGATGTTTCACTCTTCACAGCCCCATTCTCTTCGCTGAAGTCGTGTTCTACGCAGCCCCATTCTCCTTGCTGAACTCTCACTCTCACAGTCCCGTTCTCCTCTCTGAAGTGTCGCAGTTCACAGCCCCATTCTCCTCACTGAAGGCTCATTCTTGACAGCCTTCTTCTCCTCGTTGAAGTCTCGCTGTTCACAGTCCCGTTCTCCTCACTGAAATTAACTCTTCACAGTCACATTCTCCTCGCTGAGGTTTTGCTCTTCACAGCCCCGTAAACCTAATGAAATCTCGCTCTTCAGAGTCCCATTCTCCTCCCTGAATTCTCGCTCTTCTGAGTCACACTCTCCTCGCTGAAGACTCGCAGTTCAGAGTCCCGTTCTCCTTGTTGAAGTCTCGCACCTCACAGTGAAATTCTCCTTGTTGAGGTCTCGCTCTTCACAAGCACGTTCTTCTCAATGAAGACTCGGTTTTAACAGCTCCATTCTCCTTGTTGAAGTCACGCTCTTCACAGTCACATTCTCCTTGTTGAAGTCTCGCTCTTCAAAGACCCGTTCTCCTCACTGAAGTCTCGGTCTTCACAGTCCTGATCTCCTTGCTGAAGTTCCGCTCTTCACAGCCCCATTCTCCTCACTGAAGTTTCACTCTTCACTGCCCCTTTCTCTTCGCTGAAGTCTCGCTTTACACAGACCCGTTCTCCTTGCTGCAGTCTAGATCTTCACAACCCCATTCTCCTCTCTGAAGGTTCACTCTTCACAGCCCCATTCTTTTCGCTGAATTCCCGCTCTACGCAGCCCCATTCTCCTTACTGAAGTCCCGCTCTTCACAGCCATGTTCTCTTCGTTGAAGTCTCGCTCTTAACAGCCATGTTCTCCTTGCTGAAGTCTCGCTCTTTACAGCCACGTTCTCCTCACTGAGGTCTCGCTCTTCACAGCCCCATTCTCCTCACTGAAACTTCACTCTTCACAGCCCCATTCTCTTCACTGAAGTCTCGCTCTACACAGACCCGTTCTCCTTGCTCCAGTCTAGATCTTCAAAAGCCCGTTCTCCTCACTGAAGTCTCGGTCTTCACAGCCCGTTTCTCCTCACTGATGTCTCGCTCTTCACAGCCCCATTCTCTTCGCTGAGGTGTCGCTCTACAGGGACCCGTTCTCCTTGCTCCAGTCTAGATCTTCAAAAGCCCGTTCTTCTCTCTGAAGTTTCTCTCTTCACAGCCCCATTCTCCTTGATGAAGTCTTGCTCTACACTGCCACATTCTCCTTGCTGAAGACTCGATCTTCACAGTCCCGTTCCCCGCGCTGAAGTCTCGCTCTGCATAGCCGCATTCTCCTCACTCAAGTCTCGCTCTTCACAGCCCCGTTCTCTTTGCTGATGTCTCGCTCTACACTGCCACATTCTCCTCACTGACTTCTCGCTCTTCACAGACCCTTCTCCTTGCTGGAGTCTCGCAATTCACAGCCCAATTCTGCTCTCTGATCTTTCACTCTTCACAGCCCCATTCTCTTCGCTGAAGTCGCGTTCTACACAGCCCCATTCTCCTTGCTGAAGTCTCGCTCTTCACAGCCCCTTTCTCCTCACTGAAGTCTTGATCTTCAGAGTCCCATTCTCCTCACTGAAGCCTGGCTCTTCTCAGACCCTTTCTCCTCGACGAAGTCTAACTCTTCAGAGCCCCATTCTCATTGTGAAAGTCTGGCTCTTCACATTCACGTTCTCCTTGTTGAAATCTCACTCTCCACAGCCCTGTTCTCCTTGTTGAAGTCACGTTCTTCACAGTCAAGTTCTCCTCATTGAAGTTTCGCACTCCACAGCCCCATTCTCCTCATTGAGTTCTCGTTCCCGACTGGCCCGATCTCCTCGCTGAAGCCTTGCTCCTTGCAGTCCCATTTTCCTCGCTAGCGTCTCGCTCTTCACAGCCCGCTTCTCCTCGCTTTAGTCTTGCTCTTCACAGCCACATCCTCCTCGCTGAAGTCTCGCTCAACACAGACCAATTCTCCTTGCTCCAGTCTAGATCTTCAAAAACCCGTTCTCCTCTCTGAAGTCTCGCTCTTCACAGCCACATCCTCCTCGCTGAAGTCTCGCTCTACACAGACCCATTCTCCTTGCTGCAGTCTATATCTTCAAAGTCCCGTTCTCCTCATTGAGGTCTCGCTCTCCACTGGCCTGATCTCCTCGTTAAAGCCTCGCTCCTTACAGTCCCGTTCTCCTTGCTAACGTCTCGCTCTTCACTGCCATGTTCTCCTTGCTGACGACTCGCTCTACACTGCCACATTCTCCTCGCTGAAGTCTCACTTTTCACAGCGCCCTTCTCCTTGTTGAAGTCTCGCAATTCACGGCCCAATTCTGCTCTCTGATCTTTCACTCTTCACAGCCCCTTTCTCTTCGCTGAAGTCGCGTCCTACACAGCCCCATTCTTCTTGCTGAAGTCTCGCTCTTCACAGTCCCGTTCTCCTCTCTGAAGTTTCGCTGTTCACAGCCCCATTTTCCTCACTGAAGGCTCGTTCTTGACAGCCTTGTTCTCCTCGTTGAAGTCTCGCTGTTCACAGTCCCATTCTCCTCACTGAATTTCCACTCTTCACAGTCACATTCTCCTCGCTGATGTTTTGCTCTCACAGCCCCGTTCACCTAATGAAGTCTCGCTCTTCAGAGTCCCAATCTCCTCCCTGAAGTCTCGCTCTTCAGAGTCCCACTCTCCTCGCTGAAGACTCACAGTTCAGAGTTCCGTTCTCCTTGTTGAAGTCTTGCACTTCACAGTGACATTCTCCTTGTTGAGGTCTCGTTCTTCACAAGCACGTTCTTCTCGATGAAGACTCGCGTTTCACAGCTCCATTCTCCTTGTTGAAGTCTCGCTCTTCACAGTCCCATTCCCCTTACTGATGTCTCGCTCTTCATAGCCCCATTTTCCTTGCTGAAGTCTCGCACTACATTGCCACATTCTCCTCGCTGAAGTCTCGCAATTCACAGCCCAATTCTGCTCTCTGATGTTTCACTCTTCACAGCCCCATTCTCTTCGCTGAAGTCGTGTTCTACGCAGCCCCATTCTCCTTGCTGAACTCTCACTCTCACAGTCCCGTTCTCCTCTCTGAAGTGTCGCAGTTCACAGCCCCATTCTCCTCACTGAAGGCTCATTCTTGACAGCCTTCTTCTCCTCGTTGAAGTCTCGCTGTTCACAGTCCCGTTCTCCTCACTGAAATTAACTCTTCACAGTCACATTCTCCTCGCTGAGGTTTTGCTCTTCACAGCCCCGTAAACCTAATGAAGTCTCGCTCTTCAGAGTCCCATTCTCCTCCCTGAATTCTCGCTCTTCTGAGTCACACTCTCCTCGCTGAAGACTCGCAGTTCAGAGTCCCGTTCTCCTTGTTGAAGTCTCGCACCTCACAGTGAAATTCTCCTTGTTGAGGTCTAGCTCTTCACAAGCACGTTCTTCTCAATGAAGACTCGGTTTTAACAGCTCCATTCTCCTTGTTGAAGTCACGCTCTTCACAGTCACATTCTCCTTGTTGAAGTCTCGCTCTTCAAAGACCCGTTCTCCTCACTGAAGTCTCGGTCTTCACAGTCCTGATCTCCTTGCTGAAGTTCCGCTCTTCACAGCCCCATTCTCCTCACTGAAGTTTCACTCTTCACTGCCCCTTTCTCTTCGCTGAAGTCTCGCTTTACACAGACCCGTTCTCCTTGCTGCAGTCTAGATCTTCACAACCCCATTCTCCTCTCTGAAGGTTCACTCTTCACAGCCCCATTCTTTTCGCTGAATTCCCGCTCTACGCAGCCCCATTCTCCTTACTGAAGTCTCGCTCTTCACAGCCATGTTCTCTTCGTTGAAGTCTCGCTCTTAACAGCCATGTTCTCCTTGCTGAAGTCTCTGTCTTTACAGCCATGTTCTCCTCACTGAGGTCTCGCTCTTCACAGCCCCATTCTCCTCACTGAAACTTCACTCTTCACAGCCCCATTCTCTTCACTGAAGTCTCGCTCTACACAGACCCGTTCTCCTTGCTCCAGTCTAGATCTTCAAAAGCCCGTTCTCCTCACTGAAGTCTCGGTCTTCACAGCCCGTTTCTCCTCACTGATGTCTCGCTCTTCACAGCCCCATTCTCTTCGCTGAGGTGTCGCTCTACAGGGACCCGTTCTCCTTGCTCCAGTCTAGATCTTTAAAAGCCCGTTCTTCTCTCTGAAGTTTCTCTCTTCACAGCCCCATTCTCCTTGATGAAGTCTTGCTCTACACTGCCACATTCTCCTTGCTGAAGACTCGATCTTCACAGTCCCGTTCCCCGTGCTGAAGTCTCGCTCTGCATAGCCGCATTCTCCTCACTCAAGTCTCGCTCTTCACAGCCCCGTTCTCTTTGCTGATGTCTCGCTCTACACTGCCACATTCTCCTCACTGAAGTCTCGCTCTTCACAGACCGTTCTCCTTGCTGGAGTCTCGCAATTCACAGCCCAATTCTGCTCTCTGATCTTTCACTCTTCACAGCCCCATTCTCTTCGCTGAAGTCGCGTTCTACACAGCCCCATTCTCCTTGCTGAAGTCTCGCTCTTCACAGCCCCTTTCTCCTCACTGAAGTCTTGATCTTCAGAGTCCCATTCTCCTCACTGAAGCCTGGCTCTTCTCAGCCCCTTTCTCCTCGACGAAGTCTAACTCTTCAGAGCCCCATTCTCATTGTGAAAGTCTGGCTCTTCACATTCACGTTCTCCTTGTTGAAATCTCACTCTCCACAGCCCTGTTCTCCTTGTTGAAGTCTCGTTCTTCACAGTCAAGTTCTCCTCATTGAAGTTTCGCACTTCACAGCCCCATTCTCCTCATTGAGGTCTCGTTCCCCACTGGCCCGATCTCCTCGCTGAAGAATTGCTCCTTGCAGTCCCATTTTCCTCGCTAGCGTCTCGCTCTTCACAGCCCGCTTCTCCTCACTTTAGTCTTGCTCTTCACAGCCACATCCTCCTCGCTGAAGTCTCGCTCAACACAGACCCATTCTCCTTGCTCCAGTCTAGATCTTCAAAAACCCGTTCTCCTCTCTGAAGTTTCGCTCTTCACAGCCACATCCTCCTCGCTGAAGTCTCGGTCTACACAGACCCGTTCTCTTTGCTCCAGTCTAGATCTTCAAAAGCCCGTTCTCCTCTCTGAAGTTTCGCTCTTCACAGCCCCATTCTCTTTGCTGAAGTCTCGCACTACACTTCCACGTTCTCCTTGCTGACAACTCGCTCTTCACATTCCCATTCCCCTTGCTGAAGTCTCGCTCTTCATAGCCCCATTCTCCTCGTTGAAGTCTCGCTGTTCACAGTCCCGTTCTCCTCACTGAAATTTCACTCTTCACAGTCACATTTTCCTCGCTGATGTTTTGCTCTTCACAGACCCGTTCACCTAATCAAGTCTCGCTCTTCAGAGTCCCATTCTCCTCCCTGAAGTCTCGCTCTTCAGAGTCCCACTCTCCTCACTGAAGACTCGCAGTTCAGATTCCCGTTCTCCTTGTTGAAGTCTCGCACTTCACAGTGACATTCTCCTTGTTGTGGTCTCGCTCTTCACAAGCACATTCTTCTCCATGGAGCCTCGCTTTTCACAGCTCCATTCTCCTTGTTGAAGTCTCGCTCTTCACAGGCACAATCTCCTTGTTGAAGTCTCGCTCTTCAAAGTCCCGTTCTCCTCACTGAAGTCTCGGTCTTCACAGTCCTGATCTCCTTGCTGATGTTCCACCCTTCACAGCCCCATTCTCCTCACTGAAGTTTCACTCGTCACTGCCCCTTTCTCTTCGCTGAAGTCTCGCTTTACAAAGACCCGTTCTCCTTGCTGCAGTCTAGATCTTCACAACCCCATTCTCCTCTCTGAAGGTTCACTCTTCACAGCCCCATTCTTTTCTCTGCAGTCTCGCTCTACACAGCCCCATTCTCCTTACTGCAATCTCACTCTTCACAACCATATTCTCGTCATTGAATTCTCGCTCTTAACAGCCATGTTCTCCTTGCTGAAGTCTCGGTCTTTACAGCCACGTTTTCCTCACTGATATCTCGCTCTTCACAGCCCCATTCTCCTCACTGAAACTTCACTCTTCACAGCCCCATTCTCTTCGCTGAAGTCTCGCTATACACAGACCCTTTCTCCTTGCTGCAGTCTTGATCTACACAGTCCCGTTCTCCTCATTGAAGTTTCGCAATTCACAGCCCCGTTCTCCTCATTGAAGTCTCGCTCTCCACTGGCCCAATCTCCTCATTGAAGCCTCGCTCCTTACAGTCCCGTTCTCCTTGCTCACTTCTCGTACTTCACAGCCCTGTTCTCCTCACTGAAGTCTCGGTCTTCACAGACCCGTTCTCCTCTCTGAAGTCTCGCTCTTCACAGCCCCATTCTCTTCACTGAAGTGTCGCTCTACACAGACCCGTTCCCCTTGCTCCAGTCTAGATCTTCAAAAGCCCGTTCTCCTCTCTGAAGTTTCACTCTTCACATCCCCCTTCTCCTTGATGAAGTCTTGCTCTACACTGCCACGTTCTCCTTGCTGAAGACTTGCTCTTCACAGTCCCGTTCCCCTCGCTGAACTCTCGCTCTTCATAGCCCCATTCTCCTCACTGAGGTCTCGCTCTTCACAGCCCCGTTCTCTTTGCTGATGTCTCGCTCTACACTGCCACATTCTCCTCACTGAAGTCTCGCTCTTCACAGACCCTTCTCCTTGCTGAAGTCTCGCAAATCACACCCCAATTCTGCTCTCTGATGTTTCACTCTTCACAGACCCATTCTCTTCGCTGAAGTCGCGTTCTACACAGTCCCTTTCTCCTCTCTGAAGTGTCGTTCTTCACAGCTCCATTCTCCTCACTGAAGGCTCGTTCTTGACAGCCTTGTTCTCCTCGTTGAAGTCTCGCTGTTCACAGTCCCGTTCTCCTCACTGAGTTTTCACTCTTCACAGTCACATTCTCCTCGCTGATGTTTTGCTCTTCACAGCCCCAATCTCGTTTGCTGAACTCTTGCTCTTTTCAGCCCTGTTCACCTAATGAAGTCTCGCACTTCAGAGTGCCATTCTCCTCGATGAAGACTCGCACTTCAGAGTCCCGTTATCCTTGTTGAAGTCTCGCACTTCACAGTCACGTTCTCCTTGTTGAGGTCTCGCTCTTCACAATCACATTCTACTCGATGATGTCTCGCTCTTCACAGCCCCATTCTCTTCGATGAAGATTCGCACTTCAGAGTCCCGTTATCCTTGTTGATGTCTTGCACTTCACAGTCTCGTTCTCCTCACAGAAGTCTCGGTCTTCACAGTCCTGTTCTCCTTCTGAAGTCCCGCTCTTCACATCACCATTCTCCTCGCTGAAGTCTCGCTCAAAATAGCCATGTTCTCCATGCTGTAGTCTCGGTCTTTACAGCCCCATTCTCTTCGCTGAGGTGTCACTCTACACAGACCCGTTCTCCTTGCTCCAGTCTAGATCTTCAAAAGCCCGTTCACCTCTCTGAAGTTTATCTCTTCACAGCCCCATTCTCCTTGATGAAGTCTCCCTCTACACTGCCACGTTCTCCTTGCTGAAGACTCGCTCTTCACAGTCCCGTTCCCCTCGCTGAAGTTTCGCTCTGCATAGCCCCATTCTCCTCACTGAAGTCTCGCACTTCACAGCCCCGTTCTCTTTGCTGATGTCTCGCTCTACACTGCCACATTCTCCTCACTGAAGTCTCGCTCTTCACAGACCCTTCTCCTTGCTGGAGTCTCGCAATTCACAGCCCAATTCTGCTCTCTAATCTTTCACTCTTCACATGCCCATTCTCTTCGCTGAAGTCGCGTTCTACACAGCCCCATTCTCCTTGCTGAAGTCTCGCTCTTCACAGCCCCTTTCACCTCACTGAAGTCTTGATCTTCAGAGTCCCATTCTCCTCACTGAAGCCTGGCTCTTCTCAGCCCCTTTCTCCTCGACGAAGTCTCACTCTTCAGAGCCCCATTCTCCTTGTGAAAGTCTCGCTCTTCACATTCACATTCTCCTTCTTGAAATCTCACTCTCCACAGCCCTGTTCTCCTTGTTGAAGTCTCGTTCTTCACAGTCAAGTTCTCCTCATTGAAGTTTCGCACTTCACAGCCCCATTCTCCTCATTGAGGTCTCGTTCCCCACTGGCCCGATCTCCTCGCTGAAGCTTCGCTCCTTGCAGTCCCATTTTACTCGCTAGCGTCTCGCTCTTCACAGCCCGCTTCTCCTCGCTTTAGCCTTGCTCTTCACAGCCACATCCTCCTCGCTGAATTCTCGCTCTACACAAACCCATTCTCCTTGCGCCAGTCTAGATCTTCAAAAACGCGTTCTCCTCTCTGAAGTCTTGCTCTTCACAGCCACATCCTCCTCGCTGAAGTCTCGCTCTACACAGACCCGTTCTCCTTGCTCCAGTCTAGATCCTCAAAAGCCCGTTCTCCTCTCTGAAGTTTCGCTCTTCACATTCCCATTCCCCTTGCTGAAGTCTCGCTCTTCATAGCCCCATTCTCCTTGCTGAAGTCTCGCTCTACACTGCCACATTCTCCTCATTGAAGTCTCGCTGTTCACATTCCCGTTCTCCTCACTGAAATTTAATTCTTCACAGTCACATTCTCCTCGCTGATGTTTTGCTCTTCACAGACCCGTTCACCTAATGAAGTCTCGCTCTTCAGAGTCCCATTCTCCTCCCTGAAGTCTCGCTCTTCAGAGTCCCACTCTCCTCACTGAAGACTCGCAGTTCAGTGTCCCGTTCTCCTTGTTGAAGTCTCGCACTTCACAGTGACATTCTCCTTGTTGAGGTCTCGCTCTTCACAAGCACGTTCTTCTCAATGGAGCCTCGCTTTTCACAGCTCCATTCTCCTTGTTGAAGTCTCGCTCTTCACAGGCACAATCTCCTTCTTGAAGTCTCGCTCTTCAAAGTCCCGTTCTCCTCACTGAAGTCTCGGTCTTCACAGTCCTGATCTCCTTGCTGATGTTCCACTCTTCACAGCCCCATTCTCCTCACTGAAGTTTCACTCTTCACTGCCCCTTTCTCTTTGCTGAAGTCTCGCTTTACACAGACCCATTCTCCTTGCTGCAGTCTAGATCTTCACAACCCCATTCTCCTCTCTGAAGGTTCACTCTTCACAGCCCCATTCTTTTCGCTGCAGTCCCGCTCTACACAGCCCCATACTCCTTACTGAAATCTCGCTCTTCACAACCATGTTCTCGTCGTTGAAGTCTCGCTCTTAACAGCCATGTTCTCCTTGCTGAAGTCTCGGTCTTTACAGCCACGTTCTCCTCACTGAAGTCTCGCTCTTCAGAGCCCCATTCTCCTCACTGAAACTTCACTCTTCACAGCCCCATTCTCTTCACTGAAGTCTCGCTCTAGAGGAGACTTTAGTCTTGCTCTTCACAGCTACATCCTCCTCGCTGAAGTCTCGCTGTACACAAACCCATTCTCCTTGCTCCAGTCTAGATCTTCAAAAACCCGTTCTCCTCTCTGAAGTCTCGCCCTTCACAGCCACATCCTCCTCGCTGAAGTCTCGCTCTACACAGACCCGTTCTCCTTGATCCAGTCTAGATCTTCACAAGCCCGTTCTCCTCTCTGAAGTTTCACTCTTCACAGCCCCATTCTCCTTGCTGAAGTCTCGTTCTACACTGCCACGTTCTCCTTGCTGACGACTCGCTCTTCACATTCCCATTCCCCTTGCTGAAGTCTCGCTCTTCATAGCCTGATTCTCCTTGCTGAAGTCTCGCTCTACACTGCCACATTCTCCTTGTTGAAGTCTCGCTCTTCACAGCCGCCTTCTCCTTGCTGAAATCTCGCGATTCACAGCCCAATTCTGCTCTTTTCTTTCACTCTTCACAGCCCCATTCTCTTCTCTGAAGGCGCGTTCTACACAGCCCCATTCTCCTTCCTGAAGTCTGGCTCTTCACAGTCCCGTTCTCCTCTCTGAAGTGTCGCAGTTCACAGCCCCATTCTCCTCACTGAAGGCTCATTCTTGACAGCCTTGTTATCCTCGTTGCAGTCTCGCTGCTCACAGTCCCACTCTCCTCACTGAATTTTCACTCTTCACAGTCACATTCTCCTCGCTGATATTTTGCTCTTCACAGCACCGTTCACCTAATGAAGTCTCGCTCTTCAGAGTCCCATTCTCCTCCCTGAAGTCTCATTCTTCAGAGTCCCACTCTCCTCACTGAAGACTCGCAGTTCAGAGTCCCGTTCTCCTTGTTGAACTCTCGCACTTCACAGTGACATTCTCCTTGTGAGGTGTCGCACTTCACAAGCACATTCCTCTCGATGAAGACTCGCTTTTCACAGCTCCATTCTCCTTGTTGAAATCTCGTTCTTCACAGTCACATTCTCCTTGTTGAAGTCTCGCTCTTCAAAGTCCCGTTCTCCTCACTGAAGTCTCAATCTTCACAGTCCTGATCCCCTTGCTGAAGTTCCGCTCTTCACAGCCCCATTCTCCTCACTGAAGTTTCACTCTTCACTGCCCCTTCCTCTTCGCTGAAGTCTCGCTTTACACAGACTCGTTCTCCTTACTGCAGTCTAGATCTTCACAACCCCATTCTCCTCTCTGAAGTTTCACTCTTCACAGCCCCATTCTTTTCGCTGCAGTCTCGCTCTACACAGCCCCATTCTCCTTACCGAAGTCTCGCTCTTCACAGTCATGTTCTCGTCGTTGAAGTCTCTCTCTTAACAGCCATGTTCTCCTTGCTGAAGTCTCGGTCTTTACAGCCACGTTCTCCTCACTGAAACTTCACTCTTTACAGCCCCATTCTCTTCGCTGAAGTCTCGCTATACACAGACCCGTTCTCCATGCTGCAGTCTAGATCTTCACAGTCCCATTCTCCTCTTTGAAGTTTCACACTTCACAGCCCCGTTCTCCTCATTGAAGTCTCGCTCTCCACTGGCCCAATCTCCTCGTTGAAGCCTCGCTCCTTACAGTCCCGTTCTCCTAGCTCTTATCTTGCTCTTCACAGCCCCGTTCTCCTCACCGAAGTCTCGGTCTTCACAACCCCGTTCTCCTCACTGGTCTCGCTCTTCACAGCCCCATTCTCATCGCTGAAGTGTCACTCTGCACAGACCCGTTCTCCTTGCTCCAGTCTAGATCTTCAAAAGCCCGATGTCCTCTCTGAAGTTTCACGCTTCAAAGCCCCGTTCTCCTTGATGAAGTCTTGCTCTACACTGCCACGTTCTCCTTGCTGAAGACTCGCTCTTCACAGTCCCGTTCCCCTCACTGAACTCTCGCTCTTCATAGCCCCATTCTCCTCACTGAAGTCTCGCTCTTCACATCCCCGTTCTCTTTGCTGATGTCTCGCTCTACACTGCCACATTCCCCTCACTGAAGTCTCGCTCTTCACAGACCCTTCTCCTTGCTGAAGTCTCGCAAATCACACCTCAATTCTGCTCTCTGAACTTTCACTCTTCACAGACCCATTCTCTTCGCTGAAGTCGCGTTCTACACATTCCCTTTCTCCTCTCTGAAGTGTCGCTCTTCACAGCCCCATTCTCCTCACTGAAGGCTCGTTCTTGACAGCCTTGTTCTCCTCGTTGAAGTCTTTCTGTTCACAGTCCCGTTCTCCTCACTGAATTTTCACTCTTCACAGTCACATTCTCCTCGCTGATGTTTTGCTCTTCACAGCCCCAATCTCGTTTGCTGAAGTCTTGCTCTTCACAGCCCCGTTCACCTAATGAAGTCTCGCTCTTCAGAGTGCCATTCTTCTCGATGAAGACTCGCACTTCAGAGTCCCGTTATCCTTGTTGAAGTCTCGCACTTCACAGTCACGTTCTCCTTGTTGAGTTCTCGCTCTTCACAATCACTTTCTACTCGATGATGTCTCGCTCTTCACAGCCCCATTCTCCTCGATGAAGATTCGCACTTCAGAGTCCCATTATCCTTGTTGATGTCTTGCACTTCACAGTCTCGTTCTCCTCACTGAAGTCTCGGTCTTCACAATCCTGTTTTCCTCGCTGAAGTCCCGCTCTTCACAGCCCCATTCTCCTCGCTGGAGTCTCGCTCAAAATAGCCATGTTCTCCTTGCTGTAGTCTCGGTCTTTACAGCCACGTTCTCCTCACTGAACTCTCGATCTTCACAGCCCCATTATCCTCACTGAAGTTTCACTCTTCACAGCCCCATTCTCTTCACTGAAGCCTCGCTCTACACAGACCCATTTTCCTTGCTGAAGTCTCGATCTTCACAACCCTGTTCTCCTCACTGAAGTTTCCCTCTTCACAGCCCCATTCTCTTCGCTAAAGTCTCGCTCTACACAGCCCAATTCTCCTTGCTGAAGTCTCGCTCTACACAGACCCGTTCTCCTTGCTGGAGTCTAGATCTTCACAACCCCATTCTCCTCTCTGAAGTTTCACTCTTCACAGCCCCATTCTCTTCGCTGAAGTCTCGCTCTACACAGCCCCTTCCTCCTCGCTGAAGTCTTGATCTTCAGAGTCCCGTTCTCCTCACTGACTTCTGGCTCTTCTCAGGCCCTTTCTCCTCAACGAAGTCTCACTCTTCAGGGCCCCGTTCTCCTCGTGCAAGTCTCGCTCTTCACAGTCACATTCTCCTTGTTGAAGTCTCGCTCTCCACAGCCCTGTTCTCCTTGTTGAAGTCTCGTTCTTCACAGTCAAGTTCTCCTCATTGATGTTTCGCACTTCACAGACCCATTCTCCTCATTGAGGTCTCGTTCTCCACTGGCCCGATCTCCTCGCTGAAGCCACGCTCCTTACAGTCCCATTTTCCTCGCTAAAGTCTCGCTCTTCACAGGCCGGTTCTCCTCGCTTTAGTCTTGCTCTTCACAGCCACGTCCTCCTCGCTGAAGTCTTGCTCTACACAGACCCATTCTCCTTGCTCCAGTCTAGGTCTTCAAATGCCCGTTCTCCTCTCTGAAGTCTCGCTCTTCACAGCCCCATGCTCCTCGCTGAAGTCCCACTCTTCACTGCCCCATTCTCCTAGCTGATGTCTCGCACTTCACAGCCATGTTGTCCTTGCTGTAGTCCCGGTCTTTACAGCCACGGCCTCCTCACTGAAGTCTTGCTCTTCACAGCCCCATTCTCCTCACTGATGTTTAACTCTTCACAGACCCATTCTCTTTGCTGAAGTCTCACTCTACACAACCCCATTCTCCTTGCTGCAGTCTAGATCTTCACAACCCCGTTCTCCTCTCTGACGTTTCACTCTTCACAGCCCCATTCTCTTCGCTGAAGTCTCGCTCTACACAGCCCCATTCTATTCGCTGAAGTCTCGCTCTTAACAGCCACATTCTTCTCGCTGAACTCTCAGTCTTTACAGGCATGTTCTCCTCACTGAAGTGTTGATCTCCACAGCCCCGTTCTCATCGCTGAGGTTTCGCACTTCAGTTTCCCGTTCTCCTCACTGTAGTCTCACAGTCTCGTTTTCCTCACTGAAGTCTCTCACTTAACAGCCTCATTCTCCACATTGAGGTCTCGCTCTCCACTGGCCCGATCTCCTCACTGAAGCATCGCTCCTTACAGTCCCGTTTTCCACGCTAACGTCTCGTTCTTCACAGCCCGATTCTCCTCGCTTTAGTCTCGCTCTTCACAGCCACATCCTCCTTGCTGAAGTCTCGCTCTTCACAGTCCCGTGCTCCTCGCTGAAGTCTCGACCTTCACAGCCCTGTTCTCCTCACTGAAGTCTCGCACTTCACAGACCCATTCTCGATGCTCTAGTCTAGATATTCAAAAGCCCATGCTCCTCTCTGAAGTTTCAGTCTTCACAGCCCTATTCTCTTCTCTGTAGTCTCGCTCTACACAGCCCCATTTTCCTTGCTGAAGTCTCGTTCTTCACAGCCCCATTCTCCTCACCGAAGTCTCACTGTTCAGAATCCCATTCTCCTTGTTAAAGTCTCACTCTTCACAGTCAAGTTCTCCCTATTGAAGTCTCGCTCTTAACAGCCGCATTTTCCTTGCTGAAGACTCGGTCTTCACAGGCCCATGCTCCTCCCTTAAGTCTCACTGTTTATGGCCCCGTTTTCCTTGCTGAAGACTCGCTCTTCATGGCCCCATTCTCCTCACTGAATTCTCGGTGTTCACAGTCCCGTTCTCCGCACTGAAATCTCGCTCTTTACAGTCACGTTCTCCTTGCTGAAGTCTCCCTCTTCACAGCCCCGTTCTCCTCACTGAAGTTTCACTCTTCACAGCCCCATTTTCTTCATTGAATTCTTGCACTTCACAGCCCCGTTCTCCTTGCTGAAGTCTCACTCTACACTGCCACGTTCTCTTTGCTGAAGACCCGCTCTTCACAGTCCCATTCCCCTCGCCGAAGTCTTGCCCTTCATAGCCCCATTCTCCTGAATGAAGTTTGGCACTTCACAGCCCTGTTCTCTTTGCTGAAGTCTCGCTCCACATTGTCACATTCTCCTCGATGAAGTCTCGCTCTTCACAGCCACCTTCTCCTTGCTGAAGTCTCGCACTTCACAGCCCTATTCTCTTCGCTGAAGTCTCGCTCTACACAGACCCGTTCTCCATGCTGCAGTCTAGATTTTCACAACCCCATTCTCCTATCTGACGTTTCACTCTTCACAGCCCCATTCTCTTCGCTGAAGTCTCGCTCTACACAGCCCCATTCTATTCGCTGAAGTCTCGCTCTACACAGCCCCATTCTCCTTGCTGAAGTCTCGCTCTTCACAGTCCCGTTCTCCTCTCTGAAGTCTCACTCTTCACAGCCCCATTCTCATCACTGAAGGCTCGTTCTTGACATCCCTGTTCTCCTCATTGAAGTCTCGCTGTTCACAGTTCTGTTCTCCTCACTGATTTTTCACTCTTCACAGTCACATTCTCCTCGCTGATGTTTTGTTCTTCACAGGCCCATTCTCGTTGCTGAAGTCTTGCTCTTCATAGCCCGCTCCCCGAGTGAAGTCTCATTCTTCAGAGTCCCATTCTCCTCCATGATGTGTCACTCTTCAGAGTGCCATTCTCCTCGATGAAGACTCGCACTTCAGATTCCCGTTATCCTTGTTGAAGTCTCGCACTTCACAGTCACGTTGTCCTTGTTGAGGTCTCGCTCTTCACAGCCCCATTCTCCTCGATGAAGATTCGCACTTTAGAGTCCCGTTATCCTTGTTGAAGTCTTGCACTTCACAGTCTCGTTCTCCTCACTGAAGTCTCAGTCTTCATAGTCCTGTTCTCCTCGCTGAAGTCCCGCTCTTCACAGCCCCATTCTCCTCGCTGAAGGCTCGCTGATAATAGCCATGTGCTCCTTGCTGTAGTCTCGGTCTTTACAGCCACGTTCTCCTCACTGAAGTCTGTCTCTTCTCAGCCCCTTTCTCCTCAACGAAGTCTCACTCTTCAGAGCCCCGTTCTCCTTGTGAAAGTCTCGCTCTTCACAGTCACATTCTCCTTGTTGAAGTCTCGCTCTCCACAGCACTGTTCTCCTTGTTGAAGTCTCGTTCTTAACAATCAAGTTCTCCTCATTGAAGTTTCGCACTTCACAGACCCATTCTCCTCATTAAGGTCTCGTTCCACACTGGCCCGATCTTATCGCTGAAGCCACGTTCCTTACAGTCCCGTTTTCCTCGCTAACGTCTCACTCTTCACAGCCCATTTCTCCTCGCTTTAGTCTTGCTCTTCACAGCCACATCCTCCTCACTGAAGTCTCACTCTACACAGACCCATGCTCCTTGCTCCAGTCTAGATCATCAAAAGCCCGTTCTCCTCTCTGAAGTCTCGCTCTTCAAAGCCCCATGCTCCTCGCTGCAGGCCCACTCTTCACTGCCCCATTCTCATAGCTCATGTCTCGCACTTCACAGCCACGTTCTCCTCACTGATGTCTTGCTCTTCACAGCCCCATTCTCCTCACTGAAGATTCACTCTTCACAGCCCCATTCCCTTCGCTGAAGTCTCGCTCTACACAACACCATTCTCCTTGGTGAAGTCTCGCTCTTCACAGCCCCTTTCTCCTTGCTGAAGTCTCGATCTTCACAACCCCGTTCTCCTCACTAAAGTCTCACTCTTCACAGTCCCATTCTCTTTGCTGAAGTTTCGCTCTACACAGCCCCATTCTCCTTGCTACAGTCTAGATCTTCACAACCCCGTTCTCCTCTCTGACGTTTCACGCTTCACAGCCCCATTCTCTTCTCTGAAGTCTCGCTCTACACAGCCCCATTCTATTCGCTGAAGTCTCGCTCTTCACAGCCCCGGTCCCCTTGCTGAAGTCTCGCTCTACACAGCCCCATTCTATTCGCTGAAGTCTCGCTCTTCACAGCCCCGATCCCCTTGCTGAAGTCTCGCTCTTCACAGCCACATTCTTTTCGCTGAACTCTCAGTCTTTACAGGCATGTTCTCCTCACTGAAGTGTCGATCTCCACAGCCACGTTCTCATCGCTGAAGTTTCGCACTTCAGAGTCCCGTTCTCCTCACTGTAGTCTCACAGTCTCGTTTTCCTCACTGAAGTCTCTCACTTAACAGCCTCATTCTCCACATTGAGGTCTCGCTCTCCACTGGCCCGATCTCCTCACTGAAGCATCGCTCCTTACAGTCCCGTTTTCCACGCTAACGTCTCGTTCTTCACAGCCCGATTCTCCTCGCTTTAGTCTCGCTCTTCACAGCCACATCCTCCTTGCTGAAGTCTCGCTCTTCACAGTCCCGTGCTCCTCGCTGAAGTCTCGACCTTCACAGCCCTGTTCTCCTCACTGAAGTCTCGCACTTCACAGACCCATTCTCGATGCTCTAGTCTAGATATTCAAAAGCCCATGCTCCTCTCTGAAGTTTCAGTCTTCACAGCCCTATTCTCTTCTCTGTAGTCTCGCTCTACACAGCCCCATTTTCCTTGCTGAAGTCTCGTTCTTCACAGCCCCATTCTCCTCACCGAAGTCTCACTGTTCAGAATCCCATTCTCCTTGTTAAAGTCTCACTCTTCACAGTCAAGTTCTCCCTATTGAAGTCTCGCTCTTAACAGCCGCATTTTCCTTGCTGAAGACTCGGTCTTCACAGGCCCATGCTCCTCCCTTAAGTCTCACTGTTTATGGCCCCGTTTTCCTTGCTGAAGACTCGCTCTTCATGGCCCCATTCTCCTCACTGAATTCTCGGTGTTCACAGTCCCGTTCTCCGCACTGAAATCTCGCTCTTTACAGTCACGTTCTCCTTGCTGAAGTCTCCCTCTTCACAGCCCCGTTCTCCTCACTGAAGTTTCACTCTTCACAGCCCCATTTTCTTCATTGAATTCTCGCACTTCACAGCCCCGTTCTCCTTGCTGAAGTCTCACTCTACACTGCCACGTTCTCTTTGCTAAAGACCCGCTCTTCACAGTCCCATTCCCCTCGCCGAAGTCTTGCCCTTCATAGCCCCATTCTCCTGAATGAAGTTTGGCACTTCACAGCCCTGTTCTCTTTGCTGAAGTCTTGCTCCACATTGTCACATTCTCCTCGATGAAATCTCGCTCTTCACAGCCACCTTCTCCTTGCTGAAGTCTCGCACTTCACAGCCCTATTCTCTTCGCTGAAGTCTCGCTCTACACAGACCCGTTCTCCATGCTGCAGTCTAGATTTTCACAACCCCATTCTCCTATCTGACGTTTCACTCTTCACAGCCCCATTCTCTTCGCTGAAGTCTCGCTCTACACAGCCCCATTCTATTCGCTGAAGTCTCGCTCTACACAGCCCCATTCTCCTTGCTGAAGTCTCGCTCTTCACAGTCCCGTTCTCCTCTCTGAAGTCTCACTCTTCACAGCCCCATTCTCATCACTGAAGACTCGTTCTTGACATCCCTGTTCTCCTCATTGAAGTCTCGCTGTTCACAGTTCTGTTCTCCTCACTGATTTTTCACTCTTCACAGTCACATTCTCCTCGCTGATGTTTTGTTCTTCACAGGCCCATTCTCGTTGCTGAAGTCTTGCTCTTCATAGCCCGCTCCCCGAGTGAAGTCTCATTCTTCAGAGTCCCATTCTCCTCCATGATGTGTCGCTCTTCAGAGTGCCATTCTCCTCGATGAAGACTCGCACTTCAGATTCCCGTTATCCTTGTTGAAGTCTCGCACTTCACAGTCACGTTGTCCTTGTTGAGGTCTCGCTCTTCACAGCCCCATTCTCCTCGATGAAGATTCGCACTTTAGAGTCCCGTTATCCTTGTTGAAGTCTTGCACTTCACAGTCTCGTTCTCCTCACTGAAGTCTCAGTCTTCATAGTCCTGTTCTCCTCGCTGAAGTCCCGCTCTTCACAGCCCCATTCTCCTCACTGAAGGCTCGCTGATAATAGCCATGTGCTCCTTGCTGTAGTCTCGGTCTTTACAGCCACGTTCTCCTCACTGAAGTCTGTCTCTTCTCAGCCCCTTTCTCCTCAACGAAGTCTCACTCTTCAGAGCCCCGTTCTCCTTGTGAAAGTCTCGCTCTTCATAGTCACATTCTCCTTGTTGAAGTCTCGCTCTCCACAGCACTGTTCTCCTTGTTGAAGTCTCGTTCTTAACAATCAAGTTCTCCTCATTGAAGTTTCGCACTTCACAGACCCATTCTCCTCATTAAGGTCTCGTTCCACACTGGCCCGATCTTATCGCTGAAGCCACGTTCCTTACAGTCCCGTTTTCCTCGCTAACGTCTCACTCTTCACAGCCCATTTCTCCTCGCTTTAGTCTTGCTCTTCACAGCCACATCCTCCTCACTGAAGTCTCACTCTACACAGACCCATGCTCCTTGCTCCAGTCTAGATCATCAAAAGCCCGTTCTCCTCTCTGAAGTCTCGCTCTTCAAAGCCCCATGCTCCTCGCTGCAGGCCCACTCTTCACTGCCCCATTCTCATAGCTCATGTCTCGCACTTCACAGCCACGTTCTCCTCACTGATGTCTTGCTCTTCACAGCCCCATTCTCCTCACTGAAGATTCACTCTTCACAGCCCCATTCCCTTCGCTGAAGTCTCGCTCTATACAACACCATTCTCCTTGGTGAAGTCTCGCTCTTCACAGCCCCTTTCTCCTTGCTGAAGTCTCGATCTTCACAACCCCGTTCTCCTCACTAAAGTCTCACTCTTCACAGTCCCATTCTCTTTGCTGAAGTTTCGCTCTACACAGCCCCATTCTCCTTGCTGCAGTCTAGATCTTCACAACCCCGTTCTCCTCTCTGACGTTTCACGCTTCACAGCCCCATTCTCTTCTCTGAAGTCTCGCTCTACACAGCCCCATTCTATTCGCTGAAGTCTCGCTCTTCACAGCCCCGGTCCCCTTGCTGAAGTCTCGCTCTACACAGCCCCATTCTATTCGCTGAAGTCTCGCTCTTCACAGCCCCGATCCCCTTGCTGAAGTCTCGCTCTTCACAGCCACATTCTTTTCGCTGAACTCTCAGTCTTTACAGGCATGTTCTCCTCACTGAAGTGTCGATCTCCACAGCCACGTTCTCATCGCTGAAGTTTCGCACTTCAGAGTCCCGTTCTCCTCAATGTAGTCTCACAGTCTCGTTTTCCTCACTGAAGTCTCTCACTTAACAGCCTCATTCTCCACATTGAGGTCTCGCTCTCCACTGGCCCGATCTCCTCGCTGAAGCATCGCTCCTTACAGTCCCTGTTTCCACGCTAACGTCTCGTTCTTCACAGCGCGATTCTCCTCGCTTTAGTCTCGCTCTTCACAGCCACATCCTCCTTGCTGAAGTCTCGCTCTTCACATTCCCGTGCTCCTCGCTGAAGTCTCGATCTTCAAAGCCCTGTTCTCCTCACTGAAGTCTCGCCTTCCCAGCACCATTCCCTTTGCTGAAGTCTCGCTCTACACAGACCCATTCTCCTTGCTCTAGTCTAGATCTTCAAAAGCCCATTCTGCTCTCTGAAGTTTCACACTTCACAGCCCCATTCTCTTCACTGAAGTCTCGCTCTACACAGCCCCATTTTCCTTGCTGAAGTCTCGTTCTTCAGAGCCCCAATCTCCTCACCGAAGTCTCACTGTTCAGAACCCCATTCTCCTTGTTAAAGTCTCACTCTTCACAGTCACGTTCTCCTTGTTGAAGTCTCGCTCTTAACAGCTGTATTTTCCTTGCTGAAGTCTCGCTCTTCAAAGGCCCATTCTCCTCCCTTAAGTCTCTCTCTTTCTGGCCCCGTTTTCCTCGCTGAAGACTCGCTCTTCATGGCCCAATTCTCCTTACTGTATTCCCGGTGTTCACATTCCCGTTCTCCTTGCTGATGTCTCGAACTTCACAGCCGCATTCTCCTCACTGAAGTCTCGCTCTTTACAGTCACGTTCTCCTCGCTGAAGTCTCCCTCTTCACAGCCCCGATCTCCTCACTGAGGTTTTACTCTTCACAGCCCCATTTTCTTCATTGAATTCTCGCTCTTCACAGCCCCGTTCTCCTTGCTGAAGTCTCACTCTACACTGCCACTTTCTCCTTGCTAAAGACTCGCTCTTCACAGTCCCGTTCCCATCGCTGAAGTCCTGCTCTTCATGGCCCGATTCTCCTCACTGAAGTCTTGCTCTTCACATCCCCTTTCTGTTTGTTGAAGTCTCGCTCTTCACAGTCCCGTTCTCCTCACTGAAATCTCACTCTTTACAGGCACTTTCTCCTTGCTGAATTCTCGCTCTTCACAGCCCCGTACTCCTCGCTGAAGTCTCACTTTTCACAGCCCCATTTTCCTCACTGAGTTCTCAGGGTTCACAGTCCCATTCTCCTCACTGAGGTCTCGCTCTTCACAGTCCTGTTCTCCTCGCTGAAGTTTTGCTCTTCAGAGCCCCATTATCCTCAATGAAGTCTTGCTCTTCACGTCCCCGATCTGCTTGTTGAAGTCTTGCTCTTCACAGTCCCATTCTCCTCACTGCAGTTTCAAGCTTCACAGTCCTGTTCTCCTCACTGAAGTCTCGCTCTTTACAGTCACGTTCTCCTTGCTGAAGTCTCGCTCCTCACAGCCCCGTTCTCCTCGCTGAAGTCTCCCTCTTCATAGCCCCGATCTCCTCACTGAGGTTTTACTCTTCGCAGTCCCATTTTCTTCATTGAATTCTCGGTCTTCACTGCCCCATTCTCCATGCTGAAGTCTCATTCTACACTGCCACGTTCTCCTTGCTGAAGACTCGCTCTTCACAGTCCCGTTCCCCTGGCTGAAGTCCTGATCTTCATGGCCTGATTCTCCTCACTGAAGTCTTGCTCTTCACATCCCCGTCCTGCTTGTTGAAGTGTCGCTCTTCACAGTCCCATTCTCCTCACTGTAGTCTCAGTCTTCACAGTCCTGTTCTCCTCGCTGAAGTCCCGCTCTTCACAGCCCCATTCTCCTCGCTGAAGGCTCGCTCAAAATAGCCATGTTCTCCTTGCTGTATTCTCGGTCTTTACAGCCACGTTCTCCTCACTGAAGTCTCGATCTTCACAGCCCCGTTCTCCTCACTGACGTTTCACTCTTCACAGACCCATTCTCTTCGCTGAAGTCTCGCTCTACACAGACCCGTTCTCCTTGCTGCAGTCTAGATCTTCACAACTCCGTTCTTCTCACGGAGTTTTCCCTTTTCACAGCCCCATTCTCTTCGCTAAAAACTCGCTCTACACAGCCCCATTCTCCTTGCTGAAGTCTCGCTCTACACAGACCCGTTCTCCTTGCTGCAGTCCAGATCTTCACAAACCCGTTCTCCTTTCTAAAGTTTCAATCTTCACAGCCCCATTCTCTTCACTGAAGTCTCGCTCTACACAACCCCATTCTCTTCGCTGAATTCTCGCTCTACACAGAACCGTTCTCCTTGCTGGAGTCTAGATCTTCACAACCCCGTTCTCCTCTCTGAAGTTTCACACTTCACAGCCCCATTCTCTTCGCTGAAGTCTCGCTCTACACAGCCCCATTCTCCTTGCTGAAGTCTCACTCTTCAGAGCCCCTTTCTCCTCGCTGAAGTCTTGATCTTCAGAGTCCTGTTCTCCTCACTGAAGTCTGACTCTTCTCAGCCCCATTCTCCTCAACGAAGTTTCACTCTTCAGAGCCCCGTTCTCATTGTGAAAGTCTCGCTCTTCACAGTCACATTCTCCTTGTTGAAGTCTCGCTCTCCACAGCACTGTTCTCCTTGTTAAAGTCTCGTTCTTCACAATCAAGTTCTCCTCATTGAAGTTTCGCACTTCACAGACCCATTCTCCACATTGAGGGCTCGTTCTGCACTGGCCCGATCTCCTCGCTGAAGCCACGTTCCTTACAGTCCCGTTTTCCTCGCTAACGTCTCGCTCTTCACAGCCCATTTCTCCTCGCTTTAGTCTTGCTCTTCACAGCCACATCCTCCTCGCTGAAGTCTCGCTCTACACAGACCCATTCTCCTTGCTCCAGTCTAGATCATCAAATGCCCGTTCTCCTCTCTGACGTCTCGCTCTTCATAGCCCCATGATCCTCGCTGCAGGCCCACTCTTCACTGCCCCATTCTCATAGCTGATGTCTCGCCCTTCACAGCCATGTTCTCCTTGCTGTAGTCTCGGTCTTCACATCCCCTTTCTCCTTGCTGAAGTCTCGATCTTCACAAACCTGTTCTCCTCACTAAAGTTTCACTCTTCACAGCCCCATTCTCTTCGCAGAAGTCTCGCCCTACACAGACCCATTATCCTTGCTGAAGTCTCACTCTACACAGACCCGTTCTCCTTGCTGCAGTCTAGATCTTCACAACCCCGTTCTCCTCTCTGAAGTTTCACTCTTCACAGCCCCATTCTCTTCGCTAAAGTTTCGCTCTACACAGCCCCATTCTCCTTGCTGCAGTCTTGATCTTCACAACCCCGTTCTCCTCTCTGACGTTTCACACTTCACAGCCCCATTCTCTTCTCTGAAGTCTCGCTCCACACAGCAACATTCTATTCGCTGAAGTCTCGCTCTTCACAGCCCCGGTCCCCTTGCTGATGTCTCGCTCTTCAAAGCTACATTCTTTTCGCTGAACTCTCAGTCTTTACAGGCATGTACTCCTCACTGAAGTGTCGATCTCCACAGCCCCGTTCTCATCACTGAAGTCTCGCGCTTCAGAGACCCGTTCTCCTCACTGTAGTCTCACAGTCTCGTTTTCCTCACTGAAGTCTCTCACTTAACAGCCTCATTCTCCACATTGAGGTCTCGCTCTCCACTGGCCCGATCTCCTCGCTGAAGCATTGCTCCTTACGGTCCCGTTTTCCACGCTATCGTCTCGTTCTTCACAGCCCGATTCTCCTCGCTTTAGTCTCGCTCTTCACAGCCACATCCTGCTTGCTGAAGTCTCGCTCTTCACAGTCCCGTGCTCCTCGCTGAAGTCTCGATCTTCAAAGCCCTGTTCTCCTCACTGAAGTCTCGCTCTTCCTAGCACCATTCTCTTTGCTGAAGTCTCGTTCTACACATTCCCATTCTCCTTGCTCTAGTCTAGATCTTCAAAAGCCCATTCTGCTCTCTGAAGTTTCACTCTTCACAGCCCCATTCTCTTCGCTGAAGTCTCGTTCTACACAGCCCCATTTTCCTTGCTGAAGTCTCGTTCTTCAGAGCCCCATTCTCCTCACCAAAGTCTTGCTGTTCAGAACCCCATTCTCCTTGTTAAATTCTCACTCTTCACAGTCACGTTCTCCTTGTTGAAGTCTCGCTCTTAACAGCTGTATTTTCCTTGCTGAAGTCTCGATCTTCATAGACGCATTCTCCTCCCTTAAGTCTCTCTCTTTATGGCCCCGTTTTCCTCGCTGAAGACATGCTCTTAATGGCCCCATTCTCCTCACTGAATTCCCGGTGTTCACAGTCCCGTTCTCCTTGCTGACGTCTCGAACTTCACAGCCGCATTCTCCTCACTGAAGTCTCACTCTTCACAGTCCTGTTCACCTCGCTGAAGTCTCGCTCTTCATGGCCCCATTCTCCTCGCTGAAGTCTCGCTTTTCACGGCCCCATTCTCCTCACTGAATTCTCAGGGTTCACAGTCCCATTCTCCTCACTGAGGTCTTGCTCTTCACAGTCCCGTTCTCCTTCCTGAAGTTTTGCCCTTCAGAGCCCCATTTTGCTCAATGAAGTCTTGCTCTTCACATCTCCGATCTGCTTGTTGAAGCCTCGGTCTTCACGGCCCCATTCTCCTCGCTGAAGTCTCCCTCTTCACAGCCCCAATCTCCTCACTCAGGTTTTACTCTACACTGCCCCATTTTCTTCATTGAATTCTCGGTCTTCACAGCCCCATTCTCCATGCTGAAGTCTCACTCTACACTGCCGCGTTCTCCTTGCTGAAGACTCGCTCTTCACAGTCCCGTTCTCCTTGACGTAGTCTCACACTACAGAACCCCGTTCTCCTTGTGAATGTCTCACTCTTCAAAGTCAAGTTCTCCTCATTGAAGTTTTGCACTTCACAGACCCATTCTCCTCATTGAGGTCTCGTTCTCCACTGGCCCGATCTCCTCGCTGAAGCCACGTTCCTTACAGTCCCGTTTTCCTCGCTTTTCACAGCCCATTTCTCCTCGCTTTAGTCTTGCTCTTCACAGGGACATCCTCCTCGCTGAAGTCTCGCTCTACACAGACCAATTCTCCTTGCTCCAGTCTAGATCATCAAAAGCCCGTTCTCCTCTCTGAAGTCTCGCTCTTCATAGCCCCATGCTCCTCACTGCAGGCCCACTCTTCACTGCCCCATTCTCATAGCTGATGTCTCGCACATCAAGCCATGTTCTCCTTGCTGTAGTCTCGGTCTTTACAGCCACGTTCTCCTCACTGATGTCTTGCTCTTCACAGCCCCATTCTCCTCACTGAAGATTCACTCTTCACAGACCCATTCTCTTCGCTGAAGTCTCGCTCTACACAACACCATTCTCCTTGGTGAAGTCTCGCTCTTCACAGCCCCTTTCTCCTTGCTGAAATCTCGATCTTCACAACCCTGTTCTCCTCACTAAAGTTTCACTCTTCACAGCCCCATTCTCTTCGCAGAAGTCTCGCCCTACACAGCCCCATTATCCTTGCTGAAGTCTCACTCTACACAGACCCGTTCTCCTTGCTGCAGTCTAGATCTTCAAAACCCCGTTCTCCTCTCTGAAGTTTCACTCTTCACAGCCCCATTCTCTTCACTGAAGTTTCGCTCTACACAGCCCCATTCTCTTCGCTGAAGTCTCACTCTACACAGACCCATTCTCCTTGCTGCAGTCTAGATCTTCACAACCCCGTTCTCCTCTCTGATGTTTCACACTTCACAGCCCCATTCTCTTCTCTGAAGTCTCGCTCTACACAGCAACATTCTATTCGCTGAAGTCTCGCTCTTCACAGCCCCGGTCCCCTTGCTGAAGTCTCGCTCTTCACAGCCACATTCTTCTCGCTGAACTCTCAGTCTTTACAGGCATGTTCTCCTCACTGAAGTGTCGATCTCCACAGCCCCGTTCTCATCGCTGAAGTTTCGCACTTCAGTTTCCCGTTCTCCTCACTGTAGTCTCACAGTCTCGTTTTCCTCACTGAAGTCTCTCACTTAACAGCCTCATTCTCCACATTGAGGTCTCGCTCTCCACTGGCCCGATCTCCTCGCTGAAGCATCGCTCCTTACAGTCCCGGTTTCCACGCTAACGTCTCGTTCTTCACAGCCCGATTCTCCTCGCTTTAGTCTCGCTCTTCACAGTCCCGTGCTCCTCGCTGAAGTCTCGATCTTCAAAGCCCTGTTCTCCTCACTGAAGTCTCGCTCTTCCCAGCCCCATTCTCTTTGCTGAACTCGCGCTCTACACAGACCCATTCTCCTTGCTCTAGTCTAGATCTTCAAAAGCCCATTCTGCTCTCCGAAGTTTCACTCTTCACAGCCCCATTCTCTTCGCTGAAGTCTCGCTCTACACAGCCCCATTTTCCTTGCTGAAGTCTCGTTCTTCAGAGCCCCATTCTCCTCGCCGAAGTCTCGCTGTTCAGAACCCCATTCTCCTTGTTAAAGTCTCACTCTTCACAGTCACGTTCTCCTTGTTGAAGGCTCGCTCTTAACAGCTGTATTTTCCTTGCTGAAGTCTCGCTCTACAAAGGCCCATTCTCCTTCCTTAAGTCTCTCTCTTTATGGCCCCGTTTTCCCCACTGAAGACACGTTCTTCATGGTCCCATTCTCCTCACTGAATTCCCATTGTTCACAGTTCCGTTCTCCTTGCTGACGTCTTGAACTTCACAGCCGCATTCTCCTCGCTGAAGTCTCACTCTTCACAGTCCTGTTCACCTCGCTGAAGTCTCGCTCTTCATGGCCCCATTCTCCTCGCTGAAGTCTCGCTTTTCACGGCCTTATTCTCCTCACTAAATTCTCAGGGTTCACAGTCCCATTCTCCTCACTGAGGTCTTGCTCTTCACAGTCCCGTTCTCCTTGCTGACGTTTTGCCCTTCAGAGCCCCATTTTGCTCAATGAAGTCTTGCTCTTCACATCCCCGATCTACTTGTTGAAGTCTCGCTCTTCACAGTCCCGTTCTCCTCACTGAAGTTTCAAGCTTCACAGTCCTGTTCTCCTCGCTGAAGTCTCGCTCTTCACAGCCCCGTTCTCCTCGCTGAAGTCTCCCTCTTCACAGCCCCGATCTCCTCACGGAGATTTTACTCTTCACAGCACCATTTTCTTCATTGAATTCTCGGTCTTCACAGCCTCATTCTCCATGCTGAAGTCTCACTCTACACTGCCACGTTCTCCTTGCTGAAGACTCGCTCTTCACAGTCCCGTTCCCCTCGCTGAAGTCCTGCTCTTCATGGCCCGATTCTCCTCACTGAAGTCTTGCTCTTCACATCCCTGTTCTGCTTGTTGAAGTCTCGCTCTTCACATTCCCGTTCTCCTCACTGAAGTTTCAAGATTCACTGTCCCGTTCGCCTCACTGAAACCTCACTCTTTACAGTCACGTTCTCCTTGTGGAATTCTCGCTCTTCACAGCCCCGTTCTCCTCGCTGAAGTCTCCCTCTTCACAGCCCGGTTCTCCTCACTGAAGTTTCACACTTCACAGCCCCATTTTCTTCGTTGAATTCTCGCGCTTCACAGCCCCGTTCTCCTTGCTGAAGTCTTACACTACACTGTCACGTTCTCTTTGCTGAAGACTCGCTGTTCACAGTCCCGTTCCCCTCGCTGAAGTCATGCTCTTCATAGCCCCATTCTCCTCACTGAAGTCTCACACTTCAGAGCCCTGTTCTCTTTGCTGAAGTCTCACACACACTGCCACGTTCTCCTCGCTGAAGTCTCGCTCTTCACAGCCCCCTTCTCCTGGCTGAAGTCTCACACTACACAGCCCAATTCTGCTCACTGATGTTTCACTCTTCACAGCCCCATTCTCTTCGCTGAAGTCTCGCTCTACGCAGCCCCATTCTCCATGTTGAAGTCTCGCACTTCACAGTCACATTCACCTTGTTGAGGGCTCGCTCTTCACAATCACGTTCTCTTCGATGAAGTATTGCTCTTCACAGCCCCATTCTCCTTGTTGAAGTCTCGCTCTTCACAGTCACATTCTCCTTGTTGAACTCTCGCTCTTCAAAGTCCCGTTCTTATCACTGAAGTCTCGGTCTTCACAGTCCTGTTCTCCTCGCTGAAGTCCCGCTCTTCACAGCCCCGTTCTCCTCGCTGAAGTCTCGCACTTCACAGCCATGTTCTCCTTGCTGAAGTCTGGATCTTTACAGCCACGTTCTCCTCACTGAAGTCTCGCTCTTCACAGCCCCGGTCTCCTCACTGAAGATTCACTCTTCACAGCCCATTCCCTTCGCTGAAGTCTCGCTCTATACAGATCCGTTCTCCTTGCTGCAGTCTAGATCTTCAAAACCACGATCTCCTCTCTGAAGTTTCACATTTCACAGCCCCATTAACTTCGCTGAAGTCTCGCTCTACATAGCCCTATTCTCCATGGTGAAGTCTCGCTCTACACAGCCCCATTCTCCTTGCTGAAGTCTCGATATTCAGAACCCTGTTCTCCTCACTGACGTTTCAGTCTTCACAGCCCCATTCTCTTCGCTGAAGTCTCGCTCTACACAGCCCCATTCTCTTCACTGAAGTCTCGCTCAACACAGAACCGTTCTCCTTGCTGCAGATTAGATCTTCACAACCCTGTCCTCCTCTCTGAAGTTTTACTCTTCACAGCCCCATTCTCTTCGCTGAAGTCTCGCTCTACACCGCCCCAATCTCCTTGCTGAAGTCTCACTCTTCACAGCCCTGTTCTCCGCTCAGAAGTCTTGATCTTCAGAGTCCCGTTCTCCTCACTGAAGTCTGGCTCTTCGCAGCACCGTTCTCCTCGACGTAATCTCAATCTTCAGAACCCCGTTCTCCTTGTGAAAGTCTCGCTCTTCAAAGTCAAGTTCTCCTCATTGAAGTTTTGCGCTTCACAGACACATTCTCGTCATTGAGGTCACGCTCTGCACTGGCCCGATCTCCTCGCTGATGCCTCGCTCCTTACAGTCCCATTTTCCTCGCTAATGTCTCGCTCTTCACAGCCTGGTTCTCCTGGCTTTAGTCTTGCTCTTCACAGCCACATTCTCCTTGTTGAAGTACCGCTCTACAAAGACCCGTTGTCCTTGCTGCAGTCTAGATCTTCAAAAGCCCATTCTCCTCTCTGAAGTTTCCCTCTTCACAGCCCCATTCTCTTCGCTGAAGTCTCGCTCTACACAGCCCTGTTCTCCTCGATGAAGACGCGCTCTTCACAGCCCCATTCTCTTCGCTGAAGTCTCGCTCTACACAACACCATTCTTGTTGGTGAAGTGTCACTCTTCACAGCCCCTTTCTCCTTGCTGAAGTCTCGATCTTCACAACCTTGTTCTCCTCACTAAAGTTTCACTCTTCACAAACCCATTCTCTTCGCTGAAGTCTCGCCCTACACAACCCCATTATCCTTGCTGAAGTCTCACTCTACACAGACCCGTTCTCCTTGCTGCAGTCTAGATCTTCACAACCCCGTTCTCCTCTCTGAAGTTTCACTCTTCACAGCCCCATTCTCTTCACTGAAGTTTCGCTCTACACAGCCCCATTCTCTTCGCTGAAGTCTCGCTCTACACAGACCCATTCTCCTTGCTGCAGTCTAGATCTTCACAACCCCGTTCTCCTCTCTGACGTTTCACTCTTCACAGCCCCATTCTCTTCTCTGAAGCCTCGCTCTACACAGCCCCATTCTATTCGCTGAAGTCTCGCTCTTCACAGCCCCGGTCCCCTTGCTGAAGTCTCGCTCTTCACAGCCACATTCTTCTCGCTGAACTCTAAGTCTTTACAGGCATGTTCTCCTCACTGAAGTGTCGATCTCCACAGCCCCGTTCTCATCGCTGAAGTTTCGCACTTCAGAGTCCTGTTCTCCTCACTGTAGTCTCACAGTCTCGTTTTCCTCACTGAAGTCTCTCACTTAACAGCCTCATTCTCCACATTGAGGTCTCGCTCTCCACTGGCCGATCTCCTCGCTGAAGAATCGCTCCTTACAGTCCCGGTTTCCACGCTAACGTCTCGTTCTTCACAGCGTGATTCTCCTCGCTTTAGTCTCGTTCTTCACAGCCACATCCTCCTTGCTGAAGCGTCTCTCTTCACAGACCCGTGCTCCTTGCTGCAGTCTAGATCTTCTCAACCCCGTTCTCCTCTCTGAAGTTTCACTCTTCACAGCACCATTCTGTTCGCGGAAGTCTCGCTCTACACAGCCCCATTCTCTTCACTGAAGTCTCGCTCTACACAGAACCGTTCTCCTTGCTGCAGACAAGATCTTCACAACCCCGTCCTCCTCTCTGAAGTTTCACTCTTCACAGCCCCATTCTCTTCGCTGAAGTCTCGCTCTACACTGCCCCAATCTCCTTGCTGAAGTCTCACTCTTCACAGCCCTGTTCTCCGCTCAGAAGTCTTGATCTTCAGAGTCCCATTCTCCTCACTGAAGTCTGGCTCTTCGCAGCACCGATCTCCTTGACGTAATCTCACTCTTCAGAACCCCGTTCTCCTTGTGGAAGTCTCGCTCTTCAAAGTCAAGTTCTCCTCATTGATGTTTTGCGCTTCACAGACACATTCTCCTCATTGAGGTCTCGCTCTGCACTGGACCGATCTCCTCGCTGATGCCTCGCTCCTTACAGTCCCATTTTCCTCGCTAACGTCTCGCTCTTCACAGCCTGGTTCTCCTCGCTTTAGTCTTGCTCTTCACAGCCACATTCTCCTTGTTGAAGTCCCGCTCTACAAAGACCCGTTGTCCTTGCTGCAGTCTACATCTTCAAAAGCCCATTCTCCTCTCTGAAGTTTCCCTCTTACAGCCCCATTCTCTTCGCTGAAGTCTCGCTCTACACAGCCCTGATCCCCTCGATGAAGACACGCTCTTCACAGCCCCATACTCCTTGTTGAAGTCTCGCTCTGAACAGTCACATTCTCCTTGTTGAATTCTCGCACTTCAAAGTCCCGTTCTCCTCACTGAAGTCTCGGTCTTCACAGTCCCGTCATCTTCGCTGAAGTCCAGGTCTTCACAGACCCGTTCTCCTCGCTGAAGTCTCACTCTTCAGAGCCATGTTCTCCAGGCTGAAGTCTCGCTCTTCACAGCCCCATTCTCCTCACTGAAGTTTCACTCCTCACAGCCCAAGGCTCTTCACTGAAGGCTCGCTCTACACAGCCCATTTCTCCTCGCTTTAGTCTTGCTCTTCACAGCCACATCCTCCTCGCTGAAGTCTCGCTCTACAGAGACCCATTCTCCTTGCTCCAGTCTAGATCATCAAAAGCCCGTTCTCCTCTCCGAAGTCTCGCTCTTCATAGCACCATGCTCCTCGCTGAGGCCCACTCTTCACGGCCCCTTTCTCATAGCTGATGTCTCGCACTTCACAGCCATGTTCTCCTTGCTGTAGTCTCGGTCTTTACAGCCACGTTCTCCTCACTGAAGTCTTGCTCTTCACAGCCCCATTCTCCTCACTGAATATTCACTCTTCACAGCCCCATTCTCTTCGCTGAAGTCTCGCTCTACACAACACCATTCTCGTTGGTGAAGTCTCGCTCTTCACAGCCCCTTTCTCCTTGCTGAAGTCTCGATCTTCACAACCCTGTTCTCCTCACTAAAGTTTCACTCTTCACAAACCCATTCTCTTCGCTGAAGTCTCGCCCTACACAGCCCCATTATCCTTGCTGAAGTCTCACTCTACACAGACCCGTTGTCCTTGCTGCAGTCTAGATCTTCACAACCCCGTTCTCCTCTCTGAAGTTTCACTCTTCACAGCACCATTCTGTTCGCGGAAGTCTCGCTCTACACAGCCCCATTCTCTTCACTGAAGTCTCGCTCAACACAGAACCGTTCTCCTTGCTGCAGATTAGTTCTTCACAACCCCGTCCTCCTCTCTGAAGTTTTACTCTTCACAGCCCCATTCTCTTCGCTGAAGTCTCGCTCTACACCGCCCCAATCTCCTTGCTGAAGTCTCACTCTTCACAGCCCTGTTCTCCGCTCAGAAGTCTTGATCTTCAGAGTCCCGTTCTCCTCACTGAAGTCTGGCTCTTCGCAGCCCCGTTCTCCTCGACGTAATCTCAATCTTCAGAACCCCGTTCTCCTTGTGAAAGTCTCGCTCTTCAAAGTCAAGTTCTCCTCATTGAAGTTTTGCGCTTCACAGACACATTCTCGTCATTGAGGTCACGCTCTGCACTGGCCCGATCTCCTCGCTGATGCCTCGCTCCTTACTGTCCCATTTTCCTCGCTAATGTCTCGCTCTTCACAGCCTGGTTCTCCTGGCTTTAGTCTTGCTCTTCACAGCCACATTCTCCTTGTTGAAGTCCCGCTCTACAAAGACCCGTTGTCCTTGCTGCAGTCTAGATCTTCAAAAGCCCATTCTCCTCTCTGAAGTTTCCCTCTTCACAGCCCCATTCTCTTCGCTGAAGTCTCGCTCTACACAGCCCTGTTCTCCTCGATGAAGACGCGCTCTTCACAGCCCCATTCTCTTCACTGAAGTCTTGCTCTACACAACACTATTCTTGTTGGTGAAGTGTCACTCTTCACAGCCCCTTTCTCCTTGCTGAAGTCTCGATCTTCACAACCTTATTCTCCTCAATAAAGTTTCACTCTTCACAGCCCCATTCTCTTCGCTGAAGTCTCGCCCTACACAGCCCCATTATCCTTGCTGAAGTCTCACTCTACACAGACCCGTTGTCCTTGCTGCAGTCTAGATCTTCACAACCCCGTTCTCCTCTCTGAAGTTTCACTCTTCACAGCCCCATTCTCTTCACTGAAGTTTCGCTCTACACAGCCCCATTCTCTTCGCTGAAGTCTCGCTCTACACAGACCCATTCTCCTTGCTGCAGTCTAGATCTTCACAACCCCGTTCTCCTCTCTGACGTTTCACTCTTCACAGCCCCATTCTCTTCTCTGAAGCCTCGCTCTACACAGCCCCATTCTATTCGCTGAGGTCTCGCTCTTCACAGCCCCGGTCCCCTTGCTGAAGTCTCGCTCTTCACAGCCACATTCTTCTCGCTGAACTCTCAGTCTTTACAGGCATGTTCTCCTCACTGAAGTGTCGATCTCCACAGCCCCGTTCTCATCGCTGAAGTTTCGCACTTCAGAGTCCCGTTCTCCTCACTGTAGTCTCACAGTCTCGTTTTCCTCACTGAAGTCTCTCACTTAACAGCCTCATTCTCCACATTGAGGTCTCGCTCTCCACTGGCCGATCTCCTCGCTGAAGAATCGCTCCTTACAGTCCCGGTTTCCACGCTAACGTCTCGTTCTTCACAGCGCGATTCTCCTCGCTTTAGTCTCGTTCTTCACAGCCACATCCTCCTTGCTGAAGCGTCTCTCTTCACAGACCCGTGCTCCTTGCTGCAGTCTAGATCTTCTCAACCCCGTTCTCCTCTCTGAAGTTTCACTCTTCACAGCCCCATTCTGTTCGCGGAAGTCTCGCTCTACACAGCCCCATTCTCTTCACTGAAGTCTCGCTCTACACAGAACCGTTCTCCTTGCTGCAGACAAGATCTTCACAACCTCGTCCTCCTCTCTGAGGTTTCACTCTTCACAGCCCCATTCTCTTCTCTGAAGCCTCGCTCTACACGGCCCCATTCTCTTCGCTGAAGTCTCGCTCTACACCGCCCCAATCTCCTTGCTGAAGTCTCACTCTTCACAGCCCTGTTCTCCGCTCAGAAGTCTTGATCTTCAGAGTCCCATTCTCCTCACTGAAGTCTGGCTCTTCGCAGCACCGATCTCCTTGACGTAATCTCACTCTTCAGAACCCCGTTCTCCTTGTGGAAGTCTCGCTCTTCAAAGTCAAGTTCTCCTCATTGAAGTTTTGCGCTTCACAGACACATTCTCCTCATTGAGGTCTCGCTCTGCACTGGACCGATCTCCTCGCTGATGCCTCGCTCCTTACAGTCCCATTTTCCTCGCTAACGTCTCGCTCTTCACAGCCTGGTTCTCCTCGCTTTAGTCTTGCTCTTCACAGCCACATTCTCCTTGTTGAAGTCCCGCTCTACAAAGACCCGTTGTCCTTGCTGCAGTCTACATCTTCAAAAGCCCATTCTCCTCTCTGAAGTTTCCCTCTTACAGCCCCATTCTCTTCGCTGAAGTCTCGCTCTACACAGCCCTGATCCCCTCGATGAAGACGCGCTCTTCACAGCCCCATTCTCCTTGTTGAAGTCTCGCTCTGAACAGTCATATTCTCCTTGTTGAATTCTCGCACTTCAAAGTCCCGTTCTCCTCACTGAAGTCTCGGTCTTCACAGTCCCGTCATCTTCGCTGAAGTCCAGGTCTTCACAGACCCGTTCTCCTCGCTGAAGTCTCGCTCTTCAGAGCCATGTTCTCCAGGCTGAAGTCTCGCTCTTCACAGCCCCATTCTCCTCACTGAAGTTTCACTCCTCACAGCCCAAGGCTCTTCACTGAAGGCTCGCTCTACACAGCCCATTTCTCCTCGCTTTAGTCTTGCTCTTCACAGCCACATCCTCCTCGCTGAAGTCTCGCTCTACAGAGACCCATTCTCCTTGCTCCAGTCTAGATCATCAAAGGCCCGTTCTCCTCTCCGAAGTCTCGCTCTTCATAGCACCATGCTCCTCGCTGAGGCCCACTCTTCACGGCCCCATTCTCATAGCTGATGTCTCGCACTTCACAGCCATGTTCTCCTTGCTGTAGTCTCGGTCTTTACAGCCACGTTCTCCTCACTGAAGTCTTGCTCTTCACAGCCCCATTCTCCTCACTGAATATTCACTCTTCACAGCCCCATTCTCTTCGCTGAAGTCTCGCTCTACACAACACCATTCTCGTTGGTGAAGTCTCGCTCTTCACAGCCCCTTTCTCCTTGCTGAAGTCTCGATCTTCACAACCCTGTTCTCCTCACTAAAGTTTCACTCTTCACAAACCCATTCTCTTCGCTGAAGTCTCGCCCTACACAGCCCCATTATCCTTGCTGAAGTCTCACTCTACACAGACCCGTTCTCGTTGCTGCAGTCTAGATCTTCACAACCCCGTTCTCCTCTCTGAAGTTTCACTCTTCACAGCACCATTCTGTTCGCGGAAGTCTCGCTCTACACAGCCCCATTCTCTTCACTGAAGTCTCGCTCAACACAGAACCATTCTCCTTGCTGCAGATTAGTTCTTCACAACCCCGTCCTCCTCTCTGAAGTTTTACTCTTCACAGCCCCATTCTCTTCGCTGAAGTCTCGCTCTACACCGCCCCAATCTCCTTGCTGAAGTCTCACTCTTCACAGCCCTGTTCTCCGCTCAGAAGTCTTGATCTTCAGAGTCCCGTTCTCCTCACTGAAGTCTGGCTCTTCGCAGCCCCGTTCTCCTCGACGTAATCTCAATCTTCAGAACCCCGTTCTCCTTGTGAAAGTCGCGCTCTTCAAAGTCAAGTTCTCCTCATTGAAGTTTTGCGCTTCACAGACACATTCTCGTCCTTGAGGTCACGCTCTGCACTGGCCCGATCTCCTCGCTGATGCCTCGCTCCTTACTGTCCCATTTTCCTCGCTAATGTCTCGCTCTTCACAGCCTGGTTCTCCTCGCTTTAGTCTTGCTCTTCACAGCCACATTCTCCTTGTTGAAGTCCCGCTCTACAAAGACCCGTTGTCCTTGCTGCAGTCTAGATCTTCAAAAGCCCATTCTCCTCTCTGAAGTTTCACTCTTCACAGACTCATTCTCTTCGCTGAAGTCTCGCTCTACACAGCCCTGTTCTCCTCGATGAAGACACGCTCTTCACAGCCCCATTTTCCTTGTTGAAGTCTCGCTCTGAACAGTCACATTCTCCTTGTTGAATTCTCGCTCTTCAAAGGCCCATTCTCCTCCCTTAAGTCTCTCTCTTTATGGCCCCATTTTCCTTGCTGAAGACTCGCTCTTCATGGCCCCATTCTCCTCACTGAATTCCCGGTGTTCACAGTCCCGTTCTCCTTGCTGACGTCTCGAACTTCACAGCCGCATTCTCCTCGCTGAAGTCTCACTCTTCACAGTCCTGTTCACCTCGCTGAAGTCTCACTCTTCATAGCCCCATTCACCTCACTGAATTCTCAGGGTTCACAGTCCCATTCTCCTCACTGAGGTCTTGCTCTTCACAGTCCCGTTCTCCTTGCTGAAGTTTTGCTCTTCAGAGCCCCATTTTGCTCAATGAAGTCTTGCTCTTCACATCCTCGATCTGCTTGTTGAAGTCTCGCTCGTCACAGTCCCGTTCTCCTCACTGAAGTTTCAGGCTTCACAGTCCTGTTCTCCTCACTGAAGTCTCGCTCTTTACAGTCATTTCTCCATGCTGAAGTCTCGCTCTTCACAGCCCCGTTCTCCGCGCTGAAGTCTCCCTCTTCACAGCCCCGATCTCCTCACTGAGGTTTTACTCTTCACAGCCCCATTTTCTTCATTGAATTCTCGCTCTTCACAGCAACGTTCTCCTTGCTGATGTCTCACTCTACACTGCCACGTTCTCCTTGCTAAAGACTCGCTCTTCACAGTCCCGTTCTCCTCACTGAAGTCTCGCTGTTCAATATCCCATTCTCCTTGTTAAAGTGTCACTCTTCACAGTCACCTTCTCCTTGTTGAAGTCTCGCTCTTCACAGCCTGGTTCTCCTTGTTGAAGTCTCGCGCTTCGCAGTCCTGTTCTCCTCGCTGATGTCTCACTTTTCACAGCCCCGTTCTCCTCACTGAAGTTTCACTCTTCACAGCCCATTCCCTTCGCTGAAGTCGCGCTCTCTACAGACCCGTTCTCCTAGCAGCGGTCCAGATCTTCACAACCCCGTTCTCCTCCCTGAAGATTCACATTTCACAGCCCCATTCTCTTCGCTGAAGTCTCGCTCTACACAACACCATTCTCCTTGGTGAAGTCTCGCTCTACACAGCCCCATTCTCCTTGCTGAAGTCTCGATCTTCACAACCTTGTTCTCCTCACTAAAGTTTCACTCTTCACAGCCCCATTCTCTTCGCTGAAGTCTCGCCATACACAGCCCCATTATCTTTGCTGAAGTCTCGCTCTACACAGACCCGTTCTCCTTGCTGCAGTCTAGATCTTCACAACCCCGTTCTCCTCTCTGAAGTTTCACTCTTCACAGCCCCATTCTCTTCGCTGAAGTTTTGCTTTTCACAGCCCCATTCTCTTCGCTGAAGTCTCGCTCTACACAGACCCATTCTCCTTGCTGCAGTCTAGATCTTCACAACCCCGTTCTCCTCTCTGACGTTTCACTCTTCACAGCCCCATTCTCTTCGCTGAAGTCTCGCTCTACACAGCCCCATTCTATTCGCTGAAGTCTCGCTCTTAACAGCCACATTCTTCTCGCTGAACTCTCAGTCTTTACAGGCATGTTCTCCTCACTGAAGTGTTGATCTCCACAGCCCCGTTCTCATCGCTGAGGTTTCGCACTTCAGAGTCCCATTCTGCTCACTGTCGTCTCACAGTCTCGTTTTCCTCACTGAAGTCTCTCACTTAACAGCCTCATTCTCCACATTGAGGTCTCGCTCTCCACTGGCCCGATCTCCTCGCTGAAGGATCACTCCTTACAGTCCCGGTTTCCACGCTAACATCTCGTTCTTCGCAGCCCGATTCTCCTCGCTTTAGTCTCGCTCTTCACAGCCACATCCTCCTTGCTGAAGTCTCGCTTTTCACAGTCCCATGCTCCTCGCTGAACTCTCGATCTTCAAAGCCCTGTTCTCCTCACTGAAGACTCGCTCTTCCCAGCACCATTCTCTTTGCTGAAGTCTCGCTCTACACAGACCCATTCTCCTTGCTCTAGTCTAGATCTTCAAAAGCCCAATATGCTCTCTGAAGTTTCACTCTTCACAGCCCCATTCTCTTCGCTGAAGACTCGCTCTACACAGCCCCAATTTCCTTGCTGAAATCTCGTTCTTCAGAGCCCCATTCTCCTCACCGAAGTCTCGCTGTTCAGAACCCCATTTTCCTTGTTAAAGTCTCACTCTTCGCAGTCACGTTCTCCTTGTTGAAGTCTCACTCTTAACAGCTGCATTTTCCTTGCTGAAGTCTCGCTCTTCAAAGGCCCATTCTCCTCCCATAAGCCTCTCTCTTTATGGCCCCATTTTCCTCGCTGAAGACTCGCTCTTCATGGCCCCATTCTCCTTACTGAATTCCCGGTGTTCACAGTCCCGTTCTCCTTGCTGACGTCTCGAACTTCACAGCCGCATTCTCCTTGCTGAAGTCTCACACTTCACAGTCCTGTTCACCTCGCTGAAGTCTCGCTCTTCATGGCCCCGTTCTCCTCGCTGAAGTCTCGCTTTTCACGGCCCCATTCTCCTCACTGAATTCTCAGGGTTCACAGTCCCCTTCACCTCACTGCGGTCTCGCTCTCCACAGTCCCGTTCTCCTCGCTGAAGTTTTGCTCTTCAGAGCCCCATTTTGCTCAATGAAGTCTTGCTCTTCACATCCCCGATCTGCTTGTTGAAGTCTCGCCCTTCACAGTCCCGTTCTCCTCACTGAAGTTTCAACTTCACAGTCCTGTTCTCCTCACTGAAGTCTCTGTCTTTACAGTCACGTTCTCCTCGCTGAAGTCTCGCTCTTCACAGCCCCGTTCTCCTCGCTGAAGTCTCACTCTTCACCGCCCCGATCTCCTCACTGAGGTTTTACTCTTCACAGCCCCATTTTCTTCATTGAATTCTCGCTCTTCACAGCCGCGTTCTCCTTGCTGATGTCTCACTCTACACTGCCACGTTCTCCTTGCTGAAGACTCGCTCTTCACAGTCCCATTCTCCTCACTGAAATCTCACTCTTTACAGTCACGTTCTCCTTGCTGGATTCTCGCTCTTCACAGCCCCGTTCTCCTCGCTGAAGTCTCCCTCTTCACAGCCCCGTTCTCCTCGCTGAAGTTTCACTCTTCACAGCCCCACATTCTTCGTTGAATTCTCGCTCTTCACAGCCCCATTCTCCTTGATGAAGTCTCACCCTACACTGCCACGTTCTCTTTGCTGAAGACTCGCTCTTCACAGTCCCGTTCCCCTCGCTGAAGTCTTGCTCTTCACAGCCCCCTTCTCCTTGCCGAAGTCTCACACTTCACAGCCCAATTCTGCTCACTGATGTTTCAATCTTCACAGCCCCATTCTCTTCGCTGAAGCCGCGCTCTACACAGCCCCATTCTCCTTGCTGAAGTCTCGCTCCTCACAGTCCCGGTCTCCTCTCTGACGTGTCGCTCATCACAGCCCCAATCTCCTCACTGAAGGCTCATTCTTGACAACCCTGTTCTCCTCATTGAAGTCTCGCTGTTCACAGTCCCGTTCTCCTCACTGAATTTTCACACTTCACAGTCACATTCACCTTGCTGAAGTTTTGCTCTTCACAGCCCCATTCTCGTTGCTGAAGTCTTGCTCTTCATAGCCCATTCCCCTAGTGAAGTCTCAATCTTCAGAGTCCCGTTCTCCCCTCGCTGAAGACTCGCACTTCAGAGTACCGTTCTCCTTGTTGAAGTCTCGCACTTCACAGTCACATTCTCCTTGTTGAGGGCTCGCTCTTCAAAATCATGTTCTCCTCGATGAAGTCTCGCTCTTCACAGCCCCATTCTCCTTGTTGAGGTCTCGCTCTTCACTGTCACATTCTCCTTGTTGAACTGTCGCTCATCAAAGTCCCGTTCTTCTCACTGAAGTCTCGGTCTTCACATTCCTGTTCTCCTCGCTGAAGTCCCGCTCTTCACAGCTTCGTTCTCCTCGCTGAAGTCTCGCTCTTCACAGCCATGTTCTCCTTGCTGAAGTCTCGGTCTTTACAGCCACGTTCTCCTCACTGAAGTCTCGCTCTTCACAGCCCCGGTCTCCTCACTGAAGTTCACTCTTCACAGCACATTCCCTTCGCTGAAGTCTCGCTCTATACTGACCCGTTCTCCTTGCTGCAGTCTAGATCTTCAAAACCATGTTCTCCTCTCTGAAGTTTCACATTTCAGAGCCCCAATCTCTTCATTGAAGTCTCGCTCTACACAGACTCATTCTCCTTGGTGACCTCTCGCTCTACACAGCCCCATTATCCTTGCTGAAGTCTCGATATTCAGAACCCTGTTCGCCTCACTGAAGTTTCAGTCTTCACAGCCCCATTCTCTTCGCTGAAGTCTCGCTCTACACAGCCCCTTTCTCCTTGCTGAAGTCTCGCTCTACACAGACCCGTTCTCATTGCTGCTGTCTAGATCTTCACAACCCCGTTCTCCTCTCTGAAGTTTCACTCTTCACTGCACCATTCTGTTCACAGAAGTCTCGCTCTACACAGCCCCATTCTCTTCACTGAAGTCTCGGTCTACGCAGAACCATTATCCTTGCTGCAGTCTAGATCTTCATAACCCCGTTCTCCTCTCTGAAGTTTTACTCTTCACAGCCCCGTTCTCATCGCTGAAGTCTCACTCTACACAGTGCCATTCTCCTTGCTGAAGTCTCACTCTTCACAGCCCCGTTCTCTGCTCAGAAGTCTTGATAGTCAGAGTCCCGTTCTCCTCACTGAAGTCTGGCTCTTAACAGCCCCGTTCTCCTCGACGTAGTCTCACTCTTCAGAACCCCGTTCTTGTGAAAGTCTCGCTCTTCAAAGTCAAGTTCTCCTCATTGAAGTTTTGCACTTCACAGACCCATTCTGCTCATTGAGGTCTCGCTCTCCACTGTCCCGATCTGTTCGCTGATGCCTCGTTCCTTACAGTCCCACTTTCCTCGCTAATGTCTCGCTCTTCACAGCCCGGTACTCCTCGCTTTAGTCTTGCTCTTCACAGCCACATCCTCCTCGCTGAAGCCTCGCTCTACAAAGACCCGTTCTCCTTGCTCCAGTCTAGATCTTCAAAAGCCCGTTCTCCTCTCTGAAGTTTCGCTCTTCACAACCCCATTCTCTTCGCTGAAGTCTCGCTCTACACACACCCATTCTCCTTGCAGCAGTCTAGAGCTTCAAAAGACCGTTCTCCTCTCTGAGATTTCACTCTTCACAGCCCCATTGTCTTCACTGAAGTCTCGCTCTACACAGCCCTGTTTTCCTCGATGAAGACTCGCTCTTCACAGCCCCATTCTCCTTGTTGAAGTCTCGCTCTTAACAATCACAATCTCCTTGTTGAATTCTCGCACTTCAAAGTCCCGTTCGTCTCACTGAAGTCTCGGTCTTCACAGTGCTGTCCTCTTCGCTGAAGTCCCGCTCATCACACACCCGTTCTCCTCACTGAAGTCTCGCTCTTCAGAGCCATGTTCGCCATGCTGAAGTCATGTCTTTACACCCACGTTATCTCACTGAAGTCTCGCTCTTCACAGCCCCATTCTCCTCACTGAAGTTTCACTCTTCACAGCCCCATGCTCTTCGCTGAAGTCTCGCTCTACACAGACCCGTTCTACTTGCACCATTCTCCTTGCTGAAGTCGAGCTCTTCAAGCCACATCCTCTCGCCGAAACCTCGCCCTTCACATTCCCGTTCTCCTCAGTGAATCCTTGCTCTTCACAGCCACATTCTCTTTGCTGAAGTCTCGCTCTTCACAGCGACGTTCTCTTCGCTGAAGTCTCGGTCTTTACAGTCATGTTCTCCTCACTGAAGTCTCGCTCTTCACAGCCCCATTCTCTTCGCTGAAGTCTCGCACTACACAGACCCCTTCTCCTTGCTCCAGTAAAGATGTTCAAAAGCCCATTCTCCTCTCTGAAATTTCACTCTTCGCAGCCCCGTTCTCCTTCTTGAAGTCTCACTCCTCACAGTCCTGTTCTCCTTGCTGAAGTCTCGCTCTTCACTGTCCCGTTCTCCTCACTGAAATTCTGTTGTTCAGAATCCCATTCTCCTTGTTAAAGTCTCACTCTTCACAATCACTTTCTCCTTGTTGCTGTCTCGATCTTCACAGCCCGGGTCTCCTTGTTGAAGTCTCGCTCTTCACTGTCCTGTTCTCCTCGCTAATGTCTCACTCTTCATAGCCCATTCCCTTCGCTGTAGTCTCGCTCTATACAGACCCGTTATCCTTGCAGCAGTCTAGATCTTCACAACTACGTTCTCCTCACTGAAGTTTCACGTTTCACAGCCCCATTCTCTTCGCTGAAGTCTCGCTCTACACAGCCCCATTCTCCTTGTTGAAGTCTCGCTCTACACAGCCCCGTTCTCCTCTCTGAAGTCTCGGTCTTCACAGTCCTGTCCTCTTCGCTGAAGTCCCGCTCTTCACAGCCCCATTCTCTTCGCTGAAGTCTCGCTCTACACAGCCCTGTTCTCCTCGATGAAGACACGCTCTTCACAGCCCCATTCTCCTTGTTGAAGTCTCGCTCTGAAAAGTCACATTCTCCTTGGTGAATTCTCGCACTTCAAAGTCCCGTTCTCCTCACTGAAGTCTCGGTCTTCACAGTCCTGTCCTCTTCGCTGAAGTCCCGCTCTTCACAGACCCGTTCTCCTCGCTGAAGTTTCACTCTTCACAGCCCCATGTTCTTCGCTAAAGTCCTGGTCTACAGAGCACCATTCTCCTCACTGAAGTTTCACTCTTCCCAGCCCCATGCTCTTCGCTGAAGTCTCGCTCTACACAGACCCGTTCTACTTGCACCATTCTCCTTGCTGAAGTCGAGCTCTTCAAGCCACATCCTCTCACCAAATTCCCGCCCTTCACATTCCCGTTCTCCTCACTGAATTCTTGCTCTTCACAGCCACATTCTCTTTGCTGAAGTCTCGCTCTTCACGGTGACGTTCTCTTCACTGAAGTCACGGTCTTTACAGTCATGTTCTCCTCACTGAAGTCTCGCTCTTCACAGCCCCATTCTCTTCGCTGAAGTCTCGCTCTACACAGACCCGTTTTCTTTGCTCATGTCAAGATCTTCAAAAGCCCGTTCTCCTCTCTGAAATTTCACTCTTCACAGCCCCGTTCTCCTTGTTGAGTTCCCACTCTTCACTGTCCCGTTCTCCTCACTGAAGTCTCGCTGTTCAAAATCCCATTCTCCTTGTTAAAGTCTCGCTCTTCACAGTCACCTTCTCCTTGTTGAAGTCTCGCTCTTCACAGCCCGGTTCTCTTTGTTGAAGTCTTGCTCTTCACAGTCCTGTTCTCCTCGCTGATGTCTCAGTCTTCACAGCCCCATTCTCCTCATTGAAGTTTCACTTTTCACAGCCCATTCCCTTCGCTGAAGTCTCGCTCTCTTCAGACCTGTTCTCCTTGCTGCATTCTAGATCTTCACAACCCCGTTCTCCTCCCTGAAGTTTCACATTTCACAGCCCCATTCTCTTCGCTGAAGTCTCGCTCTACACAACACCATTCTCCTTGGTTAGGTCTCGCTCTACACAGCCCATTCTCCTTGCTGAATTCTCGATCTTCACAACCCTGTTCTCCTCACTAAAGTTTCACTCTTCACAGCCCCATTCTCTTCGCTGAGGTCTCGCCCTACACAGCCCCATTAACCTTGCTGAAGTCTCGCTCTACACAGACCCGTTCTCCTTGCTGCAGTCTAGATCTTCACAACCTCGTTCTCCTCTCGGAAGTTTCACTCTTCACAGCCCCATTCTCTATGCTTAAATTTCGCTCTACACAGCCCCATTCTCTTCGCTGAAGTCTCGCTCTACACAGACCCATTCTCCTTGCTGCAGTCTAGATCTTCACAACCCCGTTCTCCTCTCTGACGTTTCTCTCTTCACAGCCCCATTCTCTTCGCTTAAATTTCGCTCTACACAGCCCCATTCTCTTCGCTGAAGTCTCGCTCTACACAGACCCATTCTCCTTGCTGCAGTCTAGATCTTCACAACCCCGTTCTCCTCTCTGACGTTTCTCTCTTCACAGCCCCATTCTCTTCTCTGAAGTCTCGCTCTACACAGCCCCATTCTATTCACTGAAGTCTCGCTCTCCACAGCCCCGGTCCCCTTGCTGAAGTCTCGCTCTTCACAGCCACATTCTTCTCGCTGAACTCTCAGTCTATACAGGCTTGTTCTCCTCACTGAAGTGTCGATCTGCACAGCCCCGTTCTCATCGCTGAAGTTTCGCACTTCAGCGTCCTGTTCTCCTCACTGTAGTCTCACAGTCTCCTTTTCTTCACTGAAGTCTCTCACTTAACAGCCTCATTCTCCACATTGAGGTCTCGCTCTCCACTGGCCCGATCTCCTCGCTGAAGCATCACTCCTCACAGTCCCGGTTTCCGCGCTAACGTCTCCTTCTTCACAGCCCGATTCTCCTCGCTGTAGTCTCGTTCTTCACAGCCACATCCTCCTTGCTGAAGTCTCGCTCTTCACAATCCCGTGCTCTTCGCTGAAGTCTCGATCTTCACAGCCCTGTTCTCCTCACTGAAGTCTCGCTCTTCCCAGCCCCATTCTCTTTACTGAAGTCTCGCTCTACACAGACCCATTCTCCTTGCTCTAGTCTAGATTCTCAAAAGCCCATTCGGCTCTCTGAAGTTTCACTCTTCACAGCCCCATTCTCTTCGCTGAAGTCTCGCTCTACACAGCCCCATTTTCCTTGCTGAAGTCTCGTTCTTCAGAGCCCCATTCTCCTCACCGAAGTCTCGCTGTTCAGAACCCCATTCTACTTGTTAAAGTCTCACTCTTCGCAGTCACGTTCTCCTTGTTGAAGTCTCGCTCTTAACAGCTGCATTTTCCTTGCTGAAGTCTCGCTCTTCAAAGGCCCATTCTCCTCCCTTAAGTCTCTCTCTTTATGGCCCCGTTTTCCTCGCTGAAGACTCGCTCTTCATGGCCCCAGTCTCCTCACTAAATTCTCAGTGTTCACAGTCCCGTTCTCCTTGCTGACATCTCGAACTTCACAGCCGTATTCTCCTCGCTGAAGTCTCACGCTTCACAGTCCTGTTCACCTCGCTGAAGTCTCGCTCTTCATGGCCCCATTCTCCTCACTGAAGTCTCGCTTTTCACGGCCCATTCTCCTCACTGAATTCTCAGCGTTCACAGTCCCATTCTCCTCACTGAGGTCTCGCTCTTCACAGTCCCATTCTCCTCACTGAAGTTTTGCTCTTCTGAGCCCCGTTTTGCTCAATAAAGTCTTGCTCTTCACATCCCCGATCTGCTTGTTGAAGTCTCGCTCTTCACAGTCCCGTTCTCCTCACTGAAGTTTCAAGCTTCACAGTCCTGTTCTCCTCACTGAAGTCTCGCTCTTTACAGTTACGTTCTCCTTGCTGAAGTCTCGCTCTTCACAGCCCCGTTCTCCTTGCTGAAGTCTCCCTCTTCACATCCCCGATCTCCTCACTGAGGTTTTACTCTTCACAGCCCCATTTTCTTCATTGAATTCTCGCTCTTCACAGCCCCGTTCTCCTTGTTGAAGTCTCACTCTACACTGCCACGTTCTCCGTGCTGAAGACTCGCTCTTCACAGTCCCGTTCCCCTCACTGAAGTCCTGCTCTTCATGGCCCGATTCTCCTCACTGAAGGCTTGCTCTTCACATCCCCGTTCTGCTTGTTGAAGTCTCGCTCTTCACAGTCCCGTTCTCCTCACTGAAATCTCACTCTTTACAGTCACGTTCTCCATGCTGAATTCTCGCTCTTCACAGCCCCGTACTCCTCGCTGAAGTCTCCCTCTTCACAGCCCCGTTCTCCTCACTGAGGTTTCAGTCTTCACAGCCCCATTTTCTTCATTGAAGTCTCGGTCTTCACAGTCCTGTTCTCCTCGCTGAAGTCCCGCTCTTCACAGCCCCGTTCTCCTCGCTGAAGTCTCGCTCTTCACAGCCATGTTCTCCTTGCCGAAGTCTCAGTCTTTACAGCCACGTTCTCCTCACTGAAGTCTCGCTCTTCACAGCCCCGGTCTCCTCACTGAAGTTTCACTCTTCACAACCCATTCCCTTCGCTGACGTTTCACTCTATACAGACCCGTTCTCCTTGCTGCAGTCTAGATCTTCAAAACCACGTTCTCCTCTCTGAAGTTCCACATTTCACAGCGGCAGTAACTTCGCTGAAGTCTCGCTCTACACAGCCCCATTCTCCTTGGTGAAGTCTCTCTCTACACAGCACCATTCTCCATGCTGAAGTCTCGATATTCACAACACTGTTCTCCTCACTGAAGTTTCAGTCTTCACATCCCCATTCTCTTCGCTGAAGTCTCGCTCTACAAAGCCCCATTCTCATCACTGAAGTCTCGCTCTACTCAGAAGCGTTCGCCTTGCTGCAGTCTAGATCTTCACAACCCCATTCTCCTCTCTGAAGTTTTACTCTTCACATCCCCATTCTCATCGCTGAAGTCTCACTCTACACAGCCCCATTCTCCTTGCTGAAGTCTCACTCTTCACAGGCCCGTTCTCGGCTCAGAAGTCTTGATCTTCAGAGTCCCGTTCTCCTCACTGCAGTCCGGCTCTTCACAGCCCCGTTCTCCTCGAAGTAGACTCACTCTTCAGAACCCCGTTCTCCAGTGAAAGTCTCGCTCTTCAAAGTCAAGTTCTCCTCATTGAAGTTTTGCTCTTCACAGACCCATTCTCCTCATTGAGGTCTCGCTGTCCAATGGCCCGATCTCCTTGCTGATGCCTCGCTCCTTACAGTCCCTATTTTCATCGCTAATGTCTCGCTCTTCACAGCCTGGTTCTCCTCGCTTTCGTCTTGCTCTTCACAGCCACATCCTCCTTGCTGAAGTCTCGCTCTAAAAAGACCCGTTCAATTGCTGCAGTCTAGATCTTCAAAAGCCCCTTCTCCTCTTGAAGTTTCACTCGTCACAGCCCCATTCTCTTCGCTGAAGTCTCTCTCTACACAGCCCTGTTCTCCTCGATGAAGGCTCGCTCTTCACAGCCCCATTCTCCTTGTTGAAGTCTCGCTCTTAACAGTCACATTCTCCTTGTTGAATTCTCGCACTTCAAAGTCCCGTTCTCCTCACTGAAGTCTCGGTTTTCACAGTCCTGTCCTCTTCGCTGAAGTCCCGCTCTTAACAGACCCGTTCTCCTCGCTGAAGTCTCGCTCTTCAGAGCCATGTTCTCCATGCTGAAGTCTTGTCTTTACAGACACGTTCTCCTCGCTGAAGTCTCGCTCTTCAGAGCCATGTTCTCCACACTGAAGTCTTGTCTTTCCAGCCACGTTCTACTCACTGAAGTCTCGCTCTTCACAGCCCCATTCTCCTCACTGAATTTTCACTCTTCCCAGCCCCATGCTCTTCGCTGATGTCTCGCTCTACACAGACCCGTCCTACTTGCACCATTCTCCTTGCTGAAGTCTCGCTCTTCAAGCCACATCCTCTTGTCGAAATCTCACCCTTCACATTCCCTTTCTCCTCACTGAATTCTTGCTCTTCACAGCCACATTTTCCTTGCTGAAGTCTCGCTCTTCAAGGCGACGTTCTCTTCGCTGAAGTCTCGGTCTTACAGTCGTGTTCTACTCACTGAAGTCTCGCTCTTCACAGCCCCATTCTCTTCGCTGAAGTCTCGCTCTACACAGACCCATTCTCCTTGCTCATGTCAAGATCTTCAAAAGCCAGTGCTCCACTCTGATATTTCACTCTTCACAGCCCTGTTCTCATTGTTGAAGTCTCGCTCTTCACAGTCCTGTTCTCCTTGTTGAGTTCCCGCTCTTCACTGTCCCGTTCTCCTCACTGAAGACTCGCTGTTCAGAATCCCATTCTCCTTGTTAAAGTCTCACTCTTCACAGTCACCTTCTCCTTGTTGAAGTCTCGCTCTTCACAGCCCGGTTCTCCTTGTTGAAGTCTCACTCTTCACAGCCCCGTTCTCCTCACTGAAGTTTCACTATTCACAGCCCATTCCCTTCGCTGAAGTCTCGCTCAATACAGAGCCGTTCTCCTTGCAGCAGTCTAGATCTTCACTACCCCGTTCTCCTCTCTGAAGTTTCACATTTCACAGCCACAATCTCTTCACTGAATTCTCGCTTTATACAGACTCATTCTCCTTCGTGAAGTCTCGCTCTACACAGCCCCATTCTCCTTGCTGAAGTCTCGATATTCAGAACCCTGTTCGCCTCACTGAAGTTTCAGTCTTCACAGCCCCATTCTCTTCGCTGAAGTCTCACTCTGCACAGCCCCTTTCTTTTTGCTGAAATCTCGCTGTACACAGACCCGTTCTCCTTGCTGCAGTCTAGATCTTCACAACCCCGTTCTCCTCTCTGAAGTTTCACTCTTCACTGCCCCATTCGGTTCGAGGAAGTCTCGCTCTAGACAGCCCCATTCTCTTCACTGAAGTCTCGTTCTACACAGAACCATTCTCCAGGCTGCAGTCTAGATCTTCAAAACCCCGTTCTCCTCTCTGACGTTTTACTCTTCACAGCCCCATTCTCAATGCTGAAGTCTCACTCTACACAGTGCCATTCTCCTTGCTGAAGTCTCACTCTTCACAGCCCCGTTCACCGCTCAGACGTCTTGATATTCAGAGTCCCGTTCTCCTCACTGAAGTCTGGCTCTTCACAGCCCCATTCTCCTTGACGTGGTCTTACTCTTCAGAACCCCGTTCTCCTTGTGAAAGTCTCGCTCTTCAAAGTCAAGTTCTCCTCATTGAAGTTTTGCACTTCACAGACCCATTCTCCTCATTGAGGTCTCGCTCTGCACTGGCCTGATCTCCTTGCTGATGCCTCGCTCCTTACAGTCCCACTTTCCTCACTAATGTCTCCCTCTTCACAGCCTGGGTCTCCTCGCTTTAGTCTTGCTCTTCACAGCCACATCCTCCTTGCTGAAGCCTCGCTCTACAAAGACCCCTTCTCCTTGCGCCAGTCTAGATCTTCAAAAGCCCATTCTCCTCTCTGAGGTTTCACTCTTCACAGCCCCATCCTCTTCACTGAAGTCTCGCTCTACACACACCCGTTCTCCTTGCTGCAGTCTAGATCTTCAAAAGTCCGTTCTACTCTCTGAGGTTTCACTCTTCACAGCCCCATTCTCTTCTCTGAAGTCTCGCTCTACACAGCCCTCTTCTCCTTAATGGAGACTCGTTCTTCACAGCCCCATTCTCCTTGTTGAAGTCTCGCTCTTAACAATCACATTCTCCTTGTTGAATTCTCGGACTTCAAAGTCCCGTTCTCCTCACTGAATTCTCGATCTTCACAGTCCTGTCCTCTTCGCTGAAGTCCCGCTCTTCTCAGACCCTTTCTCCTCGCTGAAGTCTCGCTCTTCAGAGCCATGTTCTCCATGCTGAAGTCTCGGTCTTTAAAGCCACGATCTCTCAATGAAGTCTCGCTCTTCACGGCCCCATTTTCCTCTCTGAATTTTCACTCTTCACAGCCCCAGGCTCTTCGCTGAAGTCTCGCTCTACACAGACCTGTTCTACTTGAACCGTTCTCCGTGCTGAAGTCACGCTCTTCAAGCCACATCCTCTCGCCGAAGTCTCGCCCTTCACATTCCCGTTTTCCTCACTGAATTCTTGCTCTTCACAGCCACATTCTCCTTGATGAAGTCTCGCTCTTCACGGCGACGTTCTCTTCGCTGAAGTCTCGGTCTTTACAGTCATGTTCTCCTCACTGAAGTCTCACTCTTCACAGCCGCATTCTCTTCGTTGAAGTCTCGCTCTACAGAGACCCGTTCTCCTTGCTCATTTCAAGATCTTCAAAAGCCGGTTCTCCTCTCTGAAATTTCACACTTCACAGCCCCGTTCTCCTTGATGAAGTCTCGCTCTTCACAGTCCTGTTCTCCTTGTTGAGTTCCTGTTCTTCACTGTCCCGTTCTCCTCATGAAGTCTCGCTGTTCAGAATTCCATTCTTCTTGTTAAATTCTCACTCTTCACAGTCACCTTCTCCTTGTTGAAGTCTCGCTCTTCACAGCCCGTTTCTCCTTGTTGAAGTCTCACTCTTCACAGTCCTGTTCTCCTCATTGATGTCTCACTCTTCACAGCCCCGTTCTCCTCACTGAAGTGTCACTGTTCACAGCCCATTCCCTTCACTGAAGTCTCACTCTATACAGACGCGTTCTCCTTGTGGCAGTCTGGATCTTCACAACCCCTTTCTCCTCTCTGAAGTTTCACATTTCACAGCTCCATTCTCTTCGCTGAAGTCTCGCTCTACACAGACTCATTCTCCTTGGTAAAGCCTCGCTCTACGCAGCCCCAATCTCCTTGCTGAAGTCTCAATATTCAGAACCATGTTCGCCTCACTTAAGTTTCAGTCTTCACAGCCCCATTCTCTTCGCTGAAGTCTCGGTCTACACAGCCCCATTCTCCTTGCTAAAGTCTCACTCTACACAGACCCGTTCTCCTTGCTGCAGTCTAGATCTTCACAACCCCGTTCTCCTCTCTGAAGTTTTACTCTTCACAGCCCCATTCTCTTCGCTGAAGTCTCGCGCTACACATTGCCATTCTCCTTGCTGAAGTCTCACTCCTCACAGCCCCGTTCTCTGCTCAGAAGTCTTGATATTCAGAGTCCCGTTCTCCTCACTGAAGTCTGGCTCTTCACAGCCCCATTCTCCTCGACGTAGTCTCACTCTTCAGAACCCCGTTCTCCTCGTGAATGTCTCACTCTTCAAAGTCAAGTTCTCCTCATTGAAGTTTTGCACTTCACAGACCCATTCTCATCGCCGAAGTCTCACTCTACACATTGCCATTCTCCTTGCTGAAGTCTCATTCTTCACAGCCCCGTTCTCTGCTCAGAAGTCTTGATATTCAGAGTCCCGTTCTCCTCACTGAAGTCTGGCTCTTCACAGCCCCATTCTCCTCGACGTAGTCTCACTCTTCAGAACGCCGTTCTCCTTGTGAATGTCTCGCTCTTCAAAGTCAAGTTCTCCTCATTGAGGTTTTGCACTTCTCAGACCCATTCTCCTCATTGAGGTCTCGCTCTGCACTGGCCCGATCTCCTTGCTGATGCCTAGCTCCTTACAGTCCCACTTTCCTCGCTAATGTCTAGCTCTTCACAGCCCGGTTCAGCTCGTTTTAGTCTTGCTCTTCACAGCCACATCCTCCTTGCTGAAGCCTCGCTCTAAAAAGACCCGTTCTCCTTGTTGCAGTCTAGATCTTCACAACCACGTTCTCCTCTCTGAAGTTTCACATTTCACAGCCCCATTCACTTCGCTGAGGTCTCGCTCTACACAGCCCCATTCTCCTTGCTGATGTCACGATATTCAGAACCCTGTTCGCCTCACTGAAGTTTCAGTCTTCACAGCCCCATTCTCTTCGCTGAAGTATCGCTCTGCTCAGCCCCTTTCTCCTTGCTGAAGTCTCGCTGTACACAGACCCGTTCTCCTTGCTGCAGTCTAGATCTTCACAACCCCGTTCTCCTCTCTGAAGTTTCACTCTTCACTGCCCCATTCTGTTCGAGGAAGTCTCGCTCTAGACAGCCCCATTCTCTTCACTGAAGTCTCGCTCTATACAGAACCATTCTCCAGGCTGCAGTCTAGATCTTCAAAACCCCGTTCTCCTCTCTGACGTTTTACTCTTCACAGCCCCATTCTCAATGCTGAAGTCTCACTCTACACAGTGCCATTCTCCTTGCTGAAGTCTCACTCTTCACAGCCCCGTTCACCGCTCAGAAGTCTTGATATTCAGAGTCCCGTTCTCCTCACTGAAGTCTGGCTCTTCACAGCCCCATTCTCCTTGACGTAGTCTCACTCTTCAGAACCCCGTTCTCCTTGTGAAAGTCTCGCTCTTCAAAGTCAAGTTCTCCTCATTGAAGTTTTGCACTTCACAGACCCATTCCCCTCATTGAGGTCTCACTCTGCACTGGCCCGATGTCCTTGCTGATGCCTCGCTCCTTACAGTCCCACTTTCCTCACTAATGTCTCCCTCTTCACAGCCCGGGTCTCCTCGCTTTAGTCTTGCTCTTCACAGCCACATCCTCCTTGCTGAAGCCTCGCTCTACAAAGACCCCTTCTCCTTGCTCCAGTCTAGATCTTCAAAAGCCCGTTCTCCTCTCTGAGGTTTCACTCTTCACAGCCCTATCGTCTTCGCTGAAGTCTCGCTCTACACAAACCCGTTCTCCTTGCTGCAGTCTAGATCTTCAAAAGTCCGTTCTACTCTCTGAGGTTTCACTCTTCACAGCCCCATTCTCTTCTCTGAAGTCTCGCTCTACACAGCCCTGTTTTCCTTGATGGAGACTCGCTCTTCACAGCCCCATTCTCCTTGTTGAAGTCTCGCTCTTAACAATCACATTCTCCTTGTTAAATTCTCGGACTTCAAAGTCCCGTTCTCCTCTCTGAAGTCTCGGTCTTCACAGTCCTGTCCTCTTCGCTGAAGTCCCGCTCCTCTCAGACCCGTTCTCCTCGCTGAAGTCTCGCTCTTCAGAGCCATGTTCTCCATGCTGAAGTCTCGGTCTTTAAAGCCACGATCTCTCAATGAAGTCTCGCTCTTCACGGCCCCATTCTCCTCACTGAATCTTCACTCTTCACAGCCCCAGGCTCTTCGCTGAAGTCTCGCTCTACACAGACCCGTTCTACTTGAACCGTTCTCCGTGCTGAAGTCACGCTCTTCAAGCCACATCCTCTCGCCGAAGTCTCGACCTTCACATTCCCGTTTTCCTCACTGAATTCTTGCTCTTCACAGCCACATTCTCCTTGCTGAAGTCTCGCTCTTCACGGCGACGTTCTCTTCGCTGAAGTCTCGGTCTTTACAGTCATGTTCTCCTCACTGAAGTCTCACTCTGCACAGCACCATTCTCTTCGCTGAAGTCTCGCTCTACAGAGACCCGTTCTCCTTGCTCATATCAAGATCTTCAAAAGCCGGTTCTCCTCTCTGAAATTTCACACTTCACAGCCCCGTTCTCCTTGATGAAGTCTCGCTCTTCACAGTCCTGTTCTCCTTGTTGAGTTCCCGTTCTTCACTGTCCCGTTCTCCTCATGAAGTCTCGCTGTTCAGAATTCCATTCTCCTTGTTAAATTCTCACTCTTCACAGTCACCTTCCCCTTGTTGAAGTCTCGCTCTTCACAGCCCGTTTCTCCTTGTTGAAGTCTCACTCTTCACATTCCTGTTCTCCTCGTTGATGTCTCACTCTTCACAGCCCCGTTCTCCTCACTGAAGTGTCACTGTTCACAGCCCATTCCCTTCACTGAAGTCTCACTCTATACAGACGTGTTCTCCTTGCGGCAGTCTGGATCTTCACAACCCCTTTCTCCTCTCTGAAGTTTCACATTTCACAGCTCCATTCTCTTCGCTGAAGTCTCGCTCTACACAAACTCATTCTCCTTGGTAAAGTCTCACTCTACGCAGCCCCAATCTCCTTGCTGAAGTGTCAATATTCAGAACCATGTTCGCCTCACTTAAGTTTCAGTCTTCACAGCCCCATTCTCTTCGCTGAAGTCTCGGTCTACACAGCCCCATTCTCCTTGCTGAAGTCTCACTCTACACAGACCCGTTCTCCTTGCTGCAGTCTAGATCTTCACAACCCCGTTCTCCTCTCTGAAATTTCACTCTTCACAGCCCAGTTCTCCTTGTTGAAGTCTCTCTCTTCACAGTCCTGTTCTCCTTGTTGAAGTCTCGCTCTTCACTGTCCCGTTCTCCTCACTGAAGATTTGCTGTTCAGAATCCTATTCTCCTAGTTAAAGTCTCACTCTTCACAGTCACTTTCTCCTTGTTAAAGTCTCGCTCTTAACAGTCCTGTTCTCCTCGCTGCTGTCTCACTCTTCACAGCCAATTCCCTTCGCTGAAGTCTCGCTCTATACAGACCCATTATCCTTGCAGCAGTCTAGATCTTTACAATCACGTTCTCCTCTCTGAAATTTACCGTTTCACAGTCCCATTCTCTTCGCTGAAGTCTCGCTCTACGCAGCCCCATTCTCATTGCTTAAGTCTCGCTCTACACAGCCCCATTCTCCTTGCTGAAGTCTCGATATTCAGAACCCTGTTCTCCTCACAGAAGTTTCAGTCTTCACAGCCCCATTCTCTTCGCTAAAGTCTCGCTCTTCACAGCCCCATTCTCCTTGCTGAAGTCTCACTCTACACAGACCCGTTCTCCTTGCTGCAGTCTAGATCTTCACAACCCCGTTCTCCTCTCTGAAGTTTTACTCTTCACCGCCCAATTCTCTTCACTGAAGTCTCGCGCTACACATTGCCATTCTCCTTGCTGAAGTCTCTCTCTTCACAGCCCCGTTCTCTGCTCAGAAGTCTTGATATTCAGAGTCCCGCTCTCCTCACTGAAGTCTGGCTCTTCACAGCCCCGTTCTCCTCAACGTAGTCTCACTCTTCAGAACCCCGTTCTCCTTGTGAATGTCTCGCTCTTCAAAGTCAAGTTCTCCTCATTGAAGTTTTGCACTTCACAGACCCATCCTCCTCATTGAGGTCTCAGTCTCCACTGGCCCGATCTCCTTGCTGATGCCTCACTCCTTACAGTCCCACTTTCCTCGCTAATGTCTCACTCTTCACAGCACGGTTCTCCTCGTTTTAGTCTTGCTCTTGATCCACATCCTCCTTGCTGAAGTCACGCTCTGCAAAGACCCGCTCTCCTTGCTCCAGTCTAGATCTTCACAACCCCGTTCTACTCTCTGAAGTTTCAATCTTCACAGCCTTATTCTGGTCGCGGAAGTCTCGCTCTACACAGCCCCATTCTCTTCACTGAATTCTCGCTCCACACAGAACCGTTCTCCTTGCTGAAGTCTCACACTTCACATCCCCGTTCTCACCGAATTCTGGCTGTTCAGAACCCCATTCTCCGTGTTAAAGTCTCACTCTTCAAAATCAAGTTCTCCTCATTGAAGTTTTGCACTTCACAGACCCATTCTCCTCATTGACGTCTCGCTCTCCACTGGCCCGATCTCCTCGCTGATGCCTCGCTCCTTACAGTCCCATTCTCCTCGCTAACATCTCACTCTGCACAGCCTGGTCACAGTTTCACATTTCACAGCCCCTTTCTCTTCGCTGAAGTCTCGCTCTACACACACTCATTCTCCTTGGTAAAGTCTCGCTCTACACAGCGTCATTCTCCTTGCTGAAGTCTCAATATTCAGAACCCTGTTCACCTCACTTATGTTTCAGTCTTCACAGCCCCATTCTCTTCGCTGAAGTCTCGCTCTACACAGCCCCATTCTCTTCACTGAAGTCTCGCTCTACACAGCCCCATTCTCCTTGCTGAAGTCTCGCTCTACACAGACCCGTTCTCCTTGCTGCAGTCTAGATCTTCACAAACCCGTTCTCCTCTCTGAAGTTTCACTCTTCACTGCCCCATTCTCTTCGCTGAAGTCTTGCTCTACACAGCCCCATTCTCTTCACTGAAGTCTCGCTTTACACAGAGCCGTTCTCTTTGCTGCCGTCTAGATCTTCACAACACCGTTCTCCTCTCTGACGTTTTACTCTTCACAGCCCCATACTCTTCGCTGATGTCTCGCGCTACACATTGCCATTCTCCTTGCTGAAGTCTCTCTCTTCACAGACCCATTGTCTGCTCAGATGTCTTGATATTCAGAATCCCTTTCTCCTCACTGAAGTCTGGCTCTTCACAGCCCCGTTCTCCTCGACATAGTGTCACTCTTCAGAACCCCGTTCTCCTTGTGAGTGTCTCGCTCTTCAAAGTCAAGTTCTCCTCATTGAAGTTTTGCACTTCACAGACCCACTCTCCTCATTGAGGTCTCGCTCTCCACTGGCCCGATCTCATTGCTGATGCCTCACTCCTTACAGTCCCACTTTCCTCGTTAATGTCTCACTCTTCACAGCCCGGTTCTCCTTTTTTTAGTCTTGCTCTTCATCCACGTCCTCCTTGCTGAAGTCTCGCTCTGCAAAGACCCGTTCTCCTTGCTGCAGTCTAGATCTTCAAAAGCCCGTTCTCCTCTCCGAAGTTTCACTCTTTACTGCCCCATTCTCTTCGCTAAAGTCTTGCTCTACACAGCCCCATTCTCTTCACTGAAGTCTCGCTCTACACAGAGCCGTTCTCTTTGCTGCCGTCTAGATCTTCACAACACCGTTCTCCTCTCTGACGTTTTACTCTTCACAGCCCCATACTCTTCGCTGATGTCTCGCGCTACACATTGCCATTCTCCTTGCTGAAGTCTCTCTCTTCACAGACCCATTGTCTGCTCAGATGTCTTGATATTCAGAATCCCTTTCTCCTCACTGAAGTCTGGCTCTTCACAGCCCCGTTCTCCTCGACATAGTGTCACTCTTCAGAACCCCGTTCTCCTTGTGAGTGTCTCGCTCTTCAAAGTCAAGTTCTCCTCATTGAAGTTTTGCACTTCACAGACCCACTCTCCTCATTGAGGTCTCGCTCTCCACTGGCCCGATCTCATTGCTGATGCCTCACTCCTTACAGTCCCACTTTCCTCGTTAATGTCTCACTCTTCACAGCCCGGTTCTCCTTTTTTTAGTCTTGCTCTTCATCCACGTCCTCCTTGCTGAAGTCTCGCTCTGCAAAGACCCGTTCTCCTTGCTGCAGTCTAGATCTTCAAAAGCCCGTTCTCCTCTCCGAAGTTTCAGTCTTCACAGCCCCATTCTCTTTGCTGAAGTCTCACTCTACATAACCCTGTTCTCCTCGATGAAGACTCGCTCTTCAAAGCCCCATTCTCCATGTTGAAGTCTCGCTCTTAACAATCACATTCTCCTTGTTGAATTCTCGCTCTTCAAAGTCCCGTCCTCCTCACTGAAGTCTCAGTCTTCACAGTCCTGTCCTCTTCGCTGAAGTCACGCTCTTCACAGACCCGTTCTCCTCGCTGAAGACTCACTCTTCAGAGCCATGTTCTCCATGCTGAAGTCTTGTCTTTATAGCCACGTTCTCCTCACTGAAGTCTCGCTCTTCACAGCCCCATTCTCCTCACTGAAGTTTCACTCTTCACAGCCCCATGCTCTTCGCTGAAGTCTCGCTCTGCACAGACCCGTTCAACTTGCCCCATTCTCCTTGCTGAAGTCTCGCTCTTCAAGCCACAGCCTCTCGCCGATTTCTTGCCCTTCACATTCCCGTTCTCCTCACTGAATTCTTGCTCTTCACAGCTACATTCTCTTTGCTGAAGTCTCACTCTTCACAGCGACGTTCTCTCGCTGAAGTCTCGCTCTTCACGGTGACGTTCTCTTCACTGAAGTCACGGTCTTTACAGTCATGTTCTCCTCACTGAAGTCTCGCTCTTCACAGCCCCATTCTCTTCGCTGAAGTCTCGCTCTACACAGACCCGTTTTCCTTGCTCATGTCAAGATCTTCAAAAGCCCGTTCTCCTCTCTGAAATTTCACTCTTCACAGCCCCGTTCTCCTTGTTGAGTTCCCACTCTTCACTGTCCCGTTCTCCTCACTGAAGTCTCGCTGTTCAAAATCCCATTCTCCTTGTTAAAGTCTCGCTCTTCACAGTCACCTTCTCCTTGTTGAAGTCTCGCTCTTCACAGCCCGGTTCTGCTTGTAGAAGTCACGCTCTTCACAGTCCTGTTCTCCTCGCTGATGTCTCACTCTTCACAACCCCATTCTCCTCACTGAAGTTTCACTCTTCACAGCCCATTCCCTTCGCTGTAGTCTCGCTCAATACAGATCCGTTCTCCTTGCTGCAGTCGAGATCTTCACAACCCCGTTCTCCTCTCTGAAGTTTCACATTTCACAGCCACAATCTCTGTGCTGAAGTCTCGCTCATCACAGACTCATTCTCCTTGGTGAAGTCTCGCTCTCCACAGCCCCATTCTCCTTGCTGAAGTCTCGATATTCAGAACCCTGTTCGCCTCACTGAAGGTTCAGTCTTCACAGCCCCATTCTCGTCGCTGAAGTCTCCCTCTGCGCAGCCCCTTTCTCCTCGCTGAAGTCTCGCTCTACACAGACCCATTCTCCTCGCTGCAGTCTAGAGCTTCACAAACCCGGACTCCTCTCTGAAGTTATACTCTTCACAGCCCCATTCTCATCGCTGAATTCTCACTCTACACAGTGCCATTCTCCTTGCTAAAGTGTCACTCTTCACAGCCCCGTTCTCCGCTCAGAAGTCTTGATATTCAGAATCCCGTTCTCCTCACTGAAGTCTTGCTCTTCACAGCCCCATTCTCTTCGCTGAAGTCTCGCTCTACACAGACCCGTTCTCCTTGCTCCAGTCAAAATTTTCAAAAGACCGTTCCCCTCTCTGAAATTTCACTCTTCACAGCCCCGTTCTCCTTGTTGAAGTCTCGCTCTTCACAGTCCTGTTCTCCTTGTTGAAGTCTCGCTCTTCACTGTCCCGTTCTCCTCACTGAATATTTGCTCTTCAGAATCCTATTCTCCTAGTTTAAGTCTCACTCTTCACAGTCACTTTCTCCTTGTTGAAGTCTCGCTCTACACAGCCCGGTTCTCCTTGTTAAAGTCTCGCTCTTCACAGTCCTGTTCTCCTCGCTGATGTCTCACTCTTCACAGCCCATTCCCTTCGCTGAAGTCTCGCTCTAAACAGACCTGTTATCCTTGCAGCAGTCTAGATCTTCACAACCACGTTCTCATCTCTGAAGTTTCACGTTTCACAGCCCCATTCTCCTCGCTGAAGTCTCGCTCTACACAGCCCCATTCTCCTTGGTGAAGTCTCGTTCTACACAGCCCCATTCTCCTTGCTGAAGTCTCGATATTCAGAACTCTGTTCTCCTCACAGAAGTTTCAGTCTTCACAGCCCCATTCTCTTCGCTAAAGTCTCGCTCTTCACAGCCCCATTCTCCTTGCTGAAGTCTCGCTCTACACAGACACGTTCTCCTTGCTGCAGTCTAGATCTTCACAACCCAGTTCTCCTCTCTGAAGTTTCACTCTTCACAGCCCAATTCTGGTCACGGAAGTCTCGCTCTACAAAGCCCCATTCTCTTCACTGAAGTCTCGCTCTACACAGAAGCGTTCTCCTTGCTGAAGTCTCACTCTTCATAGCCCAGTTCTCCTCACTGAAGTCTTGCTGTTCAGAACTAAATCTCCTAGTTAAAGTCTCACTCTTCACAGTCACTTTCACCTTGTTGAATTCTTGCTCTTCACAGCCCGGTTCTCCTAGTTGAAGTCTCGCTCTTCACAGTCCTGTTCTCCTCGCTGATGTTTCACTCTTCACAGCCCCGTTCTCCTCACTGAAGTTTCACTCTTCACAGCCCATTCCCTTCGCGGAAGTCACGCTCTATACAGACCCGTTCTCCTTGCAGCAGTCTAGATCTTCACAACCCCGTTCTCCTCTCTGAAGTTTCACGTTTCACAGCCCCATTCTCTTCGCTGAAGTCTCACTCTACACAGCCCCATTCTCCTTGTTGAAGTCTCGTTCTACACAGTCCTGTTCTCCTTGTTGAGTTCCCGCTCTTCACTGTCCCGTTCACCTCACTGAAGGTTCGCTGTTCAGAATCCCATTCTCCTTGTTAAAGACTCACTCTTCACAGTCACCTTCTCCTTGCTGAAGTCTCGCTCTTCACACCCCGGTTCTCCTTGTTGAAGTCTCGCTCTTCACAGTCCTGTTCTCCCCGCTGATGTCTCACTCTTCACAGCCCCGTTCTCCTCACTGAAGTTTCACTCTTCACAGCCCAATCCCTTCGCGGAAGCCTCGCTCAATACAGACCCGTTATCCTTACAGCAGTCTAGATCTTCATAACCCCGTTCTCCTCTTGAAGTTTCACATTTCAGAGCCCCATTCTCTTCGCTGAAGTCTTGCTCTACACAGACTCATTCTCCTTGGTGAAGTCTCGCTCTACACAGCTCCATTCTCCATGCTGCATTCTAGATCTTCACAACCCCGTTCTCCTCTCTGAAGTTTTACTCTTCACAGCCCCATTCTCTTCACTGAAGTCTCGCTCTGCAAAGCCCCATTCTCCTTGCTGAAGTCTCACTCTTCACAGCCCCGTTCTCCGCTAAGAAGTCTTGATATTCAGAGTCCCATTCTCCTCACTGAAGTCTGGCTCTTCAGAGCCCGGTTTTCCTCGATGTAGTCTCACTCTTCAGAACCCCGTTCTCCTTGTGAAAGTCTCGCTCTTCAAAGTCAAGTTCACCTCATTGAAGTTTTGCACTTCACAGACCCATTCTCCTCATTGAGGTCTCGCTCTCCACTAGCACGATCTCCTTGCTGATGCCTCGCTCCTTACAGTCACACTTTCCTCACTAATGTCTCGCTCTTCACAGCCCGGTTCTCCTCGTTTTAGCCTTGCTCTTCAGAGCCATATCCTCCTTGCTGAAGTCTCGCTCCACAAAGACCCATTCTCCTTGCTGCAGTCTAGATCTTCAAAAGCCCGTTCTCCTCTCTGAAGTCTCACTCTTCACAGCCCCATTCTCTTCGCTGAAGACTCGCTCATCAGAGCCATGTTCCCCATGCTGAAGTCTTGTCTTTACAGCCACGTTCTCCTCACTGAAGTCTCGCTCTTCACAACGCCATTTTCCTCACTGAAGTTTCACTCTTCACAGCCCGATTCACTTCGCTGAAGTCTCGTTCTACACAGCCCTGTTCTCCTCGAAGAAGACGCGCTATTCACAGCGCTATTCTCCTTCTTGAAGTCTCGCTCTTAACAGTCACATTCTCCTTGCTGAATTCTCGCTCTACAAAGTCCCGTTCTCCTCACTGAAGTCTCGGTCTTCACAGTCCTGTCCTCTTCGCTGAAGTCCCGCTCTTCACAGACCCATTCTCCTCACTGAAGACTCGCTCTTCAGAGCCATGTTCTCCATGCTGATGTCTTGTCTTTACAGCCACGTTCTCCTCACTGAAGTCTCGCTCTTCACAGCCCCATTCTCCACACTGAAGTTTCACTCTTCACAGCCCCAAGCTCTTCGCTGAAGTCTCGCTTTACACAGACCCGTTCTAGTTGCACCGTTCTCCTTGCTGAAGTCTCGCTCTTCAAGCCTCTAGCCGAAATCTCGCCGTTCACATTCCTGTTCTCCTCACTGAATTCTTGCTCTTCACAGCCACACTCTCTTTGCTGAAGTCTCGCTCTTCACAGCGACGTTCTCTTCGCTGAAGTCTCGGTCTTTACAGTCATGATCTCCTCACTGAAGTGTCGCTCTTCACAGCCCCATTCTCTTCGCTGAAGTCTCGCTCTACACAGACCCATTCTCCTCGCTGAAGACTCGCTCTTCAGAGCCATGTTCTCCATGCTGATGTCTTGTCTTTACAGCCACGTTCTCCTCACTGAAGTCTCGCTCTTCACAACGCCATTTTCCTCACTGAAGTTTCACTCTACACAGCCCGATTCACTTCGCTGAAGTCTTGCTCTACACAGCCCTGTTCTCCTCGAAGAAGACGCGCTATTCACAGCCCTATTCTCCTTCTTGAAGTCTCGCTCTTAACAGTCACATTCTCCTTGCTGAATTCTCGCTCTACAAAGTCCCGTTCTCCTCACTGAAGTCTCGGTCTTCACAGTCCTGTCCTCTTCGCTGAAGTCCTGCTCTTCACAGACCCGTGCTCCTCGCTGAAGACTCGCTCTTCAGAGCCATGTTCTCCATGCTGATGTCTTGTCTTTACAGCCACGTTCTCCTGACTGAAGTCTCGCTCTTCACAGCCCTATTCTCGACACTGAAGTTTCACTCTTCACAGCCCCAAGCTCTTCGCTGAAGTCTCGCTTTACACAGACCCGTTCTACTTGCACCGTTCTCCTTGCTGAAGTCTCACTCTTCAAGCCACATCCTCTCGCCGAAATCTCGCCCTTCACATTCCCGTTCTCCTCACTGAATTCTTGCTCTTCACAGCCACATTCTCTTTGCTGAAGTCTCGCTCTTCACAGCGACGTTCACTTCGCTGAAGTCTCGGTCTTTACAGTCATGATCTCCTCACTGAAGTGTCGCTCTTCACAGCCCCATTCTCTTCGCTGAAGTCTCGCTCTACACAGACCCATTCTCCTTGCTCCAGTCAAGAACTTCAAAAGCCCGTTCTCCTCTCTGAAATTTCACTCTTCACAGCCCCGTTCTCCTTGTTGAAGTCTCGCTCTTCACTGTCCTGTTCTCCTTGTTGAAGTCTCGCTCTTCACTGTCCCGTTCTCCTCACTGAAGTCTTGCTATTCAGAATCCCATTCTCCTAGTTAAAGTCTCACTCTTCACAGTCACTTTCTCATTGTTGAATTCCCGCTCTTCACAGTCCGGTTCTCCTTGTTGAAGCCTCGCTCTTCACAGTCCTGTTCGCCTCTCTGATGTCTCACTCCTCACAGCCCATTCCCTTCGCTGAATTCTCGCTCTATACAGACCCGTTCTCCTTGCAGCAGTATAGATCTTCACAACCACGTTCTCCTCTCTGAATTTTTACGTTTCACAGCCCCATTCTCTTCGCTGAAGTCTCGCTCTACACAGCACAATTCTCCATGGTGAAGTCTCTCTCTACACAGCCCCATTCTCCTTGCTGAAGTCTCGAAATTCAGAACCCAGTTCTCCTCACTGAAGTTTCAGTCTTCACAGCCCCATTCTCTTCGCTGAAGTCTCGCTCTGCACAGCCCCATTCTCCTTGGTGAAGTCTCTCTCTACACAGCGCGATTCTCCTTGCTGAAGTCTCGATATTCTGAACCCTGTTCTCCTCACTGAAGTTTCAGCCTTCACAGCCCATTTCTCTTGGCTGAAGTCTCGCACTGCACAGCCCCATTCTCCTTGCTGAAGTCTCGCTCTTCACAGACGCGTTCTCCTTGCTGCAGTCTAGATCTTCACTACCCCGTTCTCCTCTCTGAAGTTTTACTCTTACAGCCCCATTCTCTTCGTTGAAGTCTCACTCTACACAGCCCCATTCTCCTTGCTGAAGTCTCATTCTTCACAGCCCCGATCTCCGCTCAAAAGTCTTGATATTCAGAGTCCCGTTCTCCTCACTGAAGTCTGGCTCTTCACAGCCCCATTTTCCTCGACGTAGACTCACTCTTCAGAACCCCGTTCTCCTTGTGAAAGTCTCGCTCTTCAAAGTCAAGTTCTCCTCATTGAAGTTTCGCACTTCACTGACCCATTCTCCTCATTGAGGTCTCGCTCTCCACTGTCCCGATCTGTTCGCTGATGCCTCGCTCCTTACAGTCCCACTTTCCTCACTAATGTCTCGCTCTTCACAGCCCGGTTCTCCTCGCTTTAGTCTTCCTCTTCACAGCCACATCCTCCTTGCTGAAGTCTCGCTCTACAAAGACCCGTTCTCCTTGCTGCAGTCTAGATCTACAAATGCCCGATCTCCTCTCTGAAGTTTCACTCTTCACATCCCCATTCTCTTCGCTGAAGTCTCGCTCTACACAGCCCTGTTCTCCTCAAAGAACACGCGCTCTTCACAGCCCCATTCTCCTTGTTGAAGTCTCGCTCTTAACAGTCACATTCTCCTTGCTGAATTCTCGCTCTACAAAGTCCCGTTCTCCTCACTGAAGTCTCGGTCTTCACAGTCCTGTCCTCTTCGCTGAAGTCCCACTCTTCACAGACACGTTCTCCTCGCTGAAGTCTCGCTCTTCAGAGCCATGTTTTCCATGCTGAAATCTCGGTCTTTAAAGCCACGATCTCTCACTGACGTCTCGCTCTTCACAGCCCCATTCCCCTCACTGAAGTTTCACTCTTCACAGCGCCAGGCTCTTTGCTGAAGTCTCGCTCTACACAGACCCGTTCTACTTGCAACATTCTCCTTGCTGAAGTCTCACTCTTCAAGCCACATCCTCTCACCAAAGTCTCGCCCTTCACATTCCCCTTCTCCTCACTGAATTCATGCTCTTCTCAGCCTCATTCTCCTTGCTGAAGTCTCGCTCTTCACGATGACGTTCTCTTCGCTGAAGTCTCGGTCTTTACAGTCATGTTCTCCTTGCTGCAGTCTAGATCTTCAAAAGCCCTTTCTCCTCTCTGAAGTCTCCCTCTTCACAGCCCCATTCTCTTCGCTGAAGTCTCACTCTACACACACCCGTTCTTTTTTTTGCAGTCTAGAACTTCAAAAGCCCGTTCTCCTCTCTGAGGTTTCACTCTTACAGCCCCATTCTCTTCGCTGAAGTCTCGCTCTACACAGCCCTGTTCTCCTCGATGAAGACTCGATCTTCACAGCCCCATTCTCCTTGTTGAAGTCTCGCTCTTAACAGTCACATTCTCCTTGTTGAATTCTCGCACTTCAAGGTCCCGTTCTCCTCACTGAAGTCTCGGTCTTCACAGTCCTGTCCTCTTCGCTGAAGTCCCGCTCTTCACAGACCCATTCTCCTCGCTGAAGACTCGCTCTTCAGAGCCATGTTCTCCATGCTGATGTCTTGTCTTTACAGCCACGTTCTCCTCACTGAAGTCTCGCTCTTCACAGCCCCATTCTCCACACTGAAGTTTCACTCTTCACAGCCCCAAGCTCTTCGCTGAAGTCTCGCTTTACACAGACCCGTTCTAGTTGCACCGTTCTCCTTGCTGAAGTCTCGCTCTTCAAGCCACATCCTCTCGCCGAAATCTCGCCGTTCACATTCCTGTTCTCCTCACTGAATTCTTGCTCTTCACAGCCACACTCTCTTTGCAGAAGTCTCGCTCTTCACAGCGACGTTCTCTTCGCTGAAGTCTCGGTCTTTACAGTCATGATCTCCTCACTGAAGTGTCGCTCTTCACAGCCCCATTCTCTTCGCTGAAGTCTCGCTCTACACAGACCCATTCTCCTCGATGAAGACTCGCTCTTCAGAGCCATGTTCTCCATGCTGATGTCTTGTCTTTACAGCCACGTTCTCCTCACTGAAGTCTCGCTCTTCACAACGCCATTTTCCTCACTGAATTTTCACTCTACACAGCCCGATTCACTTCGCTGAAGTCTCGCTCTGCACAGCCCTGTTCTCCTCGAAGAAGACGCGCTATTCACAGCCCTATTCTCCTTCTTGAAGTCTCGCTCTTAACAGTCACATTCTCCTTGCTGAATTCTCGCTCTACAAAGTCCCGTTCTCCTCACTGAAGTCTCGGTCTTCACAGTCCTGTCCTCTTCGCTGAAGTCCTGCTCTTCACAGACCCGTGCTCCTCGCTGAAGACTCGCTCTTCAGAGCCATGTTCTCCATGCTGATGTCTTGTCTTTACAGCCACGTTCTCCTGACTGAAGTCTCGCTCTTCACAGCCCCATTCTCCACACTGAAGTTTCACTCTTCACAGCCCCAAGCTCTTCGCTGAAGTCTCGCTTTACACAGACCCGTTCTACTTGCACCATTCTCCTTGCTGAAGTCTCACTCTTCAAGCCACATCCTCTCACCGAAATCTCGCCCTTCACATTCCCGTTCTCCTCACTGAATTCTTGCTCTTCACAGCCACATTCTCTTTGCTGAAGTCTCGCTCTTCACAGCGACGTTCTCTTCGCTGAAGTCTCGGTCTTTACAGTCATGATCTCCTCACTGAAGTGTCGCTCTTCACAGCCCCATTCTCTTCGCTGAAGTCTCGCTCTACACAGACCCATTCTCCTTGCTCCAGTCAAGAACTTCAAAAGCCCGTTCTCCTCTCTGAAATTTCACTCTTCACAGCCCCGTTCTCCTTGTTGAAGTCTCGCTCTTCACTGTCCTGTTCTCCTTCTTGAAGTCTCGCTCTTCACTGTCCCGTTCTCCTCACTGAAGTCTTGCTCTTCAGAATCCCATTCTCCTAGTTAAAGTCTCACTCTTCACAGTCACTTTCTCATTGTTGAATTCCCGCTCTTCACAGTCCGGTTCTCCTTGTTGAAGCCTCGCTCTTCACAGTCCTGTTCGCCTCTCTGATGTCTCACTCCTCACAGCCCATTCCCTTCGCTGAATTCTCGCTCTATACAGACCCGTTCTCCTTGCAGCAGTATAGATCTTCACAACCACGTTCTCATCTCTGAATTTTTACGTTTCACAGCCCCATTCTCTTCGCTGAAGTCTCGCTCTACACAGCACAATTCTCCATGGTGAAGTCTCTCTCTACACAGCCCCATTCTCCTTGCTGAAGTCTCGAAATTCAGAACCCAGTTCTCCTCACTGAAGTTTCAGTCTTCACAGCCCCATTCTCTTCGCTGAAGTCTCGCTCTGCACAGCCCCATTCTCCTTGGTGAAGTCTCTCTCTACACAGCGCGATTCTCCTTGCTGAAGTCTCGATATTCTGAACCCTGTTCTCCTCACTGAAGTTTCAGCCTTCACAGCCCATTTCTCTTGGCTGAAGTCTCGCACTGCACAGCCCCATTCTCCTTGCTGAAGTCTCGCTCTTCACAGACGCGTTCTCCTTGCTGCAGTCTAGATCTTCACAACCCCGTTCTCCTCTCTGAAGTTTTACTCTTACAGCCCCATTCTCTTCGTTGAAGTCTCACTCTACACAGCCCCATTCTCCTTGCTGAAGTCTCATTCTTCACAGCCCCGATCTCCGCTCAAAAGTCTTGATATTCAGAGTCCCGTTCTCCTCACTGAAGTCTGGCTCTTCACAGCCCCATTTTCCTCGACGTAGACTCACTCTTCAGAACCCCGTTCTCCTTGTGAAAGTCTCGCTCTTCAAAGTCAAGTTCTCCTCATTGAAGTTTCGCACTTCACTGACCCATTCTCCTCATTGAGGTCTCGCTCTCCACTGTCCCGATCTGTTCGCTGATGCCTCGCTCCTTACAGTCCCACTTTCCTCGCTAATGTCTCGCTCTTCACAGCCCGGTTCTCCTCGCTTTAGTCTTCCTCTTCACAGCCACATCCTCCTTGCTGAAGTCTCGCTCTACAAAGACCCGTTCTCCTTGCTGCAGTCTAGATCTTCAAATGCCCGATCTCCTCTCTGAAGTTTCACTCTTCACATCCCCATTCTCTTCGCTGAAGTCTCGCTCTACACAGCCCTGTTCTCCTCAAAGAACACGCGCTCTTCACAGCCCCATTCTCCTTGTTGAAGTCTCGCTCTTAACAGTCACATTCTCCTTGCTGAATTCTCGCTCTACAAAGTCCCGTTCTCCTCACTGAAGTCTCGGTCTTCACAGTCCTGTCCTCTTCGCTGAAGTCTCACTCTTCACAGACACGTTCTCCTCACTGAAGTCTCGCTCTTCAGAGCCATGTTCTCCATGCTGAAATCTCGGTCTTTAAAGCCACGATCTCTCACTGACGTCTCGCTCTTCACAGCCCCATTCCCCTCACTGAAGTTTCACTCTTCACAGCGCCAGGCTCTTTGCTGAAGTCTCGCTCTACACAGACCCGTTCTACTTGCAACATTCTCCTTGCTGAAGTCTCGCTCTTCAAGCCACATCCTCTCACCAAAGTCTCGCCCTCCACATTCCCCTTCTCCTCACTGAATTCATGCTCTTCTCAGCCTCATTCTCCTTGCTGAAGTCTCGCTCTTCACGATGACGTTCTCTTCGCTGAAGTCTCAGTCTTTACAGTCATGTTCTCCTTGCTGCAGTCTAGATCTTCAAAAGCCCTTTCTCCTCTCTGAAGTCTCCCTCTTCACAGCCCCATTCTCTTCGCTGAAGTCTCACTCTACACACACCCGTTCTTTTTGTTGCAGTCTAGAACTTCAAAAGCCCGTTCTCCTCTCTGAAGTTTCCCTCTTACAGCCCCATTCTCTTCGCTGAAGTCTCGCTCTACACAGCCCTGTTCTCCTCGATGAAGACTCGATCTTCACAGCCCCATTCTCCTTGTTGAAGTCTCGCTCTTAACAGTCACATTCTCCTTGTTGAATTCTCGCACTTCAAGGTCCCGTTCTCCTCACTGAAGTCTCGGTCTTCACAGTCCTGTCCTCTTCGCTGAAGTCCCGCTCTTCACAGACCCATTCTCCTCGCTGAAGACTCGCTCTTCAGAGCCATGTTCTCCATGCTGATGTCTTGTCTTTACAGCCACGTTCTCCTCAATGAAGTCTCGCTCTTCACAGCCCCATTCTCCTTGTTCAAGTCTCACTCTTCACAGTCCTGTTCTCCTTGTTGAATTCTCACTCTTCACAGTCCTGTTCTCCTTGTAGCAGTCTCGCTCTTCACAGTCCTGTTCTCCTCGCTGATGTCTCACTCTTCACAACCCCGTTCTCCTCTCTGAAGTTTCACGTTTCACAGCCCCATTCTCTTCACTAAAGTCTCGCTCTACACAGCCCCATTCTCCTTGTTGAAGTCTTGCTCTACACAGTCCTGTTCTCCTTGTTGAGTTCCCGCTCTTCACTGTCCCATTCTCCTCACTGAGGTCTCGCTGTTCAGGATCCCATTCTCATTGTTAAAGTCTCACTCTCCACAGTCTACACAGACTCATTCTCCTTGGTGAAGTCTCGCTCTACAAAGCCCCATTCTCCTCGCTGAAGACTCGCTCATCAGAGCCATGTTCCCCATGCTGAAGTCTTGTCTTTACAGCCACGTTCTCCTCACTGAAGTCTCGCTCTTCACAACGCCATTTTCCTCACTGAAGTTTCACTCTTCACAGCCCCATGCTCTTCGCTGAAGTCTCGCTCTACACAGACTCATTCTCCTTGGTGAAGTCTTGCTCTACACAGCTCCATTCTCCTTGCTGCAGTCTAGATCTTCACAACCCCGTTCTCCTCTCTGAAGTTTCACTCTTCACAGCCCCATTCTGTTCGTGGAAGTCTCGCTCTACACAGCCCCATTCTCTTCACTGAAGTCTCGCTCTACAATGAAACGTTCTCCTTGCTGCAGTCAAGATCTTCACAACCCCGTTCTCCTCTCTGAAGATTTATTCTTCCCAGCCCATTCTCATCGCTGAAGTCTCGCTCTACACAGTGCCATTCTTCTTGCTGAAGTCTCACTCTTCACAGCCCCGTTCTCCGCTCAGAAGTCTTGATATTCAGAATCCCATTCTTCTCACTGATGTCTGGCTCTTCACAGCCCCGTTCTCCTCGACATAGACTCCCTTTTCAGAACCCCGTTCTCCTTGTGAAAGTCTCGCTCTTCAAAGTCAAGATCTACTCATTGAAGTTTTGCACTTCACAGACCCATTCTACTCATTGAGGTCTCGCTCTGCACTGGCCCGATCTCCTTGCTGATGCCTCGCTCCTTACAATCACACTTTCCTCACTAATGTCTCGCTCTTCAAAGCCCGGATCTCCACGCTTTATTCTTGCTCTCACAGCCACATCCTCCTTGCTGAAGTCTCGCTCTACAAAGTCCCGTTCTCCTTGCTGCAGTCTAGATCTTCAAAAGCCCGTTCTCCTCTCTGAAGTCTCGCTCTTCACAGCCCCATTCTCTTCGCTGAAGTCTCGCTCTACACACACCCGTTCTCCGTGCTGCAGTCTAGATCTTCAAATGCCCGATCTCCTCTCTGAAGTTTCACTCTTCACAGACCGATTCACTTCGCTGAAGTCTCGCTCTACACAGCCCTGTTCTCCTCGAAGAAGACGCACTATTCACAGCCCCATTCTCCTTCTTGAAGTCTCGCTCTTAACAGTCACATTCTCCTTGCTGAATTCTCGCTCTACAAAGTCCCGTTCTCCTCACTGAAGTCTCGGTCTTCACAGTCCTGTCCTCTTCGCTGAAGTCCCGCTCTTCACAGAACCGTTCTGCTCACTGAAGACTCGCTCTTCAGAGCCATGTTCTCCATGCTGATGTCTTGTCTTTACAGCCACGTTCTCCTCACTGAAGTCTCGCACTTCACAGCCCCATTCTCCACACTGATTTTTCACACTTCACAGCCCCAAGCTCTTCGCTGAAGTCTCGCTCTACACAGACCCGTTCATCTGCACCGTTCTCCTTGCTGAAGTCTCGCTCTTCAAGCCACATCCTCTCGCCGAAATCTCGCCATTCACATTCCCGTTCTCCTCACTGAATTCTTGCTCTTCACAGCCACATTCTCTTTGCTGCAGTCTCGCTGTTCACAGCGATGTTCTCTTCGCTGAACTCTCGGTCTTTACAGTCATGTTCTCCTCACTGAAGTGTTGCTCTTCACAGCCCCATTCACAGCCCGTTCTCCTCGCTGAAATTTCAATCTTCACAGCCCCATTCTCCTTGTTCAAGTCTCGCTCTTCACAGTCCTGTTCTCCTTGTTGAATTCTCGCTCTTCACAGCCCCGTTCTCCTTCTTGAAGTCTCGCTCTTCACTGTCCTGTTCTCCTTGTTGAAGTCTCGCTCTTCACTGTCCCATTCTCCTCACTGAAGTCTTGCTATTCAGAATCCCATTCTCCTAGATAAAGTCTCACTCTTCACAGTCACTTTCTCATTGTTGAATTCCCGCTCTTCACAGACCGGTTCTCCTTGTTGAAGCCTCGCTCTTCACAGTCCTGTTCTCCTCTCTGATGTCTCACTCCTCACAGCCCATTCCCTTCGCTGAAGTCTCGCTCTATACAGACCCGTTCTCCTTGCAGCAGTCTAGATCTTCACAACCCCGTTCTCCTCTCTGAAGTTTCACGTTTCACAGCCCCATTCTCTTCGCTGAAGTCTCGCTCTACACAGCCCCATTCTCCTTGTTGAAGTCTCGCTCTACACAGTCCTGTTCTCCTTGATGAGTTCCCGCTCTTCACTGTCCCGTTCTCCTCACTGAAGTCTCGCTGTTCAGGATCCCATTCTCATTGTTAAAGTCTCACTCTCCACAGTCTACACAGACTCATTCTCCTTGGTGAAGTCTCGCTCTACAAAGCCCCATTCTCCTCACTGAAGACTCGCTCATCAGAGCCATGTTCCCCATGCTGAAGTCTTGTCTTTACAGCCACATTCTCCTCACTGAAGTCTCGCTCTTCACAATGCCATTTTCCTCACTGAAGTTTCACTCTTCACAGCCCCATGCTCTTCGCTGAAGTCTCGCTCTACACAGACTCATTCTCCTTGGTGAAGTCTCGCTCTACACAGCTCCATTCTCCTTGCTGCAGTCTAGATCTTCACAACCCCGTTCTCCTCTCTGAAGTTTCACTCTTCACAGCCCCATTCTGTTCGTGGAAGTCTCGCTCTACACAGCCCCATTCTCTTCACTGAAGTCTCGCTCTACAATGAAACGTTCTCCTTGCTGCAGCCAAGATCTTCACAACCCCGTTCTCCTCTCTGAAGATTTATTCTTCACAGCCCCATTCTCATCGCTGAAGTCTCGCTCTACACAGTGCCATTCTTCTTGCTGAAGTCTCACTCTTCACAGCCCCGTTCTCCGCTCAGAAGTCTTGATATTCAGAATCCCATTCTTCTCACTGATGTCTGGCTCTTCACAGCCCCGTTCTCCTCGACATAGACTCTCTCTTCCGAACCCCGTTCTCCTTGTGAAAGTCTCGCTCTTCAAAGTCAAGATCTCCTCATTGAAGTTTTGCACTTCACAGACCCATTCTACTCATTGAGGTCTCGCTCTGCACTGGCCCGATCTCCTTGCTGATGCCTCGCTCCTTACAATCACACTTTCCTCGCTAATGTCTCGCTCCTCACAGCCCGGATCTCCACGCTTTATTCTTGCTCTCACAGCCACATCCTCCTTGCTGAAGTCTCGCTCTACAAAGTCCCGTTCTCCTTGCTGCAGTCTAGATCTTCCAAAGCCCGTTCTCTTCTCTGAAGTCCCGCTCTTCACAGACCCGTTCTCCTCACTGAAGACTCGCTCTTCAGAGCCATGTTCTCCATGCTGATGTCTTGTCTTTACAGCCACGTTCTCCTCACTGAAGTCTCACACTTCACAGCCCCATTCTCCACACTGAAGTTTCACACTTCACAGCCCCAAGCTCTTCGCTGAAGTCTCGCTCTACACAGACCCGTTCTTCTGCACCGTTCTCCTTGCTGAAGTCTCGCTCTTCAAGCCACATCCTCTCGCCGAAATCTCGCCATTCACATTCCCGTTCTCCTCACTGAATTCTTGCTCTTCACAGCCACATTCTCTTTGCTGCAGTCTCGCTGTTCACAGCGATGTTCTCTTCGCTGAACTCTCGGTCTTTACAGTCATGTTCTCCTCACTGAAGTGTTGCTCTTCACAGCCCCATTCTCTTGCTGAAGTCTCGCTCTACACAGACCCGTTCTCCTTGCTCCCATCAAGATCTTCAAAAGCCCGTTCTCCTCGCTGAAATTTCAATCTTCACAGCCCCATTCTCCTTGTTCAAGTCTCGCTCTTCACAGTCCTGTTCTCCTTGTTGAATTCTCGCTCTTCACAGCCCCGTTCTCCTTCTTGAAGTCTCGCTCTTCACTGTCCTGTTCTCCTTGTTGAAGTCTCGCTCTTCACTGTCCCGTTCTCCTCACTGAAGTCTTGCTATTCAGAATCCCATTCTCCTAGATAAAGTCTCACTCTTCACAGTCACTTTCTCATTGTTGAATTCACGCTCTTCACAGTCTGGTTCTCCTTGTTGAAGCCTCGCTCTTCACAGTCCTGTTCTCCTCTCTGATGTCTCACTCCTCACAGCCCATTCCCTTCGCTGAAGTCTCGCTCTATACAGACCCGTTCTCCTTGCAGCAGTATAGATCTTCACAACCACGTTCTCCTCTCTGAAGTTTCACGTTTCACAGCCCCATTCTCTTTGCTGAAGTCTCGCTCTACACAGCACAATTCTCCATGGTGAAGTCTCTCTCTACACAGCCCCATTCTCCTTGCTGAAGTCTCGAAATTCAGAACCCAGTTCTCCTCACTGAAGTTTCAGTCTTCACAGACCCATTCTCTTCGCTGAAGTCTCGCTCTGCACAGCCCCATTCTCCTTGGAGAAGTCTCCCTCTACACAGCCCCATTCTCCTTGCTGAAGTCTCGATATTCTGAACCCTGCTCTCCTCACTGAAGTTTCAGCCTTCACAGCCCATTACTCTTGGCTGAAGTCTCGCACTGCACAGCCCCATTCTCCTTGCTGAAGTCTCGCTCTTCACAGACGCGTTCTCCTTGCTGCAGTCTAGATCTTCACTACCCCGTTCTCCTCTCTGAAGTTTTACTCTTCACAGCCCCATTCTCTTCGTTGAAGTCTCACTCTACACAGCCCCATTCTCCTTGCTGAAGTCTCATTCTTCACAGCCCCGATCTCCGTTCAAAAGTCTTGATATTCAGAGTCCCGTTCTCCTCACTGAAGTCTGGCTCTTCACAGCCCCATTTTCCTCGACGTAGACTCACTCTTCAGAACCCCGTTCTCCTTTTGAAAGTCTCGCTCTTCAAAGTCAAGTTCTCCTCATTGAAGTTTCGCACTTCACTGACCCATTCTCCTCATTGAGGTCTCGCTCTTCACTGTCCCGATCTGTTCGCTGATGCCTCGCTCCTTACAGTCCCACTTTCCTCGCTAATGTCTCGCTCTTCACAGCCCGGTTCTCCTCGCTTTAGAATTGCTCTTCACAGCCACATCCTCCTTGCTGAAGTCTCGCTCTACAAAGACCCGTTCTCCTTGCTGCAGTCTAGATCTTCAAATGCCCGATCTCCTCTCTGAAGTTTAACTCTTCACAGCCCCATTCTCTTCACTGAAGTCTCGCTCTACACAGCCCTGTTCTCCTCAAAGAACACGCGCTCTTCACAGCCCCATTCTCCTTGTTGAAGTCTCGCTCTTAACAGTCACATTCTCCTTGCTGAATTCTCGCTCTACAAAGTCCCGTTCTCATCATGAAGTCTCGGTCTTCACAGTCCTGTCGTCTTCGCTGAAGTCCCACTCTTCATAGACATGTTCTCCTCGCTGAAGTCTCGCTCTTCAGAGCCATGTTTTCCATGCTGAAATCTCGGTCTTTAAAGCCACGATCTCTCACTGACGTCTCGCTCTTCACAGCCCCATTCCCCTCACTGAAGTTTCACTCTTCACAGCGCCAGGCTCTTCGCTGAAGTCTCGCTCTACACAGACCCGTTCTACTTGCACCATTCTCCTTGCTGAAGTCTCACTCTTCAAGCCACATCCTCTCACCAAAGTCTCGCCCTTCACATTCCCCTTCTCCTCACTGAAGTTTCACTCTTCACAGCTCGATTCACTTCGCTGAAGTCTCGCTCTACACAGCCCTGTTCTCCTTCTTGAAGTCTCGCTCTTAACAGTCACATTCTCCTTGCTGAATTCTCGCTCTACAAAGTCCCGTTCTCCTCACTGAAGTCTCGGTCTTCACAGTCCTGTCCTCTTCGCTGAAGTCCCGCTCTTCACAGACCCGTTCTCCTCACTGAAGACTCGCTCTTCAGAGCCATGTTCTCCATGCTGATGTCTTGTCTTTACAGCCACGTTCTCCTCACTGAAGTCTCGCACTTCACAGCCCCATTCTCCACACTGAAGTTTCACACTTCAAAGCCCCAAGCTCTTCGCTGAAGTCTCGCTCTACACAGACCCGTTCTTCTGCACCGTTCTCCTTGCTGAAGTCTCGCTCTTCAAGCCACATCCTCTCGCCGAAATCTCGCCATTCACATTCCCGTTCTCCTCACTGAATTCTTGCTCTTCACAGCCACATTCTCTTTGCTGCAGTCTCGCTGTTCACAGCGATGTTCTCTTCGCTGAACTCTCGGTCTTTACAGTCATGTTCTCCTCACTGAAGTGTTGCTCTTCACAGCCCCATTCTCTTCGCTGAAGTCTCGCTCTACACAGACCCGTTCTCCTTGCTCCCGTCAAGATCTTCAAAAGCCCGTTCTCCTCGCTGAAATTTCAATCTTCACAGCCCCATTCTCCTTGTTCAAGTCTCGCTCTTCACAGCCCCGTTCTCCGCTAAGAAGTCTTGATATTCAGAGTCCCATTCTCCTCACTGAAGTCTGGCTCTTCAGAGCCCGGTTTTCCTCGATGTAATCTCTCTCTTCAGAACCCCGTTCTCCTTGTGAAAGTCTCGCTCTTCAAAGTCAAGTTCACCTCATTGAAGTTTTGCACTTCACAGACCCATTCTCCTCATTGAGGTCTCGCTCTCCACTAGCACGATCTCCTTGCTGATGCCTCGCTCCTTACAGTCACACTTTCCTCACTAATGTCTCGCTCTTCACAGCCCGGTTCTCCTCGTTTTAGCCTTGCTCTTCAGAGCCATATCCTCCTTGCTGAAGTCTCGCTCCACAAAGACCCATTCTCCTTGCTGCAGTCTAGATCTTCAAAAGCCCGTTCTCCTCTCTGAAGTCTCACTCTTCACAGCCCCATTCTCTTCGCTGAAGACTCGCTCATCAGAGCCATGTTCCCCATGCTGAAGTCTTGTCTTTACAGCCACGTTCTCCTCACTGAAGTCTCGCTCTTCACAACGCCATTTTCCTCACTGAAGTTTCACTCTTCACAGCCCGATTCACTTCGCTGAAGTCTCGTTCTACACAGCCCTGTTCTCCTCGAAGAAGACGCGCTATTCACAGCGCTATTCTCCTTCTTGAAGTCTCGCTCTTAACAGTCACATTCTCCTTGCTGAATTCTCGCTCTACAAAGTCCCGTTCTCCTCACTGAAGTCTCGGTCTTCACAGTCCTGTCCTCTTCGCTGAAGTCCCGCTCTTCACAGACCCATTCTCCTCACTGAAGACTCGCTCTTCAGAGCCATGTTCTCCATGCTGATGTCTTGTCTTTACAGCCACGTTCTCCTCACTGAAGTCTCGCTCTTCACAACGCCATTTTCCTCACTGAAGTTTCACTCTACACAGCCCGATTCACTTCGCTGAAGTCTCGCTCTACACAGACCCATTCTCCTTGCTCCAGTCAAGAACTTCAAAAGCCCGTTCTCCTCTCTGAAATTTCACTCTTCACAGCCCCGTTCTCCTTGTTGAAGTCTCGCTCTTCACTGTCCTGTTCTCCTTGTTGAAGTCTCGCTCTTCACTGTCCCGTTCTCCTCACTGAAGTCTTGCTATTCAGAATCCCATTCTCCTAGTTAAAGTCTCACTCTTCACAGTCACTTTCTCATTGTTGAATTCCCGCTCTTCACAGTCCGGTTCTCCTTGTTGAAGCCTCGCTCTTCACAGTCCTGTTCGCCTCTCTGATGTCTCACTCCTCACAGCCCATTCCCTTCGCTGAATTCTCGCTCTATACAGACCCGTTCTCCTTGCAGCAGTATAGATCTTCACAACCACGTTCTCCTCTCTGAATTTTTACGTTTCACAGCCCCATTCTCTTCGCTGAAGTCTCGCTCTACACAGCACAATTCTCCATGGTGAAGTCTCTCTCTACACAGCCCCATTCTCCTTGCTGAAGTCTCGAAATTCAGAACCCAGTTCTCCTCACTGAAGTTTCAGTCTTCACAGCCCCATTCTCTTCGCTGAAGTCTCGCTCTGCACAGCCCCATTCTCCTTGGTGAAGTCTCTCTCTACACAGCGCGATTCTCCTTGCTGAAGTCTCGATATTCTGAACCCTGTTCTCCTCACTGAAGTTTCAGCCTTCACAGCCCATTTCTCTTGGCTGAAGTCTCGCACTGCACAGCCCCATTCTCCTTGCTGAAGTCTCGCTCTTCACAGACGCGTTCTCCTTGCTGCAGTCTAGATCTTCACTACCCCGTTCTCCTCTCTGAAGTTTTACTCTTACAGCCCCATTCTCTTCGTTGAAGTCTCACTCTACACAGCCCCATTCTCCTTGCTGAAGTCTCATTCTTCACAGCCCCGATCTCCGTTCAAAAGTCTTGATATTCAGAGTCCCGTTCTCCTCACTGAAGTCTGGCTCTTCACAGCCCCATTTTCCTCGACGTAGACTCACTCTTCAGAACCCCGTTCTCCTTTTGAAAGTCTCGCTCTTCAAAGTCAAGTTCTCCTCATTGAAGTTTCGCACTTCACTGACCCATTCTCCTCATTGAGGTCTCGCTCTTCACTGTCCCGATCTGTTCGCTGATGCCTCGCTCCTTACAGTCCCACTTTCCTCGCTAATGTCTCGCTCTTCACAGCCCGGTTCTCCTCGCTTTAGAATTGCTCTTCACAGCCACATCCTCCTTGCTGAAGTCTCGCTCTACAAAGACCCGTTCTCCTTGCTGCAGTCTAGATCTTCAAATGCCCGATCTCCTCTCTGAAGTTTAACTCTTCACAGCCCCATTCTCTTCACTGAAGTCTCGCTCTACACAGCCCTGTTCTCCTCAAAGAACACGCGCTCTTCACAGCCCCATTCTCCTTGTTGAAGTCTCGCTCTTAACAGTCACATTCTCCTTGCTGAATTCTCGCTCTACAAAGTCCCGTTCTCATCATGAAGTCTCGGTCTTCACAGTCCTGTCGTCTTCGCTGAAGTCCCACTCTTCATAGACATGTTCTCCTCGCTGAAGTCTCGCTCTTCAGAGCCATGTTTTCCATGCTGAAATCTCGGTCTTTAAAGCCACGATCTCTCACTGACGTCTCGCTCTTCACAGCCCCATTCCCCTCACTGAAGTTTCACTCTTCACAGCGCCAGGCTCTTCGCTGAAGTCTCGCTCTACACAGACCCGTTCTACTTGCACCATTCTCCTTGCTGAAGTCTCACTCTTCAAGCCACATCCTCTCACCAAAGTCTCGCCCTTCACATTCCCCTTCTCCTCACTGAAGTTTCACTCTTCACAGCTCGATTCACTTCGCTGAAGTCTCGCTCTACACAGCCCTGTTCTCCTTCTTGAAGTCTCGCTCTTAACAGTCACATTCTCCTTGCTGAATTCTCGCTCTACAAAGTCCCGTTCTCCTCACTGAAGTCTCGGTCTTCACAGTCCTGTCCTCTTCGCTGAAGTCCCGCTCTTCACAGACCCGTTCTCCTCACTGAAGACTCGCTCTTCAGAGCCATGTTCTCCATGCTGATGTCTTGTCTTTACAGCCACGTTCTCCTCACTGAAGTCTCGCACTTCACAGCCCCATTCTCCACACTGAAGTTTCACACTTCAAAGCCCCAAGCTCTTCGCTGAAGTCTCGCTCTACACAGACCCGTTCTTCTGCACCGTTCTCCTTGCTGAAGTCTCGCTCTTCAAGCCACATCCTCTCGCCGAAATCTCGCCATTCACATTCCCGTTCTCCTCACTGAATTCTTGCTCTTCACAGCCACATTCTCTTTGCTGCAGTCTCGCTGTTCACAGCGATGTTCTCTTCGCTGAACTCTCGGTCTTTACAGTCATGTTCTCCTCACTGAAGTGTTGCTCTTCACAGCCCCATTCTCTTCGCTGAAGTCTCGCTCTACACAGACCCGTTCTCCTTGCTCCCGTCAAGATCTTCAAAAGCCCGTTCTCCTCGCTGAAATTTCAATCTTCACAGCCCCATTCTCCTTGTTCAAGTCTCGCTCTTCACAGCCCCGTTCTCCGCTAAGAAGTCTTGATATTCAGAGTCCCATTCTCCTCACTGAAGTCTGGCTCTTCAGAGCCCGGTTTTCCTCGATGTAATCTCTCTCTTCAGAACCCCGTTCTCCTTGTGAAAGTCTCGCTCTTCAAAGTCAAGTTCACCTCATTGAAGTTTTGCACTTCACAGACCCATTCTCCTCATTGAGGTCTCGCTCTCCACTAGCACGATCTCCTTGCTGATGCCTCGCTCCTTACAGTCACACTTTCCTCACTAATGTCTCGCTCTTCACAGCCCGGTTCTCCTCGTTTTAGCCTTGCTCTTCAGAGCCATATCCTCCTTGCTGAAGTCTCGCTCCACAAAGACCCATTCTCCTTGCTGCAGTCTAGATCTTCAAAAGCCCGTTCTCCTCTCTGAAGTCTCACTCTTCACAGCCCCATTCTCTTCGCTGAAGACTCGCTCATCAGAGCCATGTTCCCCATGCTGAAGTCTTGTCTTTACAGCCACGTTCTCCTCACTGAAGTCTCGCTCTTCACAACGCCATTTTCCTCACTGAAGTTTCACTCTTCACAGCCCGATTCACTTCGCTGAAGTCTCGTTCTACACAGCCCTGTTCTCCTCGAAGAAGACGCGCTATTCACAGCGCTATTCTCCTTCTTGAAGTCTCGCTCTTAACAGTCACATTCTCCTTGCTGAATTCTCGCTCTACAAAGTCCCGTTCTCCTCACTGAAGTCTCGGTCTTCACAGTCCTGTCCTCTTCGCTGAAGTCCCGCTCTTCACAGACCCATTCTCCTCACTGAAGACTCGCTCTTCAGAGCCATGTTCTCCATGCTGATGAATTGTCTTTACAGCCACGTTCTCCTCACTGAAGTCTCGCTCTTCACAACGCCATTTTCCTCACTGAAGTTTCACTCTACACAGCCCGATTCACTTCGCTGAAGTCTCGCTCTACACAGACCCATTCTCCTTGCTCCAGTCAAGAACTTCAAAAGCCCGTTCTCCTCTCTGAAATTTCACTCTTCACAGCCCCGTTCTCCTTGTTGAAGTCTCGCTCTTCACTGTCCTGTTCTCCTTGTTGAAGTCTCGCTCTTCACTGTCCCGTTCTCCTCACTGAAGTCTTGCTATTCAGAATCCCATTCTCCTAGTTAAAGTCTCACTCTTCACAGTCACTTTCTCATTGTTGAATTCCCGCTCTTCACAGTCCGGTTCTCCTTGTTGAAGCCTCGCTCTTCACAGTCCTGTTCGCCTCTCTGATGTCTCACTCCTCACAGCCCATTCCCTTCGCTGAATTCTCGCTCTATACAGACCCGTTCTCCTTGCAGCAGTATAGATCTTCACAACCACGTTCTCCTCTCTGAATTTTTACGTTTCACAGCCCCATTCTCTTCGCTGAAGTCTCGCTCTACACAGCACAATTCTCCATGGTGAAGTCTCTCTCTACACAGCCCCATTCTCCTTGCTGAAGTCTCGAAATTCAGAACCCAGTTCTCCTCACTGAAGTTTCAGTCTTCACAGCCCCATTCTCTTCGCTGAAGTCTCGCTCTGCACAGCCCCATTCTCCTTGGTGAAGTCTCTCTCTACACAGCGCGATTCTCCTTGCTGAAGTCTCGATATTCTGAACCCTGTTCTCCTCACTGAAGTTTCAGCCTTCACAGCCCATTTCTCTTGGCTGAAGTCTCGCACTGCACAGCCCCATTCTCCTTGCTGAAGTCTCGCTCTTCACAGACGCGTTCTCCTTGCTGCAGTCTAGATCTTCACTACCCCGTTCTCCTCTCTGAAGTTTTACTCTTACAGCCCCATTCTCTTCGTTGAAGTCTCACTCTACACAGCCCCATTCTCCTTGCTGAAGTCTCATTCTTCACAGCCCCGATCTCCGCTCAAAAGTCTTGATATTCAGAGTCCCGTTCTCCTCACTGAAGTCTGGCTCTTCACAGCCCCATTTTCCTCGACGTAGACTCACTCTTCAGAACCCCGTTCTCCTTGTGAAAGTCTCGCTCTTCAAAGTCAAGTTCTCCTCATTGAAGTTTCGCACTTCACTGACCCATTCTCCTCATTGAGGTCTCGCTCTCCACTGTCCCGATCTGTTCGCTGATGCCTCGCTCCTTACAGTCCCACTTTCCTCGCTAATGTCTCGCTCTTCACAGCCCGGTTCTCCTCGCTTTAGTCTTCCTCTTCACAGCCACATCCTCCTTGCTGAAGTCTCGCTCTACAAAGACCCGTTCTCCTTGCTGCAGTCTAGATCTACAAATGCCCGATCTCCTCTCTGAAGTTTCACTCTTCACATCCCCATTCTCTTCGCTGAAGTCTCGCTCTACACAGCCCTGTTCTCCTCAAAGAACACGCGCTCTTCACAGCCCCATTCTCCTTGTTGAAGTCTCGCTCTTAACAGTCACATTCTCCTTGCTGAATTCTCGCTCTACAAAGTCCCGTTCTCCTCACTGAAGTCTCGGTCTTCACAGTCCTGTCCTCTTCGCTGAAGTCCCACTCTTCACAGACACGTTCTCCTCGCTGAAGTCTCGCTCTTCAGAGCCATGTTTTCCATGCTGAAATCTCGGTCTTTAAAGCCACGATCTCTCACTGACGTCTCGCTCTTCACAGCCCCATTCCCCTCACTGAAGTTTCACTCTTCACAGCGCCAGGCTCTTTGCTGAAGTCTCGCTCTACACAGACCCGTTCTACTTGCAACATTCTCCTTGCTGAAGTCTCACTCTTCAAGCCACATCCTCTCACCAAAGTCTCGCCCTTCACATTCCCCTTCTCCTCACTGAATTCATGCTCTTCTCAGCCTCATTCTCCTTGCTGAAGTCTCGCTCTTCACGATGACGTTCTCTTCGCTGAAGTCTCGGTCTTTACAGTCATGTTCTCCTTGCTGCAGTCTAGATCTTCAAAAGCCCTTTCTCCTCTCTGAAGTCTCCCTCTTCACAGCCCCATTCTCTTCGCTGAAGTCTCACTCTACACACACCCGTTCTTTTTGTTGCAGTCTAGAGCTTCAAAAGCCCGTTCTCCTCTCTGAGGTTTCACTCTTACAGCCCCATTCTCTTCGCTGAAGTCTCGCTCTACACAGCCCTGTTCTCCTCGATGAAGACTCGATCTTCACAGCCCCATTCTCCTTGTTGAAGTCTCGCTCTTAACAGTCACATTCTCCTTGTTGAATTCTCGCACTTCAAGGTCCCGTTCTCCTCACTGAAGTCTCGGTCTTCACAGTCCTGTCCTCTTCGCTGAAGTCCCGCTCTTCACAGACCCATTCTCCTCGCTGAAGACTCGCTCTTCAGAGCCATGTTCTCCATGCTGATGTCTTGTCTTTACAGCCACGTTCTCCTCACTGAAGTCTCGCTCTTCACAGCCCCATTCTCCACACTGAAGTTTCACTCTTCACAGCCCCAAGCTCTTCGCTGAAGTCTCGCTTTACACAGACCCGTTCTAGTTGCACCGTTCTCCTTGCTGAAGTCTCGCTCTTCAAGCCACATCCTCTCGCCAAAATCTAGCCGTTCACATTCCTGTTCTCCTCACTGAATTCTTGCTCTTCACAGCCACACTCTCTTTGCTGAAGTCTCGCTCTTCACAGCGACGTTCTCTTCGCTGAAGTCTCGGTCTTTACAGTCATGATCTCCTCACTGAAGTGTCGCTCTTCACAGCCCCATTCTCTTCGCTGAAGTCTCGCTCTACACAGACCCATTCTCCTCGATGAAGACTCGCTCTTCAGAGCCATGTTCTCCATGCTGATGTCTTGTCTTTACAGCCACGTTCTCCTCACTGAAGTCTCGCTCTTCACAACGCCATTTTCCTCACTGAAGTTTCACTCTACACAGCCCGATTCACTTCGCTGAAGTCTCGCTCTGCACAGCCCTGTTCTCCTCGAAGAAGACGCGCTATTCACAGCCCTATTCTCCTTCTTGAAGTCTCGCTCTTAACAGTCACATTCTCCTTGCTGAATTCTCGCTCTACAAAGTCCCGTTCTCCTCACTGAAGTCTCGGTCTTCACAGTCCTGTCCTCTTCGCTGAAGTCCTGCTCTTCACAGACCCGTGCTCCTCGCTGAAGACTCGCTCTTCAGAGCCATGTTCTCCATGCTGATGTCTTGTCTTTACAGCCACGTTCTCCTGACTGAAGTCTCGCTCTTCACAGCCCCATTCTCCACACTGAAGTTTCACTCTTCACAGCCCCAAGCTCTTCGCTGAAGTCTCGCTTTACACAGACCCGTTCTACTTGCACCGTTCTCCTTGCTGAAGTCTCACTCTTCAAGCCACATCCTCTCGCCGAAATCTCGCCCTTCACATTCCCGTTCTCCTCACTGAATTCTTGCTCTTCACAGCCACATTCTCTTTGCTGAAGTCTCGCTCTTCACAGCGACGTTCTCTTCGCTGAAGTCTCGGTCTTTACAGTCATGATCTCCTCACTGAAGTGTCGCTCTTCACAGCCCCATTCTCTTCGCTGAAGTCTCGCTCTACACAGACCCATTCTCCTTGCTCCAGTCAAGAACTTCAAAAGCCCGTTCTCCTCTCTGAAATTTCACTCTTCACAGCCCCGTTCTCCTTGTTGAAGTCTCGCTCTTCACTGTCCTGTTCTCCTTCTTGAAGTCTCGCTCTTCACTGTCCCGTTCTCCTCACTGAAGTCTTGCTATTCAGAATCCCATTCTCCTAGTTAAAGTCTCACTCTTCACAGTCACTTTCTCATTGTTGAATTCCCGCTCTTCACAGTCCGGTTCTCCTTGTTGAAGCCTCGCTCTTCACAGTCCTGTTCGCCTCTCTGATGTCTCACTCCTCACAGCCCATTCCCTTCGCTGAATTCTCGCTCTATACAGACCCGTTCTCCTTGCAGCAGTATAGATCTTCACAACCACGTTCTCCTCTCTGAATTTTTACGTTTCACAGCCCCATTCTCTTCGCTGAAGTCTCGCTCTACACAGCACAATTCTCCATGGTGAAGTCTCTCTCTACACAGCCCCATTCTCCTTGCTGAAGTCTCGAAATTCAGAACCCAGTTCTCCTCACTGAAGTTTCAGTCTTCACAGCCCCATTCTCTTCGCTGAAGTCTCGCTCTGCACAGCCCCATTCTCCTTGGTGAAGTCTCTCTCTACACAGCGCGATTCTCCTTGCTGAAGTCTCGATATTCTGAACCCTGTTCTCCTCACTGAAGTTTCAGCCTTCACAGCCCATTTCTCTTGGCTGAAGTCTCGCACTGCACAGCCCCATTCTCCTTGCTGAAGTCTCGCTCTTCACAGACGCGTTCTCCTTGCTGCAGTCTAGATCTTCACAACCCCGTTCTCCTCTCTGAAGTTTTACTCTTACAGCCCCATTCTCTTCGTTGAAGTCTCACTCTACACAGCCCCATTCTCCTTGCTGAAGTCTCATTCTTCACAGCCCCGATCTCCGCTCAAAAGTCTTGATATTCAGAGTCCCGTTCTCCTCACTGAAGTCTGGCTCTTCACAGCCCCATTTTCCTCGACGTAGACTCACTCTTCAGAACCCCGTTCTCCTTGTGAAAGTCTCGCTCTTCAAAGTCAAGTTCTCCTCATTGAAGTTTCGCACTTCACTGACCCATTCTCCTCATTGAGGTCTCGCTCTCCACTGTCCCGATCTGTTCGCTGATGCCTCGCTCCTTACAGTCCCACTTTCCTCGCTAATGTCTCGCTCTTCACAGCCCGGTTCTCCTCGCTTTAGTCTTCCTCTTCACAGCCACATCCTCCTTGCTGAAGTCTCGCTCTACAAAGACCCGTTCTCCTTGCTGCAGTCTAGATCTTCAAATGCCCGATCTCCTCTCTGAAGTTTCACTCTTCACATCCCCATTCTCTTCGCTGAAGTCTCGCTCTACACAGCCCTGTTCTCCTCAAAGAACACGCGCTCTTCACAGCCCCATTCTCCTTGTTGAAGTCTCGCTCTTAACAGTCACATTCTCCTTGCTGAATTCTCGCTCTACAAAGTCCCGTTCTCCTCACTGAAGTCTCGGTCTTCACAGTCCTGTCCTCTTCGCTGAAGTCTCACTCTTCACAGACACGTTCTCCTCACTGAAGTCTCGCTCTTCAGAGCCATGTTCTCCATGCTGAAATCTCGGTCTTTAAAGCCACGATCTCTCACTGACGTCTCGCTCTTCACAGCCCCATTCCCCTCACTGAAGTTTCACTCTTCACAGCGCCAGGCTCTTTGCTGAAGTCTCGCTCTACACAGACCCGTTCTACTTGCACCATTCTCCTTGCTGAAGTCTCGCTCTTCAAGCCACATCCTCTCACCAAAGTCTCGCCCTTCACATTCCCCTTCTCCTCACTGAATTCATGCTCTTCTCAGCCTCATTCTCCTTGCTGAAGTCTCGCTCTTCACGATGACGTTCTCTTCGCTGAAGTCTCGGTCTTTACAGTCATGTTCTCCTTGCTGCAGTCTAGATCTTCAAAAGCCCTTTCTCCTCTCTGAAGTCTCCCTCTTCACAGCCCCATTCTCTTCGCTGAAGTCTCACTCTACACACACCCGTTCTTTCTGTTGCAGTCTAGATCTTCAAAAGCCCGTTCTCCTCTCTGAAGTTTCCCTCTTACAGCCCCATTCTCTTCGCTGAAGTCTCGCTCTACACAGCCCTGTTCTCCTCGATGAAGACTCGATCTTCACAGCCCCATTCTCCTTGTTGAAGTCTCGCTCTTAACAGTCACATTCTCCTTGTTGAATTCTCGCACTTCAAGGTCCCGTTCTCCTCACTGAAGTCTCGGTCTTCACAGTCCTGTCCTCTTCGCTGAAGTCCCGCTCTTCACAGACCCATTCTCCTCGCTGAAGACTCGCTCTTCAGAGCCATGTTCTCCATGCTGATGTCTTGTCTTTACAGCCACGTTCTCCTCAATGAAGTCTCGCTCTTCACAGCCCCATTCTCCTTGTTCAAGTCTCACTCTTCACAGTCCTGTTCTCCTTGTTGAATTCTCACTCTTCACAGTCCTGTTCTCCTTGTAGAAGTCTCGCTCTTCACAGTCCTGTTCTCCTCGCTGATGTCTCACTCTTCACAGCCCCGTTCTCCTAACTGAAGTTTCACTCTTCACAGCCCATTCCCTTCGCTGAAGTCACGCTCTATACAGACCCATTCTCCTTGCAGCAGTCTAGATCTTCACAACCCCGTTCTCCTCTCTGAAGTTTCACGTTTCACAGCCCCATTCTCTTCGCTAAAGTCTCGCTCTACACAGCCCCATTCTCCTTGTTGAAGTCTTGCTCTACACAGTCCTGTTCTCCTTGTTGAGTTCCCGCTCTTCACTGTCCCATTCTCCTCACTGAGGTCTCGCTGTTCAGGATCCCATTCTCATTGTTAAAGTCTCACTCTCCACAGTCTACACAGACTCATTCTCCTTGGTGAAGTCTCGCTCTACAAAGCCCCATTCTCCTCGCTGAAGACTCGCTCATCAGAGCCATGTTCCCCATGCTGAAGTCTTGTCTTTACAGCCACGTTCTCCTCACTGAAGTCTCGCTCTTCACAACGCCATTTTCCTCACTGAAGTTTCACTCTTCACAGCCCCATGCTCTTCGCTGAAGTCTCGCTCTACACAGACTCATTCTCCTTGGTGAAGTCTTGCTCTACACAGCTCCATTCTCCTTGCTGCAGTCTAGATCTTCACAACCCCGTTCTCCTCTCTGAAGTTTCACTCTTCACAGCCCCATTCTGTTCGTGGAAGTCTCGCTCTACACAGCCCCATTCTCTTCACTGAAGTCTCGCTCTACAATGAAACGTTCTCCTTGCTGCAGCCAAGATCTTCACAACCCCGTTCTCCTCTCTGAAGATTTATTCTTCCCAGCCCATTCTCATCGCTGAAGTCTCGCTCTACACAGTGCCATTCTTCTTGCTGAAGTCTCACTCTTCACAGCCCCGTTCTCCGCTCAGAAGTCTTGATATTCAGAATCCCATTCTTCTCACTGATGTCTGGCTCTTCACAGCCCCGTTCTCCTCGACATAGACTCCCTTTTCAGAACCCCGTTCTCCTTGTGAAAGTCTCGCTCTTCAAAGTCAAGATCTCCTCATTGAAGTTTTGCACTTCACAGACCCATTCTACTCATTGAGGTCTTGCTCTGCACTGGCCCGATCTCCTTGCTGATGCCTCGCTCCTTACAATCACACTTTCCTCACTAATGTCTCGCTCTTCAAAGCCCGGATCTCCACGCTTTATTCTTGCTCTCACAGCCACATCCTCCTTGCTGAAGTCTCGCTCTACAAAGTCCCGTTCTCCTTGCTGCAGTCTAGATCTTCAAAAGCCCGTTCTCCTCTCTGAAGTCTCGCTCTTCACAGCCCCATTCTCTTCGCTGAAGTCTCGCTCTACACACACCCGTTCTCCGTGCTGCAGTCTAGATCTTCAAATGCCCGATCTCCTCTCTGAAGTTTCACTCTTCACAGACCGATTCACTTCGCTGAAGTCTCGCTCTACACAGCCCTGTTCTCCTCGAAGAAGACGCACTATTCACAGCCCCATTCTCCTTCTTGAAGTCTCGCTCTTAACAGTCACATTCTCCTTGCTGAATTCTCGCTCTACAAAGTCCCGTTCTCCTCACTGAAGTCTCGGTCTTCACAGTCCTGTCCTCTTCGCTGAAGTCCCGCTCTTCACAGACCCGTTCTCCTCACTGAAGACTCGCTCTTCAGAGCCATGTTCTCCATGCTGATGTCTTGTCTTTACAGCCACGTTCTCCTCACTGAAGTCTCGCACTTCACAGCCCCATTCTCCACACTGAAGTTTCACACTTCACAGCCCCAAGCTCTTCGCTGAAGTCTCGCTCTACACAGACCCGTTCATCTGCACCGTTCTCCTTGCTGAAGTCTCGCTCTTCAAGCCACATCCTCTCGCCGAAATCTCGCCATTCACATTCCCGTTCTCCTCACTGAATTCTTGCTCTTCACAGCCACATTCTCTTTGCTGCAGTCTCGCTGTTCACAGCGATGTTCTCTTCGCTGAACTCTCGGTCTTTACAGTCATGTTCTCCTCACTGAAGTGTTGCTCTTCACAGCCCCATTCACAGCCCGTTCTCCCCGCTGAAATTTCAATCTTCACAGCCCCATTCTCCTTGTTCAAGTCTCGCTCTTCACAGTCCTGTTCTCCTTGTTGAATTCTCGCTCTTCACAGCCCCGTTCTCCTTCTTGAAGTCTCGCTCTTCACTGTCCTGTTCTCCTTGTTGAAGTCTCGCTCTTCACTGTCCCGTTCTCCTCACTGAAGTCTTGCTATTCAGAATCCCATTCTCCTAGATAAAGTCTCACTCTTCACAGTCACTTTCTCATTGTTGAATTCCCGCTCTTCACAGACCGGTTCTCCTTGTTGAAGCCTCGCTCTTCACAGTCCTGTTCTCCTCTCTGATGTCTCACTCCTCACAGCCCATTCCCTTCGCTGAAGTCTCGCTCTATACAGACCCGTTCTCCTTGCAGCAGTCTAGATCTTCACAACCCCGTTCTCCTCTCTGAAGTTTCACGTTTCACAGCCCCATTCTCTTCGCTGAAGTCTCGCTCTACACAGCCCCATTCTCCTTGTTGAAGTCTCTCTCTACACAGTCCTGTTCTCCTTCTTGAGTTCCCGCTCTTCACTGTCCCGTTCTCCTCACTGAAGTCTCGCTGTTCAGGATCCCATTCTCATTGTTAAAGTCTCACTCTCCACAGTCTACACAGGCTCATTCTCCTTGGTGAAGTCTCGCTCTACAAAGCCCCATTCTCCTCACTGAAGACTCGCTCATCAGAGCCATGTTCCCCATGCTGAAGTCTTGTCTTTACAGCCACATTCTCCTCACTGAAGTCTCGCTCTTCACAATGCCATTTTCCTCACTGAAGTTTCACTCTTCACGGCCCCATGCTCTTCGCTGAAGTCTCGCTCTACACAGACTCATTCTCCTTGGTGAAGTCTCGCTCTACACAGCTCCATTCTCCTTGCTGCAGTCTAGATCTTCACAACCCCGTTCTCCTCTCTGAAGTTTCACTCTTCACAGCCCCATTCTGTTCGTGGAAGTCTCGCTCTACACAGCCCCATTCTCTTCACTGAAGTCTCGCTCTACAATGAAACGTTCTCCTTGCTGCAGCCAAGATCTTCACAACCCCGTTCTCCTCTCTGAAGATTTATTCTTCACAGCCCCATTCTCATCGCTGAAGTCTCGCTCTACACAGTGCCATTCTTCTTGCTGAAGTCTCACTCTTCACAGCCCCGTTCTCCGCTCAGAAGTCTTGATATTCAGAATCCCATTCTTCTCACTGATGTCTGGCTCTTCACAGCCCCGTTCTCCTCGACATAGACTCTCTCTTCCGAACCCCGTTCTCCTTGTGAAAGTCTCGCTCTTCAAAGTCAAGATCTCCTCATTGAAGTTTTGCACTTCACAGACCCATTCTACTCATTGAGGTCTCGCTCTGCACTGGCCCGATCTCCTTGCTGATGCCTCGCTCCTTACAATCACACTTTCCTCGCTAATGTCTCGCTCCTCACAGCCCGGATCTCCACGCTTTATTCTTGCTCTCACAGCCACATCCTCCTTGCTGAAGTCTCGCTCTACAAAGTCCCGTTCTCCTTGCTGCAGTCTAGATCTTCCAAAGCCCGTTCTCTTCTCTGAAGTCTCGCTCTTCACAGCCCCATTCTCTTCGCTGAAGTCTCGCTCTACACACACCCGTTCTCCGTGCTGCAGTCTAGATCTTCAAATGCCCGATCTCCTCTCTGAAGTTTCACTCTTCACAGCCCGATTCACTTCACTGATGTCTCGCTCTACACAGCCCTGTTCTCCTCGAAGAAGACGCACTATTCACAGCCCCATTCTCCTTCTTGAAGTCTCGCTCTTAACAGTCACATTCTCCTTGCTGAATTCTCGCTCTACAAAGTCCCGTTCTCCTCACTGAAGTCTCGGTCTTCACAGTCCTGTCCTCTTCGCTGAAGTCCCGCTCTTCACAGACCCGTTCTCCTCACTGAAGACTCGCTCTTCAGAGCCATGTTCTCCATGCTGATGTCTTGTCTTTACAGCCACGTTCTCCTCACTGAAGTCTCGCACTTCACAGCCCCATTCTCCACACTGAAGTTTCACACTTCACAGCCCCAAGCTCTTCGCTGAAGTCTCGCTCTACACAGACCCGTTCTTCTGCACCGTTCTCCTTGCTGAAGTCTCGCTCTTCAAGCCACATCCTCTCGCCGAAATCTCGCCATTCACATTCCCGTTCTCCTCACTGAATTCTTGCTCTTCACAGCCACATTCTCTTTGCTGCAGTCTCGCTGTTCACAGCGATGTTCTCTTCGCTGAACTCTCGGTCTTTACAGTCATGTTCTCCTCACTGAAGTGTTGCTCTTCACAGCCCCATTCTCTTGCTGAAGTCTCGCTCTACACAGACCCGTTCTCCTTGCTCCCATCAAGATCTTCAAAAGCCCGTTCTCCTCGCTGAAATTTCAATCTTCACAGCCCCATTCTCCTTGTTCAAGTCTCGCTCTTCACAGTCCTGTTCTCCTTGTTGAATTCTCGCTCTTCACAGCCCCGTTCTCCTTCTTGAAGTCTCGCTCTTCACTGTCCTGTTCTCCTTGTTGAAGTCTCGCTCTTCACTGTCCCGTTCTCCTCACTGAAGTCTTGCTATTCAGAATCCCATTCTCCTAGATAAAGTCTCACTCTTCACAGTCACTTTCTCATTGTTGAATTCCCGCTCTTCACAGTCTGGTTCTCCTTGTTGAAGCCTCGCTCTTCACAGTCCTGTTCTCCTCTCTGATGTCTCACTCCTCACAGCCCATTCCCTTCGCTGAAGTCTCGCTCTATACAGACCCGTTCTCCTTGCAGCAGTATAGATCTTCACAACCACGTTCTCCTCTCTGAATTTTCACGTTTCACAGCCCCATTCTCTTTGCTGAAGTCTCGCTCTACACAGCACAATTCTCCATGGTGAAGTCTCTCTCTACACAGCCCCATTCTCCTTGCTGAAGTCTCGAAATTCAGAACCCAGTTCTCCTCACTGAAGTTTCAGTCTTCACAGCCCCATTCTCTTCGCTGAAGTCTCGCTCTGCACAGCCCCATTCTCCTTGGAGAAGTCTCCCTCTACACAGCCCCATTCTCCTTGCTGAAGTCTCGATATTCTGAACCCTGCTCTCCTCACTGAAGTTTCAGCCTTCACAGCCCATTACTCTTGGCTGAAGTCTCGCACTGCACAGCCCCATTCTCCTTGCTGAAGTCTCGCTCTTCACAGACGCGTTCTCCTTGCTGCAGTCTAGATCTTCACTACCCCGTTCTCCTCTCTGAAGTTTTACTCTTCACAGCCCCATTCTCTTCGTTGAAGTCTCACTCTACACAGCCCCATTCTCCTTGCTGAAGTCTCATTCTTCACAGCCCCGATCTCCGTTCAAAAGTCTTGATATTCAGAGTCCCGTTCTCCTCACTGAAGTCTGGCTCTTCACAGCCCCATTTTCCTCGACGTAGACTCACTCTTCAGAACCCCGTTCTCCTTGTGAAAGTCTCGCTCTTCAAAGTCAAGTTCTCCTCATTGAAGTTTCGCACTTCACTGACCCATTCTCCTCATTGAGGTCTCGCTCTTCACTGTCCCGATCTGTTCGCTGATGCCTCGCTCCTTACAGTCCCACTTTCCTCGCTAATGTCTCGCTCTTCACAGCCCGGTTCTCCTCGCTTTAGAATTGCTCTTCACAGCCACATCCTCCTTGCTGAAGTCTCGCTCTACAAAGACCCGTTCTCCTTGCTGCAGTCTAGATCTTCAAATGCCCGATCTCCTCGCTGAAGTTTAACTCTTCACAGCCCCATTCTCTTCGCTGAAGTCTCGCTCTACACAGCCCTGTTCTCCTCAAAGAACACGCGCTCTTCACAGCCCCATTCTCCTTGTTGAAGTCTCGCTCTTAACAGTCACATTCTCCTTGCTGAATTCTCGCTCTACAAAGTCCCGTTCTCATCATGAAGTCTCAGTCTTCACAGTCCTGTCGTCTTCGCTGAAGTCCCACTCTTCATAGACATGTTCTCCTCGCTGAAGTCTCGCTCTTCAGAGCCATGTTTTCCATGCTGAAATCTCGGTCTTTAAAGCCACGATCTCTCACTGACGTCTCGCTCTTCACAGCCCCATTCCCCTCACTGAAGTTTCACTCTTCACAGCGCCAGGCTCTTCGCTGAAGTCTCGCTCTACACAGACCCGTTCTACTTGCACCATTCTCCTTGCTGAAGTCTCGCTCTTCAAGCCACTTCCTCTCACCAAAGTCTCGCCCTTCACATTCCCCTTCTCCTCACTGAAGTTTCACTCTTCACAGCTCGATTCACTTCGCTGAAGTCTCGCTCTACACAGCCCTGTTCTCCTTCTTGAAGTCTCGCTCTTAACAGTCACATTCTCCTTGCTGAATTCTCGCTCTACAAAGTCCCGTTCTCCTCACTGAAGTCTCGGTCTTCACAGTCCTGTCCTCTTCGCTGAAGTCCCGCTCTTCACAGACCCGTTCTCCTCACTGAAGACTCGCTCTTCAGAGCCATGTTCTCCATGCTGATGTCTTGTCTTTACAGCCACGTTCTCCTCACTGAAGTCTCGCACTTCACAGCCCCATTCTCCACACTGAAGTTTCACACTTCACAGCCCCAAGCTCTTCGCTGAAGTCTCGCTCTACACAGACCCGTTCTTCTGCACCGTTCTCCTTGCTGAAGTCTCGCTCTTCAAGCCACATCCTCTCGCCGAAATCTCGCCATTCACATTCCCGTTCTCCTCACTGAATTCTTGCTCTTCACAGCCACATTCTCTTTGCTGCAGTCTCGCTGTTCACAGCGATGTTCTCTTCGCTGAACTCTCGGTCTTTACAGTCATGTTCTCCTCACTGAAGTGTTGCTCTTCACAGCCCCATTCTCTTCGTTGAAGTCTCGCTCTACACAGACCCGTTCTCCTTGCTCCCGTCAAGATCTTCAAAAGCCCGTTCTCCTCGCTGAAATTTCAATCTTCACAGCCCCATTTTCCTTGTTCAAGTCTCGCTCTTCACAGCCCCGTTCTCCTTCTTGAAGTCTCGCTCTTCACTGTCCTGTTCTCCTTGTTGAAGTCTCGCTCTTCACTGTCCCGTTCTCCTCACTGAAGTCTTGCTATTCAGAATCCCATTCTCCTAGATAAAGTCTCACTCTTCACAGTCACTTTCTCATTGTTGAATTCCCGCTCTTCACAGTCCGGTTCTCCTTGTTGAAGCCTCGCTCTTCACAGTCCTGTTCTCCTCTCTGATGTCTCACTCCTCACAGCCCATTCCCTTCGCTGAAGTCTCGCTCTATACAGACCCGTTCTCCTTGCAGCAGTATAGATCTTCACAACCACGTTCTCCTCTCTGAATTTTCACGTTTCACAGCCCCATTCTCTTTGCTGAAGTCTCGCTCTACACAGCACAATTCTCCATGGTGAAGTCTCTCTCTACACAGCCCCATTCTCCTTGCTGAAGTCTCGAAATTCAGAACCCAGTTCTCCTCACTGAAGTTTCAGTCTTCACAGCCCCATTCTCTTCGCTGAAGTCTCGCTCTGCACAGCCCCATTCTCCTTGGAGAAGTCTCCCTCTACACAGCCCCATTCTCCTTGCTGAAGTCTCGATATTCTGAACCCTGTTCTCCTCACTGAAGTTTCAGCCTTCACAGCCCATTTCTCTTGGCTGAAGTCTCGCACTGCACAGCCCCATTCTCCTTGCTGAAGTCTCGCTCTTCACAGACGCGTTCTCCTTGCTGCAGTCTAGATCTTCACTACCCCGTTCTCCTCTCTGAAGTTTTACTCTTCACAGCCCCATTCTCTTCGTTGAAGTCTCACTCTACACAGCCCCATTCTCCTTGCTGAAGTCTCATTCTTCACAGCCCCGATCTCCGTTCAAAAGTCTTGATATTCAGAGTCCCGTTCTCCTCACTGAAGTCTGGCTCTTCACTGCCCCATTTTCCTCGACGTAGACTCACTCTTCAGAACCCCGTTCTCCTTTTGAAAGTCTCGCTCTTCAAAGCCAAGTTCTCCTCATTGAAGTTTCGCACTTCACTGACCCATTCTCCTCATTGAGGTCTCGCTCTTCACTGTCCCGATCTGTTCGCTGATGCCTCGCTCCTTACAGTCCCACTTTCCTCGCTAATGTCTCGCTCTTCACAGCCCGGTTCTCCTCGCTTTAGAATTGCGCTTTACAGCCACATCCTCCTTGCTGAAGTCTCGCTCTACAAAGACCCGTTCTCCTTGCTGCAGTCTAGATCTTCAAATGCCCGATCTCCTCTCTGAAGTTTAACTCTTCACAGCCCCATTCTCTTCGCTGAAGTCTCGCTCTACACAGCCCTGTTCTCCTCAAAGAACACGCGCTCTTCACAGCCCCATTCTCCTTGTTGAAGTCTCGCTCTTAACAGTCACATTCTCCTTGCTGAATTCTCGCTCTACAAAGTCCCGTTCTCATCATGAAGTCTCGGTCTTCACAGTCCTGTCGTCTTCGCTGAAGTCCCACTCTTCATAGACACGTTCTCCTCGCTGAAGTCTCGCTCTTCAGAGCCATGTTTACCATGCTGAAATCTCGGTCTTTAAAGCCACGATCTCTCACTGACGTCTCGCTCTTCACAGCCCCATTCCCCTCACTGAAGTTTCACTCTTCACAGCGCCAGGCTCTTTGCTGAAGTCTCGCTCTACACAGACCCGTTCTACTTGCACCATTCTCCTTGCTGAAGTCTCGCTCTTCAAGCCACATCCTCTCACCAAAGTCTAGCCCTTCACATTCCCCTTCTCCTCACTGAAGTTTCACTCTTCACAGCTCGATTCACTTCGCTGAAGTCTCGCTCTACACAGCCCTGTTCTCCTTCTTGAAGTCTCGCTCTTAACAGTCACATTCTCCTTGCTGAATTCTCGCTCTACAAAGTCCCGTTCTCCTCACTGAAGTCTCGGTCTTCACAGTCCTGTCCTCTTCGCTGAAGTCCCGCTCTTCACAGACCCGTTCTCCTCACTGAAGACTCGCTCTTCAGAGCCATGTTCTCCATGCTGATGTCTTGTCTTTACAGCCACGTTCTCCTCACTGAAGTCTCGCACTTCACAGCCCCATTCTCCACACTGAAGTTTCACACTTCACAGCCCCAAGCTCTTCGCTGAAGTCTCGCTCTACACAGACCCGTTCTTCTGCACCGTTCTCCTTGCTGAAGTCTCGCTCTTCAAGCCACATCCTCTCGCCGAAATCTCGCCATTCACATTCCCGTTCTCCTCACTGAATTCTTGCTCTTCACAGCCACATTCTCTTTGCTGCAGTCTCGCTGTTCACAGCGATGTTCTCTTCGCTGAACTCTCGGTCTTTACAGTCATGTTCTCCTCACTGAAGTGTTGCTCTTCACAGCCCCATTCTCTTCGTTGAAGTCTCGCTCTACACAGACCCGTTCTCCTTGCTCCCGTCAAGATCTTCAAAAGCCCGTTCTCCTCGCTGAAATTTCAATCTTCACAGCCCCATTCTCCTTGTTCAAGTCTCGCTCTTCACAGTCCTGTTCTCCTTGTTGAATTCTCGCTCTTCACAGTCCTGTTCTCCTTGTTGAATTCTCACTCTTCACAGTCCTGTTCTCCTCGCTGATGTCTCACTCTTCACAGCCCCGTTCTCCTAACTGAAGTTTCACTCTTCACAGCCCATTCCCTTCGCTGAAGTCACTCTCTATACAGACCCATTCTCCTTGCAGCAGTCTAGATCTTCACAACCCCGTTCTCCTCTCTGAAGTTTCACGTTTCACAGCCCCATTCTCTTCGCTGAAGTCTCGCTCTACACAGCCCCATTCTCCTTGTTGAAGTCTCGCTCTACACAGTCCTGTTCTCCTTGTTGAGTTCCCGCTCTTCACTGTCCCGTTCTCCTCACTGAAGTCTCGCTGTTCAGGATCCCATTCTCATTGTTAAAGTCTCACTCTCCACAGACTACACAGACTCATTCTCCTTGGTGAAGTCTCGCTCTACAAAGCCCCATTCTCCTCGCTGAAGACTCGCTCATCAGAGCCATGTTCCCCATGCTGAAGTCTTGTCTTTACAGCCACGTTCTCCTCACTGAAGTCTCGCTCTTCACAATGCCATTTTCCTCACTGAAGTTTCACTCTTCACAGCCCCATGCTCTTCGCTGAAGTCTCGCTCTACACAGACTCATTCTCCTTGGTGAAGTCTCGCTCTACACAGCTCCATTCTCCTTGCTGCAGTCTAGATCTTCACAACCCCGTTCTCCTCTCTGAAGTTTCACTCTTCACAGCCCCATTCTGTTCGTGGAAGTCTCGCTCTACACAGCCCCATTCTCTTCACTGAAGTCTCGCTCTACAATGAAACGTTCTCTTTGCTGCAGCCAAGATCTTCACAACCCCGTTCTCCTCTCTGAAGATTTATTCTTCACAGCCCCATTCTCATCGCTGAAGTCTCGCTCTGCACAGTGCCATTCTTCTTGCTGAAGTCTCACTCTTCACAGCCCCGTTCTCCGCTCAGAAGTCTTGATATTCAGAATCCCATTCTTCTCACTGATGTCTGGCTCTTCACAGCCCCGTTCTCCTCGACATAGACTCTCTCTTCCGAACCCCGTTCTCCTTGTGAAAGTCTCGCTCTTCAAAGTCAAGATCTCCTCATTGAAGTTTTGCACTTCACAGACCCATTCTACTCATTGAGATCTCGCTCTGCACTGGCCCGAACTCCTTGCTGATGCCTCGCTCCTTACAATCACACTTTCCTCGCTAATGTCTCGCTCTTCACAGCCCGGATCTCCACGCTTTATTCTTGCTCTCACAGCCACATCCTCCTTGCTGAAGTCTCGCTCTACAAAGTCCCGTTCTCCTTGCTGCAGTCTAGATCTTCCAAAGCCCGTTCTCTTCTCTGAGGTCTCGCTCTTCACAGCCCCATTCTCTTCGCTGAAGTCTCGCTCTACACACACCCGTTCACCGTGCTGCAGTCTAGATCTTCAAATGCCCGATCTCCTCTCTGAAGTTTCACTCTTCACAGCCCGATTCACTTCACTGAAGTCTCGCTCTACACAGCTCTGTTCTCCTCGAAGAAGACGCACTATTCACAGCCCCATTCTCCTTCTTGAAGTCTCGCTCTGAACAGTCACATTCTCCTTGCTGAATTCCCGCTCTACAAAGTCCCGTTCTCCTCACTGAAGTCCCGCTCTTCACAGACCCATTCTCCTCGCTCTAGACTCGCTCTTCAGAGCCATGTTCTCCATGCTGATCTCTTGTCTTTACAGCCACGTTCTCCTCACTGAAGTGTCGCTCTTCACACCCCCATTCTCTTCGCTGAAGTCTCGCTCTACACAGACCCATTCTCCTTGCTCCAGTCAAGAACTTCAAAAGCCCGTTCTCCTCTCTGAAATTTCACTCTTCACAGCCCCGTTCTCCTTCTTGAAGTCTCGCTCTTCACTGTCCTGTTCTCCTTGTTGAAGTCTCGCTCATCACTGTCCCGTTCTCCTCACTGAAGTCTTGCTATTCAGAATCCCATTCTCCTAGATAAAGTCTCACTCTTCACAGTCACTTTCTCATTGTTGAATTCCCGCTCTTTACAGTCCGGTTTTCCTTGTTGAAGCCTCGCTCTTCACAGTCCTGTTCTCCTCTCTGATGTCTCACTCCTCACAGCCCATTCCCTTCGCTGAAGTCTCGCTCTATACAGACCCGTTCTCCTTGCAGCAGTATAGATCTTCACAACCACGTTCTCCTCTCTGAATTTTCACGTTTCACAGCCCCATTCTCTTCGCTGAAGTCTCGCTCTACACAGCACAATTCTCCATGGTGAAGTCTCTCTCTACACAGCCCCATTCTCCTTGCTGAAGTCTCGAAATTTAGAACCCAGTTCTCCTCACTGAAGTTTCAGTCTTCACAGCCCCATTCTCTTCGCTGAAGTCTCGCTCTGCACAGCCCCATTCTCCTTGGTGAAGTCTCTCTCTACACAGCCCCATTTTCCTTGCTGAAGTCTCGATATTCTGAACCCTGTTCTCCTCACTGAAGTTTCAGCCTTCACAGCCCATTTCTCTTGGCTGAAGTCTCGCTCTTCACAGACGCGTTCTCCTTGCTGCAGTCTAGATCTTCACAACCCCGTTCTCCTCTCTGAAGTTTTACTCTTCACAGCCCCATTCTCTTCGTTGAAGTCTCACTCTACACAGCCCCATTCTCCTTGCTGAAGTCTCATTCTTCACAGCCCCGATCTCCGTTCAAAAGTCTTGATATTCAGAGTCCCGTTCTCCTCATTGAAGTCTGGCTCTTCACAGCCCCATTTTCCTCGACGTAGACTCACTCTTCAGAACCCCGTTCTCCTTGTGAAAGTCTCGCTCTTCAAATTCAAGTTCTCCTCATTGAAGTTTCGTACTTCACTGACCATTCTCCTCATTGAGGTCTCGCTCTCCACTGTCCCGATCTGTTCGCTGATGCCACGCTCCTTACAGTCCCACTTTCCTCGCTAATGTCTCCCTCTTCACAGCCCCATTCTCTTCGCTGAAGTCTCACTCTACACACACCCGTTCTTTTTGTTGCAGTCTAGATCTTCAAAAGCCCGTTCTCCTCTCTGAAGTTTCACTCTTCACAGCCCCATTCTCTTCGCTGAAGTCTCGCTCTACACAGCCCTGTTCTCCTCGATGAAGACTCGATCTTCACAGCCCCATTCTCCTTGTTGAAGTCTCGCTCTTAACAGTCACATTCTCCTTGTTGAATTCTCGCACTTCACGGTCCCGTTCTCCTCACTGAATTCTCGGTCTTCACAGTCCTGTCCTCTTCACTGAAGTCCCGCTCTTCACAGACCCATTCTCCTCGCTGAAGATTTGCTCTTCAGAGCCATGTTCTCCAAGCTGAAGTCTTGTCTTTACAGCCACGTTCTCCTCACTGAAGTCTCGCTCTTCACAGCCCCATTCTCCTCACTGAAGTTTCACTCTTCACAGCCCCAAGCTCTTCGCTGAAGTCTCGCTCTACACAGACCCTTTCTTCTGCACCATTCTCCTTGCTGAAGTCTCGCTCTTCAAGCCACATCCTCTCGCCGAAATCTCGCCATTCACATTCCCGTTCTCCTCACTGAATTCTTGCTCTTCACAGCCACATTCTCTTTGCTGCAGTCTCGCTGTTCACAGCGATGTTCTCTTCGCTGAACTCTCGGTCTTTACAGTCATGTTCTCCTCACTGAAGTGTTGCTCTTCACAGCCCCATTCTCTTCGCTGAAGTCTCGCTCTACACAGACCCGTTCTCCTTGCTCCAGTCAAGATCTTCAAAAGCCCGTTCTCCTCGCTGAAATTTCAATCTTCACAGCCCCATTCTCCTTGTTCAAGTCTCGCTCTTCACAGTCATGTTCTCCTTGTTGAATTCTCGCTCTTCACAGTCCTGTTGTCCTTGTTGAAGTCTCGCTCTTCACAGTCCTGTTCTCCTCGCTGATGTCTCACTCTTCACAGCCCCGTTCTCCTAACTGAAGTTTCACTCTTCACAGCCCATTCCCTTCGCTGAAGTCACACTCTATACAGACCCATTCTCCTTGCAGCAGTCTAGATCTTCACAACCCCGTTCTCCTCTCTGAAGTTTCACGTTTCACAGCCCCATTCTCTACGATGAAGTCTCGCTCTACACAGCCCCATTCTCCTTGTTGAAGTCTCGCTCTACACAGTCCTGTTCTCCTTGTTGAGTTCCCGCTCTTCACTGTCCCGTTCTCCTCACTGAAGTCTCGCTGTTCAGGATCCCATTCTCATTGTTAAAGTCTCACTCTCCACAGTCTACACAGACTCATTCTCCTTGGTGAAGTCTCGCTCTACAAAGCCCCATTCTCCTCGCTGAAGACTCGCTCATCAGAGCCATGTTCCCCATGCTGAAGTCTTGTCTTTACAGCCACGTTCTCCTCACTGAAGTCTCGCTCTTCACAACGCCATTTTCCTCACTGAAGTTTCACTCTTCACAGCCCGATTCACTTCACTGAAGTCTCGCTCTACACAGCCCTGTTCTCCTCGAAGAAGACGCGCTATTCACAGCCCCATTCTCCTTCTTGAAGTCTCGCTCTTAACAGTCACATTCTCCTTGCTGAATTCTCGCTCTACAAAGTCCCGTTCTCCTCACTGAAGTCTCGGTCTTCACAGTCCTGTCCTCTTCGCTGAAGTTCCGCTCTTCACAGACCCATTCTCCTCGCTCTAGACTCGCTCTTCAGAGCCATGTTCTCCATGCTGATGTCTTGTCTTTACAGCCACGTTCTCCTCACTGAAGTCTCGCTCTTCACAGCCCCATTCTCCACACTGAAGTTTCACTCTTCACAGCCCCATGCTCTTCGCTGAAGTCTCGCTTTACACAGACCCATTCTACTTGCACCGTTCTCCTTGCTGAAGTCTCGCTCTTCAAGCCACATCCTCTCGCCGAAATCTCGCCCTTCACATTCCCGTTCTCCTCACTGAATTCTTGCTCTTCACAGCCACATTCTCTTTGCTGAAGTCTCGCTCTTCACAGCGATGTTCTCTTCACTGAAGTCTCGGTCTTTACAGTCATGATCTCCTCACTGAAGTGTCGCTCTTCACACCCCCATTCTCTTCGCTGAAGTCTCGCTCTACACAGACCCATTCTCCTTGCTCCAGTCAAGAACTTCAAAAGCCCGTTCTCCTCTCTGAAATTTCACTCTTCACAGCCCCGTTCTCCTTGTTGAAGTCTCGCTCTTCACTGTCCTGCTCTCCTTGTTGAAGTCTCGCTCATCACTGTCCCGTTCTCCTCACTGAAGTCTTGCTATTCAGAATCCCATTCTCCTAGATAAAGTCTCACTCTTCACAGTCACTTTCTCATTGTTGAATTCCCGCTCTTTACAGTCCGGTTTTCCTTGTTGAAGCCTCGCTCTTCACAGTCCTGTTCTCCTCTCTGATGTCTCACTCCTCACAGCCCATTCCCTTCGCTGAAGTCTCGCTCTATACAGACCCGTTCTCCTTGCAGCAGTATAGATCTTCACAACCACGTTCTCCTCTCTGAATTTTCACGTTTCACAGCCCCATTCTCTTCGCTGAAGTCTCGCTCTACACAGCACAATTCTCCATGGTGAAGTCTCTCTCTACACAGCCCCATTCTCCTTGCTGAAGTCTCGAAATTCAGAACCCAGTTCTCCTCACTGAAGTTTCAGTCTTCACAGCCCCATTCTCTTCGCTGAAGTCTCGCTCTGCACAGCCCCATTCTCCTTGGTGAAGTCTCTCTCTACACAGGCCCATTCTCCTTGCTGAAGTCTCGATATTCTGAACCCTGTTCTCCTCACTGAAGTTTCAGCCTTCACAGCCCATTTCTCTTGGCTGAAGTCTCGCTCTTCACAGACGCGTTCTCCTTGCTGCAGTCTAGATCTTCACAACCCCGTTCTCCTCTCTGAAGTTTTACTCTTACAGCCCCATTCTCTTCGTTGAAGTCTCACTCTACACAGCCCCATTCTCCTTGCTGAAGTCTCATTCTTCACAGCCCTGATCTCCGCTCAAAAGTCTTGATATTCAGAGTCCCGTTCTCCTCACTGAAGTCTGGCTCTTCACAGCCCCATTTTCCTCGACGTAGACTCACTCTTCAGAACCCCGTTCTCCTTGTGAAAGTCTCGCTCTTCAAAGTCAAGTTCTCCTCATTGAAGTTTCGCACTTCACTGACCCATTCTCCTCATTGAGGTCTCGCTCTCCACTGTCCCGATCTGGTCGCTGATGCCTCGCTCCTTACAGTCCCACTTTCCTCGCTAATGTCTCGCTCTTCACAGCCCGGTTCTCCTCGCTTTAGTCTTGCTCTTCACAGGCACATGCTCCTTGCTGAAGTCTCGCTCTACAAAGAACCGTTCTCCTTTCTGCAGTCTAGATCTTCAAATGCCCGATCTCCTCTCTGAAGTTTCACTCTTCACAGCCCCATTCTCTTCGCTGAAGTCTCGCTCTACACAGCCCTGTTCTCCTCAAAGAACACGCGCTCTTCACAGCCCCATTCTCCTTGTTGAAGTCTCGCTCTTAACAGTCACATTCTCCTTGCTGAATTCTCGCTCTACAAAGTCCCGTTCTCCTCTCTGAAATTTCACTCTTCACATCCCCGTTCTCCTTGTTGAAGTCTCGCTCTTCACTGTCCTGTTCTCCTTGTTGAAGTCTCGCTCATCACTCTCCCGTTCTCCTCACTGAAGTCTTGCTATTCAGAATCCCATTCTCCTAGTTAAAGTCTCACTCTTCACAGTCAATTTCTCATTGTTGAATTCCCGCTCTTCACAGTCCGGTTCTCCTTGTTGAAGCCTCGCTCTTCACAGTCCTGTTCTCCTCTCTGATGTCTCACTCCTCACAGCCCATTCCCTTCGCTGAAGTCTCGCTCTATACAGACCCGTTCTCCTTGCAGCAGTATAGATCTTCACAACCACGTTCTCCTCTCTGAATTTTCACGTTTCACAGCCCCATTCTCTTCGCTGAAGTCTCGCTCTACACAGCACAATTCTCCATGGTGAAGTCTCTCTCTACACAGCCCCATTCTCCTTGCTGAAGTCTCGATATTCTGAACCCTGTACACCTCACTGAAGTTTCAGCCTTCACAGCCCATTTCTCTTCGCTGAAGTCTTGCACTGCACAGCCCCATTTTCCTTGCTGAAGTCTCGCTCTTCACAGACACGTTCTCCTTGCTGCAGTCTAGATTTTCACAACCCCGTTCTCCTCTCTGAAGTTTTACTCTTCACAGCCCCATTCTCTTCGTTGAAGTCTCACTCTACACAGCCCCATTCTCCTTGCTGAAGTCTCATTCTTCACAGCCCCGATCTCCGCTCAAAAGTCTTGATATTGAGAGTCCCGTTCTCCTCACTGAAGTCTGGCTCTTCACAGCCCCATTTTCCTCGACGTAGACTCACTCTTCAGAACCAAGTTCTCCTTGTGAAAGTCTCGCTCTTCAAGGTCAAGTTCTCCTCATTTCAGTTTCGCACTTCACTGACCCATTCTCCTCATTGAGGTCTCGCTCTCCACTGTCCCGATCTGTTCGCTGATGCCTCGTTCCTTACAGTCCCACTTTCCTCGCTAATGTCTCGCTCTTCACAGCCCGGTTCTCCTCGCTTTAGTCTTGCTCTTCACAGCCACATCCTCCTTGCTGAAGTCTCGCTCTACAAAGACCCGTTCTCCTTGCTGCAGTCTAGATCTTCAAATGCCCGATCTCCTCTCTGAAGTTTCACTCTTCACAGCCCCATTCTCTTCGCTGAAGTCTCGCTCTACACAGCCCTGTTCTCCGCAAAGAACACGCGCTCTTCACAGCCCCATTCTCCTTGTTGAAGTCTCGCTCTTAACAGTCACATTCTCCTTGCTGAATTCTCGCTCTACAAAGTCCCGTTCTCCTCACTGAAGTCTCGGTCTTCACAGTCCTGTCGTCTTCGCTGAAGTTCCACTCTTCACAGACACGTTCTCCTCGCTGAAGTCTCGCTCTTCAGAGCCATGTTCTCCATGCTGAAATCTCGGTCTTTAAAGCCACGATCTCTCACTGACGTCTCGCTCTTCACAGCCCCATTCCCCTCACTGAAGTTTCACTCTTCACAGCGCCAGGCTCTTTGCTGAAGTCTCGCTCTACACAGACCCGTTCCACTTGCACCATTCGCCTTGCTGAAGTCTCGCTCTTCAAGCCACATCCTCTCACCAAAGTCTCGCCCTTCACATTCCCCTTCTCCTCACTGAATTCATGCTCTTCTCAGCCTCATTCTCCTTGCTGAAGTCTCGCTCTTCACGGCGACGTTCTCTTCTCTGAGGTCTCGGTCTTTACAGTCATGTTCACCTTGCTGCAGTCTAGATCTTCAAAAGCCCTTTCTCCTCTCTGAAGTCTCCCTCTTCACAGCCCCATTCTCTTCGCTGAAGTCTCACTCTACACACACCCGTTCTTTTTGTTGCAGTCTAGATCTTCAAAAGCCCGTTCTCCTCTCTGAAGTTTCATTCTTTACAGCCCCATTCTCTTCGCTGAAGTCTCGCTCTACACAGCCCTGTTCTCCTCGATGAAGACTCGATCTTCACAGCCCCATTCTCCTTGTTGAAGTCTCGCTCTTAACAGTCACATTCTCTTTGTTGTATTCTCGGACTTCAAGGTCCCGTTCTCCTCACTGAAGTCTCGGTCTTCACAGTCCTGTCCTCTTCGCTGAAGTCCCGCTCTTCACAGACCCATACTCCTCGCTGAAGATTCGCTCTTCAGAGCCATGTTCTCCAAGCTGAAGTCTTGTCTTTACAGCCACGTTCTCCTCACTGAAGTCTCGCTCTTCACAGCCCCATTCTCTTCGCTGAAGTCTCTCTCTACACAGCCCTGTTCTCCTCAAAGAACACGCGCTCTTCACAGCCCCATTCTCCTTGTTGAAGTCTCGCACTTAACAGTCACATTCTCCTTGCTGAATTCTCGCTCTACAAAGTCCGGTTCCCCTCTCTGAAATTTCACTCTTCACATCCCCGTTCTCCTTGTTGAAGTCTTGCTCTTCACTGTCCTGTTCTCCTTGTTGAAGTCTCGCTCATCACTGTCCCGTTCTCCTCACTGAAGTCTTGTTATTCAGAATCCATTCTCCTAGATAAATTCTCACTCTTCACAGTCACTTTCTCATTGTTGAATTCCCGCTCTTCACAGTCCTGTTCTCCTTGTTGAAGCCTCGCTCTTCACAGTCCTGTTCTCCTCTCTGATGTCTCACTCCTCACAGCCCATTCCCTTCGCTGAAGTCTCGCTCTATACAGACCCATTCTCCTTGCAGCAGTATAGATCTTCACAACCACGTTCTCCTCTCTGAATTTTCATGTTTCACAGCCCCATTCTCTTCGCTGAAGTCTCGCTCTACACAGCACAATTCTCCATGGTGAAGTCTCTCTCTACACAGCCCCATTCTCCTTGCAGAAGTCTCGAAATTCAGAACCCAGTTCTCCTCACTGAAGTTTCAGTCTTCACAGCCCCATTCTCTTCGCTGAAGTCTCGCTCTGCACAGCCCCATTCTCCTTGGTGAAGTCTCTCTCTACACAGCCCCATTCTCCTTGCTGAAGTCTCGATATTCTGATCCCTGTTCTCCTCACTGAAGTTTCAGCCTTCACAGCCCATTTCTCTTGGCTGAAGTCTCGCACTGAACAGCCCCATTCTCCTCGCTGATGTCTCACTCTTCACAGCCCCATTCTCCTAACTGAAGTTTCACTCTTCACAGCCCATTCCCTTCGCTGAAGTCACACTCTATACAGACCCATTCTCCTTGCAGCAGTCTAGATCTTCACAACCCCGTTCTCCTCTCTGAAGTTTCACGTTTCACAGCCCCATTCTCTTTGCTGAAGTCTCGCTCTACACAGCCCCATTCTCCTTGTTGAAGTCTCGCTCTACACAGTCCTGTTCTCCTTGTTGAGTTCCCGCTCTTCACTGTCCCGTTCTCCTCACTGAAGTCTCGCTGTTCAGGATCCCATTCTCATTGTTAAAGTCTCACTCTCCACAGTCTACACCGACTCATTCTCCTTGGTGAAGTCTCGCTCTACAAAGACCCATTCTCCTCACTGAAGACTCGCTCATCAGAGCCATGTTCCCCATGCTGAAGTCTTGTCTTTACAGCCACGTTCTCCTCACTGAAGTCTCGCTCTTCACAATGCCATTTTCCTCACTGAAGTTTCCCTCTTCACAGCCCGATTCACTTCACTGAAGTCTCGCTCTACACAGCCCTGTTCTCCTCGAAGAAGACGCACTATTCACAGCCCCATTCTCCTTCTTGAAGTCTCGCTCTTAACAGTCACATTCTCCTTGCTGAATTCTCGCTCTACAAAGTCCCGTTCTCCTCACTGAAGTCTCGGTCTTCACAGTCCTGTCCTCTTCGCTGAAGTCCCGCTCTTCACAGACCCATTCTCCTCGCTCTAGACTCGCTCTTCAGAGCCATGTTCTCCATGCTGATGTCTTCTCTTTACAGCCCCGTTCTCCGCTCAGAAGTCTTGATATTCAGAATCCCATTCTTCTCACTGATGTCTGGCTCTTCACAACCCCGTTCTCCTCGACATTGACTCTCTCTTCAGAACCCCGTTCTCCTTGTGAAAGACTCGCTCTTCAAAGTCAAGATCTCCTCATTGAAGTTTTGCACTTCACAGACCCATTCTACTCATTGAGGTCTCGCTCTGCACTGGCCCGATCTCCTTGCTGATGCCTCGCTCCTTACAATCACACTTTCCTCGCTAATGTCTCGCTCTTCACAGCCCGGATCTCCACGCTTTAGTCTTGCTCTTCACAGCCACATCCTCCTTGCTGAAGTCTCGCTCTACAAAGTCCCGTTCTCCTTGCTGCAGTCTAGAGCTTCAAAAGCCCTTTCTCCTCTCTGAAGTCTCGCTCTTCACAGCCCCATTCTCTTCGCTGAAGTCTCGCTCTACACACACCCGTTCTCCTTGCTGCAGTCTAGATCTTCAAATGCCCGATCTCCTCTCTGAAGTTTCACTCTTCACAGCCAGATTCACTTCGCTGAAGTCTCGCTCTACACAGCCCTGTTCTCCTCTTATAAGACGCGCTATTCACAGCCCCATTCTCCTTCTTGAAGTCTCGCTCTTAACAGTCACATTCTTCTTGCTGAATTCTCGCTCTACAAAGTCCCGTTCGCCTCACTGAAGTCTCGGTCTTCACAGTCCTGTCCTCTTCGCTGAAGTCCCGCTCTTCACAGAACCGTTCTCCTCGCTGAAGACTCGCTCTTCAGAGCCATGTTCTCCATGCTGATGTCTTGTCTTTACAGCAACGTTCTCCTCACTGAAGTCTCGATCTTCACAGCCCCATTCTCCACACTGAAGTTTCACTCTTCACAGCCCCAAGCTCTTCGCTGAAGTCTCGCTTTACACAGACCCGTTCTACTTGCACCGTTCTCCTTGCTGAAGTCTCGCTCTTCAAGCCCCATTCTGCACACTGAAGTTTCACTCTTCACTGCCCCATGCTCTTCGCTGAAGTCTCGCTTTACACAGACCCATTCTACTTGCACCGTTCTCCTTGCTGAAGTCTCGCTCTTCAAGCCACATCCTCTCGCCGAAATCTCGCCCTTCACATTCCTGTTCTCCTCACTGAATTCTTGCTCTTCACAGCCACATTCTCTTTGCTGAAGTCTCGCTGTTCACAGCGACGTTCTCTTCGCTGAAGTCTCGGTTTTTAAAGTCATGATCTCCTCACTGAAGTGTCGCTCTTCACAGCCCCATTCTCTTCGCTGAAGTCTCGCTCTACACAGACCCATTCTCCTTGCTCCAGTCAAGAACTTCAAAAGCCCGTTCTCCTCTCTGAAATTTCACTCTTCACAGCCCCGTTCTCCTTGTTGAAGTCTCGCTCATCACTGTCCCGTTCTCCTCACTGAAGTCTTGTTATTCAGAATCCATTCTCCTAGATAAATTCTCACTCTTCACAGTCACTTTCTCATTGTTGAATTCCCGCTCTTCACAGTCCGGTTTTCCTTGTTGAAGCCTCGCTCTTCACAGTCCTGTTCTCCTCTCTGATGTCTCACTCCTCACAGCCCATTCCCTTCGCTGAAGTCTCGCTCTATACAGACCCGTTCTCCTTGCAGCAGTATAGATCTTCACAACCACGTTCTCCTCTCTGAATTTTCACGTTTCACAGCCCCATTCTCTTCGCTGAAGTCTCGCTCTACACAGCACAATTCTCCATGGTGAAGTCTCTCTCTACACAGCCCCATTCTCCTTGCAGAAATCTCGAAATTCAGAACCCAGTTCTCCTCACTGAAGTTTCAGTCTTCACAGCCCCATTCTCTTCGCTGAAGTCTCGCTCTGCACAGCCCCATTCTCCTTGGTGAAGTCTCTCTCTACACAGCCCCATTCTCCTTGCTGAAGTCTCGATATTCTGATCCCTGTTCTCCTCACTGAAGTTTCAGCCTTCACAGCCCATTTCTCTTGGCTGAAGTCTCGCACTGAACAGCCCCATTCTCCTTGCTGAAGTCTCGCTCTTCACAGACGCGTTCTCCTTGCTGCAGTCTAGATTTTCACAACCCCGTTCTCCTCTCTGAAGTTTTACTCTTCACAGCCCCATTCTCTTCGTTGAAGTCTCACTCTACACAGCCCCATTCTCCTTGCTGAAGTCTCATTCTTCACAGCCCCGATCTCAGCTCAAAAGTCTTGATATTGAGAGTCCCGTTCTCCTCACTGAAGTCTGGCTCTTCACAGCCCCATTTTCCTCGACGTAGACTCACTCTTCAGAACCCCGTTCTCCTTGTGAAAGTCTCGCTCTTCAAAGTCAAGTTCTCCTCATTGAAGTTTCGCACTTCACTGACCCATTCTCCTCATTGAGGTCTCGCTCTCCACTGTCCCGATCTGTTCGCTGATGCCTCGCTCCTTACAGTCCCACTTTCCTCGCTAATGTCTCGCTCTTCACAGCCCGGTTCTTCTCGCTTTAGTCTTGCTCTTCACAGCCACATCCTCGTTGCTGAAGTCTCGCTCTACAAAGACCCGTTCTCCTTGCTGCAGTCTAGATCTTCAAAAGCCCGTTCTCCTCTCTGAAGTCTCGCTCTTCACATCCCCATTCCCTTCGCTGAAGGCTCGCTCTACACAGACCCGTTTTCCTTGCTGCAGTCTAGATCTTCAAAAGCCCGTTCCCCTCTCTGAAGTTTCATTCTTCACAGCCCCATACTCTTCGCTGAAGTCTCGCTCTACACAGCCTTTTTCTCCTCGATGAAGACTCGCTCTTCACAGCCCCATTCTCCTTGTTCAAGTCTCGCTCTTAACAGTCACATTCTCCTTGTTGAATTCTCGCACTTCAAAGTCCCGTTCTCCTCGCTGAAGTCTCGGTCTTCACAGTCCTGTCCTCCTCGCTGAAGTCTCGGACTTGACAGACCCATTCTCCTCGCTGAAGTCCAGCTCTTCAGAGCCATGTTCGCCATGCTGAAGTCTCGTTCTTTACAGCCACGTTCTCCTCACTGAAGTCTCGCTCTTCACAGCCCCATTCTCCTCACTAAAGTTTCACTCTTCACAGCCCCGTTCTCCTTGTTGATTTCTCGCTCTACACAGACCCGTTCTCCTTGCTGCAGTCTTGATCTTCACAACCCCGTTCTCCTCTCTGAAGTTTCACTCTTCACAGCCCCATTCTGTTCGTGGAAGTCTCGCTCTACACATCCCCATTCTCTTCACTGAAGTCTCGCTCTACACAGAACCGTTCTCCTTGCTGCATTCTAGATCTTCACAACCCCGTTCTCCTCTCTGAAGTTTTACTCTTCACAGCCCCATTCTCTTCGCTGAAGTCTCGCTCTACACAGCCCCATTCTCCTTGCTGAAGTCTCACTCTTCACAGCCCCAAGCTCTACTCTGAAGTCTCGCTCTACTCAGACCCGTTCTTCTGCACCGTTCTCCTTGCTTAAGTCTCGCTCTTCAAGCCACATCCTCTCGCCGAAATCTCGCCATTCACATTCCCGTTCTCCTCACTGAATTCTTGCTCTTCACAGCCACATTCTCTTTGCTGCAGTCTCGCTGTTCACAGCGACGTTCTCTTCGCTAAACTCACAGTCTTTACAGCTATGTTCTCCTCACTGAAGTGTTGCTCTTCACAGCCCCATTCTCTTCGCTGAAGTCTCGCTCTACACAGACCCGTTCTCCTGGCTCCCGTCAAGATCCTCGAAAGCCCGTTCTCCTCGCTGAAACTTCACTCTTCACAGCCCCATTGTCCTTCTTCAAGTCTCGCTCTTCACAGTCCTGATCTCCTTGTTGAAGTCTCGCTCTTCACTGTCCCGTTCACCTCACTGAAGTCTTGCTGTTCAGAATCTCATTCTCCGTGTTAAAATCTCACTCTTCACAGTCACTTTCACCTTGTTGAATTCTCGCTCTTCACAGCCCGGTTCTCCTTGTTGAAGTCTCGCTCTTCACAGTCCTGTTCTCCTCGCTGATGTTTCACTCTTCACAGCCCCGTTCTCCTAACTGAAATTTCACTCTTCACAGCCCATTCCCTTCGCTGAAGTCACGCTCTATACAGACCCGTTCTCCTTGCAGCAGTCTAGATCTTCACAACCCCGTTGTCCTCTCTGAAGTTTCACGTTTCACAGCCCCATTCTCTTCGCTGAAGTCTCGCTCTACACAGCCCCATTCTCCTTGTTGAAGTCTCGCTCTACACAGTCCTGTTCTCCTTGTTGAGTTCCCGCTCTTCACTGTCCCGTTCTCCTCACTGAAGTCTCGCTGTTCAGAATCCCATTCTCATTGTTAAAGTCTCACTCTCCAACCTCACCTTCTCCTTGCTGAAGTCTCGCTCTTCACAGCCCGGTTCTCCTTGTTGAAGTCTCAGTCTTCACAGTCCTGCTCTCCTCGCTGATGTCTCACTCTTCACAGCCCCGTTCTCCTCACTGAAGTTTCACTCTTCACAGCCCAATCCCTTCGCTGAAGTCTCTCTCTATACAGCCCCGTTCTCCTAGCAGCAGTCTAGATCTTCATAACCCCGTTCTCCTCTCTGAAGTTTCACATTTCAGAGCCCCATTCTCTTCGCTAAAGTCTCGCTCTACACAGACTCATTCTCCTTGGTGAAGTCTCGCTCTACACAGCTCCATTCTCCTTGCTGAAGTCTCGATATTCAGAACCCTGTTCTCCTCACTGAAGTTTCAGTCTTCACAGCCCCATTCTCTTCGCTGAAGTCTCGCTCTACCCCGCCCCATTCGCCTTGCTGAAGACTCGCTCTACACAGACCCGTTTTCCTTGCTGCAGTCTAGATCTTCACAACCCCGTTCTCCTCTCTGAAGTTTAACTCTTCACAGCCCCATTCTGTTCGCGGAAGGCTCTCTCTACACAGCCCCATTCTCTTCACTGAAGTCTCACTCTACACAGAACCGTTCTCCTTCCTGCCGTCTAGATCTTCACAACCCCGTTCTCCTCTCTGAAGTTTTACTCTTCACAGCCCCATTCTCTTCGCTGAAGTCTCGCTCTGCAAAGCCCCATTCTCCTGGCTGAAGTCTCACTCTTCACAGCCCCGTTCTCCGCTCAGAAGTCTTGATATTCAGAGTCCCATTCTACTCACTGAAGTCTGACTCTTCAAAGCCCCGTTTTCCTCGACGTAGTCTCACTCTTCAGAACCCCATTCTCCTTGTGAAAGTCTCGCTCTTCAGAGTCAAGTTCTCCTCATTGAAGTTTTGCACTTCACAGACCCATTCTCCTCATTGAGGTCTCGCTCTCCACTGGCCCGATACCCTTGCTGATGCCTCGCTCCTTACAGTCACACTTTCCTGGCTAATGTCTCGCTCATCACAGCCCGGTTCTCCTCGTCTTAGCCTTGCTCTTCACAGCCATATCCTCCTTACTGAAGTCTCGCTCTACAAAGACCCGTTCTCCTTGCTGCAGTCTAGATCTTCAAAAACCCTTTCTCCTCTCTGACGTCTCCCTCTTCACAGCCCCATTCTCTTCGCTGAAGTCTCGTTCTACACACACCCGTTCTCCTTGCTGCAGTCTAGATCTTCAAAAGCCCGTTCTCCTTCTGAAGTTTCTCTCTTCACAGCCCCAATCTCTTCGCTGAAGACTCGCTCTACACAGCCCTGTTCTCCTCGATGAAGACTCGCTCTTCACAGCCCCATTCTCCTTGTTGAAGTCTAGCTCTTAACAGTCACATTCTCCTTGTTGAATTCTCGCACTTCAAATTCCCGTTCTCCTCGCTGAAGACTCGCTCTTCAGAGCCATGTTCTCCATGCTGAAGTCTTGTCTTTACTGCCACGTTCTCCTCACTGAAGTCTCACTCTTCACATCCCCTTTCTCCTCACTGAAGTTGCACTCTTCACAGCCCCAAGCTCTTCGCTGAAGTCTCGCTCTACACAGACCCGTTCTACTTGCACCATTCTCCTTGCTGAAGTCTCGCTCTTCAAGCCACATCCTCTCACTGAAAACTCGCCCTACACGTTCCCGTTCTCCTAACTGAATTCTTGCTCTTCACAGCCACATTCTCTTTGCTGAAGTCTCGGTCTTCACAGCGACGTTCTCTTCACTGAAGTCTCGGTCTTTACATTCATGTTCTCCTCACTGAAGTGTTGCTCTTCACAGCCCCATTCTCTTCGCTGAAGTCTCGCTCTACACAGACCCGTTCTCCTTGCTCCAGTCAAGATCTTCAAAAGCCCTTTCTCCTCTCTGAAATTTCACTCTTCACAGCCCCGTTATCCTTGTTGAAGTTTCGCTCTTCACAGTCCTGTTCTCCTTGTTGAAGTCTCGCGCTTCACTGTCCAATTCTCCTCACTGAAGTCTTGCTGCTCAGAATCCTATTCTCCAAGTTAAAGTCTCACTCTTCACAATCACTTTCACCTTGTTGAATTCTCGCTCTTCACAGCCCGGTCCTCCTCGCTGAAGTCTCACTCTTCACAGTCTTGTTCTCTTCGCTGAAGTCTCCGTCTTCACTGCCTCGTTCTCCTCACTGAAGTCTCGCTCTTCACAGCCCTGTTCTCCTCGCTGACGTGTCGCTCTCCACAGCCCCATTCTCATCACTGAAGTCTCGCTCTTCAGAGTCCAGTTCTCCTCCCTGAAGTCTCAGAGTCCCCTTCTCCTCACTGAAGTCTCAGTCTTCACAGTCCTGTCCTCCTCGCTGAAGTCTCGGTCTTCACAGACCCGTTCTCCTCGTTGAAGTCCAGCTCTTCAGAGCCATGTTCTCCATGCTGAAGTCTCGATCTTTACAGCCACGTCCTCCTCACTGAAGTCTCGCTCTTCACAGCCCCATTCTCCTCACTGAAGTTTCACTCTTCACAGCTCCATGCTCTTCGCTGACTTCTCACACTTTACCATCCCATTCTGCTCACTGAAGTCTCGCTCTACACTGCCCTGTTCTCCACGTGGAAGTCTCGCTCTTCACAGTCCTGTTCTCCTCATTGAAGTTTCACACTTCACAGCCCCATTCTCTTCATTGAAGTCTCGCTCTCCACTGGTCCAAACTCCTCGCTGAAGCCTCGCTCCTTACAGTTCCTTTCTCCTCGCTAACGCCTCGCTCTTCAAAGCCCTGTTCTCCTTGCTGAAGTCTCGCTCTTCACAACCACATCCTCCTCGCTGAAGTCTCGCTCTTCATACTCTTGTTCTCTTCGCTGAAGTCTCCATCTTCACTGCCTCGTTCTCCTCACTGAAGTCTCGCTCTTCACAGCCCTGTCCTCCTCGCTGACGTGTCGCACTCCACAGCCCCATTCTCATCGCTGATTTCTCGCACTTCAGAGCCAAGTTCTCCTCCCTGAAGTCTCAGACTCCCCTTCTCCTCACTGAAGACTCTCCCTTCACAGCACCATTCTCCTTGTTGAAGTCTCGCTCTTCACAGTCCTAATCTCCTCACTGAAGTTTCACTCTTCACAGTCCCGTTCTCCTCACTGAAGTCTAGCTCACTACATTCATGGTCTCCTCGCGGAAGTCTCGCTCTTCACAGCCGCCCTCTCTTCGCTGAAGTCTCACTCTTCACAGCACCCATCTCCTTGCTGAAGTCTCGCTCCTCACAGCCACATTCTCTTCACTGAAGTTTCGATCTTCACAGCCCCATTCTCTTCGCTAAAGTCTCGCTCTACACAGCCCCATTCTCCTTGCTGAAGTCTCGCTCTTCACAGCCCCATTCTCTTCACTGAAGTTTCCCTCTTTACAGCCGCATTTTCTTCGCTTAAGTCTCGCTCTACACAGCCCCATTCTCCATGCTGAAGTGTCGCTGTACACAGACCCGTTCTCCTTGCTGCAGTCTAGATCTTCACAACAGCATTCTCCTCTCTGAAGTATCACGCTTCACAGCCCCATTTTCTTCGCTGAAGTCTCTCTCTACACAGCCCCATTCTCCTTGCTGAAGTCTCGCTCTCCACAGCACCGTTCTCCTTGCTGAAGTCTCACTCTTCAAAGCCCCGTTCTCCGCTCAGAAGTATTGATCTTCAGAGTCCCATTCTCTATGTTGAAGTCTCGCCCCTCACATTCCCATTCTCCTCACTGAATTCTTGCTCTTCACAGCCACATTCTCCTTGCTGAAGTCTCGCTCTACAAAGACCCGTTCTCCTTGCTCCAGTCTAGATCTTCAAAAGCCCGTTCTCCACTCTGAAGTCTCGCTCTTCACAGCCCCATTCTCTTCGCTGAAGTCTCTCTCTACACACACCCGTTCTCCTTGCTGCAGTCTAGATCTTCAAAAGCCCGTTCTCCTCTCTGAAGTTTCACTCTTCACAGCCCCATACTCTTCGCTGAAGTCTCGCTCTACACAGCCCTGTTCTCCTCAATGAAGTCACACTCTTCACATTCCCGTTCTCCTCACTGAATTCTTGCTCTTCACAGCCACATTCTCATTGCTGAAGTCCCGCTCTTCACAGCCACATTCTCTTCGCTGAAGTCTCGGTCTTTACAATCATGTTCTCCTCACTGAAGTCTCGGTCTTCACAGCCCCTTTCTCTTCGCTGAAGTCTCGCACTTCAGTGTCCCATTCTCCTCACTGAAGTCTGGCTCTTCACATCCCCGTTCTCCTCAGCGAAGTCTCACTGTTCAGAACCCCATCCTCCTTGTGAACATCTCACTCTTCACAGTAACATTCTCCTTCTTCACGTCTCGCTCTTCACAGCCCCGTTCTCCTTGTTGAAGTCACGCTCTTCACTGTCCTGTTCTCCTTGTTGATGTCTCACTCTTCACAGTCCCGTTCTCCTCACTGAAGACTCGCTCTTACCAGCCCCATTTTCCAGGCTGAAGTCTCACTCTTCACAGCTGTGTTCTCCTTACCAAAGTCTCGCTGTTCAGCATCCCATTCTCCTTGTTAAAGTCTCACTCTTCACAGTCCCGTTCTCGTTGTTGAAGTCTCGCACTTCACAGCCCCGTTCTCCTTGTTGAAGTCACGCTCTTCACAGTCCTGTTCTCCTCGTTGACGTCTCACTCTTCACAGTCCCTTTCTCCTCACTGAAGTCTTTCTCTTTACAGCCCCATTCTCCTTGTTGAAATCTCGTTCTTCACAGCGACGTTCTCTTCACTGAAGTCTCAGTCTTTACACCCATGTCCTCCTCATTGAAGTCTCGCTCTTCACAGCCCCGTTCTCTTTGCTGAAGTCTCGCTCTTCACAGCGACGTTCTCTTCGCTGAAGTCTCGGTCTTTACAGTCATGTTCTCCTCACTGAATTGTTGCGCTTCACAGCCCCTTTCCCTTTGCTGAAGTCTCGCTCTACACAGCCCCGTTCTCCTTGCTCCAGTCAAGATCTTCAAAAGCCCGTTCTCCTCTCTGAAATTTCACTCTTCACAGCCCCGTTCTCCTTGTTGAAGTTTCGCTCTTCACAGTCCTGTTCTCCTTGTGGAAGTCTCGATCTTCACTGTCCTGTTCTCCTCACTGAAGTCTTGCTGTTTAGAATCCCATTCTCCTAGTTAAAGTCTCACTCTTCACAGTCACTTTCACCTTCTTGAAGTCTCGCTCTTCACAGCCCGGTTCTCCTTGTTCAATTCTCCCTCTTCACAGTCCTGTTCTCCTCGCTGATGTCTCACTCTTCACAGTCCCGTTCTCCTCACTGACGATTCACTCTTCACAGCCCAGTCCCTTCGCTGAAGTCTCGCTCTATACAGACCCGTTCTCCTTGCAGCAGTCTAGATCTTCACAACCCCGTTCTCCTCTCTGAAGTTTCACGTTTCACAGCCCCATTCTCTTCGCTGAAGTCTCGCTTTGCACAGCCCCATTCTCCTTGCTGAAGTCTCGATATTCAGAACCCTGTTCGCCTCACTGAAGTTTCTTCTGCACAGTCCCATTCTCTTCGCTGAAGTCTCGCTTTACACAGCCCCATTTTCCTTGCTGAAGTCTCGCTCTCCACAGCACCGTTCTCCTTGCTGAAGTCTCAATCTTCACAGCCCCGTTCTCCGCTCAGAAGTCTTGATCTTCAGAGGCCCAGTCTCTATGTTGAAGTCTCGCCCTTCACATTCCCATTCTCCTCACTGAATTCTTGCTCTTCACAGCCACATTCTCCTTGCTGAAGTCTCGCTCTACAAATACCCGTTCTCCTTGCTCCAGTCTAGATCTTCAAAAGCCCGTTCTCCACTCTGAAGTCTCGCGCTTCACAGCCCCATTTTCTTCGCTGAAGTCTCTCTCTACTCACACCCATTCTCCTTGCTGCAATCTAGATCTTCTAAAGCCCGTTCTCCTCTCTGAAGTTTCACTCTTCACAGCCCCATTCTCTTCGCTGAAGTCTCGCTCTACACAGCCCTGTTCTCCTCAATGAAGTCTCGCTCTTCACATTCCCGTTCTCCTCACTGAATTCTTGCTCTTCACAGCCACATTCTCATTGCTGAAGTCTCGCTCTTCACAGCCACGTTCTCCTCACTGAAGTCTCGGTCTTCACAGCCCCTTTCTCTTCGCTGAAGTCTCGCACTAAATATGCCCGTTCTCCGCGCTGAAGTTTCACTCTTCACAGCCCCGTTCTCCTCGCTGAAGTATCACACTTCAGTGTCCCATTCTCCTCACTGAAGTCTGGCTCTTCACATCCCCGTTCTCCTCAGCGAAGTCTCACTGTTCAGAACCCCATCCTCCTTGTGAACGTCTCACTCTTCACAGTAACGTTCTCCTTCTTCACGTCTCGCGCTTCACAGCCCCATTCTCCTTGTTGAAGTCTCGCTCTTCACTGTCCTGTTCTCCTTGTTGATGTCTCGCTCTTCACAGTCCCATACTCCTCAATGTAGACTCGCTCTTACCAGCCCCATTTTCCAGGCTGAAGTCTCACTCTTCACAGCTGTGTTCTCCTTACCAAAGTCTCGCTGTTCAGCATCCCATTCTCCTTGTTAAAGTCTCACTCTTCACAGTCCCGTTCTCGTTGTTGAAGTCTCGCTCTTCACAGCCCCGTTCTCCTTGTTGAAGTCACGCTCTTCACAGTCCTGTTCTCCTCATTGAAGTCTCACTCTTCACAGTCCCGTTCTCCTCACTGAAGTCTCATTCTTTACAGCCCCGTTCTCTTTGCTGAAGTCTCGCTCTTCACAGCGACGTTCTCTTCACTGAAGTCTCGGTCTTTACAGTCATGTTCTCCTCACTGAAGTGTTGCGCTTCACAGCCCCTTTCTCTTTGCTGAAGTCTCGCGCTACACAGACCCGTTCTCCTTGCTCCAGTCAAGATCTTCAAAAGCCCTTTCTCCTCTCTGAAATTTCACTCTTCACAGCCCCGTTATCCTTGTTGAAGTTTCGCTCTTCACAGTCCTGTTCTCCTTGTTGAAGTCTCGCGCTTCACTGTCCAATTCTCCTCACTGAAGTCTTGCTGCTCAGAATCCTATTCTCCAAGTTAAAGTCTCACTCTTCACAATCACTTTCACCTTGTTGAATTCTCGCTCTTCACAGCCCGGTCCTCCTCGCTGAAGTCTCACTCTTCACAGTCTTGTTCTCTTCGCTGAAGTCTCCGTCTTCACTGCCTCGTTCTCCTCACTGAAGTCTCGCTCTTCACAGCCCTGTTCTCCTCGCTGACGTGTCGCTCTCCACAGCCCCATTCTCATCACTGAAGTCTCGCTCTTCAGAGTCCAGTTCTCCTCCCTGAAGTCTCAGAGTCCCCTTCTCCTCACTGAAGTCTCGGTCTTCACAGTCCTGTCCTCCTCGCTGAAGTCTCGGTCTTCACAGACCCGTTCTCCTCGTTGAAGTCCAGCTCTTCAGAGCCATGTTCTCCATGCTGAAGTCTCGATCTTTACAGCCACGTCCTCCTCACTGAAGTCTCGCTCTTCACAGCCCCATTCTCCTCACTGAAGTTTCACTCTTCACAGCTCCATGCTCTTCGCTGACTTCTCACACTTTACCATCCCATTCTGCTCACTGAAGTCTCGCTCTACACTGCCCTGTTCTCCACGTGGAAGTCTCGCTCTTCACAGTCCTGTTCTCCTCATTGAAGTTTCACACTTCACAGCCCCATTCTCTTCATTGAAGTCTCGCTCTCCACTGGTCCAAACTCCTCGCTGAAGCCTCGCTCCTTACAGTTCCTTTCTCCTCGCTAACGCCTCGCTCTTCAAAGCCCTGTTCTCCTTGCTGAAGTCTCGCTCTTCACAACCACATCCTCCTCGCTGAAGTCTCGCTCTTCATACTCTTGTTCTCTTCGCTGAAGTCTCCATCTTCACTGCCTCGTTCTCCTCACTGAAGTCTCGCTCTTCACAGCCCTGTCCTCCTCGCTGACGTGTCGCACTCCACGGCCCCATTCTCATCGCTGATTTCTCGCACTTCAGAGCCAAGTTCTCCTCCCTGAAGTCTCAGACTCCCCTTCTCCTCACTGAAGACTCTCCCTTCACAGCACCATTCTCCTTGTTGAAGTCTCGCTCTTCACAGTCCTAATCTCCTCACTGAAGTTTCACTCTTCACAGTCCCGTTCTCCTCACTGAAGTCTAGCTCACTACATTCATGGTCTCCTCGCGAAGTCTCGCTCTTCACAGCCGCCCTCTCTTCGCTGAAGTCTCACTCTTCACAGCACCCATCTCCTTGCTGAAGTCTCGCTCCTCACAGCCACATTCTCTTCACTGAAGTTTCGATCTTCACAGCCCCATTCTCTTCGCTAAAGTCTCGCTCTACACAGCCCCATTCTCCTTGCTGAAGTCTCGCTCTTCACAGCCCCATTCTCTTCACTGAAGTTTCCCTCTTTACAGCCGCATTTTCTTCGCTTAAGTCTCGCTCTACACAGCCCCATTCTCCATGCTGAAGTGTCGCTGTACACAGACCCGTTCTCCTTGCTGCAGTCTAGATCTTCACAACAGCATTCTCCTCTCTGAAGTATCACGCTTCACAGCCCCATTTTCTTCGCTGAAGTCTCTCTCTACACAGCCCCATTCTCCTTGCTGAAGTCTCGCTCTCCACAGCACCGTTCTCCTTGCTGAAGTCTCACTCTTCAAAGCCCCGTTCTCCGCTCAGAAGTCTTGATCTTCAGAGTCCCATTCTCTATGTTGAAGTCTCGCCCCTCACATTCCCATTCTCCTCACTGAATTCTTGCTCTTCACAGCCACATTCTCCTTGCTGAAGTCTCGCTCTACAAAGACCCGTTCTCCTTGCTCCAGTCTAGATCTTCAAAAGCCCGTTCTCCACTCTGAAGTCTCGCTCTTCACAGCCCCATTCTCTTCGCTGAAGTCTCTCTCTACACACACCCGTTCTCCTTGCTGCAGTCTAGATCTTCAAAAGCCCGTTCTCCTCTCTGAAGTTTCACTCTTCACAGCCCCATACTCTTCGCTGAAGTCTCGCTCTACACAGCCCTGTTCTCCTCAATGAAGTCACACTCTTCACATTCCCGTTCTCCTCACTGAATTCTTGCTCTTCACAGCCACATTCTCATGGCTGAAGTCCCGCTCTTCACAGCCACATTCTCTTCGCTGAAGTCTCGGTCTTTACAATCATGTTCTCCTCACTGAAGTCTCGGTCTTCACAGCCCCTTTCTCTTCGCTGAAGTCTCGCACTTCAGTGTCCCATTCTCCTCACTGAAGTCTGGCTCTTCACATCCCCGTTCTCCTCAGCGAAGTCTCACTGTTCAGAACCCCATCCTCCTTGTGAACATCTCACTCTTCACAGTAACATTCTCCTTCTTCACGTCTCGCTCTTCACAGCCCCGTTCTCCTTGTTGAAGTCACGCTCTTCACTGTCCTGTTCTCCTTGTTGATGTCTCACTCTTCACAGTCCCGTTCTCCTCACTGAAGACTCGCTCTTACCAGCCCCATTTTCCAGGCTGAAGTCTCACTCTTCACAGCTGTGTTCTCCTTACCAAAGTCTCGCTGTTCAGCATCCCATTCTCCTTGTTAAAGTCTCACTCTTCACAGTCCCGTTCTCGTTGTTGAAGTCTCGCACTTCACAGCCCCGTTCTCCTTGTTGAAGTCACGCTCTTCACAGTCCTGTTCTCCTCGTTGACGTCTCACTCTTCACAGTCCCTTTCTCCTCACTGAAGTCTTTCTCTTTACAGCCCCATTCTCCTTGTTGAAATCTCGTTCTTCACAGCGACGTTCTCTTCACTGAAGTCTCAGTCTTTACACCCATGTCCTCCTCATTGAAGTCTCGCTCTTCACAGCCCCGTTCTCTTTGCTGAAGTCTCGCTCTTCACAGCGACGTTCTCTTCGCTGAAGTCTCGGTCTTTACAGTCATGTTCTCCTCACTGAATTGTTGCGCTTCACAGCCCCTTTCCCTTTGCTGAAGTCTCGCTCTACACAGACCCGTTCTCCTTGCTCCAGTCAAGATCTTCAAAAGCCCGTTCTCCTCTCTGAAATTTCACTCTTCACAGCCCCGTTCTCCTTGTTGAAGTTTCGCTCTTCACAGTCCTGTTCTCCTTGTGGAAGTCTCGATCTTCACTGTCCTGTTCTCCTCACTGAAGTCTTGCTGTTTAGAATCCCATTCTCCTAGTTAAAGTCTCACTCTTCACAGTCACTTTCACCTTCTTGAAGTCTCGCTCTTCACAGTCCGGTTCTCCTTGTTCAATTCTCCCTCTTCACAGTCCTGTTCTCCTCGCTGATGTCTCACTCTTCACAGTCCCGTTCTCCTCACTGATGATTCACTCTTCACAGCCCAGTCCCTTCGCTGAAGTCTCGCTCTATACAGACCCGTTCTCCTTGCAGCAGTCTAGATCTTCACAACCCCGTTCTCCTCTCTGAAGTTTCACGTTTCACAGCCCCATTCTCTTCGCTGAAGTCTCGCTTTGCACAGCCCCATTCTCCTTGCTGAAGTCTCGATATTCAGAACCCTGTTCGCCTCACTGAAGTTTCTTCTGCACAGTCCCATTCTCTTCGTTGAAGTCTCGCTTTACACAGCCCCATTTTCCTTGCTGAAGTCTCGCTCTCCACAGCACCGTTCTCCTTGCTGAAGTCTCAATCTTCACAGCCCCGTTCTCCGCTCAGAAGTCTTGATCTTCAGAGGCCCAGTCTCTATGTTGAAGTCTCGCCCTTCACATTCCCATTCTCCTCACTGAATTCTTGCTCTTCACAGCCACATTCTCCTTGCTGAAGTCTCGCTCTACAAATACCCGTTCTCCTTGCTCCAGTCTAGATCTTCAAAAGCCCGTTCTCCACTCTGAAGTCTCGCGCTTCACAGCCCCATTTTCTTCGCTGAAGTCTCTCTCTACTCACACCCATTCTCCTTGCTGCAATCTAGATCTTCTAAAGCCCGTTCTCCTCTCTGAAGTTTCACTCTTCACAGCCCCATTCTCTTGCTGAAGTCTCGCTCTACACAGCCCTGTTCTCCTCAATGAAGTCTCGCTCTTCACATTCCCGTTCTCCTCACTGAATTCTTGCTCTTCACAGCCACATTCTCATTGCTGAAGTCTCGCTCTTCACAGCCACGTTCTCCTCACTGAAGTCTCGGTCTTCACAGCCCCTTTCTCTTCGCTGAAGTCTCGCACTAAATATGCCCGTTCTCCGCGCTGAAGTTTCACTCTTCACAGCCCCGTTCTCCTCGCTGAAGTATCACACTTCAGTGTCCCATTCTCCTCACTGAAGTCTGGCTCTTCACATCCCCGTTCTCCTCAGCGAAGTCTCACTGTTCAGAACCCCATCCTCCTTGTGAACGTCTCACTCTTCACAGTAACGTTCTCCTTCTTCACGTCTCGCGCTTCACAGCCCCATTCTCCTTGTTGAAGTCTCGCTCTTCACTGTCCTGTTCTCCTTGTTGATGTCTCGCTCTTCACAGTCCCATACTCCTCAATGTAGACTCGCTCTTACCAGCCCCATTTTCCAGGCTGAAGTCTCACTCTTCACAGCTGTGTTCTCCTTACCAAAGTCTCGCTGTTCAGCATCCCATTCTCCTTGTTAAAGTCTCACTCTTCACAGTCCCGTTCTCGTTGTTGAAGTCTCGCTCTTCACAGCCCCGTTCTCCTTGTTGAAGTCACGCTCTTCACAGTCCTGTTCTCCTCATTGAAGTCTCACTCTTCACAGTCCCGTTCTCCTCACTGAAGTCTCATTCTTTACAGCCCCGTTCTCTTTGCTGAAGTCTCGCTCTTCACAGCGACGTTCTCTTCACTGAAGTCTCGGTCTTTACAGTCATGTTCTCCTCACTGAAGTGTTGCGCTTCACAGCCCCTTTCTCTTTGCTGAAGTCTCGCGCTACACAGACCCGTTCTCCTTGCTCCAGTCAAGAACTTCAAAAGCCCGTTCTCCTCTCTGAAATTTCACTCTTCACAGCCCCGTTCTCCTTGTTGAAGTTTCGCTCTTCACAGTCCTGTTCTCCTTGTGGAAGTATCGATCTTCACTGTCCTGTTCTCCTCACTGAAGTCTTGCTGTTCAGAATCCCATTCTCCTAGTTAAAGTCTCACTCTTCACAGTCACTTTCACCTTCTTGAAGTCTCGCTCTTCACAGCCCGGTTCTCCTTGTTCAATTCTCCCTCTTCACAGTCCTGTTCTCCTCGCTGATGTCTCACTCTTCACAGTCCCGTTCTCCTCACTGAAGTCTCATTCTTTACAGCCCCGTTCTCTTTGCTGAAGTCTCGCTCTTCACAGCGACGTTCTCTTCGCTGAAGTCTCGGTCTTTGCAGTCATGTTCTCCTCACTGAAGTGTTGCGCTTCACAGCCCCTTTCTCTTTGCTGAAGTCTCGCTCTACACAGACCCGTTCTCCTTGCTCCAGTCAAGATCTTCAAAAGCCCGTTCTCCTCTCTGAAATTTCACTCTTCACAGCCCCGTTCTCCTTGTTGAAGTTTCGCTCTTCACAGTCCTGTTCTCCTTGTGGAAGTCTCGATCTTCACTGTCCTGTTCTCCTCACTGAAGTCTTGCTGTTCAGAATCCCATTCTCCTAGTTAAAGTCTCACTCTTCACAGTCACTTTCACCTTCTTGAAGTCTCGCTCTTCACAGCCCGGTTCTCCTTGTTCAATTCTCCCTCTTCACAGTCCTGTTCTCCTCGCTGATGTCTCACTCTTCACAGTCCCGTTCTCCTCACTGACGTTTCACTCTTCACAGCCCATTCCCTTCGCTGAAATCTCGCTCTATACAGACCCGTTCTTCTTGCAGCAGTCTAGATCTGCACAACCCCGTTCTCCTCTCTGAGGTTTCACGTTTCACAGCCCCATTCTCTTCGCTGAAGTCTCGCTCTACACAGCCCCATTCTCCTTGTTGAAGTCTCGCTCTACACAGCCCCATTCTCCTTGCTGAAGTCTCGATATTCAGAACCCTGTTCGCCTCACTGAAGTTACTTCTTCACAGTCCCATTCTCTTCGCTGAAGTCTCGCTTTACACAGCCCCATTCTCCTTGCTGAAGTCTCGCTCTACACAGCCCCGTTCTCCTTGCTGCAGTCTAGATCTTCACAACCCCGTTCTCCTCTCTGAAGTTTCACTCTTCACAGCCCCATTCTGTTCGCGGAGGTCTCGCTCTACACATCGCCATTCTCTTCACTGAAGTCTCGCTCTACACAGAACCGTTCTCCTTGTGGCAGTCTAGATATTCACAACCCCGTTCTCCTCTCTGAAGTTTTACTCTTCACAGCCCCATTCTTTTCGCTGAAGTCTCGCTCTACACAGTGCCATTCTCCTTGCTGATGTCTCACTCTTCACAGCCCCGTTCTCCACTCAGAAGTCTTAATATTCAGAGTCCCGTTCTATTCACTGACGTCTGGCTCTTCACAGCTCCGTTCTCCTCGACGTGGTCTCACTCTTCAGAACCCCGATCTCCTTGTGAAAGTCTCGCTCTTCAAAGTCAAATTCTCCTCATTGAAGTTTCGCACTTCACTGACCCATTCTCCTCATTGAGGTCTCACTCTCCACTGGCCCGATCTCCTCGCTGATGCCTCGCTCCTTACAGTCCCACTTTCCTCGCTAATGTCTCGATCTTCACAGCCCGGTTCTCCTCGCTTTTGTCTTGCTCTTCACAGCAACATCCTCCTTGCTGAAGTCTCGCTCTACAAAGACCCATTCTCCTTGCTCCAGTCTAGATCTTCAAAAGCCCCTTCTCCTCTCTGACGTCTCGCAGTTCACAGCCCCATTCTCTTCGCTGAAGTCTTGCTCTACACACACCCGTTCTCTTTGCTGCAGTCTAGATCTTCAAAAGCCCTTTCTCCTATCTGAAGTTTCACTCTTCACAGCCCCATTCTCTTCACTGAAGTCTCGCTCTACACAGCCCTGTTCTCCTCGATGAAGACTCGCTCTTCACATCCCCATTCTCCTTGTTGAAGTCTCGCTCTTAACAGTCACATTCCCCTTGTTGAATTCTCGCACTTCAAAGTCCCGTTCTCCTCACTGAAGTCTCGGTCTTCACAGTCCTGTCCTCCTCGCTGAAGTCTCAGTCTTAACAGACCTGTTCTCCTCGTTGAAGTCCAGCTCTTCAGAGCCATGTTCTCCATGCTGAAGTCTCGGTCTTTACAGCCAAGTCCTCCTCACTGAAGTCTCGCTCTTCACAGCCCCATTCTCCTCACTGAAGTTTCACTCTTCACAGCTCCATGCTCTTCGCTGATGTCTCACACTTTACTGTCCCATTCTGCTCACTGAAGTCTCGCTCTACACTGCCCTGTTCTCCACCCCCAAATCTCGCTCTTCACAGTCCTGTTCTCCTCATTGAAGTTTCACACTTCACAGCCCCATTCGCTTCATTGAAGTCTCGCTCTCCACTGGTCCAAACTCCTCGCTGAAGCCTCGTTCCTTACAGTTCCTTTCTCCTCGCTAATGTCTCGCTCTTCAAAGCCCTGTTCTCCGCGCTGAAGTCTCGCTCTTCACAACCACATCCTCCTCACTGAAGTCTCGCTCTTCACAGTCTTGTACTCTTCGCTGAAGTCTCCGTCTTCACTTCCTCGTTCTCCTCACTGAAGTCTCGCTCTTCACAGCCCTGTTCTTCTCGCTGACGTGTCGCTCTCCACAGCCCCATTCTCATCGCTGAAGTCTCGCTCTTCAGAGTCCAGTTCTCCTCCCTGAAGTCTCAGAGTCCGCTTCTCCTCACTGAAGTCTCGGTCTTCACAGTCCTGTCCTCCTCGCTGAAGTCTCGGTCTTCACAGCCCCGTTCTCCTTGTTGAAGTCTCGCTCTTCACTGTCCTGTTCTCCTTGTTGATGTCTCGCTCTTCACAGTCCCATTCTCCTCACTGAAGACTCGCTCTTACCAGCCCCATTTTCCAGGCTGAAGTCTCACTCTTCACAGCTGTGTTCTCCTTACCAAAGTCTCGCTGTTCAGCATCCTATTCTCCTTGTTAAAGTCTCACTCTTCACAGTCCCGTTCTCGTTGTTGAAGTCTCGCTCTTCACAGCCCCGTTCTCCTTGTTGAAGTCACGCTCTTCACAGTCCTGTTCTCCTCGTTGACGTCTCACTCTTCACAGTCCCGTTCTCCTCACTGAAGTCTCATTCTTTACAGCTCCATTCTCCTTGTTGAAATCTCGCTCTTCACAGCGACGTTCTCTTCACTGAAGTCTCAGTCTTTACACCCATGTCCTCCTCATTGAAGTCTCACTCTTCACAGCCCCGTTCTCTTTGCTGAAGTCTCGCTCTTCACAGCGACGTTCTCTTCGCTGAAGTCTCGGTCTTTACAGTCATGTTCTCCTCACTGAAGTGTTGCGCTTCACAGCCCCTTTCTCTTTGCTGAAGTCTCGCTCTACACAGACCCGTTCTCCTTGCTCCAGTCAAGATCTTCAAAAGCCCGTTCTCCTCTCTGAAATTTCACTCTTCACAGCCCCGTTCTCCTTGTTGAAGTTTCGCTCTTCACAGTCCTGTTCTCCTTGTGGAAGTCTCGATCTTCACTGTCCTGTTCTCCTCACTGAAGTCTTGCTGTTCAGAATCCCATTCTCCTAGTTAAAGTCTCACTCTTCACAGTCACTTTCACCTTCTTGAAGTCTCGCTCTTCACAGCCCGGTTCTCCTTGTTCAATTCTCCCTCTTCACAGTCCTGTTCTCCTCGCTGATATCTCACTCTTCACAGTCCCGTTCTCCTCACTGACGTTTCACTCTTCACAGCCCATTCCCTTCGCTGAAGTCTCGCTCTATACAGACCCGTTCTCCTTGCAGCAGTCTAGATCTTCACAACCCCGTTCTCCTCTCTGAAGTTTCACGTTTCACAGCCCCATTCTCTTCGCTGAAGTCTCGCTCTACACAGCCCCATTCTCCTTGGTGAAGTCTCGCTCTACACAGCCCCATTCTCCTTGCTGAAGTCTCGATATTCAGAACCCTGTTCGCCTCACTGAAGTTACTTCTGCACAGTCCCATTCTCTTCGCTGAAGTCTCGCTTTACACAGCCCCATTCTCCTTGCTGAAGTCTCGCTCTACACAGACCCGTTCTCCTTGCTGCAGTCTAGATCTTCACAACCCCGTTCTCCTCTCTGAAGTTTCACTCTTCACAGCCCCATTCTGTTCGCGGAGGTCTCGCTCTACACATCGCCATTCTCTTCACTGAAGTCTCGCTCTACACAGAACCGTTCTCCTTGTGGCAGTCTAGATATTCACAACCCCGTTCTCCTCTCTGAAGTTTTACTCTTCACAGCCCCATTCTTTTTGCTGAAGTCTCGCTCTACACAGTGCCATTCTCCTTGCTGATGTCTCACTCTTCACAGCCCCGTTCTCCACTCAGAAGTCTTAATATTCAGAGTCCCGTTCTATTCACTGACGTCTGGCTCTTCACAGCTCCGTTCTCCTCGACGTGGTCTCACTCTTCAGAACCCCGATCTCCTTGTGAAAGTCTCGCTCTTCAAAGTCAAATTCTCCTCATTGAAGTTTCGCACTTCACTGACCCATTCTCCTCATTGAGGTCTCACTCTCCACTGGCCCGATCTCCTCGCTGATGCCTCGCTCCTTACAGTCCCACTTTCCTCGCTAATGTCTCGCTCTTCACAGCCCGGTTCTCCTCGCTTTTGTCTTGCTCTTCACAGCAACATCCTCCTTGCTGAAGTCTCGCTCTACAAAGACCCATTCTCCTTGCTCCAGTCTAGATCTTCAAAAGCCCCTTCTCCTCTCTGACGTCTCGCAGTTCACAGCCCCATTCTCTTCGCTGAAGTCTTGCTCTACACACACCCGTTCTCTTTGCTGCAGTCTAGATCTTCAAAAGCCCTTTCTCCTATCTGAAGTTTCACTCTTCACAGCCCCATTCTCTTCACTGAAGTCTCGCTCTACACAGCCCTGTTCTCCTCGATGAAGACTCGCTCTTCACATCCCCATTCTCCTTGTTGAAGTCTCGCTCTTAACAGTCACATTCCCCTTGTTGAATTCTCGCACTTCAAAGTCCCGTTCTCCTCACTGAAGTCTCGGTCTTCACAGTCCTGTCGTCCTCGCTGAAGTCTCGGTCTTAACAGATCTGTTCTCCTCGTTGAAGTCCAGCTCTTCAGAGCCATTTTCTCCATGCTGAAGTCTCGGTCTTTACAGCCACGTCCACCTCACTGAAGTCTCGCTCTTCACAGCCCCATTCTCCTCACTGAAGTTTCACTCTTCACAGCTCCATGCTCTTCGCTGATGTCTCACACTTTACCGTCCCATTCTGCTCACTGAAGTCTCGCTCTACACTGCCCTGTTCTCCACCCACGAATCTCGCTCTTCACAGTCCTGTTCTCCTCATTGAAGTTTCACACTTCACATCCCCATTCGCTTCATTGAAGTCTCGCTCTCCACTGGTCGAAACTCCTCGCTGAAGTTCGCTCCTTACAGTTCCTTTCTCCTCGCTAATGTCTCGCTCTTCAAAGCCCTGTTCTCCTCGCTGAAGTCTCGCTCTTCACAACCACATCCTCCTCGCTGAGGTCTCGCTCTTCACAGTCTTGTTCTCTTCGCTGAAGTCTCCGTCTTCACTGCCTCAATCTCCTCACTGAAGTCTCGCTCTTCACAGCCCTGTTCTTCTCGCTGACGTGTCGCTCTCCACAGCCCCATTCTCATCGCTGAAGTCTCGCTCTTCTGAGTCCAGTTCTCCTCCCTGAAGTCTCAGAGTCCGCTTCTCCTCACTGAAGTCTCGGTCTTCACAGTCCTGTCCTCCTTGCTGAAGTCTCGGTCTTCACAGCCCCGTTCTCCTTGTTGAAGTCTCACTCTTCACTGTCCTGTTCTCCTTGTTGATGTCTCGCTCTTCACAGTCCCATTCTCCTCACTGAAGACTCGCTCTTACCAGCCCCATTTTCCAGGCTGAAGTCTCACTCTTCACAGCTGTGTTCTCCTTACCAAAGTCTCGCTGTTCAGCATCCCATTCTCCTTGTTAAAGTCTCACTCTTCACAGTCCCGTTCTCGTTGTTGAAGTCTCGCTCTTCACAGCCCCGTTCTCCTTGTTGAAGTCACGCTCTTCACAGTCCTGTTCTCCTCGTTGACGTCTCACTCTTCACAGTCCCGTTCTCCTCACTGAAGTCTCACTCTTTACAGCCCCATTCTCCTTGTTGAAATCTCGCTCTTCACAGCGACGTTCTCTTCACTGAAGTCTCAGTCTTTACACCCATGTCCTCCTCATTGAAGTCTCACTCTTCACAGCCCCGTCCTCTTTGCTGAAGTCTCGCTCTTCACAGCGACGTTCTCTTCACTGAAGTCTCGGTCTTTACAGTCATGTTCTCCTCACTGAAGTGTTGCGCTTCACAGCCCCTTTCTCTTTGCTGAAGTCTCGCTCTACACAGACCCGTTCTCCTTGCTCCAGTCAAGATCTTCAAAAGCCCGTTCTCCTCTCTGAAATTTCACTCTTCACAGCCCCGTTCTCCTTGTTGAAGTTTCGCTCTTCACAGTCCTGTTCTCCTTGTGGAAGTCTCGATCTTCACTGTCCTGTTCTCCTCACTGAAGTCTTGCTGTTCAGAATCCCATTCTCCTAGTTAAAGTCTCACTCTTCACAGTCACTTTCACCTTCTTGAAGTCTCGCTCTTCACAGCCCGGTTCTCCTTGTTCAATTCTCCCTCTTCACAGTCCTGTTCTCCTCGCTGATGTCTCACTCTTCACAGTCCCGTTCTCCTCACTGACGTTTCACTCTTCACAGCCCATTCCCTTCACTGAAGTCTCGCTCTATACAGACCCGTTCACCTTGCAGCAGTCTAGATCTTCACAACCCCGTTCTCCTCTCTGAAGTTTCACGTATCACAGCCCCATTCTCCTTGCTGAAGTCTCGATATTCAGAACCCTGTTCGCCTCACTGAAGTTTCTTCTGCACAGTCCCATTCTCTTCGCTGAAGTCTCGCTTAACACAGCCCCATTCTCCTTGCTGAAGTCTCGCTCTACACAGACCCGTTCTCCTTGCTGCAGTCTAGATCTTCACAACCCCGTTCTCCTCTCTGAAGTTTCACTCTTCACAGCCCCATTCTGTTCGCGGAGGTCTCGCTCTACACATCGCCATTCTCTTCACTGAAGTCTCGCTCTACACAGAACCGTTCTCCTTGTGGCAGTCTAGATATTCACAACCCCTTTCTGCTCTCTGAAGTCACGCTCTGCACTGGCCCGATCTCCTCGCTGATGCCTCGCTCCTTACTGTCCCATTTTCCTCGCTAATGTCTCGCTCTTCACAGCCCGGTTCTCCTCGCTTTTGTCTTGCTCTTCACAGCAACATCCTCCTTGCTGAAGTCTCGCTCTACAAAGACCCATTCTCCTTGCTCCAGTCTAGATCTTCAAAAGCCCCTTCTCCTCTCTGACGTCTCGCAGTTCACAGCCCCATTCTCTTCGCTGAAGTCTTGCTCTACACACACCCGTTCTCTTTGCTGCAGTCTAGATCTTCAAAAGCCCTTTCTCCTCTCTGAAGTTTCACTCTTCACAGCCCCATTCTCTTCATTGAAGTCTCGCTCTACACAGCCCTGTTCTCCTCGATGAAGACTCGCTCTTCACATCCCCATTCTCCTTTTTGAAATCTCGCTCTTAACAGTCACATTCCCCTTGTTGAATTCTCGCACTTCAAAGTCCCGTTCTCCTCACTGAAGTCTCGGTCTTAACAGTCCAGTTCACCTCCCTGAAGTCTCAGAGTCCCCTTCTCCTCACTGAAGTCTCGGTCTTCACAGTCCTGTCCTCCTCGCTGAATTCTCGGTCTTCACAGACCCGTTCTCCTCGTTGAAGTCCAGCTCTTCAGAGCCATGTTCTCCTTGCTGAAGTCTCGGTCTTTACAGCCACGTCCTCCTCACTGAACTCTCGCTCTTCACAGCCCCATTCTCCTCACTGAAGTTTCACTTTTCACAGTTCCATGCTCTTCGCTGATGTCTCACACTTTACTGTCCCATTCTGCTCACTGAAGTCTCGCTCTACACTGCCCTGTTCTCCATGCGGAAGTCTCGCTCTTCACAGTCCTGTTCTCCTCATTGAAGTTTCACAATTCACAGCCCCATTCGCTTCATTGAAGTCTCGCTCTCCACTGGTCCAAACTCCTCGCTGAAGCCTCGCTCCTTACAGTTCCTTTCTCCTCGCTAACGTCTCGCTCTTCAAAGCCCTGTTCTCCTTGCTGAAGTCTCGCTCTTCACAACCACATCCTCCTCGCTGAAGTCTCGCTCTTCACAGTCTTGTTCTCTTCGCTGAAGTCTCCATCTTCATTGCCTCGTTCTTCTCACTGAAGTCTCGCTCTTCACAGCCCTGTCCTCCTCGCTGACGTGTCGCACTCCACAGCCCCATTCTCATCGCTGATTTCTCGCTCTTCAGAGCCAAGATCTCCTCCCTGAAGTCTCAGACTCCCCTTCTCCTCACTGAAGTCTCTCTCTTCACAGCACCATTCTCCTTGTTGAAGTCTCGCTCTTCACAGTCCTAATCTCCTCACTGAAGTTTCACTCTTCACAGTCCCGTTCACCTCACTGAAGTCTAGCTCATTACATTCATGGTCTCCTCGCAGAAGTCTCGTTCTTCACAGACGGCCTCTCTTCGCTGAAGTCTCACTCGTCACAGCACCCATCTCCTTGCTGAAGTCTCGCTCCTCACAGCCACATTCTCTTCACTGAAGTTTCAATCTTCACAGCCCATTCTCCTCGCTAAAGTCTCGCTCTACACAGCCCCATTCTCCTTGCTGAAGTCTCGTTCTTCACAGCCCCATTCTCTTCACTGAAGTATCACGCTTCACAGCCCCATTTTCTTCACTGAAGTCTCTCTCTACACAGCCCCATTTCCTTGCTGAAGTCTCGCTCTCCACAGCACCGTTCTCCTTGCTGAAGTCTCACTCTTCACAGCCCTGTTCTCCGCTCAGAAGTCTTGATCTTCAGATTCCCAGTCTCTATGTTGAAGTCTTGCACTTCACATTCCCATTCACCTCACTGAATTCTTGCTCTTCACAGCCACATTCTCCTTGCTGAAGTCTCGCTCTACAAAGACCCATTCTCCTTGCTCCAGTCTAGATCTTCAAAAGCCCGTTCTCCACTCTGAAGTCTCGCTCTTCACAGCCCCATTCTCTTCGCTGAAGTCTCGCTCTACACAGCCCTGTTCTCCTCAATGAAGTCTCGCACTTCACATTCCCGTTCTCCTCACTGAATTCTTGCTCTTCACAGCCACATTCTCATTGCTGAAGTCTCGCTCTTCACAGCCACGTTCTCTTCGCTGAAGTCTCGGTCTTTACAGTCATGTTCTCCTCACTGAAGTCTCGGTCTTCACAGCCCCTTTCTCTTCGCTGAAGTCTCGCACTAAACAGTCCCGTTCTCCTCGCTGAAGTTTCACTCTTCACAGCCCCGTTCTCCTCGCTGAAGTCTCGCACTTCAGTGTCCCATTCTCCTCACTGAAGTCTGGCTCTTCACATCCCCGTTCTCCTCAGCGAAGTCTCACTGTTCAGAACCCCATCCTCCTTGTAATCGTCTCACTCTTCACAGTAACGTTCTCCTTCTTCACGTCTCGCGCTTCACAGCCCCGTTCTCCTTGTTGAAGTCTCGCTCTTCACTGTCCTGTTCTCCTTGTTGATGTCTCGCTCTTCACAGTCCCATTCTCCTCACTGAAGACTCGCTCTTACCAGCCCCATTTTCCAGGCTGAAGTCTCACTCTTCACAGCTGTGTTTTCCTTACCAAAGTCTCGCTGTTCAGCATCCCATTCTCCTTGTTAAAGTCTCACTCTTCACAGTCCCGTTCTCGTTGTTGAAGTCTCGCTCTTCACAGCCCCGTTCTCCTTGTTGAAGTCACGCTCTTCACAGTCCTGTTCTCCTCGTTGACGTCTCACTCTTCACAGTCCCGTTCTCCTCACTGAAGTCTCACTCTTTACAGCCCCATTCTCCTTTTTGAAATCTCGCTCTTCACAGCGACGTTCTCTTCACTGAAATCTCAGTCTTTACACCCATGTCCTCCTCATTGAAGTCTCGCTCTTCACAGCCCTGTTCTCTTTGCTGAAGTCTCGCACTTCACAGCGACGTTCTCTTCGCTGAAGTCTCGGTCTTTACAGTCATGTTCTCCTCACTGAAGTGTTGCGCTTCACAGCCCCTTTCTCTTTGCTGAAGTCTCGCTCTACACAGACCCGTTCTCCTTGCTCCAGTCAAGATCTTCAAAAGCCCGTTCTCCTCTCTGAAATTTCACTCTTCACAGCCCCGTTCTCCTTGTTGAAGTTTCGCTCTTCACAGTCCTGTTCTCCTTGTGGAAGTCTCGATCTTCACTGTCCTGTTCTCCTCACTGAAGTCTTGCTGTTCAGAATCCCATTCTCCTAGTTAAAGTCTCACTCTTCACAGTCACTTTCACCTTCTTGAAGTCTCGCTCTTCACAGCCCGGTTCTCCTTGTTAAATTCTCACTCTTCACAGTCCTGTTCTCCTCGCTGATGTCTCACTCTTCACAGTCCCGTTCTCCTCACTGACGTTTCACTCTTCACAGCCCATTCCCTTCGCTGAAGTCTCGCTCTATACAGACCCGTTCTCCTTGCAGCAGTCTAGATCTTCACAACCCCGTTCTCCTCTCTGAAGTTTCACGTTTCACAGCCCCATTCTCTTCGCTGAAGTCTCGCTCTACACAGCCCCATTCTCCTTGTTGAAGTCTCGCTCTACACAGCCCCATTCTCCTTGCTGAAGTCTCGATATTCAGAACCCTGTTCGCCTCACTGAAGTTACTTCTTCACAGTCCCATTCTCTTCGCTGAAGTCTCGCTTTACACAGTCCCATTCTCCTTGCTGAAGTCTCGCTCTACACAGACCCGTTCTCCTTGCTGCAGTCTAGATCTTCACAACCCCGTTCTCCTCTCTGAAGTTTCACTCTTCACAGCCCCATTCTGTTCGCGGAGGTCTCGCTCTACACATCGCCATTCTCTTCACTGAAGTCTCGCTCTACACAGAACCGTTCTCCTTGTGGCAGTCTAGATATTCACAACCCCATTCTCCTCTCTGAAGTTTTACTCTTCACAGCCCCATTCTCTTCGCTGAAGTCTCGCTCTACACAGTGCCATTCTCCTTGCTGATGTCTCACTCTTCACAGCCCCGTTCTCCACTCAGAAGTCTTAATATTCAGAGTCCCGTTCTATTCACTGACGTCTGGCTCTTCACAGCTCCGTTCTCCTCGACGTGGTCTCACTCTTCAGAACCCCGATCTCCTTGTGAAAGTCTCGCTCTTCAAAGTCAAATTCTCCTCATTGAAGTTTCGCACTTCACTGACCCATTCTCCTCATTGAGGTCTCACTCTCCACTGGCCCGATCTCCTCGCTGATGCCTCGCTCCTTACAGTCCCACTTTCCTCGCTAATGTCTCGCTCTTCACAGCCCGGTTCTCCTCGCTTTTGTCTTGCTCTTCACAGCAACATCCTCCTTGCTGAAGTCTCGCTCTACAAAGACCCATTCTCCTTGCTCCAGTCTAGATCTTCAAAAGCCCCTTCTCCTCTCTGACGTCTCGCAGTTCACAGCCCCATTCTCTTCGCTGAAGTCTTGCTCTACCCACACCCGTTCTCTATGTTGCAGTCTAGATCTTCAAAAGCCCTTTCTCCTCTCTAAAGTTTCACTCTTCACAGCCCCATTCTCTTCACTGAAGTCTCGCTCTACAAAGCCCTGTTCTCCTCGATGAAGACTCGCTCTTCACATCCCCATTCTCCTTGTTGAAGTCTCGCTCTTAACAGTCACATTCCCCTTGTTGAATTCTCGCACTTCACAGCCCCGTTCTCCTTGTTGAAGTTTCGCTCTTCACAGTCCTGTTCTCCTTGTGGAAGTCTCGATCTTCACTGTCCTGTTCTCCTCACTGAAGTCTTGCTGTTCAGAATCCCATTCTCCTAGTTAAAGTCTCACTCTTCACAGTCACTTTCACCTTCTTGAAGTCTCGCTCTTCACAGCCCGGTTCTCCTTGTTCAATTCTCCCTCTTCACAGTCCTGTTCTCCTCGCTGATGTCTCACTCTTCACAGTCCCGTTCTCCTCACTGACGTTTCACTCTTCACAGCCCATTCCCTTCACTGAAGTCTCGCTCTATACAGACCCGTTCACCTTGCAGCAGTCTAGATCTTCACAACCCCGTTCTCCTCTCTGAAGTTTCACGTTTCACAGCCCCATTCTCTTCGCTGAAGTCTCGCTCTACACAGCCCCATTCTCCTTGGTGAAGTCTCGCTCTACACAGCCCCATTCTCCTTGCTGAAGTCTCGATATTCAGAACCCTGTTCGCCTCACTGAAGTTTCTTCTTCACAGTCCCATTCTCTTCGCTGAAGTCTCGCTTTACACAGCCCCATTCTCCTTGCTGAAGTCTCGCTCTACACAGACCCGTTCTCCTTGTTGCAGTCTAGATCTTCACAACCCCGTTCTCCTCTCTGAAGTTTCACTCTTCACAGCCCCATTCTGTTCGCAGAGGTCTCGCTCTACACATCGCCATTCTCTTCACTGAAGTCTCGCTCTACACAGAACCGTTCTCCTTTTGGCAGTCTAGATATTCACAACCCCTTTCTGCTCTCTGAAGTTTTACTCTTCACAGCCCCATTCTCTTCGCTGAAGTCTCGCTCTACACAGTGCCATTCTCCTTGCTGATGTCTCACTCTTCACAGCCCCATTCTCCACTCAGAAGTCTTGATATTCAGTGTCCCGTTCTATTCACTGAAGTCTGGCTCTTCACAGCTCTGCTCTCCTCGACGTGGTCTCACTCTTCAGAACCCCGATCTCCTTGTGAAAGTCTCGCTCTTCAAAGTCAAGTTCTCCACATTGAAGTTTCGCACTTCACTGACCCATTCTCCTCATTGAGGTCTCACTCTCCACTGGCCCGATCTCCTCGCTGATGCCTCGCTCCTTACAGTCCCACTTTCCTCGCTAATGTCTCGCTCTTCACAGCCCGGTTCTCCTCGCTTTTGTCTTGCTCTTCACAGCAACATCCTCCTTGCTGAAGTCTCGCTCTACAAAGACCCATTCTCCTTGCTCCAGTCTAGATCTTCAAAAGCCCCTTCTCCTCTCTGACGTCTCGCAGTTCACAGCCCCATTCTCTTCGCTGAAGTCTCGCTCTACACACACCCGTTCTCTTTGCTGCAGTCTAGATCTTCAAAAGCCCTTTCTCCTCTCTGAAGTTTCACTCTTCACAGCCCCATTCTCTTCACTGAAGTCTCGCTCTACACAGCCCTTTTCTCCTCGATGAAGACTCGCTCTTCACATCCCCATTCTCCTTGTTGAAGTCTCGCTCTTAACAGTCACATTCCCCTTGTTGAATTCTCGCACTTCAAAGTCCCGTTCTCCTCACTGAAGTCTCGGTCTTCACAGTCCTGTCCTCCTCGCTGAAGTCTCGGTCTTAACAGACCTGTTCTCCTCGTTGAAGTCCAGCTCTTCAGAGCCATGTTCTCCATGCTGAAGTCTCGGTCTTTACAGCCACGTCCTCCTCACTGAAGTCTCGCTCTTCACACCCCCATTTTCCACACTGAAGTTTCACTTTTCACAGCTCCATGCTCTTCGCTGATGTCTCGCACTTTACCGTCCCATTCTGCTCACTGAAGTCTCGCTCTACACTGCCCTGTTCTCCATGCGGAAGTCTCGCTCTTCACAGTCCTGTTCTCCTCATTGAAGTTTCACAATTCACAGCCCCATTCGCTTCATTGAAGTCTCGCTCTCCACTGGACCAAACTCCTCGCTGAAGCCTCACTCCTTACAGTTCCTTTCTCCTCGCTAATGTCTCGCTCTTCAAAGCCCTGTTCTCCTCGCTGAAGTCTCGCTCTTCACAACCACATCCTCCTCGCTGAACTCTCGCTCTTCACAGTCTTTTTCTCTTTGCTGAAGTCTCCGTCTTCACTGCCTCGTTCTCCTCACTGAAGTCTCGCTCTTCACAGCCCTGTTCTTCTCGCTGACGTGTCACTCTCCACAGCCCCATTCTCATCGATGAAGTCTCGCTCTTCAGAGTCCAGTTCTCCTCCCTGAAGTCTCAGAGTCCGCTTCTCCTCACTGAAGTCTCGGTCTTCACAGTCCTGTCCTCCTCGCTGAAGTCTCGGTCTTCACAGCCCCGTTCTCCTTGTTGAAGTCTCGCTCTTCACTGTCCTGTTCTCCTTGTTGATGTCTCGCTCTTCACAGTCCCATTCTCCACACTGAAGACTCGCTCTTACCAGCCCCATTTTCCAGGCTGAAGTCTCACTCTTCACAGCTGTGTTCTCCTTACCAAAGTCTCGCTGTTCAGCATCCCATTCTCCTTGTTAAAGTCTCACTCTCCACAGTCCCGTTCTCGTTGTTGAAGTCTCGCTCTTCACAGCCCCGTTCTCCTTGTTGAAGTCACGCTCTTCACAGTCCTGTTCTCCTCGTTGACGTCTCACTCTTCACAGTCCCGTTCTCCTCACTGAAGTCTCACTCTTTACAGCCCCATTCTCCTTGTTGAAATCTCGCTCTTCACAGCGACGTTCTCTTCACTGAAGTCTCAGTCTTTACACCCATGTCCTCCTCATTGAAGTCTCACTCTTCACAGCCCCGTTCTCTTTGCTGAAGTCTCGCTCTTCACAGCGACGTTCTCTTCGCTGAAGTCTCGGTCTTTACAGTCATGTTCTCCTCACTGAAGTGTTGCGCTTCACAGCCCCTTTCTCTTTGCTGAAGTCTCGCTCTACACAGACCCGTTCTCCTTGCTCCAGTCAAGATCTTCAAAAGCCCGTTCTCCTCTCTGAAATTTCACTCTTCACAGCCCCGTTCTCCTTGTTGAAGTTTCACTCTTCACAATCCTGTTCTCCTTGTGGAAGTCTCGATCTTCACTGTCCTGTTCTCCTCACTGAAGTCTTGCTGTTCAGAATCCCATTCTCCTAGTTAAAGTCTCACTCTTCACAGTCACTTTCACCTTCTTGAAGTCTCGCTCTTCACACCCGGTTCTCCTTGTTCAATTCTCCCTCTTCACAGCCCTGTTCTCTTTGCTGAAGTCTCGCACTTCACAGCGACGTTCTCTTCGCTGAAGTCTCGGTCTTTACAGTCATGTTCTCCTCACTGAAGTGTTGCGCTTCACAGCCCCTTTCTCTTTGCTGAAGTCTCGCTCTACACAGACCCGTTCTCCTTGCTCCAGTCAAGATCTTCAAAAGCCCGTTCTCCTCTCTGAAATTTCACTCTTCACAGCCCCGTTCTCCTTGTTGAAGTTTCGCTCTTCACAGTCCTGTTCTCCTTGTGGAAGTCTCGATCTTCACTGTCCTGTTCTCCTCACTGAAGTCTTGCTGTTCAGAATCCCATTCTCCTAGTTAAAGTCTCACTCTTCACAGTCACTTTCACCTTCTTGAAGTCTCGCTCTTCACAGCCCGGTTCTCCTTGTTAAATTCTCACTCTTCACAGTCCTGTTCTCCTCGCTGATGTCTCACTCTTCACAGTCCCGTTCTCCTCACTGACGTTTCACTCTTCACAGCCCATTCCCTTCGCTGAAGTCTCGCTCTATACAGACCCGTTCTCCTTGCAGCAGTCTAGATCTTCACAACCCCGTTCTCCTCTCTGAAGTTTCACGTTTCACAGCCCCATTCTCTTCGCTGAAGTCTCGCTCTACACAGCCCCATTCTCCTTGTTGAAGTCTCGCTCTACACAGCCCCATTCTCCTTGCTGAAGTCTCGATATTCAGAACCCTGTTCGCCTCACTGAAGTTACTTCTTCACAGTCCCATTCTCTTCGCTGAAGTCTCGCTTTACACAGTCCCATTCTCCTTGCTGAAGTCTCGCTCTACACAGACCCGTTCTCCTTGCTGCAGTCTAGATCTTCACAACCCCGTTCTCCTCTCTGAAGTTTCACTCTTCACAGCCCCATTCTGTTCGCGGAGGTCTCGCTCTACACATCGCCATTCTCTTCACTGAAGTCTCGCTCTACACAGAACCGTTCTCCTTGTGGCAGTCTAGATATTCACAACCCCTTTCTCCTCTCTGAAGTTTTACTCTTCACAGCCCCATTCTCTTCGCTGAATTCTCGCTCTACACAGTGCCATTCTCCTTGCTGATGTCTCACTCTTCACAGCCCCGTTCTCCACTCAGAAGTCTTAATATTCAGAGTCCCGTTCTATTCACTGACGTCTGGCTCTTCACAGCTCCGTTCTCCTCGACGTGGTCTCACTCTTCAGAACCCCGATCTCCTTGTGAAAGTCTCGCTCTTCAAAGTCAAATTCTCCTCATTGAAGTTTCGCACTTCACTGACCCATTCTCCTCATTGAGGTCTCACTCTCCACTGGCCCGATCTCCTCGCTGATGCCTCGCTCCTTACAGTCCCACTTTCCTCGCTAATGTCTCGCTCTTCACAGCCCGGTTCTCCTCGCTTTTGTCTTGCTCTTCACAGCAACATCCTCCTTGCTGAAGTCTCGCTCTACAAAGACCCATTCTCCTTGCTCCAGTCTAGATCTTCAAAAGCCCCTTCTCCTCTCTGACGTCTCGCAGTTCACAGCCCCATTCTCTTCGCTGAAGTCTTGCTCTACCCACACCCGTTCTCTATGTTGCAGTCTAGATCTTCAAAAGCCCTTTCTCCTCTCTGAAGTTTCACTCTTCACAGCCCCATTCTCTTCACTGAAGTCTCGCTCTACACAGCCCTGTTCTCCTCGATGAAGACTCGCTCTTCACATCCCCATTCTCCTTGTTGAAGTCTCGCTCTTAACAGTCACATTCCCCTTGTTGAATTCTCGCACTTCAAAGTCCCGTTCTCCTCACTGAAGTCTCGGTCTTCACAGTCCTGTCCTCCTCGCTGAAGTCTCGGTCTTAACAGACCTGTTCTCCTCGTTGAAGTCCAGCTCTTCAGAGCCATGTTCTCCATGCTGAAGTCTCGGTCTTTACAGCCACGTCCTCCTCACTGAAGTTTCACTCTTCACAGCTCCATGCTCTTCGCTGATGTCTCACACTTTACCGTCCCATTCTGCTCACTGAAGTCTCGCTCTACACTGCCCTGTTCTCCACCCCCAAGTCTCGCTCTTCACAGTCCTGTTCTCCTCATTGAAGTTTCACACTTCACAGCCCCATTCGCTTCATTGAAGTCTCGCTCTCCACTGGTCCAAACTCCTCGCTGAAGCCTCGCTCCTTACAGTTCCTTTCTCCTCGCTAATGTCTCGCTCTTCAAAGCCCTGTTCTCCTCGCTGAAGTCTCGCTCTTCACAACCACATCCTCCTCGCTGAAGTCTCGCTCTTCACAGTCTTGTACTCTTTGCTGAAGTCTCCGTCTTCACTGCCTCGTTCTCCTCACTGAAGTCTCGCTCTTCACAGCCCTGTTCTTCTCACTGACGTGTCGCTCTCCACAGCCCCATTCTCATCGCTGAAGTCTCGCTCTTCAGAGTCCGCTTCTCCTCACTGAAGTCTCGGTCTTCACAGTCCTGTCCTCCTCGCTGAAGTCTCGGTCTTCACAGCCCCATTCTCCTTGTTGAAGTCTCGCTCTTCACTGTCCTGTTCTCCTTGTTGATGTCTCGCTCTTCACAGTCCCATTCTCCTCACTGAAGACTCGCTCTTACCAGCCCCATTTTCCAGGCTGAAGTCTCACTCTTCACAGCTGTTTTCTCCTTACCAAAGTCTCGCTGTTCAGCATCCCATTCTCCTTGTTAAAGTCTCACTCTCCACAGTCCCGTTCTCGTTGTTGAAGTCTCGCTCTTCACAGCCCCGTTCTCCTCGTTGACGTCTCACTCTTCACAGTCCCGTTCTCCTCACTGAAGTCTCACTCTTTACAGCCCCATTCTCCTTGTTGAAATCTCGCTCTTCACAGCGACGTTCTCTTCACTGAAGTCTCGGTCTTTACAGTCATGTTCTCCTCACTGAAGTGTTGCGCTTCACAGCCCCTTTCTCTCTGCTGAAGTCTCGCTCTACACAGACCCGTTCTCCTTGCTCCAGTCAAGATCTTCAAAAGCCCGTTCTCCTCTCTGAAATTTCACTCTTCACAGCCCCGTTCTCCTTGTTGAAGTTTCGCTCTTCACAGTCCTGTTCTCCTTGTGGAAGTCTCGATCTTCACTGTCCTGTTCTCCTCACTGAAGTCTTGCTGTTCAGAATCCCATTCTCCTAGTTAAAGTCTCACTCTTCACAGTCACTTTCACCTTCTTGAAGTCTCGCTCTTCACAGCCCGGTTCTCCTTGTTCAATTCTCCCTCTTCACAGTCCTGTTCTCCTCGCTGATGTCTCACTCTTCACAGTCCCGTTCTCCTCACTGACGTTTCACTCTTCACAGCCCATTCCCTTCACTGAAGTCTCGCTCTATACAGACCCGTTCACCTTGCAGCAGTCTAGATCTTCACAACCCCGTTCTCCTCTCTGAAGTTTCACGTTTCACAGCCCCATTCTCTTCGCTGAAGTCTCGCTCTACACAGCCCCATTCTCCTTGGTGAAGTCTCGCTCTACACAGCCCCATTCTCCTTGCTGAAGTCTCGATATTCAGAACCCTGTTCGCCTCACTGAAGTTTCTTCTTCACAGTCCCATTCTCTTCGCTGAAGTCTCGCTTTACACAGCCCCATTCTCCTTGCTGAAGTCTCGCTCTACACAGACCCGTTCTCCTTGTTGCAGTCTAGATCTTCACAACCCCGTTCTCCTCTCTGAAGTTTCACTCTTCACAGCCCCATTCTGTTCGCAGAGGTCTCGCTCTACACATCGCCATTCTCTTCACTGAAGTCTCGCTCTACACAGAACCGTTCTCCTTTTGGCAGTCTAGATATTCACAACCCCTTTCTGCTCTCTGAAGTTTTACTCTTCACAGCCCCATTCTCTTCGCTGAAGTCTCGCTCTACACAGTGCCATTCTCCTTGCTGATGTCTCACTCTTCACAGCCCCATTCTCCACTCAGAAGTCTTGATATTCAGTGTCCCGTTCTATTCACTGAAGTCTGGCTCTTCACAGCTCTGCTCTCCTCGACGTGGTCTCACTCTTCAGAACCCCGATCTCCTTGTGAAAGTCTCGCTCTTCAAAGTCAAGTTCTCCACATTGAAGTTTCGCACTTCACTGACCCATTCTCCTCATTGAGGTCTCACTCTCCACTGGCCCGATCTCCTCGCTGATGCCTCGCTCCTTACAGTCCCACTTTCCTCGCTAATGTCTCGCTCTTCACAGCCCGGTTCTCCTCGCTTTTGTCTTGCTCTTCACAGCAACATCCTCCTTGCTGAAGTCTCGCTCTACAAAGACCCATTCTCCTTGCTCCAGTCTAGATCTTCAAAAGCCCCTTCTCCTCTCTGACGTCTCGCAGTTCACAGCCCCATTCTCTTCGCTGAAGTCTCGCTCTACACACACCCGTTCTCTTTGCTGCAGTCTAGATCTTCAAAAGCCCTTTCTCCTTTCTGAAGTTTCACTCTTCACAGCCCCATTCTCTTCACTGAAGTCTCGCTCTACACAGCCCTTTTCTCCTCGATGAAGACTCGCTCTTCACATCCCCATTCTCCTTGTTGAAGTCTCGCTCTTAACAGTCACATTCCCCTTGTTGAATTCTCGCACTTCAAAGTCCCGTTCTCCTCACTGAAGTCTCGGTCTTCACAGTCCTGTCCTCCTCACTGAAGTCTCGGTCTTAACAGACCTGTTCTCCTCGTTGAAGTCCAGCTCTTCAGAGCCATGTTCTCCATGCTGAAGTCTCGGTCTTTACAGCCACGTCCTCCTCACTGAAGTCTCGCTCTTCACACCCCCATTTTCCACACTGAAGTTTCACTTTTCACAGCTCCATGCTCTTCGCTGATGTCTCGCACTTTACCGTCCCATTCTGCTCACTGAAGTCTCGCTCTACACTGCCCTGTTCTCCATGCGGAAGTCTCGCTCTTCACAGTCCTGTTCTCCTCATTGAAGTTTCACAATTCACAGCCCCATTCGCTTCATTGAAGTCTCGCTCTCCACTGGACCAAACTCCTCGCTGAAGCCTCACTCCTTACAGTTCCTTTCTCCTCGCTAATGTCTCGCTCTTCAAAGCCCTGTTCTCCTCGCTGAAGTCTCGCTCTTCACAACCACATCCTCCTCGCTGAACTCTCGCTCTTCACAGTCTTTTTCTCTTTGCTGAAGTCTCCGTCTTCACTGCCTCGTTCTCCTCACTGAAGTCTCGCTCTTCACAGCCCTGTTCTTCTCGCTGACGTGTCACTCTCCACAGCCCCATTCTCATCGATGAAGTCTCGCTCTTCAGAGTCCAGTTCTCCTCCCTGAAGTCTCAGAGTCCGCTTCTCCTCACTGAAGTCTCGGTCTTCACAGTCCTGTCCTCCTCGCTGAAGTCTCGGTCTTCACAGCCCCGTTCTCCTTGTTGAAGTCTCGCTCTTCACTGTCCTGTTCTCCTTGTTGATGTCTCGCTCTTCACAGTCCCATTCTCCACACTGAAGACTCGCTCTTACCAGCCCCATTTTCCAGGCTGAAGTCTCACTCTTCACAGCTGTGTTCTCCTTACCAAAGTCTCGCTGTTCAGCATCCCATTCTCCTTGTTAAAGTCTCACTCTCCACAGTCCCGTTCTCGTTGTTGAAGTCTCGCTCTTCACAGCCCCGTTCTCCTTGTTGAAGTCACGCTCTTCACAGTCCTGTTCTCCTCGTTGACGTCTCACTCTTCACAGTCCCGTTCTCCTCACTGAAGTCTCACTCTTTACAGCCCCATTCTCCTTGTTGAAATCTCGCTCTTCACAGCGACGTTCTCTTCACTGAAGTCTCAGTCTTTACACCCATGTCCTCCTCATTGAAGTCTCACTCTTCACAGCCCCGTTCTCTTTGCTGAAGTCTCGCTCTTCACAGCGACGTTCTCTTCGCTGAAGTCTCGGTCTTTACAGTCATGTTCTCCTCACTGAAGTGTTGCGCTTCACAGCCCCTTTCTCTTTGCTGAAGTCTCGCTCTACACAGACCCGTTCTCCTTGCTCCAGTCAAGATCTTCAAAAGCCCGTTCTCCTCTCTGAAATTTCACTCTTCACAGCCCCGTTCTCCTTGTTGAAGTTTCACTCTTCACAATCCTGTTCTCCTTGTGGAAGTCTCGATCTTCACTGTCCTGTTCTCCTCACTGAAGTCTTGCTGTTCAGAATCCCATTCTCCTAGTTAAAGTCTCACTCTTCACAGTCACTTTCACCTTCTTGAAGTCTCGCTCTTCACACCCGGTTCTCCTTGTTCAATTCTCCCTCTTCACAGTCCTGTTCTCCTCGCTGATGTCTCACTCTTCACAGTCCCGTTCTCCTCACTGACGTTTCACTCTTCACAGCCCATTCCCTTCGCTGAAGTCTCGCTCTACACAGCCCCATTCTCCTTGGTGAAGTCTCGCTCTACACAGCCCCATTCTCCTTGCTGAAGTCTCGATATTCAGAACCCTGTTCGCCTCACTGAAGTTTCTTCTTCACAGTCCCATTCTCTTCGCTGAAGTCTCGCTTTACACAGCCCCATTCTCCTTGCTGAAGTCTCGCTCTACACAGACCCGTTCTCCTTGCTGCAGTCTAGATCTTCACAACCCCGTTCTCCTCTCTGAAGTTTCACTCTTCACAGCCCCATTCTGTTCGCGGAGGTCTCGCTCTACACATCGCCATTCTCTTCACTGAAGTCTCGCTCTACACAGAACCTTTCTCCTTGTGGCAGTCTAGATATTCACAACCCCTTTCTGCTCTCTGAAGTTTTACTCTTCACAGCCCCATTCTCTTCGCTGAAGTCTCGCTCTACACAGTGCCATTCTCCTTGCTGATGTCTCACTCTTCACAGCCCCGTTCTCCACTCAGAAGTCTTGATATTCAGAGTCCCGTTCTATTCACTGAAGTATGGCTCTTCACATATCCGTTCTCCTCGACGTGGTCTCACTCTTCAGAACCCCGATCTCCTTGTGAAAGTCTCGCTCTTCAAAGTCAAGTTCTCCTCATTGAAGTATCGCACTTCACTGACCCATTCTCCTCATTGAGGTCTCACTCTCCACTGGCCCGATCTCCTCGCTGATGCCTCGCTCCTTACAGTCCCACTTTCCTCGCTAATGTCTCGCTCTTCACAGCCCGGTTCTCCTCGCTTTTGTCTTGCTCTTCACAGCAACATCCTCCTTGCTGAAGTCTCGCTCTACAAAGACCCATTCTCCTTGCTCCAGTCTAGATCTTCAAAAGCCCCTTCTCCTCTCTGACGTCTCGCAGTTCACAGCCCCATTCTCTTCGCTGAAGTCTCGCTCTACACACACCCGTTCTCTTTGCTGCAGTCTAGATCTTCAAAAGCCCTTTCTCCTCTCTGAAGTTTCACTCTTCACAGCCCCATTCTCTTCACTGAAGTCTCGCTCTACACAGCCCCATTCTCCTTGGTGAAGTCTCGCTCTACACAGCCCCATTCTCCTTGCTGAAGTCTCGATATTCAGAACCCTGTTCGCCTCACTGAAGTTTCTTCTGCACAGTCCCATTCTCTTCGCTGAAGTCTCGCTTTACACAGCCCCATTCTCCTTGCTGAAGTCTCGCTCTACACAGAACCGTTCTCCTTGTTGCAGTCTAGATCTTCACAACCCCGGTCTCCTCTCTGAAGTTTCACTCTTCACAGCCCCATTCTGTTCGCGGAGGTCTCGCTCTACACATCGCCATTCTCTTCACTGAAGTCTCGCTCTACACAGAACCGTTCCTCGCTAATGTCTCGCTCTTCACAGCCCAGTACTCCTCGCTTTTGTCTTGCTCTTCACAGCAACATCCTCCTTGCTGAAGTCTCGCTCTACAAAGACCCATTCTCCTTGCTCCAGTCTAGATCTTCAATAGCCCCTTCTCCTCTCTGAAGTCTCGCAGTTCACAGCCCCATTCTCTTCGCTGAAGTCTCGCTCTACACACACCCGTTCTCTTTGCTGCAGTCTTGTTCTTCAAAAGCCCTTTCTCCTCTCTGAAGTTTCACTCTTCACAGCCCCATTCTCTTCACTGAAGTCTCGCTCTACACAGCCCTGTTCTCCTCGATGAAGACTCGCTCTTCACATCCCCTTTCTCCTTGTTGAAGTCTCGCTCTTAACAGTCACATTCCCCTTGTTGAATTCTCGCACTTCAAAGTCCCGTTCTCCTCACTGAAGTCTCGGTCTTCACAGTCCTGTCCTCCTCGCTGAAGTCTCGGTCTTAACAGACCTGTTCTCCTCGTTGAAGTCCAGCTCTTCAGAGCCATGTTCTCCATGCTGAAGTCTCGGTCTTTACAGCCACGTCCTCCTCACTGAAGTCTCGCTCTTCACAGCCCCATTCTCCTCACTGAAGTTTCACTCTTCACAGCTCCATGCTCTTCGCTGACTTCTCACACTTTACCGTCCCATTCTCCTCGCTGAAGTCTCGCTCTACACTGCCCTGTTCTCCACGTGGAAGTCTCCCTCTTCACAGTCCTGTTCTCCTCATTGACGTTTCACACTTCACAGCCCCCTTCTCTTCATTGAAGTCTCGCTCTCCACTGGTCCAAACTCCTCGTTGAAGCCTCACTCCTTACAGTTTCTTTCTCCTCGCTAACGTCTCGCTCTTCAAAGCCCTGTTCTCCTTGCTGAAGTCTCACTCTTCACAACCACATCCTCCTCGCTGAAGTCTCGCTCTTCACAGTCTTGTTCTCTTTGCTGAAGTCTCCATCTTCACTGCCTCGTTCTCCTCACTGATGTCTCGCTCTTCACAGCCCTGTCCTCCTCACTGACATGTCGCACTCCACAGCCCCATTCTCATCGCTGATTTCTCGCTCTTCAGAGCCAAGTTCTCCTCCCTGAAGTCTCAGACTCCCCTTCTCCTCACTGAAGTCTCTCTCTGCACAGCACCATTCTCCTTGTTGAGGTCTCACTCTTCACAGCCATATTCTCCTCACTGAAGTTTCACTCTTCACAGTCCCGTTCTCCTCACTGAAGTCTAGCTCATTACATTCATGGTCTCCTCGCGGAAGTCTCGCTCTTCACAGCCGGCCTCTCTTCGCTGAAGTCTCAGGCTTCACAGCACCCATCTCCTTGCTGAAGTCTCGCTCCTCACAGCCACATTCTCTTCACTGAAGTTTCAATCTTCACAGCCCCATTCTCTTCGCTAAAGTCTCGCTCTACACAGCCCCATTCTCCTTGTTGAAGTCTCGCTCTTCACAGCCCCATTCTCTTCACTGAAGTTTCCCTCTTCACAGCCGCATTCTCTTCGCTTAAGTCTAGCTCTACACAGCCCCATTCTCCATGCTGAAGTGTCGCTGTACACAGACCCGTTCTCCTTGCTGAAGTCTAGATCTTCACAGCAGCATTCTCCTCTCTGAAGTATCACGCTTCACAGCCCCATTTTCTTCGCTGAAGTCTCTCTCTACACAGCCCCATTCTCCTTGCTGAAGTCTTGCTCTCCACAGCACCGTTCTCCTTGCTGAAGTCTCACTCTTCACAGCCCCGTTCTCCGCTCAGAAGTCTTGATCTTCAGAGTCCCATTCTCTATGCTGAAGTCTCGCCCCTTACATTCCCATTCTCCTCGCTTTAGTCTTGCTCTTCACAGCCACATCCTCCTTACTGAAGTCTCGCTCTACAAAAACCCGTTCTCCTTGCTCCAGTCTAGATCTTCAAAAGCCCGTTCTCTTTGCTGCAGTCTTGTTCTTCAAAAGCCCTTTCTCCTCTCTGAAGTTTCACTCTTCACAGCCCCATTCTCTTCGCTGAAGTCTCGCTCTACACAGCCCTGTTCTCCTCAATGAAGTCGCGCTCTTCACATTCCCGTTCTCCTCACTGAATTCTTGCTCTTCACAGCCACATTCTCATTGCTGAAGTCTCGCTCTTCACAGCCACGTTCTCTTCATTGAAGTCTCGGTCTTTACAGTCATGTTCTCCTCACTGAAGTCTCGGTCTTCACAGCCCCATTCTCTTCGCTCAAGTCTCGCACTAAACAGACCCGTTCTCCTCGCTGAAGTTTCACTCTTCACAGCCCCATTCTCCACGCTGAAGTCTCGCACTTCAGTGTCCCATTCTCCTCACTGAAGTCTGGCTCTTCACTTCCCCGTTCTCCTCAGCGAAGTCTCACTGTTCAGAACCCCATCCTCCTTGTGAACGTCTCACTCTTCACAGTAATGTTCTCCTTCTTCACGTCTCGCTCTTCACAGCCCCGTTCTCCTTGTTGAAGTCTCGCTCTTCACTGTCCTGTTCTCCTTGTTGATGTCTCGCTCTTCACAGTCCCGTTCTCCTCACTGAAGACTCGCTCTTACCAGCCCCATTTTCCAGGCTGAAGTCTCACTCTTCACAGCTGTGTTCTCCTTACCAAAGTCTCGCTGTTCAGCATCCCATTCTCCTTGTTAAAGTCTCACTCTTCACAGTCCCGTTCTCGTTGTTGAAGTCTCGCTCTTCACAGCCCCGTTCTCCTTGTTGAAGTCACGCTCTTCACAGTCCTGTTCTCCTCGTTGACGTCTCACTCTTCACAGTCCCGTTCTCCTCACTGAAGTCTCACTCTTTACAGCCCCATTCTCCTTGTTGACATCTCGCTCTTCACAGCGAAATTCTCTTCACTGAAGTCTCAGTCTTTACACCCATGTCCTCCTCATTGAAGTCTCGCTCTTCACAGCCCCGTTCTCTTCGCTGAAGTCTTGCTCTACACAGATCCGTTCTCCTTACTCCAGTCTAGATCTTCAAAAGCCCGTTCTCCTCTCTGAAGTTTCACTCTTCACAGCCCCATTCTCTTCGCTGAAATCTCGCTCTACACAGCCCCATTCTCCTTGCTGAAGTCTCGATCTTCATAACCCCGTTCTCCTCACTTAAGTTTCATTCTTCACTGCACCATTCTCTTCCCTGAAGTCTGGTTCTACACAGCCACATTCTCCTTGCTGAGATCTCACTCTTCACAGACCCGTTCTCCTCGCTGAAGTCTGGCTCTTCACATCCCCGTTCTCCTCAGTGAAGTCTCGCTGTTCAGAACCCCATTATCCTTGTGAAAGTCTTACACTTCACAGTTACGTTCTCCTTGTTCACGTCTCGCTCTTCACAGCCCCATTCTCCTTGTTGAAGTCTCGCTCTTCACTCTCCTGTTCTCGTTGCTGAAGTCTCGCTCTTCACAGTCCTGTTCTCCTCACTGAAGTCTCGCTCTTCGCAGCCCCATTTTCCTGGCTGAAGTCTCGCTCTTCACAGCTGTGTTCTCCTCACCAAAGTCTCGCTGTTCAGAATCCCATTTTCCTTGTTAAAGTCACACTCTTCACAATCAAGTTCTCCATGTTGACGTCTCGCTGTTCACAGTCCTGTTCTCCTTGTTGAATTCTCGCTCTTCACTGTCCCGTTCTCCTCACTGAAGTCTCACTGTTCAGAATCCCATTCTCCTTGTTAAAGTCTCACTCCTCACAGTCACTTTCTCCTTCTTGAAGTCTCACACGTCACAGTCCTGTTCTCCTCGCTGATGTCTCACTCTTCACAGCCACTTTCTCCTCACTGAAGTTTCACTCTTCACACCCCATTCCCTTGCTGAAGTCTCGCTCTATACAGACCCGTTCTTCTTGCTGCAGTCTAGATCTTCACAACCCCGTTCTCCTCTCTGAAGTATCACTCTTCACAGCCCCAGTCTCCTTTCTGAATTCTCGCTCTACACAGACCCGTTCTCTTTGCTGAAGTGTCACGCTTCACAGCCCGGTTCTCCGCTCAGAAGTCTTGATCTTCAGAGTCCCATTCTCCTCACTGCAGTCTGGCTCTTCACAGCCCCGTTCTCCTCGACGTAGTCTCACTCTTCAGAACCCCATTCTCCTTGTGAATGTCTCGCTCTTCAAAGTCAAGTTCTCCTCATTGAAGTTTCGCACTTCACTGACCCATTCTCCTCATTGAGGTCTCACTCTCCACTGGCCCGATCTCCTCGCTGATGCCTCGCTCCTTACAGTCCCACTTTCCTCGCTAATGTCTCGCTCTTCACAGCCCGGTTCTCCTCGCATTAGTCTTGCTCTTCACAGCCACATCCTCCTTGCTGAAGTCTCGCTCTACAAAGACCCATTCTCCTTGCTACAGTCTAGATCTTCAAAAGCCGTTCTCCTCTCTGAAGTCTCGCTCTTCCCAGCCCCATTCTCTTCGCTGAAGTCTTGCTCTACACACACCCGTTCCCCTTGCTGCAATCTAGATCATCAAAAGCCCGTTATCCTCTCTGAGGTTTCACTCTTCACAGCCCCATTCTCTTCAATGAAGTCTCGCTCTACACAGCCCTGTTCTACTCGTTGAAGACTCGATCTTCACAGCACCATTGTCCTTGTTGAAGTCTCGCTCTTAACAGTCACATTCTCCTTGTTGAATTCTCACACTTCAAAATCCCGTTCTCCTCACTGAAGTCTCGGTCTTCACAGTCCTGTCCTCTTCGCTGAGGTCCAGCTCTTCGCAGACCAGTTCTCCTCACTGAAGTCTTGCTCTTCAGAGCCATGTTCTCCATGCTGAAGTCTCTGTCTTTACAGACACGTTCTCCTCACTGAAGTCTCGCTCTTCACAGCCCCATTCTCTTTGCTGAAGTCTTGCTCTACACAGACCTGTTCTCCTTGCTCCACTCAAGTTCATCAAAAGCCCGTTCTCCTCTCTGAAATTTCACTCTTCACAGCCCCGTTCTCCTTGTTGAAGTCTCACTCTCACAGTCCTGTTCTCCTTGTTGAAGTCTCGCTCTTCACTGTCCCGTTCTCCTCACTGAAGTCTCGCTGTTCAGAATCCCATTCTCCTTGTTAAAGTCTCACTCTTCACAGTCACTTTCTCCTTGTTGAAGTCTCGCTCTTCACAGCCCGGTTCCCCTTGTTGAAATCTCGCTCTTCACAGTCCTGTTCTCCTCACTGATGTCTCACTCTTCACAATCCCATTGTCCTCACTGAAGTCTCGCTCTTGACAGCCCCATTTTCCTTACTGAAGTCTCGCACTTCACAGCCACATTCTCCTTGCTGAAGTCTCAATCTTTACAGTCATGTTCCCCTCACTGACGTCTCGCTGTTCACATTCCTGTTCTCCTCGCTGAAGTCTTGCTCTTAATAGCTCTGTTCTCCTTGCTGAAGTCTCGCTCTTCAGTGTCCCATTCTCCTCACTGAAGTCTGGCTCTTCACATCCCCGTTCTCCTCAGTGAAGTCTCGCTGTCAGAACCCCATTCTCCTTGTGAAAGTCTCACTCTTCACAGTAACGTTCTCCTTGTTCACGTCTCGCTCTTCACAGCCCCATTCTCCATGTTGAAGTCTCGCTCTTCACTCTCCTGTTCTCCTTGCTGAAGTCTCGCTCTTCACAGTCCTGTTCTCCTCACTGAAGTCTCGCTCCTCGCAGCCCCATTTTCCTGGCTGAAGTCTCGCTCTTCACAGCTGTGTTCTCCTCACCAAAGTCTCGCTGTTCAGAATCCCATTCTCCTTGTTAAAGTCTCACTCTTCACAATCACGTTCTCCATGTTGACGTCTCGCTGTTCACAGTCCTGTTCTCCTTGTTGAAGTCTCACTCTTCACTGTCCCGTTCTCCTCACTGAAGTCTCGCTGTTCAGAATCCCATTCTCCTTGTTAAAGTCTCACTCCTCACAGTCACTTTCTCCTTGTTGAAGTCTCACACGTCACAGTCCTTTTCTCCTCGCTGATGTCTCACTCTTCACAGCCACTTTCACCTCACTGAAGTGTCACTCTTCACACCCCGTTCCCTTGCTGAAGTCTCGCTCTATACAGACCCGTTCTCCTTGCTGCAGTCTAGATCTTCACAACCCCGTTCTCCTCTCTGAAGTATCACTCTTCACAGCCCCATTCTCTTCGCTGAAGTCTCACTCTACACAGCCCCATTCTCCTTTCTGAATTCTCGCTCTACACAGAACCGTTCTCTTTGCTGAAGTGTCACGCTTCACAGCCCGGTTCTCCGCTCAGAAGTCTTGATCTTCAGAGTCCCGTTCTCCTCACTGTAGTCTGGCTCTTCACAGCCCCGTTCTCCTCGACGTAGTCTCACTCTTCAGAACCCCGTTCTCCTTGTGAAAGTCTCGCTCTTCAAAGTCAAGTTCTCCTCATTGAAGTATCGCACTTCACAGACCCATTCTCCTCATTGAGGTCTCGCTCTCCACTGGCCCGATCTCCTCGCTGATGCCTCGCTCCTTACAGTCCCACTTTCCTCGCTAATGTCTCGCTCTTCACAGCCCGGTTCTCCTCGCATTAGTCTTGCCCTTCACAGCCACATCCTCCTTGCTGAAGTCTCGCTCTACAAAGACCCATTCTCCTTGCTCCAGTCTAGATCTTCAAAAGCCCCTTCTCCTCTCTGAAGTCTCGCTCTTCCCAGCCCCATTCTCTTCGCTGAAGTCTCGCTCTACACACACCCGTTCTCCTTGCTGCAGTCTAGATCTTCAAAAGCCCGTTATCCTCTCTGAGGTTTCACTCTTCACAGCCCCATTCTCTTCACTGAAGTCTCGCTCTGCACAGCCCTGTTCTACTCGATGAAGACTCGATCTTCACAGCACCATTATCCTTGTTGAAGTCTCGCTCTTAACAGTCACATTCTCCTTGTTGAATTCTCACACTTCAAAATCCCGTTCTCCTCACTGAAGTCTCGGTCTTCACAGTCCTGTCCTGTTCGCTGAAGTCCAGCTCTTCGCAGACCAGTTCTCCTCACTGAAGTCTTGCTCTTCAGAGCCATGTTCTCCATGCTGAATTCTCTGTCTTTACAGACACGTTCTCCTCACTGAAGTCACGCTCTTCACAGCCCCATTCTCTTCGCTGAAGTCTTGCTCTACACAGACCTGTTCTCCTTGCTCCACTCAAGTTCATCAAAAGCCCGTTCTCCTCTCTGAAATTTCACTCTTCACAACCCTGTTCTCCTTGTTGAAGTCTCACTCTTCACAGTCCTGTTCTCCTTGTTGAAGTCTCGCTCTTCACTGTCCCGTTCTCCTCACTGAAGTCTCGCTGTTCAGAATCCCATTCTCCTTGTTAAAGTCTCACTCTTCACAGTCACTTTCTCCTTGTTGAAGTCTCGCTCTTCACAGCCCGGTTCTCCTTGTTGAAATCTCGCTCTTCACAGTCCTGTTCTCCTCACTGATGTCTCACTCTTCACAATCCCATTCTCCTCACTGAAGTCTCGCTCTTCACAGCCCCATTTTCCTTGCTGAAGTCTCGCACTTCACAGCCACATTCTCCTTGCTGAAGTCTCGGTCTTTACAGTCATGTTCCCCTCACTGATGTGTCGCTCTTTACATTCCTGTTCTCCTTGCTGAAGTCTCGCTCGTCTCTGCCCCTATCTCTTCGCTGAAGTCTCACACTTTACAGTCCCGTTCTGCTCGCTGAAGTCTCGCTCTTCACAGCCCTATTCTCCACACGGAAGTCTCGCTCTTCACACTCCTGTTCTCCTCATTGAAGTTTCGCACTTCACAGCCCCATTCTCCTCATTGAAGTCTCGATCTTCACTGGTCAAAACTCCTCACTGAAGCCTCGCTCCTTACAGTCCCTTTCTCCTCGCTAACATCTCGTTCTTCAAAGCCCCGTTCTCCTCGCTGAAGTCTCGCTCTTCACAACCACATCCTCCTTGCTGAAGTCTCGCTCTTCACAGTCCTATTCTCTTCGCTGAAGTCGCCATCTTCACAGCCTCATTCTCCTCACTGAAGTCTCGCTCTTCACAGCCCCATTCCCGTCGCTAAAGTCTCGCTCTTCACAGTCCCATTCTCCTGACTGAAACCTCGCTCTTAACAGCCCCGTTCCCCTCGCTGAAGTCTCGCTCTTTCAGCCACATTCTCCTCTCTGAACTCTCGGTCTTTATAGTCATGTTCTCCTCACTGAATTCTCGCTCTTTACAGCCCTGTTCTCCTCGCTGAGGTGTCGTTCTCCACAGCCCCATTCTCATCGCTGAAGTCTCGCTCTTCAGAGTCCAGTTCTCCTCCCTGAAGTCTCAGAGTCCCGTTCTCCTCACTGAAGTGTCTCCCTTCACAGGCCCATTCGCCTTGTTGAAGTCTCGCTCTTCACAGTCCTATTCACCTCACTGAAGTTTCACTCTTCACAGCCCCATTCTCTTCACTGAAGTCTCGCTCTACACAGCCCTGTTCTCCTCGATGAAGACTCGATCTTCACAGCACCATTCCCCTTGTTGAAGTCTAGCTCTTAACAGTCACATTCTCCTTGTTGAATTCTCACACTTCAAAGTCCCGTTCTCCTCACTGAAGTCTCGGTCTTCACAGTCCTGTCCTTCTCGCTGAAGTCCCACTCTTCAGAGCCATGTTCTCCATGCTGAAGTCTCGGTCTTTACAGGCGCGTTCTCCTCACTGAAGACTCGCTCTTCACAGCTCCATTTTCCGTACTGAAGTTTCACACTTCACAGCCCCATGCTCTTCACTGAAGTCTCGCAATACAAAGACCCGTTCTACTTGCACCGTTCTCCTTGCTGAAGTCTCGCTCTTCAAGCCACATCCTCTCGCAGAACTCTCGCCCTTCACAATCCTGTTCTCCTCACTGAATTCTCGCTCTTCACAGCAATGTTCTCTTCACTGAAGTCTCGGTCTTTACACTCATGTTCTCCTCACTGAAGTCTCGCTCTTCACAGCCCCATTCTCGTCGCTGAAGTCTTCCTCTACACAGACCCAATCTCCTTGCTCCAGTCAAGATCTTCAAAAGCCCATTCTCCTCTCTGAAATTTCTCTCTTCACAGCCCCGATCTCCTTGTTGAAGTCTCGCTCTTCACTGTCCTGTTCTCCTTGTTTAAGTCTCACTCGTCACTGTCCCGTTCTCCTCACTGAAGTCTCGCTGTTCAGAATCCCATTCTCCTTGTTAAAGTCTCAATCTTCACAGTCACTTTCTCCTTGTTGACGTCTCGCTCTTCACAGCCCCGTTATCCTTGTTGAAGTCTCGCTCTTCACAGTCCTGTTCTCTTTGCTGAAGTCTCGCTCTTCACAGTCCCGTTCTCCTCACTGAAGACACGCTCTTCCCAGCCCCATTTTCCTGGCTGAAGTCTCACTCTTCACAGCTGTGTTCTCCTTACCAAAGTCTCGCTGTTCAGCATCCCATTCTCCTTGTTAAAGTCTCACTCTTCACAGACCCGTTCTCGTTGTTGAAATCTCGCTCTTCACAGCAAAGTTCTCCTTGTTGAAGTCACGGTCTTCACAGTCCTGTTCTCCTCCTTGACATCTCACTCCTCACAGTCCCGTTCTCCTCATTGAAGTCTCACTCTTTACAGCCCCATTCTCCTTGCTGAAATCTCGCTCTTCACAGTGACGTTCTCTTCACTGAACACCCGGTCTTTACACCCATGTCCTCCTCATTGAAGTCTCGCACTTCACAGCCACATTCTCTTCGCTGAACTCTCAGTCTTTACAGTCATGTTCTCTTCACTGAAGTCTCGGTCTTCACAGCCCCATTCTCTTCGCTGAAGTCTCGCACTAAACAGACCCGTTCTGCTCGCTGAAGTTTCACACTTCACAGTCCCGTTCTCCTCGCTGAAGTCTCGCACTTCAGTGTCCCATTCTCCTCACTGAAGTCTGGCTCTTCACATCCCCGTTCTCCTCAGCGAAGTCTCATTGTTCAGAACCCCATCCTCCTTGTGAACGTCTCACTCTTCACAGTCCCGTTCTCCTTGTTGAAGTCTCGCTCTTCACAGTCCTGTTCTCCTCGTTGACGTCTCACTCTTCACAGTCCCGTTCTCCTCACTGAAGTCTCACTCTTTACAGCCCCATTCTCCTTGCTGACATCTCGCTCTTCACAGCCACGTTCTCTTCACTGAAGTCTCGGTCTTTACACCCATGTCCTCCTCATTGAAGTCTCGCTCTTCACAGCCCTGTTCTCTTCGCTGAAGTCGTGCTCTACACAGCCCCATTCTCCTTGCTGAAGTCTCGATCTTCACAACCCCGTTCTCCTCACTGAAGTTTCACTCTTCACTGCACCATTCTCTTCCCTGAAGTCTGGTTCTACACAGCCCCATTCTCCTTGCTGAAGTCTCACTCTTCACAGACCCGTTCTCCTCACTGAAGTTGCGCTCTTCAGTGTCCCATTCTCCTCACTGAAGTCTGGCTCTTCACATCCCCTTTCTCCTCAGTGAAGTCTCGCTGTTCAGAAGCCCAATCTCCTTGTGAAAGTCTCACTCTTCACATTAACGTTCTCCTTGTTCATGTCTCGCTTTTCACAGCCCCATTCTCCTTGTTGAAGTCTCGCTCTTCACTCTCCTGTTCTCCTTGCTGAAGTCTCGCTCTTCACAGTCCTGTTCTCCTCACTGAAGTCTCGCTCTTCGCAGCCCCATTTTCCTGGCTGAAGTCTCGCTCTTCACAGCTGTGTTCTCCTCACCAAAGTCTCGCTGTTCAGAATCCCATTCTCCTTGTGAAAGTCTCACTCCTCACAATCACATTCTCCATGTTGACGTCTCGCTGTTCACAGTCCTGTTCTCCTTGTTGAATTCTCGCTCTTCACTGTCCCGTTCTCCTCACTGAAGTCTCGCTGTTCAGAATCCCATTCTCCTTGTTAAATTCTCACTCTTCACAGTCACTTTCTCCTTGTTGAAGTCTCGCTCTTCACAGCCCGGTTCTCCTTGTTGAAGTGTCGCTCTTCACAGTCCTGTTCTCCTCGCTGATGTCTCACTCTTCACAGTCCCGTTCTCCACTCTGAAGTATCACTCTTCACAGCCCCATTCTCTTCGCTGAAGTCTCGCTCTACACAGCCTCATTCTCCTTTCTGAAGTCTCGCTCTACACAGACCCGTTCTCTTTGCTGAAGTCTCATGCTTCACTGCCCCGTTCTCCGCTCAGAAGTCTTGATCTTCAGGGTCCCGTTCTCCTCACTGTATTCTGGCTCTTCACAGCCCCGTTCTCCTCGATGTAGTCTCACTCTTCAGAACCCCGTTCTCCTTGTGAAAGTCTCGCTCTTCAAAGTCAAGTTTTCCTCATGAAGGTTCGCACTTGACAGACCCATTCTCCTCATTGAGGTCTCACTCTCCACTGGCCCGATCTCCTCGCTGATGCCTCACTCCTTACAGTCCTGTTTTCCTCACTAATGTCTCGATCTTCACAGCCCGGTTCTCCTCGCTTTAGTCTTGCTCTTCACAGCCACATCCTCCTTGCTGAAGTCTCGCTCTACAAAGACCCGTTCTCCTTGCTCCAGTCTAGATCTTCAAAAGCCGTTCTCCTCTCTGAAGTCTCGCTCTTCCCAGCCCCATTCTCCTTGCTAAAGTCTCACTCTACACACCCCCGTTCTCCTTGCTGCAGTCTAGATCTTCAAAAGCCCGTTATCCTCTCTGAAGTTTCACTTTTCACAGCCCCATTCTCTTCGCTGAAGTCTCGCTCTACAGAGCCCTGTTCTCCTCGATGAAGTCTTGCTCTTAACAGTCACATTCTCCTTACTGAATTTTCACACTTCAAAGACCCGTTCTCCTCACTGAAGTCTCGGTCTTCACAGTCCTGTCCTCTTCGCTGAAGTCCCGCTCTTCACAGACCCGTTCTCCACGCTGAAGTCTGGCTCTTCAGAGCCCCATTCTCCAAACTGAAGATTCACACTTCTCAGCCCCATGCTCTTCGCTGAAGTCTCGCAATACACAGACCCGTTCTACTTGCACCGTTCTCCTTGCTGAAGTCTCGCTCTTCAAGCCACATCCTCTTGCCGAACTCTCGCCCTTCACATTCCTGTTCTCCTCACTGAATTCTTGCTCTTCACAGCCACATTCTCCTTGCTGAAGGCTCGCCCTTCGCAGCGATGTTCTCTTCGCTGAAGTCTTGGTCCTTACAGTCATGTTCTCCTCACTGAAGTCTCGCTCTTCACAGCCCCATTCTCTTCGCTGAAGTCTCGCACTAAACAGACCCGTTCTGCTCGCTGAAGTTTCACACTTCACAGTCCTGTTCTCCTCGCTGAAGTCTCGCACTTTAGTGTCCCATTCTCCTCACTGAAGTCTGGCTCTTCACATCCCCGTTCTCCTCAGCGAAGACTCATTGTTCAGAACCCCATCCTCCTTGTGAACGTCTCACTCTTCACAGTCCCGTTCTCCTTGTTGAAGTCTCGCTCTTCACAGTCCTGTTCTCCTCGTTGACGTCTCACTCTTCACAGTCCCGTTCTCCTCACTGAAGTCTCACTCTTTACAGCCCCATTCTCCTTGCTGACATCTCGCTCTTCACAGCCACGTTCTCTTCACTGAAGTCTCGGTCTTTACACCCATGTCCTCCTCATTGAAGTCTCGCTCTTCACAGCCCCGTTCTCTTCGCTGAAGTCGTGCTCTACACAGACCCGTTCTCCTTACTCCAGTCTAGATCTTCAAAAGCCGGTTCCCCTCTCTAAAGTTTCACTCTTCACAGCCCCATTCTCTTCGCTGAAATCTCGCTCTACACAGCCCCATTCTCCTTGCTGAAGTCTCGATCTTCATAACCCCGTTCTCCTCACTTAAGTTTCATTCTTCACTGCACCATTCTCTTCCCTGAAGTCTGGTTCTACACAGCCACATTCTCCTTGCTGAGATCTCACTCTTCACAGACCCGTTCTCCTCGCTGAAGTCTGGCTCTTCACATCCCCGTTCTCCTCAGTGAAGTCTCGCTGTTCAGAACCCCATTATCCTTGTGAAAGTCTTACACTTCACAGTTACGTTCTCCTTGTTCACGTCTCGCTCTTCACAGCCCCATTCTCCTTGTTGAAGTCTCGCTCTTCACTCTCCTGTTCTCGTTGCTGAAGTCTCGCTCTTCACAGTCCTGTTCTCCTCACTGAAGTCTCGCTCTTCGCAGCCCCATTTTCCTGGCTGAAGTCTCGCTCTTCACAGCTGTGTTCTCCTCACCAAAGTCTCGCTGTTCAGAATCCCATTTTCCTTGTTAAAGTCTCACTCTTCACAATCAAGTTCTCCATGTTGACGTCTCGCTGTTCACAGTCCTGTTCTCCTTGTTGAATTCTCACTCTTCACTGTCCCGTTCTCCTCACTGAAGTCTCACTGTTCAGAATCCCATTCTCCTTGTTAAAGTCTCACTCCTCACAGTCACTTTCTCCTTCTTGAAGTCTCACACGTCACAGTCCTGTTCTCCTCGCTGATGTCTCACTCTTCACAGCCACTTTCTCCTCACTGAAGTTTCACTCTTCACACCCCATTCCCTTGCTGAAGTCTCGCTCTATACAGACCCGTTCTTCTTGCTGCAGTCTAGATCTTCACAACCCCGTTCTCCTCTCTGAAGTATCACTCTTCACAGCCCCAGTCTCCTTTCTGAATTCTCGCTCTACACAGAACCGTTCTCTTTGCTGAAGTGTCACGCTTCACAGCCCGGTTCTCCGCTCAGAAGTCTTGATCTTCAGAGTCCCGTTCTCCTCACTGTAGTCTGGCTCTTCACAGCCCCGTTCTCCTCGACGTAGTCTCACTCTTCAGAACCCCGTTCTCCTTGTGAAAGTCTCGCTCTTCAAAGTCAAGTTCTCCTCATTGAAGTATCGCACTTCACAGACCCATTCTCCTCATTGAGGTCTCGCTCTCCACTGGCCCGATCTCCTCGCTGATGCCTCGCTCCTTACAGTCCCACTTTCCTCGCTAATGTCTCGCTCTTCACAGCCCGGTTCTCCTCGCATTAGTCTTGCCCTTCACAGCCACATCCTCCTTGCTGAAGTCTCGCTCTACAAAGACCCATTCTCCTTGCTCCAGTCTAGATCTTCAAAAGCCCCTTCTCCTCTCTGAAGTCTCGCTCTTCCCAGCCCCATTCTCTTCGCTGAAGTCTCGCTCTACACACACCCGTTCTCCTTGCTGCAGTCTAGATCTTCAAAAGCCCGTTATCCTCTCTGAGGTTTCACTCTTCACAGCCCCATTCTCTTCACTGAAGTCTCGCTCTGCACAGCCCTGTTCTACTCGATGAAGACTCGATCTTCACAGCACCATTATCCTTGTTGAAGTCTCGCTCTTAACAGTCACATTCTCCTTGTTGAATTCTCACACTTCAAAATCCCGTTCTCCTCACTGAAGTCTCGGTCTTCACAGTCCTGTCCTGTTCGCTGAAGTCCAGCTCTTCGCAGACCAGTTCTCCTCACTGAAGTCTTGCTCTTCAGAGCCATGTTCTCCATGCTGAATTCTCTGTCTTTACAGACACGTTCTCCTCACTGAAGTCACGCTCTTCACAGCCCCATTCTCTTCGCTGAAGTCTTGCTCTACACAGACCTGTTCTCCTTGCTCCACTCAAGTTCATCAAAAGCCCGTTCTCCTCTCTGAAATTTCACTCTTCACAACCCTGTTCTCCTTGTTGAAGTCTCACTCTTCACAGTCCTGTTCTCCTTGTTGAAGTCTCGCTCTTCACTGTCCCGTTCTCCTCACTGAAGTCTCGCTGTTCAGAATCCCATTCTCCTTGTTAAAGTCTCACTCTTCACAGTCACTTTCTCCTTGTTGAAGTCTCGCTCTTCACAGCCCGGTTCTCCTTGTTGAAATCTCGCTCTTCACAGTCCTGTTCTCCTCACTGATGTCTCACTCTTCACAATCCCATTCTCCTCACTGAAGTCTCGCTCTTCACAGCCCCATTTTCCTTGCTGAAGTCTCGCACTTCACAGCCACATTCTCCTTGCTGAAGTGTCGGTCTTTACAGTCATGTTCCCCTCACTGATGTGTCGCTCTTTACATTCCTGTTCTCCTTGCTGAAGTCTCGCTCGTCTCTGCCCCTATCTCTTCGCTGAAGTCTCACACTTTACAGTCCCGTTCTGCTCGCTGAAGTCTCGCTCTTCACAGCCCTATTCTCCACACGGAAGTCTCGCTCTTCACACTCCTGTTCTCCTCATTGAAGTTTCGCACTTCACAGCCCCATTCTCCTCATTGAAGTCTCGATCTTCACTGGTCAAAACTCCTCACTGAAGCCTCGCTCCTTACAGTCCCTTTCTCCTCGCTAACATCTCGTTCTTCAAAGCCCCGTTCTCCTCGCTGAAGTCTCGCTCTTCACAACCACATCCTCCTTGCTGAAGTCTCGCTCTTCACAGTCCTATTCTCTTCGCTGAAGTCGCCATCTTCACAGCCTCATTCTCCTCACTGAAGTCTCGCTCTTCACAGCCCCATTCCCGTCGCTAAAGTCTCGCTCTTCACAGTCCCATTCTCCTGACTGAAACCTCGCTCTTAACAGCCCCGTTCCCCTCGCTGAAGTCTCGCTCTTTCAGCCACATTCTCCTCTCTGAACTCTCGGTCTTTATAGTCATGTTCTCCTCACTGAATTCTCGCTCTTTACAGCCCTGTTCTCCTCGCTGAGGTGTCGTTCTCCACAGCCCCATTCTCATCGCTGAAGTCTCGCTCTTCAGAGTCCAGTTCTCCTCCCTGAAGTCTCAGAGTCCCGTTCTCCTCACTGAAGTGTCTCCCTTCACAGGCCCATTCGCCTTGTTGAAGTCTCGCTCTTCACAGTCCTATTCACCTCACTGAAGTTTCACTCTTCACAGCCCCATTCTCTTCACTGAAGTCTCGCTCTACACAGCCCTGTTCTCCTCGATGAAGACTCGATCTTCACAGCACCATTCCCCTTGTTGAAGTCTAGCTCTTAACAGTCACATTCTCCTTGTTGAATTCTCACACTTCAAAGTCCCGTTCTCCTCACTGAAGTCTCGGTCTTCACAGTCCTGTCCTTCTCGCTGAAGTCCCACTCTTCAGAGCCATGTTCTCCATGCTGAAGTCTCGGTCTTTACAGGCGCGTTCTCCTCACTGAAGACTCGCTCTTCACAGCTCCATTTTCCGTACTGAAGTTTCACACTTCACAGCCCCATGCTCTTCACTGAAGTCTCGCAATACAAAGACCCGTTCTACTTGCACCGTTCTCCTTGCTGAAGTCTCGCTCTTCAAGCCACATCCTCTCGCAGAACTCTCGCCCTTCACAATCCTGTTCTCCTCACTGAATTCTCGCTCTTCACAGCAATGTTCTCTTCACTGAAGTCTCGGTCTTTACACTCATGTTCTCCTCACTGAAGTCTCGCTCTTCACAGCCCCATTCTCGTCGCTGAAGTCTTCCTCTACACAGACCCAATCTCCTTGCTCCAGTCAAGATCTTCAAAAGCCCATTCTCCTCTCTGAAATTTCTCTCTTCACAGCCCCGATCTCCTTGTTGAAGTCTCGCTCTTCACTGTCCTGTTCTCCTTGTTTAAGTCTCACTCGTCACTGTCCCGTTCTCCTCACTGAAGTCTCGCTGTTCAGAATCCCATTCTCCTTGTTAAAGTCTCAATCTTCACAGTCACTTTCTCCTTGTTGACGTCTCGCTCTTCACAGCCCCGTTATCCTTGTTGAAGTCTCGCTCTTCACAGTCCTGTTCTCTTTGCTGAAGTCTCGCTCTTCACAGTCCCGTTCTCCTCACTGAAGACACGCTCTTCCCAGCCCCATTTTCCTGGCTGAAGTCTCACTCTTCACAGCTGTGTTCTCCTTACCAAAGTCTCGCTGTTCAGCATCCCATTCTCCTTGTTAAAGTCTCACTCTTCACAGACCCGTTCTCGTTGTTGAAATCTCGCTCTTCACAGCAAAGTTCTCCTTGTTGAAGTCACGGTCTTCACAGTCCTGTTCTCCTCCTTGACATCTCACTCCTCACAGTCCCGTTCTCCTCATTGAAGTCTCACTCTTTACAGCCCCATTCTCCTTGCTGAAATCTCGCTCTTCACAGTGACGTTCTCTTCACTGAACACCCGGTCTTTACACCCATGTCCTCCTCATTGAAGTCTCGCACTTCACAGCCACATTCTCTTCGCTGAACTCTCAGTCTTTACAGTCATGTTCTCTTCACTGAAGTCTCGGTCTTCACAGCCCCATTCTCTTCGCTGAAGTCTCGCACTAAACAGACCCGTTCTGCTCGCTGAAGTTTCACACTTCACAGTCCCGTTCTCCTCGCTGAAGTCTCGCACTTCAGTGTCCCATTCTCCTCACTGAAGTCTGGCTCTTCACATCCCCGTTCTCCTCAGCGAAGTCTCATTGTTCAGAACCCCATCCTCCTTGTGAACGTCTCACTCTTCACAGTCCCGTTCTCCTTGTTGAAGTCTCGCTCTTCACAGTCCTGTTCTCCTCGTTGACGTCTCACTCTTCACAGTCCCGTTCTCCTCACTGAAGTCTCACTCTTTACAGCCCCATTCTCCTTGCTGACATCTCGCTCTTCACAGCCACGTTCTCTTCACTGAAGTCTCGGTCTTTACACCCATGTCCTCCTCATTGAAGTCTCGCTCTTCACAGCCCTGTTCTCTTCGCTGAAGTCGTGCTCTACACAGCCCCATTCTCCTTGCTGAAGTCTCGATCTTCACAACCCCGTTCTCCTCACTGAAGTTTCACTCTTCACTGCACCATTCTCTTCCCTGAAGTCTGGTTCTACACAGCCCCATTCTCCTTGCTGAAGTCTCACTCTTCACAGACCCGTTCTCCTCACTGAAGTTGCGCTCTTCAGTGTCCCATTCTCCTCACTGAAGTCTGGCTCTTCACATCCCCTTTCTCCTCAGTGAAGTCTCGCTGTTCAGAAGCCCAATCTCCTTGTGAAAGTCTCACTCTTCACATTAACGTTCTCCTTGTTCATGTCTCGCTTTTCACAGCCCCATTCTCCTTGTTGAAGTCTCGCTCTTCACTCTCCTGTTCTCCTTGCTGAAGTCTCGCTCTTCACAGTCCTGTTCTCCTCACTGAAGTCTCGCTCTTCGCAGCCCCATTTTCCTGGCTGAAGTCTCGCTCTTCACAGCTGTGTTCTCCTCACCAAAGTCTCGCTGTTCAGAATCCCATTCTCCTTGTGAAAGTCTCACTCCTCACAATCACATTCTCCATGTTGACGTCTCGCTGTTCACAGTCCTGTTCTCCTTGTTGAATTCTCGCTCTTCACTGTCCCGTTCTCCTCACTGAAGTCTCGCTGTTCAGAATCCCATTCTCCTTGTTAAATTCTCACTCTTCACAGTCACTTTCTCCTTGTTGAAGTCTCGCTCTTCACAGCCCGGTTCTCCTTGTTGAAGTGTCGCTCTTCACAGTCCTGTTCTCCTCGCTGATGTCTCACTCTTCACAGTCCCGTTCTCCACTCTGAAGTATCACTCTTCACAGCCCCATTCTCTTCGCTGAAGTCTCGCTCTACACAGCCTCATTCTCCTTTCTGAAGTCTCGCTCTACACAGACCCGTTCTCTTTGCTGAAGTCTCATGCTTCACTGCCCCGTTCTCCGCTCAGAAGTCTTGATCTTCAGGGTCCCGTTCTCCTCACTGTATTCTGGCTCTTCACAGCCCCGTTCTCCTCGATGTAGTCTCACTCTTCAGAACCCCGTTCTCCTTGTGAAAGTCTCGCTCTTCAAAGTCAAGTTTTCCTCATGAAGGTTCGCACTTGACAGACCCATTCTCCTCATTGAGGTCTCACTCTCCACTGGCCCGATCTCCTCGCTGATGCCTCACTCCTTACAGTCCTGTTTTCCTCACTAATGTCTCGATCTTCACAGCCCGGTTCTCCTCGCTTTAGTCTTGCTCTTCACAGCCACATCCTCCTTGCTGAAGTCTCGCTCTACAAAGACCCGTTCTCCTTGCTCCAGTCTAGATCTTCAAAAGCCGTTCTCCTCTCTGAAGTCTCGCTCTTCCCAGCCCCATTCTCCTTGCTAAAGTCTCACTCTACACACCCCCGTTCTCCTTGCTGCAGTCTAGATCTTCAAAAGCCCGTTATCCTCTCTGAAGTTTCACTTTTCACAGCCCCATTCTCTTCGCTGAAGTCTCGCTCTACAGAGCCCTGTTCTCCTCGATGAAGTCTTGCTCTTAACAGTCACATTCTCCTTACTGAATTTTCACACTTCAAAGACCCGTTCTCCTCACTGAAGTCTCGGTCTTCACAGTCCTGTCCTCTTCGCTGAAGTCCCGCTCTTCACAGACCCGTTCTCCACGCTGAAGTCTGGCTCTTCAGAGCCCCATTCTCCAAACTGAAGATTCACACTTCTCAGCCCCATGCTCTTCGCTGAAGTCTCGCAATACACAGACCCGTTCTACTTGCACCGTTCTCCTTGCTGAAGTCTCGCTCTTCAAGCCACATCCTCTTGCCGAACTCTCGCCCTTCACATTCCTGTTCTCCTCACTGAATTCTTGCTCTTCACAGCCACATTCTCCTTGCTGAAGGCTCGCCCTTCGCAGCGATGTTCTCTTCGCTGAAGTCTTGGTCCTTACAGTCATGTTCTCCTCACTGAAGTCTCGCTCTTCACAGCCCCATTCTCTTCGCTGAAGTCTCGCACTAAACAGACCCGTTCTGCTCGCTGAAGTTTCACACTTCACAGTCCTGTTCTCCTCGCTGAAGTCTCGCACTTTAGTGTCCCATTCTCCTCACTGAAGTCTGGCTCTTCACATCCCCGTTCTCCTCAGCGAAGACTCATTGTTCAGAACCCCATCCTCCTTGTGAACGTCTCACTCTTCACAGTCCCGTTCTCCTTGTTGAAGTCTCGCTCTTCACAGTCCTGTTCTCCTCGTTGACGTCTCACTCTTCACAGTCCCGTTCTCCTCACTGAAGTCTCACTCTTTACAGCCCCATTCTCCTTGCTGACATCTCGCTCTTCACAGCCACGTTCTCTTCACTGAAGTCTCGGTCTTTACACCCATGTCCTCCTCATTGAAGTCTCGCTCTTCACAGCCCCGTTCTCTTCGCTGAAGTCGTGCTCTACACAGACCCGTTCTCCTTACTCCAGTCTAGATCTTCAAAAGCCGGTTCCCCTCTCTAAAGTTTCACTCTTCACAGCCCCATTCTCTTCGCTGAAATCTCGCTCTACACAGCCCCATTCTCCTTGCTGAAGTCTCGATCTTCACAACCCCGTTCTCCTCACTGAAGTTTCACTCTTCACTGCACCATTCTCTTCCCTGAAGTCTAGTTCTACACAGCCCCATTCTCCTTGCTGAGATCTCACTCTTCACAGACCCGTTCTCCTCACTGAAGTCGCGCTCTTCAGTGTCCCATTCTCCTCACTGAAGCCTGGCTCTTCACATCCCCATTCTCCTCAGTGAAGTCTCGCTGTTCAGAAGCCCATTCTCCTTGTGAAAGTCTCACTCTTCACAGTAACGTTCTCCTTGTTCACGTCTCGCTTTTCACAGCCCCATTCTCCTTGTTGAAGTCTCGCTCCTCACTCTCCTGTTCTCCTTGCTGAAGTCTCGCTCTTCACAGTCCTGTTCTCCTCACTGAAGTCTCGCTCTTCGCAGCCCCATTTTCCTGGCTGAAGTCTCGCTCTTCACAGCTGTGTTCTCCTCACCAAAGTCTCGCTGTTCAGAATCCCATTCTCCTTGTTAAAGTCTCACTCCTCACAATCACGTTCTCCATGTTGACGTCTCGCTGTTCACAGTCCTGTTCTCCTTGTTGAATTCTCGCTCTTCACTGTCCCGTTCTCCTCACTGAAGTCTCGCTGTTCAGAATCCCATTCTCCTTGTTAAATTCTCACTCTTCACAGTCACTTTCTCCTTGTTGAAGTCTCGCTCTTCACAGCCCGGTTCTCCTTGTTGAAGTGTCGCTCTTCACAGTCCTGTTCTCCTCGCTGATGTCTCACTCTTCACAGTCCCGTTCTCCTCTCTGAAGTATCACTCTTCACAGCCCCATTCTCTTCGCTGAAGTCTCGCTCTACACAGCCTCATTCTCCTTTCTGAAGTCTCGCTCTACACAGACCCGTTCTCTTTGCTGAAGTCTCATGCTTCACTGCCCCGTTCTCCGCTCAGAAGTCTTGATCTTCAGGGTCCCGTTCTCCTCACTGTATTCTGGCTCTTCACAGCCCCGTTCTCCTCGATGTAGTCTCACTCTTCAGAACCCCGTTCTCCTTGTGAAAGTCTCACTCTTCAAAGTCAAGTTCTCCTCATTGAAGGTTCGCACTTGACAGACCCATTCTCCTCATTGAGGTCTCACTCTCCACTGGCCCGATCTCCTCGCTGATGCCTCGCTCCTTACAGTCCTGTTTTCCTCGCTAATGTCTCGCTCTTCACAGCCCGGTTCTCCTCGCTTTAGTCTTGCTCTTCACAGCCACATCCGCCTTACTGAAGTCTCGCTCTACAAAGACGCGTTCTCCTTGCTCCAGTCTAGATCTTCAAAAGCCATTCTCCTCCCTGAAGTCTCGCTCTTCCCAGCCCCATTCTCCTTGCTAAAGTCTCACTCTACACACCCCCGTTCTCCTTGCTGCAGTCTAGATCTTCAAAAGCCCGTTATCCTCTCTGAAGTTTCACTTTTCACAGCCCCATTCTCTTCGCTGAAGTCTCGCTCAACAGAGCCCTGATCTCCTCGATGAAGTCTTGCTCTTAACAGTCACATACTCCTTGTTGAATTCTCACACTTCAAAGTCCCGTTCTCCTCACTGAAGTCTCGGTCTTCACAGTCCTGTCCTCTTCGCTGAAGTCCCGCTCTTCACAGACCCGTTCTCCACGCTGAAGTCATGCTCTTCAGAGCCCCATTCTCCTCACTGAAGTTTCACTCTTCACAGATCCATGCACTTCGCTAAAGTCCCGCTCTACACAGACCTGTTCTACTTGCACCGTTCTCCTTGCTGAATTCTCGGTCTTCAAGCCACATCCTCTCGCTGAATTCTCGCCCTTCACATACCTGTTCTCCTAACTGAATTCTTGCTCTTCACAGCCACATTCTCCTTGCTGAAGTCTCGCTCTTCACAGCAACTTTCTCTTTGCTGAAATCTCGGTCTTTACAGTCATGTTCTCCTCACTGAAGTCCCGCTCTTCACAGCCCCATTCTCTTCGCTGAAGTCTCGCTCTACACAGGCCCGTTCTCCTTGCTCCAGTCAAGATCACCAAAAGCCCGTTCTCCTCTCTGACATTTCATTCTTCACAGCCCCGTTCTCCTTGTTGAGGTCTCGCTCTTCAGAGTCCTGTTCTCCTTGTTGAAGTCTCGCTCTTCACTGTCCTGTTCTCCTCACTGAAGTCTCGCTGTTCAGAATCCCATTCTCCTTGTTAAAGTCTCACTCTTCACAGTCACTTTCTCCTTGTTGAAGTCTCGCTCTTCGCAGCCCAGTTCTCCTTGTTGAAATCTCGCTCTTCACAGTCCTGTTCTCCTCGCTGATGTCTCACTCTTCACAGTCCCATTCTCCTCACTGAAGTCTCGCTCTTCACAGCCCCATTTTCCTTGCTGAAGTCTCTCACTTCACAGCCACGTTCTCCTTGCTGAAGTCTCGGTCTTTACAGTCATGTTCCCCTCACTGACGTCTCGCTCTTCACAGCCCTTTTCTCCTCGCTGAATCCTTGCTCTTAACAGCTCTGTTCTCCTTGCTGAAGTCTCGCTCTCCACAGCCCCATTCTCATCACTGAAGTCTCGCTCTTCAGAGTCCAGTTCTCCTCCTTCAACTCTCAGAGTCCCGATCTCCTCATTGAAGTCTCTCCCTTCAAGGGCCCATTCGCCTTGTTGAAGTCTCGCTCTTCACAGTCCTATTGTCCTCACTGAAGTTTCACTCTTCACAGTCCCCCTCTCTTCGCTAAAGTCTCACTCTACACAGCCCCATTCTCCTTGCTGAAGTCTCACTATTCACAGCCCCATTCTCCTCACTGTAGTTTCACTTTTCACAGCCGCATTCTCTTTGTTGAAGTCTCGCTCTACACAGCCCCATTCTCCATGCTGAAGTCACACTCTTCACAGACCCATTCTCCTCGCTGAAGTCTCGCTCTTCACAGCCCTGTTCTCCATGCGGAAGTCTCGCTCTTCAAACTGCTGTTCTCTTCATTGAAGTTTCGCACTTCACAGCCCCATTCTCCTCATTGAAGTCTCGCTCTCCACTGGTCCAAACTCCTCACTGAAGCCTCGCTCCTTACAGTCCCTTTCTCCTCGCTAACGTCTCGCTCTTCAAAGCCCCGTTCTCCTCGCTGAAATCTCGCTCTTCACAACCACATCCTCCTTGCTGAAGTCTCGCTCTTCACAGTCCTGTTCTCTTTGCTGATGTCGCCGTCTTCACAGCCTCGTTCTCCACACTGAAGACTCGCTCTTCACAGCCCCATTCTCGTCACTAAAGTCTCGGTCTTCACAGTCCCATTCTCCTGACTGAAACCGCGCTCTTAACAGCCTCGTTCCCCTTGCTGAAGTCTCGCTCTTCACAGTCCTGTTCTCTTTGCTGATGTCGCCGTCTTCACAGCCTCGTTCTCCTCACTGAAGTCTCGCTCTTCACAGTCCTGTTCTCTTTGCTGATGTCGCCGTCTTCACAGCCTCGTTCTCCTCACTGAAGTCTCGCTCTTCACAGCCCCATTCTCGTCACTAAAGTCTCGGTCTTCACAGTCCCATTCTCCTGACTGAAACCTCACTCTTAACAGCCCCATTCCCCTCACTGAAGTCTCGCTCTTCACAGCCACATTCTCCTCTCTGAACTCTCGGTCTTTATAGTCATGTTCTCCTCACTGAAGTCTCGCTCTACACAGCCCTGTTCTCCTCGCTGAAGTGTCGCTCTCCACAGCCCCATTCTCATCGCAGAAGTCTCGCTCTTCAGAGTCCACTTCTGCTCCCTGAAGTCTCAGAGTCCCGTTCTCCTCACTGAAGTCTCTCACTTCACAGGCACATTCGCCTTGTTGAAGTCTCACTCTTCACACGCCTATTCTCCTCACTGAAGTTTCACTCTTCACAGTCCCGTTCTCCTCACTGAAGTCTAGCTCTTTACATTCGCGGTCTCCTCACTGAAGTCTCGCTCTTCACAGCCCCCCTCTCTTCGCTAAAGTCTCGCTATTCACAGCCCCATTCTCCTCACTGTAGTTTCACTTTTCACAGCCGCATTCTCTTTGTTGACGTCTCGGTCTACACAGCCCCATTCTCCTTGGTGAAGTCTCGTTCTACACAGACCCGTTCTCCTTGCTGCAGTCTAGATCTTCACAACACCGTTCTCCTCTCTGAAGAATCACTCTTCACAGCCCCATTCTCTTCGCTGAAGTCTCGCTCTACACAGCCCTATTCTCCTTGCTGAAGTCTCGCTCTACAAAGACCCGTTCTCCTTGCTCCAGTCTACATCTTCAAAAGCCGTTCTCCTCTCTGAAATCTCGCTCTTCACACCCCCATTCTCTTCGCTGAAGTCTCGCTCTACACACACCCGTTCTCTTTGCTGCAGTCAAGATCTTCAAAAGCCCGTTATCCTCTCTGAAGTTTCACTCTTCACAGCCCCATTCTCTTCACTGAAGTCTCGCTCTACACAGCCCTGTTCTCCTCGATGAAGACTCGATCTTCACAGCCCCATTCTCCTTGTTGAAGTCTAGCTCTTAACAGTCACATTCTCCTTGTTGAATTCTCGCACTTCAAAGTCCCTGTTCTCCTCACTGAAGTCTCGGTCTTCACAGTCCTGTCATCCTCGCTGAAGTCCCGCTCTTCAGAGCCATGTTCTCCATGCTGAAGTCTCGTTCTTTACAGCCGCGTTCTCCTCACTGAAGTCTCGCTCTTCAAAGCCCCATTCTCCACACTGAAGATTCACACTTCTCAGCCCCATGCTCTTCGCTGAAGTCTCGCAATACACAGACCCGTTCTACTTGCACCGTTCTCCTTCCTGAAGTCTCGCTCTTCAAGCCACATCCTCTTGCCAAACTCTCGCCCTTCACATTCCTGTTCTCCTCACTGAATTCTTGCTCTTCACAGCCACATTCTCCTTGCTGAAGGCTCGCCCTTCGCAGCGATGTTCTCTTCGCTGAAGTCTTGGTCCTTACAGTCATGTTCTCCTCACTGAAGTCTCGGTCTTCACAGCCCCATTCTCTTCGCTGAAGTCTCGCACTAAACAGACCTGTTCTGCTCGCTGAAGTTTCACACTTCACAGTCCCATTCTCCTCGCTGAAGTCTCGCACTTCAGTGTCCCATTCTCCTCACTGAAGTCTGGCTCTTCACATCCCCGTTCTCCTCAGCGAAGACTCATTGTTCAGAACCCCATCCTCCTTGTGAACGTCTCACTCTTCACAGTCCCGTTCTCCTTGTTGAAGTCTCGCTCTTCACAGTCCTGTTCTCCTCGTTGACGTCTCACTCTTCACAGTCCCGTTCTCCTCACTGAAGTCTCACTCTTTACAGCCCCATTCTCCTTGCTGACATCTCGCTCTTCACAGCCACGTTCTCTTCACTGAAGTCTCGGTCTTTACACCCATGTCCTCCTCATTGAAGTCTCGCTCTTCACAGCCCCGTTCTCTTCGCTGAAGTCGTGCTCTACACAGACCCGTTCTCCTTACTCCAGTCTAGATCTTCAAAAGCCCGTTCTCCTCTCTGAAGTTTCACTCTTCACAGCCCCATTCTCTTCGCTGAAATCTCTCTCTACAAAGCCCCATTCTCCTTGCTGAAGTCTCGATCTTCACAACCCCGTTCTCCTCACTGAAGTTTCACTCTTCACTGCACCATTCTCTTCCCTGAAGTCTGGTTCTACACAGCCCCATTCTCCTTGCTGAAGTCTCACTCTTCACAGACCCGTTCTCCTCGCTGAAGTCTGGCTCTTCACATCCCCATTCTCCTCAGTGAAGTCTCGCTGTTCAGAAGCCCATTCTCCTTGTGAAAGTCTCACTCTTCACAGTAACGTTCTCCTTGTTCACGTCTCGCTTTTCACAGCCCCATTCTCCTTGTTGAAGTCTCGCTCCTCACTCTCCTGTTCTCCTTGCTGAAGTCTCGCTCTTCACAGTCCTGTTCTCCTCACTGAAGTCTCGCTCTTCGCAGCCCCATTTTCCTGGCTTATGTCTCGCTCTTCACAGCTGTGTTCTCCTCACCAAAGTCTCGCTGTTCAGAATCCCATTCTCCTTGTTAAAGTCTCACTCCTCACAATCACATTCTCCATGTTGACGTCTCGCTGTTCACAGTCCTGTTCTCCTTGTTGAATTCTCGCTCTTCACTGTCCCGTTCTCCTCACTGAAGTCTCGCTGTTCAGAATCCCATTCTCCTTGTTAAATTCTCACTCTTCACAGTCACTTTCTCCTTGTTGAAGTCTCGCTCTTCACAGCCCGGTTCTCCTTGTTGAAGTGTCGCTCTTCACAGTCCTGTTCTCCTCGCTGATGTCTCACTCTTCACAGTCCCGTTCTCCTCTCTGAAGTATCACTCTTCACAGCCCCATTCTCTTCGCTGAAGTCTCGCTCTACACAGCCTCATTCTCCTTTCTGAAGTCTCGCTCTACACAGACCCGTTCTCTTTGCTGAAGTCTCATGCTTCACTGCCCCGTTCTCCGCTCAGAAGTCTTGATCTTCAGGGTCCCGTTCTCCTCACTGTATTCTGGCTCTTCACAGCCCCGTTCTCCTCGATGTAGTCTCACTCTTCAGAACCCCGTTCTCCTTGTGAAAGTCTCACTCTTCAAAGTCAAGTTCTCCTCATTGAAGGTTCGCACTTGACAGACCCATTCTCCTCATTGAGGTCTCACTCTCCACTGGCCCGATCTCCTCGCTGATGCCTCGCTCCTTACAGTCCTGTTTTCCTCGCTAATGTCTCGCTCTTCACAGCCCGGTTCTCCTCGCTTTAGTCTTGCTCTTCACAGCCACATCCTCCTTACTGAAGTCTCGCTCTACAAAGACCCGTTCTCCTTGCTCCAGTCTAGATCTTCAAAAGCCATTCTCCTCCCTGAAGTCTCGCTCTTCCCAGCCCCATTCTCCTTGCTAAAGTCTCACTCTACACACCCCCGTTCTCCTTGCTGCAGTCTAGATCTTCAAAAGCCCGTTATCCTCTCTGAAGTTTCACTTTTCACAGCCCCATTCTCTTCGCTGAAGTCTCGCTCTACACAGCCCTGTTCTCCTCGATGAAGTCTTGCTCTTAACAGTCACATACTCCTTGTTGAATTCTCACACTTCAAAGTCCCGTTCTCCTCACTGAAGTCTCGGTCTTCACAGTCCTGTCCTCTTCGCTGAAGTCCCGCTCTTCACAGACCCGTTCTCCACGCTGAAGTCTTGCTCTTCAGAGCCCCATTCTCCTCACTGAAGTTTCACTCTTCACAGATCCATGCACTTCGCTAAAGTCTCGCTCTACACAGACCTGTTCTACTTGCACCGTTCTCCTTGCTGAAGTCTCGGTCTTTACAGTAATGTTCTCCTCACTGAAGTCTCGCTCTTCACAGCCCCATTTTCCTTGCTGAAGTCTCTCACTTCACAGCCACGTTCTCAATGCTGAAGTCTCGGTCTTTACAATCATGTTCCCCTCACTGACGTCTCGCTCTTCACAGCCCTTTTCTCCTCGCTGAATCCTTGCTCTTAACAGCTCTGTTCTCCTTGCTGAAGTCTCGCTCTTCACAGCCCCCATCTCTTCGCTGAAGTCTCACACTTTACAATCCCGTTCTGCTCGTTGAAGTATCGCTCTTCACAGCCCTGTTCTCCATGCGGAAGTCTAGCTCTGCACACTCCTGTTCTCCTCATTGAAGTTTCGCACTTCACAGCCCCAATCTCCTCATTGAAGTCTCGCTCTCCACGGTTCCAAACTCCTCACTGAAGCCTCGCTCCTAACAGCCCCTTTCTCCTAGCTAATGTCTCGCTCTTCAAAGCCCCGTTCTCCTCGCTGAAGTCTCGCTCTTCACAGCCTCGTTCTCCTCACTGAAGTCTCGCTCTTCACAGCCCCATTCTCCTCACTAAAGTCTCGCGCTTCACAGTCCCATTCTCCTGACTGAATCCTCGCTCTTCACAGCCCCATTCCCCTCGCTGAAGTCTCGCTCTTCACAGCCCTGTTCTCCTCACTGAAGTGTTGCTCTCCACAGCCCCATTCTCATCGCTGAAGTCTCACACTTTACAATCCCGTTCTGCTCGCTGAAGTATCGCGCTTCACAGCCCTGTTCTCCACGCGGAAGTCTCGCTCTGCACACTCCTGTTCTCCTCATTGAAGTTTCGCACTTCACAGCCCCAATCTCTTCATTGAAGTCTCGCTCTCCACGGTTCCAAACTCCTCACTGAAGCCTCGCTCCTAACAGTCCCTTTCTCCTAGCTAATGTCTCGCTCTTCAAAGCCCCGTTCTCCTCGCTGAAGTCTCGCTCTTCACAACCACATTCTCCTCGCTGATGTCTCGCTCTTCACAGTCGTGTTCTATTCGCTGAAGTCGCCGTCTTCACAGCCTCGTTCTCCTCACTGAAGTCTCGCTCTTCACAGACCCATTCTCCTCACTAAAGTCTCGCGCTTCACAGTCCAATTCTCCTGACTGAAACCTCGCTCTTCACAGCCCCATTCCCCTCGCTGAAGTCTCGCTCTTCACAGCCCTGTTCTCCTCACTGACGTGTTGCTCTCCACAGCCCCATTTTCATCGCTGAAGTCTCGCTCTTCAGAGTCCAGTTCTCCTCCAACAACTCTCAGAGTCCCGTTCTCCTCATTGAAGTCTCTCCCTTCAAGGGCCCATTCCCCTTGTTGAAGTCTCGCTCTTCACAGTCCTATTCTCCTCACTGAAGTTTCACTCTTCACAGTCCCCCTCTCTTCGCTAAAGTCTCATTCTGCACAGCCCCACTCTCCTTGCTGAAGTCTCACTATTCACAGCCCCATTCTCCTCACTGTAGTTTCACTTTTCACAGCCGCATTCAATTTGTTGAAGTCTCGCTCTACACAGCCCCATTCTCCATGCTGAAGTCACACTCTTCACAGACCCATTCTCCTCGCTGAAGTCTCGCTCTTCACAGCCCTGTTCTCCACGCGGAAGTCTCGCTCTTCACACTCCTGTTCTCTTCATTGAAGTTTCGCACTTCACAGCCCCATTCTCCTCATTGAAGTCTCGCTCTCCACTGGTCCAAACTCCTCACGGAAGCCTCGATCCTTACAGTCCCTTTGTCCTCGCTAACGTCTCGCTCTTCAAAGCCCCATTCTCCTCGCTGAAATCTCGCTCTTCACAACCACATCCTCCTCGCTGAAGTCTCGCTCTTCACAGTCCTGTTCTCTTTGCTGATGTCACCGTCTTCACAGCCTCGTTCTCCTCACTGAGGTCTCGCTCTTCACAGCCCCATTCTCGTCACTAAAGTCTCGGTCTTCACAGTCCCATTCTCCTGACTGAAACCTCGCTCTTAACAGCCCCGTTCCCCTCACTGAAGTCTCGCTCTTCACAGCCACATTCTCCTCTCTGAACTCTCGGTCTTTATAGTCATGTTCTCCTCACTGAAGTCTCGCTCTTCACAGCCCTGTTCTCCTCGCTGAAGTGTCGCTCTCCACAGCCCCATTCTCATCGCAGAAGTCTCGCTCTTCAGAGTCCACTTCTGCTCCCTGAAGTCTCAGAGTCCCGTTCTCCTCACTGAAGTCTCTCACTTCACAGGCCCATTCGCCTTGTTGAAGTCTCACTCTTCACAGTCCTATTCTCCTCACTGATGTTTCACTCTTCACAGTCCCGTTCTCCTCACTGAAGTCTAGCTCTTTACATTCACGGTCTCCTCACTGAAGTCTCGCTCTTCACAGCCCCCCTCTCTTCGCTAAAGTCTCGCTATTCACAGCCCCATTCTCCTCACTGTAGTTTCACTTTTCACAGCCGCATTCTCTTTGTTGACGTCTCGCTCTACACAGCCCCATTCTCCTTGGTGAAGTCTCGCTCTACACAGACACGTTCTCCTTGCTGCAGTCTAGATCTTCACAACACCGTTCTCCTCTCTGAAGTATCACTCTTCACAGCCCCATTCTCTTCGCTGAAGTCTCGCTCTACACAGCCCTATTCTCCTTGCTGAAGTCTCGCTCTACAAAGACCCGTTCTCCTTGCTCCAGTCTAGATCTTCAAAAGGCGTTCTCCTCTCTGAAGTCTCGCTCTTCACAGCCCCATTCTCTTCGCTGAAGTCTCGCTCTACACACACCCGTTCTCCTTGCTGCAGTCTAGATCTTCAAAAGCCCGTTATCCTCTCTGAAGTTTCACTCTTCACAGCCCCATTCTCTTCACTGAAGTCTCGCTCTACACAGCCCTGTTCTCCTCGATGAAGACTCGATCTTCACAGCCCCATTCTCCTTGTTGAAGTCTAGCTCTTAACAGTCACATTCTCCTTGTTGAATTCTCGCACTTCAAAGTCCCGTTCTCCTCACTGAAGTCTCGGTCTTCACAGTCCTGTCGTCCTCACTGAAGTCCCGCTCTTCAGAGCCATGTTCTCCATGCTGAAGTCTCGTTCTTTACAGCCACGTTCTCCTCACTGAAGTCTCGCTCTTCACAGCCCCATTCTCCTCACTGAAGTTTCACATTTCTCAGCCACATGCTCTTCACTGAAGTCTTGCAATACACAGACCCGTTCTACTTGCACCGTTCTCCTTGCTGAAGTCTCACTCTTCAAGCCACATCCTCTTGCCGAAATCTCGCCCTTCACATTCCTGTTCTCCTCACTGAATTCTTGCTCTTCACAGCCACATTCTCCTTGCTGAAGGCTCGCCCTTCGCAGCGATGTTCTCTTCGCTGAAGTCTTGGTCCTTACAGTCATGTTCTCCTCACTGAAGTCTCGCTCTTCACAGCCCCATTCTCTTCACTGAAGTCTTGCTCTACACAGACCCGTTCTCCTTACTCCAGTCAAGATCTTCAAAAGCCCGTTCTCCTCTCTGAAATTTCTCTCTTCACAGACCTGAACTCCTTGTTGAAGTCTCGCTCTTCACAGTCCCGTTCTCCTTGTTGAATTCTCGCTCTTCACTGTCCCGTTCTCCTCACTGAAGTCTCGCTGTTCAGAATCCCATTCTCCTTGTTAAACTCTCACTCTTCACAATCACTTTCTCCTTGTTGAAGTCTCGCTCTCCACAGCCCGGTTCTCCTTGTTGAAGTCTCGCTCTTCACAGTAATGTTCTGCTCACTGAAGTCTCTCCCTTCACAGCCCAATTCTCCTTGTTGTGGCCTCGCTCTTCACAGTCCTATTCTCCTCACTGAAGTTTCACTCTGCACAGTCCCGTTCTCCTCACTGAAGTCTAGCTCTTTACATTCACGGTGTCCTCGCTGAAGTCTCACTCTTCACAGCCCCCCTCTCTTCACTAAAGTATCGCTCTACACATCCCCATTCTCCTAGCTGAAGTCTCGCTCTTCACAGCCCCATTCTCTTCACTGAAGTTTCACTTTTCACAGCCGCATTCTCTTCGTTGAAGTCTCGCTCTACACGGCCCCATTCTCCTTGCTGAGGTCTCGCTCTACACAGACCCGTTCTCCTCACTGAAGACTCGCTCTTCCCAGCCCCATTTTCCCGGCTGAAGTCTCACTCTTCACAGCTGTGTTCTCCTGACCAAAGTCTCGCTGTTCAGCATCCCATTCTCCTTGTTAAAGTCTCACTCTTCACAGTCCCGTTCTCCATGTTGAAGTCTCACTCTTCACAGTCCCGTTCTCCTTGTTGAAGTCTCGCTCTTCTCAGCCCCGTTCTCCTTGTTGAAGTCACGGTCTTCACAGTCCCGTTCTCCTCCTTGACGTCTCACTCTTCACAGCCACGTTCTCCTCATTGAAGTCTCACTCTTTACAGCCCCATTCTCCTTGCTGAAATCTCGCTCTTCACAGCGATGTTCTCTTCACTGAAGTCTCGGTCTTTACACCCATGTCCTCCTCATTGAAGTCTCACACTGCACAGCCCCATTCTCTTCGCTGAAGTCTCGGTCTTTACAGTCATGTTCTCCTCACTGAAGTCTCGGTCTTCACAGCCCCATTCTCTTCGCTGAAGTCTCGCACTAAACAGACCCGTTCTGCTCGCTGAAGTTTCACACTTCACAGTCCCGTTCTTCTCGCTGAAGTCTCGCACTTCAGTGTCCCATTCTCCTCACTGAAGTCTGGCTCTTCACATCCCCGTTCTCCTCAGCGAAGTCTCACTGTTCAGAACCCCATCCTCCTTGTGAACATCTCACTCTTCACAGTCCCGTTCTCCTTGTTGAAGTCTCGCTCTTCACAGTCCTGTTCTCCTCGTTGACGTCTCACTCTTCACAGTCCCGTTCTCCTCACTGAAGTCTCACTCTTTACAGCCCCATTCTCCTTGCTGACATCTCGCTCTTCACAGCCACGTTCTCTTCACTGAAGTCTCGGTCTTTACACCCATGTCCTCCTCATTGAAGTCTCGCTCTTCACAGCCCCGTTCTCTTCGCTGAAGTCGTGCTCTACACAGACCCGTTCTCCTTACTCCAGTCTAGATCTTCAAAAGCCCGTTCCCCTCTCTAAAGTTTCACTCTTCACAGCCCCATTCTCTTCGCTGAAATCTCGCTCTACACAGCCCCATTCTCCTTGCTGAAGTCTCGATCTTCACAACCCCGTTCTCCTCACTGAAGTTTCACTCTTCACTGCACCATTCTCTTCCCTGAAGTCTGGTTCTACACAGCCCCATTCCCGTTGCTGAAGTCTCACTCTTCACAGACCCGTTCTCCTCACTGAAGTCGAGCTCTTCGGTGTCCCATTCTCCTCACTGAAGTCTGGCTCTTCACATCCCCATTCTCTTCAGTGAACTCTCGCTGTTCAGAATCCCATTCTCCTTGTGAAAGTCTTACACTTCACAGTTACGTTCTGCTTGTTCACGTCTCGCTCTTCACAGCCCCATTCGCCTTGTTGAAGTCTCGTTCTTCACTCTCCTGTTCTCGTTGCTGAAGTCTCGCTCTTCACAGTCCTGTTCTCCTCACTGAATTCTCACTCTTCGCAGCCCCAATTTCCTGGCTGAAGTCTCGCTCTTCACAGCTGTGTTCTCCTCACCAAAGTCTCGCTGTTCAGAATCCCATTCTCCTTGTTAAAGTCTCACTCTTCACAATCACGTTCTCCATGTTGGCGTCTCGCTGTTCACAGTCTTTTTCTCCTTGTTGAATTCTCGCTCTTCACTGTCCCGTTCTCCTCACTGAAGTCTCGCTGTTCAGAATCCCATTCTCCTTGTTAAAGTCTCACTCTTCACAGTCACTTTCTCCTTGTTGAAGTCTCGCTCTTCACAGCCCGGTTCTCCTTGTTGAAATCTCGCTCTTCACAGTCCTGTTCTCCTCGCTGATGTCTCACTCTTCACAGTCCCATTCTCCTCACTGAAGTCTCGCTCTTCACAGCCCCATTTTCCTTGCTGAAGTCTCTCACTTCACAGCCACGTTCTCCTTGCTGAAGTCTCGGTCTTTACAATCATGTTCCCCTCACTGACGTCTCGCTCTTCACAGCCCTTTTCTCCTCGCTGAATCCTTGCTCTTAACAGCTCTGTTCTCCTTGCTGAAGTCTCGCTCTTCACAGCCCCTATCTCCTCGCTGAAGTCTCACACTTTACACTCCCGTTCTGCTCGCTGAAGTCTCGCTCTTCACAGCCCTGTTCTCCACGCGGAAGTCTAGCTCTGCACACTCCTGTTCTCCTCATTGAAGTTTCACACTTCACAGCCCCAATCTCCTCATTGAAGTCTCGCTCTCCACGGTTCCAAACTCCTCACTGAAGCCTCGCTCCTTACAGTCCCTTTCTCCTCGCTAGCGTCTCGCTCTTCAAAGCCCCGTTCTTCTCGCTGAAGTCTGGCTCTTCACAACCAAATCCTCCTCGCTGAAGTCTCGCTCTTCACAGTCCTGTTCTCTTCGCTGAAGTCGCCGTGTTCACAGCCTTGTTCTCCTCACTGAAGTCTCGCTCTTCACAGTCCCATTCTCCTCACTAAAGTCTCGTGCTTCACAGTCCCATTCTCCTGACTGAAACCCCGCTCTTCACAGCCCCATTCCCCTCGCTGAAGTCTCGCTCTTCACAGCCCTGTTCTCCTCACTGAAGTTTTGCTCTCCACAGCCCCATTCTTATCGTTGAAGTCTCGCTCTTCAGAGTCCAGTTCTCCTCCTTCAACTCTCAGAGTCCCGTTCTCCTCACTGAGGTCTCTCCCTTAAAGGGCCCATTCGCCTTGTTCAAGTCTCGCTCTTCAAAGTCCTACTCTCCTCACTGAAGTTTCACTCATCACAGTCCCGTACTCCTCACTGAAGTCTCGCTCTTTACATTCACGGTCTCCTCACTGAAGTCTCGCTCTTCACAGCCCCCCTCTCTTCGCTAAAGTCTCATTCTACACAGCCCCATTCTCCTTGCTGAAGTCTCACTATTCACAGCCCCATTCTCCTCACTGTAGTTTCACTTTTCACAGCCGCATTCTCTTTGTTGAAGACTCGCTCTACACAGCCCCATTCTCCATGCTGAAGTCACACTCTTCACAGACCCATTCTCCTCGCTGAAGTCTCGCTCTTCACAGCCCTGTTATCCACAGGGAAGTCTCGCTCTTCACACTCCTGTTCTCTTCATTGAAGTTTCGCACTTCACAGCCCCATTCTCCTCATTGAAGTCTCGCTCTCCACTGGTCCAAACTCCTCACTGAAGCCTCGATCCTTACAGTCCCTTTCTCCTCGCTAACGTCTCATTCTTCAAAGCCCCGTTCTCCTCGCTGAAGTCTCGCTCTTCACAAAAACATCCTCCTCGCTGAAGTCTCACTCTTCACAGTCCTGTTCTCTTTGCTGATGTCGCCGTCTTCACAGCCTCGTTCTCCTCACTGAAGTCTCGCTCTTCACAGCCCCATTCTCGTCACTCAAGTCTCAGTCTTCACAGTCCCATTCTCCTGACTGAAACCTCGCTCTTAACAGCCTCGTTCCCCTCGCTGAAGTCTCGCTCTTCACAGTCCTGTTCTCTTTGCTGATGTCGCCGTCTTCACAGCCTCGTTCTCCTCACTGAAGTCTCGCTCTTCACAGTCCTGTTCTCTTTGCTGATGTCACCGTCTTCACAGCCTCGTTCTCCTCACTGAAATCTCGCTCTTCACAGCCCCATTCTCGTCACTAAAGTCTCGGTCTTCACAGTCCCATTCTCCTGACTGAAACCTCGCTCTTAACAGCCCCATTCCCCTCGCTGAAGTCTCGCTCTTCACAGCCACATTCTCCTCTCTGAACTCTCGGTCTTTATATTCATGTTCTCCTCAATGAAGTCTCGCTCTTCACAGCCCTGTTCTCCTCGCTGAAGTGTCGCTCTCCACAGCCCCATTCTCATCGCAGAAGTCTCGCTCTTCAGAGTCCACTTCTGCTCCCTGAAGTCTCAGAGTCCCGTTCTCCTCACTGAAGTCTCTCACTTCACAGGCCCATTCGCCTTGTTGAAGTCTGGCTCTTCACAGTCCTATTCTCCTCACTGAAGTTTCACTCTTCACAGTCCCGTTCTCCTCACTGAAGTCTAGCTCTTTACATTCACGGTCTCCTCACTGAAGCCTCGCTCTTCACAGCCCCCCTCTCTTCGCTAAAGTCTCGCTCTTCACAGCCCCATTCTCCTCACTGTAGTTTCACTTTTCACAGCCGCATTCTCTTTGTTGACGTCTCGTTCTACACAGCCCCATTCTCCGTGCTGAAGTCTCGCTCTACACAGACCCGTTCTCCTTGCTGCAGTCTATATCTTCACAACACCGTTCTCCTCTCTGAAGTATCACTCTTCACAGCCCCATTCTCTTCGCTGAAGTCTCGCTCTACACAGCCCTATTCTCCTTGCTGAAGTCTCGCTCTACAAAGACCCGTTCTCCTTGCTCCAGTCGAGATCTTCAAAAGCCGTTCTCCTCTCTGAAGTCTCGCTCTTCACAGCCCCATTCTCTTCGCTGAAGTCTCGCTCTACACACACCCGTTCTCCTTGCTGCAGTCTAGATCTTCAAAACCCCGTTATCCTCTCTGAAGTTTCACTCTTCACAGCCCCATTCTCTTCACTGAAGTCTCGCTCTACACAGCCCTGTTCTCCTCAATGAAGACTCGATCTTCACAGCCCCATTCTCCTTGTTGAAGTCTCGCTCTTAACAGTCACATTGTCCTTGTTGAATTCTCGCACTTCAAAGTCCCGTTCTCCTCACTGAAGTCTCGGTCTTCACAGTCCTGTCGTCCTCGCTGAAGTACCGCTCTTCAGAGCCATGTTCTCCATGCTGAAGTCTCGTTCTTTACAGCCACGTTCTCCTCACTGAAGTCTGGCTCTTCAAAGCCCCATTCTCCTCACTGAAGTTTCACACTTCTCAGCCCCATGCTCTTCGCTGAAGTCTCGCAATACACAAACCCGTTCTACTTGCACCGTTCTCCTTGCTGAAGTCTCGCTCTTCAAGCCACATCCTCTTGCCGAACTCTCGCCCTTCACATTCCTGTTCTCCTCACTGAATTCTTGCTCTTCACAGCCACATTCTCCTTGCTGAAGGCTCGCCCTTCGCAGCGATGTTCTCTTCGCTGAAGTCTTGGTCCTTACAATCATGATCTCCTCACTGAGGTCTCGCTCTTCACAGCCCCATTCTCTTCGCTGAAGTCTCGCTCTACACAGACCCGTTCTCCTTACTCCAGTCAAGATCTTCAAAAGCCCGTTCTCCTCTCTGAAATTTCTCTCTTCACAGCCCCGATCTCCTTGTTGAAGTCTCGCTCTTCACAGTCCCGTTTTCCTTGTTGAATTCTCGCTCTTCACTGTCCCATTCTCCTCACTGAAGTCTCGCTGTTCAGAATCCCATTCTCCTTGTTAAACTCTCACTCTTCACAGCCACTTTCTCCTTGTTGAAGTCTCGCTCTCCACAGCCCGGTTCTCCTTGTTGAAGTCTCGCTCTTCACAGTTCTGTTCTCCTCGCTGATGTCTCACTTTTCACAGTCCTGTTCTCCTCACTGAAGTCTCTCCCTTCACAGCCCAATTCTCCTTGTTGTGGCCTCGCTCTTCACAGTCCTATTCTCCTCACTGAAGTTTCACTCTGCACAGTCCCGTTCTCCTCACTGAAGTCTAGCTCTTTACATTCACGGTGTCCTCGCTGAAGTCTCACTCTTCACAGCCCCCCTCTCTTCGCTAAAGTCTCGCTCTACACAGCCCCATTCTCCTAGCTGAAGTCTCGCTCTTCACAGCCCCATTCTCTTCACTGAAGTTTCACTTTTCACAGCCGCATTCTCTTCGTTGAAGTCTCGCTCTACATGGCCCCATTCTCCTTGCTGAAGTCTCGCTCTACACAGACCCGTTCTGCTCACTGAAGACTCGCTCTTCCCAGCCCCATTTTGCTGGCTGAAGTCTCACTCTTCACAGCTGTGTTCTCCTTACCAAAGTCTCGCTGTTCAGCATCCCATTCTCCTTGTTAAAGTCTCACTCTTCACAGTCCCCTTCTCCTTGTTAAAGTCTCACTCTTCTCAGCCCTGTTCTCCTTGTTGAAGTCACGGTCTTCACAGTCCTGTTCTCCTCGTTGACGTCTCACTCTTCACAGTCCCGTTCTCCTCATTGAAGACTCACTCTTTACAGCCCCATTCTCCTTGCTGACATCTCGCTCTTCACAGCCACGTTCTCTTCACTGAAGTCTCGGTCTTTACACCCATGTCCTCCTCATTGAAGTCTCGCTCTTCACAGCCCCGTTCTCTTCGGTGAAGTTCTGCTCTACACAGACCCGTTCTCCTTACTCCAGTCTTGATCTTCAAAAGCCCGTTCTCCTCTCTGAAGTTTCACTCTTCACAGCCCCATTCTCTTCGCTGAAATCTCGCTCTACACAACCCCATTCTCCTTGCTGAAGTCTCGATCTGCACAACCCCGTTCTCCTCACTGAAGTTTCACTCTTCACTGCACCATTCTCTTCCCTGAAGTCTGGTCCTACACAGCCCCGTTCTCCTTGCTGAAGTCTCACTCTTCACAGACCCGTTCTCCGCGCTGAAGTCGCGCTCTTCAGTCTCCCATTCTCCTCACTGAATTCTGGCTCTTCACATCCCCGTTCTGCTCAGTGAAGTCTCGCTGTTCAGAATCCCATTCTCCTTGTGAAAGCCTCACTCTTCACAGTAATGTTCTCCTTGTTCACGTCTCGCTTTTCACAGCCCCATTCTCATTGTTGAAGTCTCGCTCTTCGCTCTCCTGTTCTCCTTGCTGAAGTCTCGCTCTTCACAGTCCTTTTCTCCTCACTGAAGTCTCTCCCTTCACAGCCCCATTCTCCTTGTTGTGGCCTCGCTCTTCACAGTCCTATTCTCCTCCCTGAAGTTTCACACTGCACAGTCCAGTTCTCCTCACTGAAGTCTAGCTCTTTACATTCACGGTGTCCTCGCTGAAGTCTCACTCTTCACAGCACCCCTCTCTTCGCTAAAGTCTCGCTCTACACAGCCCCATTCTCCAAGCTGAAGTCTCGCTCTTCACAGCCCCATTCTCTTCAATGAAGTTTCACTTTTCACAGCCGCATTCTCTTCGTTGAAGTCTCGCTCTACACGGCCCCATTCTCCTTGCTGAAGTCTCGCTCTACACAGACCCGTTCTCCTTTCTGATGTCTCGCTCTTCACAGCCCTATTCTCCTCACTGAAGTCTCGCTCTCCAAAGCACCATTCTCCTTGCTGAAGTCTCATTCTTCACAGCCCCGTTCTCCACTCAGAATTCTTGATCTTCAGAGTTCCGTTCTCCTCACTAAAGTCTGGCTCTTCACAGCCCAGTTCTCCTCGACGTAGTCTCACTCTTCAGAACCCCGTTCTCCTTGTGAAATTCTCGCTCTTCAAAGTCAATTCTCCTCATTGAAGTTTCGCACTTCACAGCCCCATTCTCCTCATTGAAGTCTTGCTCTCCACTGGTCCAAACTCCTCATTGAAGCCTCACTCCTTATAGTCCCTTTCTCCTCGCTAACGTCTCGTTCTTCAAAGCCCCGTTCTCCTTGCTGAAGTCTCGCTCTTCACAACCACATCCTCCTCGCTGAAGTCTCGCTCTTCACAGTCCTGTTCACTTCGCTGAAGTCGCCGTCTTCACAGCCTCGTTCTCCTCACTGAAGTCTCGCTCTTCACAGCCCCATTCTCGTCACTAAAGTCTCGCTCTTCACAGTCCCATTCTCATGACTGAAACCTCGCTCATCACAGCCCTGTTCCCCTCGGCTGATGTCTCGCTCTTCAAAGCCACATTCTCCTCACTGACCTCACGGTCTTTACAGACATGTTCTCCTCACGGAAGTCTCGCTCTTCACAGCCCTGTTTTCCTCGCTGAAGTGTCGCTCTCCACAGCCCCATTCACATCGCTGAAGTCTCGCTCTTCAGAGTCCAGTTCTCCTCCCTGAAGTCTCAGAGTCCCATTCTCCTCACTGAAGTCTCTCCCTTCACAGCCCCATTCTCCTTGTTGAAGTCTCGCTCTTCACAGTCCTATTCTCCTCACTGAAGTTACACTCTTCTCAGCCCCGTTCTCCTTGTTGAAGTCACGGTCTTCACAGTCCTGTTCTCCTCGTTGACGTCTCACTCTTCACAGTCCCATTCTCCTCATTAAAGTCTCACTCTTTACAGCCCCATTCTCCATGCTGAAATCTCGCTCTTCACAGCGACGTTCTCTTCACTGAACTCTCGGTCTTTACACCCATGTCCTCCTCATTGAAGTCTCGCACTTCAGTGTCCCATTCTCCTCACTGAAGTCTGGATCTTCACATCCCCGTTCTCCTCAGCGAAGTCTCACTGTTCAGAACCCCATCCTCCTTGTGAACGTCTCACTCTTCAAAGTAGCGTTCTCCTTGTTGACGTCTCGCTCTTCACAGCCCCGTTCTCCTTGTTGAAGTCTCGCTCTTCACTGTCCTGTTCTACTTGCTGAAGTCTCGTTCTTCACAGTCCCATTCTCCTCACTGAAGACTCGCTCTTCCCAGCCCCATTTTCAAGGCTGAAGTTCCACTCTTCACAGCTGTGTTCTCCTTACCAAAGTCTCGCTGTTCAGAATCCCATTCTCCTTGTTAAGGTCTCACTCTTCACAGTCCCGTTCTCCTTGTTGAAGTCTCGCTCTTCACAGTCCTGTTCTCCTCGTTGACGTCTCACTCTTCACAGTCCCGTTCTCCTCACTGAAGTCTCACTCATTACAGCCCCATTCTCCTTGCTGACATCTCGCTCTTCACAGCCACGTTCTCTTCACTGAAGTCTCGGTCTTTACACCCATGTCCTCCTCATTGAAGTCTCGCTCTTCACAGCCCCGTTCTCTTCGCTGAAGTCGTGCTCTACACAGACCCGTTCTCCTTACTCCAGTCTAGATCTTCAAAAGCCCGTTCTCCTCTCTTAAGTTTCACTCTTCACAGCCCCATTCTCTTCACTGAAATCTCGCTCTACACAGCCCCATTCTCCTTGCTGAAGTCTCGATCTTCACAACCCCGTTCTCCTCACTGAGGTTTCACTCTTCACTGCACCATTCTCTTCCCTGAAGACTGGTTCTACACAGCCCCATTCTCCTTGCTGAAGTCTCACTCTTCACAGGCCCGTTCTCCTCGCTGAAGTCGCGCTCTTCAGTGTCCCATTCTCCTCACTGAAGTCTGGCTCTTCACATCCCCGTTCTCCTCAGTGAAGTCTCGCTGTTCAGAAGCCCATTCTCCTTGTGAAAGTCTCACTCTTCACAGTAACGTTCTCCTTGTTCACGTCTCGCTTTTCACAGCCCCATTCTCCTTGTTGAAGTCTCGCTCTTCACAGTCCTGTTCTCCTCACTGAAGTCTCTCCCTTCACAGCCCAATTCTCCTTGTTGTGGCCTTGCTCTCGCAGTCCTATTCTCCTCACTGAAGTTTCACACTACACAGTCCCGTTCTCCTCACTGAAGTCTAGCTCTTTACATTCACGGTGTCCTCGCTGAAGTCTCACTCTTCACAGCCCCCCTCTCTTCACTAAAGTCTCGCTCTACACAGCCCCATTCTCCAAGCTGAAGTCTCGATCTTCACAGCCCCATTCTCTTCACTGAAGTTTCACTTTTCACAGCCGCATTCTCTTCGTTGAAGTCTCGCTCTACATGGCCCCATTCTCCTTGCTGAAGTCTCACTCTAGACAGACCCGTTCTCCTTTCTGATGTCTCGCTCTTCACAGCCCTATTCTCCTCACTGAAGTCTCGCTCTCCACAGCACCGTTCTCCTTGCTGAAGTCTCATTCTTCACAGCCCCGTTCTCCACTCAGAAGTCTTGATCTTCAGAGTCCCGTTCTCCTCACTGAAGTCTGGCTCTTCACAGCCCCATTCTCCTCGACGTAATCTCACTCTTCAGGACCCCGTTCTCCTTGTGAAATTCTCGCTCTTCAAAGTCAATTCTCCTCATTGAAGTTTCGGACTTCACAGACCCATTCTCATTGAGGTCTCGCTCTCCACTGGCCCGATCTCCTCACTGATGCCTCGCTCTTTACAGTCCTGTTTTCCTCGCTAATGTCTAGCTCTTCACAGCCCGGTTCTCCTCGCTTTAGTCTTGCCCTTCACAGCCACATCCTCCTTGCTGAAGTCTGAGTCTACAAAGACCCGTTCTCCTTGCTCCAGTCTCGATCTTCAAAAGTCGTTCTCCTCTCTGAATCTCGCAGTTCACAGCCTAATTCTCTTCGCTGAAGTCTCGCTCTACACACACCCATTCTCATTGCTGCAGTCTAGATCTTCAAATGCCCGTTATCCTCTCTGAAGTTTCAATCTTCACAGCCCCATTCTCTTTGCAGTAGTCTCACTCTACACAGCCCTGTTCTCCTCGAAGAAGACTCGATCTTCACAGCCCCATTCTCCTTGTTGAAGTCTAGCTCTTAACAGTCACATTGTCCTTGTTGAATTCTAGCACTTCAAAGTCCCGTTCTCCTCACTGAAGTCTCGGACTTCACAGTCCTGTCCTCCTCGTTGAAGTCCTGCGCTTCAGAGCCATGTTCTCCATGCTAAATTCTCGTTCTTTACAGCCACGTTCTCCTCACTGATGTCTCGCTCTTCACAGCTACATTCTCCACACTGAAGTTTCACACTTCACAGCCCCATGCTCTTCGCTGAAGTCTCGCTCTACACAGACCCGTTCTACTTGCACCGTTCTCCTTGCTGAAGTCTCGCTCTTCAAGCCACATCCTCACGCCGAAGTCTCGCTCTTCACATTCCCGTTCTCCTCACTGAATTCTTGCTCTTCACAGCCACATTCTCCTTGCTGAAGTCTCGCTCTTCACAGCGACGTTCTGTTCGCTGAAGTCTCGGTCTTTACAGTCATGTTCTCCTCACTGAAGTCTCGCTCTTCACAGTCCCATACTCTTCGCTGAAGTCTCGCTCTACACAGACCCGTTCTCCTTGCTCCAGTCAAGATCTTCAAAAGCCCGTTCTCTTCTCTGAAATTTCTCTCTTCACAGCCCCGATCTCCTTGTTGAAGTCTCGCTCTTCACTGTCCCGTTCTCCTCACTGAAGTCTCACTGTTCAGAATCCCATTCTCCTTGTTAAAGTCTGACTCTTCACAGTCACTTTCTCCGTGTTGAAGTCTCGCTCTTCACAGCCCGGTTCTCCTTGTTGAAGTCTCGCTCTTCACAATCCTGTTCTCCTCGCTGATGTCTCGCTCTTCACAGCCCCATTTTCCTTGCTGAAGTCTCGCACTTCACAGTCATGTTCTCCTTGCTGAAGTCTCCGCCTTTACAGTCATGATCCCCTCACTGACGTCTCGCTCTTCACTGCCCTTTTCTCCTCGCTGAAGTCTCGCACTTCACAGCCCCATTCTACTTGCTGAAGTCTTGCTCTTCACAGCTCTGTTCTCCTCGCTGAAGTCTCGCTCTTCGCAGCCCCTATCTCCTCGCTGAAGTCTCACACTTTACAGTCCCGTTCTGCTCGCTGAAGTCTCGCTCTTCACAGCCCTGTTCTCCACGCGGAGATCTCGCTCATCACAGTCCTGTTCTCCTCATTGAAGTTTCGCACTTCACAGCCCCATTCTCCTCATTGAAGTCTCGCTCTCCACTGGTCCAAACTCCTCACTGAAGCCTCGCTCCTTATAGTCCCTTTCTCCTTGCTAACGTCTCGTTCTTCAAAGCCCCGTTCTCCTCACTGAAGTCTCGCTCTTAACAACCACATCCTCCTCGATGAAGTCTCGCTCTTCACAGTCCTGTTCTCTTAGCTGAAGTCGCCGTCTTCACAGCCTCGTACTCCTCACTGAAGTCTCGCTCTTCACAGCCCCATTCTTGTCACTAAAGTCTCGCTCTATGCACACCCATTCTCCTTGCTGCAGTCTAGATCTTCAAAAGCCCGTTCTCCTCTCTGACGTTTCACTCTTCACAGCCCCATTCTCTTCGCTGAAGTCTCACTCTACACAGGCCTGTTCTCCTCAATGAAGTCTCGCTCTTCACATTCCCGTTCTCCTCACTGAATTCTTGCTCTTCACAGCCACATTCTCCTTGCTGAAGTCTCGCTCTTCACAGCGACGTTCTCTTTGCTGAAGTCTCGGTCTTTACAGTCATGTTCTCCTCACATAAGTCTCGCTCTTCACAGCCCTATTCTCCTCGCTGAAGTCTCGCTCTCCACAACACCGTTCTCCTTGCTGAAGTCTCACTCTTCAAAGCCCCGTTCTCCGCTCAGACGTCTTGATCTTCAGAGTCCCGTTCTCCTCACTGAAGTCTGGCTCTTCACAGCCCCGTTCTCCTCGTCGCAGTCTCACTCTTCAGAATCCTGTTCTCCTTGTGAAAGTCTCACTCTTTAAAGTCAAGTTCTCCTCATTGAAGTTTCGCACTTCACAGACCCATTCTCCTCATTGAGGTCTCGCTCTCCACTGGCCCGATCTCCTTTCTGATGCCTTACTCCTTACAGTCCTGTTTTCCTCGCTAATGTCTCGCTCTTCACAGCCCCATTCTCTTCGCTGAAGTCTCACTCTACACAGCCCTGTTCTCCTCGATGAAGAATCGATCTTCACATCCCCGTTCTCCGTGTTGAATTCTCGCTCTTAACAGTCACATTCTCCTTGTTGAATTCTCGCACTTCAAAGTCCCGTTCTCCTCACTGAAGTCTCGCTCTTCACAGTCCTGTCCTCCTCACTGAAGTCCCGCTCTTCAGAGCCATGTTCTCCATGCTGAAGTCGCCGTCTTCACAGCCTCATTCTCCTCACTGACGTTTCGCACTTCACAGCCCCATTCTCTTTGTTGAAGTCTCGCTCTTCACAGTCCCATTCTCCTCACTGAAGTTTCACTCTTCACAGTCCCGTTCTCCTCACTGAAGTCTGGCTCTTTACATTCACGGTCTCCTCACTGAAGTCTCACTCTTCACAGCCCCCCTCTCTTCGCTAAAGTCCTGCTCTACACAGCCCCATTCTCCTTGCTGAAGTCTCGCTCTTCACAGCCCCATTCTCTTCACTGAAGTTTCACTCTTCACAGCCGCATTCTCTTCATTGAAGTCTCACTCTACACAGCCCCACTCTCCTTGCTGAAGTCTCACACTACACAGACCCGTTCTCCTTGCTGATGTCTCGCTCTTCACAGCCCTCTTCTCCTCACTGAAGTCTCGCTCTCCACAGCACCGTTCTCCTTGGTGAAGTCTCACTCTTCTCAGCCCCGTTCTCCGCTCAGAAGTCTTGATCTTCAGAGTCCCGTTCTCCTCACTGAAGTCTGGCTCTTCACAGCCCCGTTCTCCTCGACGTAGTCTCACTCTTTAGGACCCCGTTCTCCTTGTGAAATTCTCGCTCTTCAAAGTCAAGTTCTCCTCATTGAAGTTTCGCACTTCACAGACCCATTCTCCTCATTGAGGTCTCGCTCTCCACTGGCCCGATCTCCTCGCTGATGCCTCGCTCCTTACAGTCCTGTTTTCCTCGCTAATGTCTCGCTCTTCACAGCCCGGTTCTCCTCGCTTTAGTCTTGCTCTTCACAGCCACATCCTCCTTACTGAAGTCTCGCTCTACAAAGACCCGTTCTCCTTGCTCCAGTCTAGATCTTCAAAAGCCGTTCTCCTCTCTGAAGTCTCGCTCTTCACAGCCCCATTCTCTTCGCTGAAGTCTCGCTCTATACACACCCATTCTCCTTGCTGCAGTCTAGATCTTCAAAAGCCCGTTCTCCTCTCTGACGTTTCACTCTTCACAGCCCCATTCTCTTCGCTGAAGTCTCACTCTACACAGGCCTGTTCTCCTCAATGAAGTCTCACTCTTCACATTCCCGTTCTCCTCACTGAATTCTTGCTCTTCACAGCCACATTCTCCTTGCTGAAGTCTCGCTCTTCACAGCGACGTTCTCTTTTCTGAAGTCTCGGTCTTTACAGTCATGTTCTCCTCACATTAGTCTCGCTCTTCACAGCCCTATTCTCCTCGCTGAAGTCTCGCTCTCCACAACACCGTTCTCCTTGCTGAAGTCTCACTCTTCACAGCCCCATTCTCTTCGCTGAAGTCTCACTCTACACAGCCCTGTTCTCCTCGATGAAGAATCGATCTTCACATCCCCGTTCTCCGTGTTGAAGTCTCGCTCTTAACAGTCACATTCTCCTTGTTGAATTCTCGCACTTCAAAGTCCCGTTCTCCTCACTGAAGTCTCGCTCTTCACAGTCCTGTCCCCCTCGCTGAAGTCCCGCTCTTCAGAGCCATGTTCTCCATGCTGAAGTCGCCGTCTTCACAGCCTCATTCTCCTCACTGAAGTTTCGCACTTCACAGCCCCATTCACCTCATTGAAGACTCACTCTCCACTGGTCCAAACTCCTCACTGAAGCCTCGCTCCTTATAGTTCCGTTCTCCTCGCTGAAGTCTCGCTCTTCACAACCACATCCTCCTCGCTGAAGTCTCGCTCTTCACAGTCCTGTTCTCTTCGCTGAAGTCGCCGTCTTCACAGCCTCATTCTCCTCACTGAAATCTCGCTCTTCACAGCCCCATTCTCATCACTAAAGTCTCGCTCTTCACAGTCCCATTCTCATGACTGAAACCTCGCTCTTCACAGCCCTGTTCCCTTCGCTGATGTCTCGCTCTTCACAGCCACATTCTCCTCACTGACCTCTCCGTCTTTACAGACATGTTCTCCTCACTGAAGTCTCTCCCTTCACAGCCCCATTCTCCTTGTTGAAGTCTCGCTCTTCACAGTCCTATTCTCCTCACTGAAGTTACACTCTTCACAGTCCCGTTCTCCTCACTGAAGTCGAGCTCTCTACAATCATGGTCTCCTCGCTGAAGACTCGCTCTTCACAGCCCCCCTCTCTTCGCTAAAGTCTCGCTCTGCACAGCACCATTCTCCTTGCTGAAGTCTCGCTCTTCACAGCCCCATTCTCTTCACTGAAGTTTCACTCTTCACAGCCGCATTCTCTTCATTGAAGTCTCGCTCTACACAGCCCCATTTTCCTTGCTGAAGTCTCGCTCTTCACAGCCCCATTCTCTTCACTGAAGTTTCACTCTTCACAGCCGCATTCTCTTCATTGAAGTCTCGCTCTACACAGCCCCATTTTCCTTGCTGAAGTTTCGCTCTACAAAGACCTGTTCTCCTTGCTGCAGTCTAGATCTTCACAACACCATTCTCCTTGCTGAAGTATCATTCTTCACAGCCGCATTCTCTTCGCTGAAGTCTCGCTCTACACAGCCCCACTCTCCTTGCTGTAGTCTCGCACTACACAGACCCGTTCTCCTTGCTGATGTCTCGCTCTTCACAGCCCTCTTCTCCTCACTGAAGTCTCGCTCTCCACAGCACCGTTCTCCTTGGTGAAGTCTCACTCTTCTCAGCCCCGTTCTCCACTCAGAAGTCTTGATCTTCGGAGTCCCATTCTCCTCACTGAAGTCTGGCTCTTCACAGCCCCGTTCTCCTTGACGTAGTCTCACTCTTCAGAACCGCGTTCTCCTTGTGAAATTCTCGCTCTTCAACGTCAAGTTCTCCTCATTGAAGTTTCGCACTTGACAGACCCATTCTCCTCATTGAGGTCTCGCTCTCCACTGGCCCGATCTTCTCGCTGATGCCTCGCTCCTTACAGTCCTGTTTTCCTCGCTAATGCCTCACTCTTCACAGCCCGGTTCTCCTCGCTTTAGTCTTGCTCTTCACATCCACATCCTCCTTACTGAAGTCTCGCTCTACAAAGACCCGTTCTCCTTGCTCCAGTCTAGATCTTCAAAAGCCGTTCTCCTCTCTGAAGTCTCGCTCTTCACAGCCCCATTCTCTTCGCTGAAGTCTCGCTCTATACACACCCATTCTCCTTGCTGCAGTCTAGATCTTCAAAAGCCCGTTCTCCTCTCTGACGTTTCACTCTTCACAGCCCCATTCTCTTCGCTGAAGTCTCACTCTACACAGGCCTGTTCTCCTCAATGAAGTCTCACTCTTCACATTCCCGTTCTCCTCACTGAATTCTTGCTCTTCACAGCCACATTCACCTTGCTGAATTCTCGCTCTTCACAGTGACGTTCTCTTTGCTGAAGTCTCGGTCTTTACAGTCATGTTCTCCTCACATAAGTCTCGCTCTTCACAGCCCTATTCTCCTCGCTGAAGTCTCGCTCTCCACAACACCGTTCTCCTTGCTGAAGTCTCACTCTTCACAGCCCCGTTCTCCGCTCAGAAGTCTTGATCTTCAGAGTCCCGTTCTCCTCACTGAATTCTGGTTCTTCACAGCCCCGTTCTCCTCGTCGCAGTCTCACTCTTCAGAATCCTGTTCTCCTTGTGAAAGTCTCACTCTTTAAAGTTAAGTTCTGCTCATTGAAGTTTCGCACTTCACAGACCCATTCTCCTCATTGAGGTCTCGCTCTCCACTGTCCCGATCTGTTCGCTCCTTACAGTCCCACTTTCCTCGCTAATGTCTCGCTCTTCACAGCCCGGTTCTCCTCGCTTTAGTCTTGCGCTTCACAGCCACATCCTCCTTGCTGAAGTCTCGCTCAACAAAGACCCATTCTCCTTGCTCCAGTCTCGATCTTCAAAAGCCATTCTCCTCTCTGAAGTTTCACTCTTCACAGCCCCATTCTCTTCGCTGAAGTCTCACTCTACACAGCTCTGTTCTCCTCGATGAAGAATCGATCTTCACAGCCCCGTTCTCCGTGTTGAAGTCTCGCTCTTAACAGTCACATTCTCCTTGTTGAATTCTCGCACTTCAAAGTCCCGTTCTCCTCACTGAAGTCTCGCTCTTCACATTTCTGTCCTCCTCGCTGAATTCCCGCTCTTCAGAGCCATGTTCTCCATGCTGAAGTCGCCGTCTTCACAGCCTCGTTCTCCTCACTGAAGTCTCGCTCTTCACAGCCCCATTCTCATCAATAAAGTCTCGCTCTTCACAGTCCCATTCTCCTGACTGAAACCTCGCTCTTCACAGCCCCGTTCCCCTCGCTGATGTCTCGCTCTTCACAGCCGCATTCTGCTCGCTGAACTCTCGGTCCTTACAGTCATATTCTCCTCACTGAAGTCTCGCTCTTCACAGCCCTGTTCTCCTCGCTGAAGTGTCACTCTCCACAGCCACATTCTCATCGCTGAAGTCTCGCTCTTCACAGACCCGTTCTACTTGCACCGTTCTCCTTGCTGAAGTCTCCCTCTTCAAGCCACCTCCTCTCGCCGAAGTCTCGCTCTTCACATTCCTGTTCTCCTCACTTAAATCTTGCTCTTCACAGCCACATTCTCCTTGCTGAATTCTCGATCTTCACAGTGACGTTCTGTTCGCTGAAGTCTCGGTCTTTACAATCATGTTCTCCTCACTGAAGTCTCACTCTTCACAGCCCCATTCTCTTCGCTGAAGTCTCGGTCTACACAGACCCATTCTCCTTGCTCCAGTCAGATCTCCAAAAGCCCGTTCTCCTCTCTGAAATTTCTCTCTTCACAGCCCCGTTCTTTTTGCTGAAGTCTCCGTCTTCACAGTCCTGTTCTCCTTGTTGAAGTCTCACTCTTCACTGTCCCGTTCTCCTCACTGAAGTCTCGATGTTCAGAATCCCATTCTCCTTGTTAATGTCTCACTCTTCACAGTCACTTTCTCCTTGTTGAAGTCTCGCTCTTCACAGCCCAGTTCTCCTTGTTGAAGTCTCGCTCTTCACAGTCCTGTTCTCCTCGCTGATGTCTCAATCTTCACAGACCCGTTCTCCTCACTGAAGTCTCGGTCTTCACAGCCTCATTTCCCTTGCTGAAGTCTCGCACTTCACAGCCATGTTCTCTTTGCTGAAGTGTCGGTCTTTACAGTCATGTTCCCCTCACTGACGTCTCGCTCTTCACAGCCCTGTTCTCCTCGCTGAAGTCTCGCACTTCACAGGCCCATTCTCCTCATTGAAGTCTCGCTCTCCACTGGTCCAAACTCCTCACTGAAGCCTCGATCCTTACAGTCCCTTTCTCCTCGCTAATGTCTCATTCTTCAAAGCCCCGTTCTCCTCGCTGAAGTCTCGCTCTTCACAAAAACATCCTCCTCGCTGAAGTCTCACTCTTCACAGTCCTGTTCTCTTTGCTGATGTCGCCGTCTTCACAGCCTCGTTCTCCTCACTGAAGTCTCGCTCTTCACAGCCCCATTCTCGTCACTAAAGTCTCAGTCTTCACAGTCCCATTCTCCTGACTGAAACCTCGCTCTTAACAGCCCCGTTCCCCTCGCTGAAGTCTCGGTCTTCACAGTCCTGTTCTCTTTGCTGATGTCGCCATCTTCACAGCCTCGTTCTCCTCACTGAAGTCTCGCTCTTCACAGCCCCATTCTCGTCACTAAAGTCTCGGTCTTCACAGTCCCATTCTCCTGACTGAAACCTCGCTCTTAACAGCCCCATTCCCCTCGCTGAAGTCTCACTCTTCACAGCCACATTCTCCTCTCTGAACTCTCGGTCTTTATATTCATATTCTCCTCACTGAAGTCTCGCTCTTCACAGCCCTGTTCTCCTCGCTGAAGTGTCGCTCTCCACAGCCCCATTCTCATCGCAGAAGTCTCGCTCTTCAGAGTCCACTTCTGCTCCCTGAAGTCTCAGAGTCCCGTTCTCCTCACTGAAGTCTCTCACTTCACAGGCCCATTCGCCTTGTTGAAGCCTGGCTCTTCACAGTCCTATTCTCCTCACTGAAGTTTCACTCTTCACAGTCCCGTTCTCCTCACTGAAGTCTAGCTCTTTACATTCACGGTCTCCTCACTGAAGCCTCGCTCTTCACAGCCCCCCTCTCTTCGCTAAAGTCTCGCTCTTCACAGCCCCATTCTCCTCACTGTAGTTTCACTTTTCACAGCCGCATTCTCTTTGTTGACGTCTCGCTTTACACAGCCCCATTCTCCGTGCTGAAGTCTCGCTCTACACAGACCCGTTCTCCTTGCTGCAGTCTAGATCTTCACAACACCGTTCTCCTCTCTGAAGTATCACTCTTCACAGCCCCATTCTCTTCACTGAAGTCTCGCTCTACACAGCCCTATTCTCCTTACTGAAGTCTCGCTCTACAAAGACCCGTTCTCCTTGCTCCAGTCGAGATCTTCAAAAGCCGTTCTCCTCTCTGAAGTCTCGCTCTTCACAGCCCCATTCTCTTCGCTGAAGTCTCGCTCTACACACACCCATTCTCCTTGCTGCAGTCTAGATCTTCAAAAGCCCATTATCCTCTCTGAAGTTTCACTCTTCACAGCCCCATTCTCTTCACTGAAGTCTCGCTCTACACAGCCCTGTTCTCCTCGATGAAGACTCGATCTTCACAGCCCCATTCTCCTTGTTGAAGTCTCGCTCTTAACAGTCACATTGTCCTTGTTGAATTCTCGCACTTCAAAGTCCCGTTCTCCTCACTGAAGTCTCGGTCTTCACAGTCCTGTCGTCCTCGCTGAAGTCTCGCTCTTCAGAGCCATGTTCTCCATGCTGAAGTCTCGTTCTTTACAGCCACGTTCTCCTCACTGAAGTCTGGCTCTTCAAAGCCCCATTCTCCTCACTGAAGTTTCACACTTCTCAGCCCCATGCTCTTCGCTGAAGTCTCGCAATACACAAACCCGTTCTACTTGCACCGTTCTCCTTGCTGAAGTCTCGCTCTTCAAGCCACATCCTCTTGCCGAACTCTCGCCCTTCACATTCCTGTTCTCCTCACTGAATTCTTGCTCTTCACAGCCACATTCTCCTTGCTGAAGGCTCGCCCTTCGCAGCGATGTTCTCTTCGCTGAAGTCTTGGTCCTTACAATCATGATCTCCTCACTGAGGTCTCGCTCTTCACAGCCCCATTCTCTTCGCTGAATTCTCGCTCTACACAGACCCGTTCTCCTTACTCCAGTCAAGATCTTCAAAAGCCCGTTCTCCTCTCTGAAATTTCTCTCTTCACAGCCCCGATCTCCATGTTGAAGTCTCGCTCTTCACAGTCCCGTTTTCCTTGTTGAATTCTCGCTCTTCTCTGTCCCATTCTCCTCACTGAAGTCTCGCTGTTCAGAATCCCATTCTCCTTGTTAAACTCTCACTCTTCACAGCCACTTTCTCCTTGTTGAAGTCTCGCTCTCCACAGCCCGGTTCTCCTTGTTGAAGTCTCACTCTTCACAGTTCTGTTCTCCTCGCTGATGTCTCACTCTTCACAGTCCTGTTCTCCTCACTGAAGTCTCTCCCTTCACAGCCCAATTCTCCTTGTTGTGGCCTCGCTCTTCACAGTCCTATTCTCCTCACTAAAGTTTCACTCTGCACAGTCCCGTTCTCCTCACTGAAGTCTAGCTCTTTACATTCACGGTGTCCTCGCTGAAGTCTCACTCTTCACAGCCCCCCTCTCTTCGCTAAAGTCTCGCTCTACACAGCCCCATTCTCCTAGCTGAAGTCTCGCTCTTCACAGCCCCATTCTCTTCACTGAAGTTTCACTTTTCACAGCCGCATTCTCTTCGTTGAAGTCTCGCTCTACATGGCCCCATTCTCCTTGCTGAAGTCACGCTCTACACAGACCCGTTCTCCTCACTGAAGACTCGCTCTTCCCAGCCCCATTTTCATGGCTGAAGTCTCACTCTTCACAGCTGTGTTCTCCTTACCAAAGTCTCGCTGTTCAGCATCCCATTCTCCTTGTTAAAGTCTCACTCTTCTCAGCCCTGTTCTCCTTGTTGAAGTCACGGTCTTCACAGTCCCGTTCTCCTCACTGAAGACTCACTCTTTACAGCCCCATTCTCCTTGCTGAAATCTCGATCTTCACAGCAGCGTTCTCTTCACTGAAGTCTCGATCTTTACACCCATGTCCTCCTCATTGAAGTCTCGCACTTCACAGCCACGTTCTCTTCGCTGAAGTCTCGGTCTTTACAGTCATGTTCTCCTCACTGAAGTCTCGCTCTTCACAGCCCCATTCTCTTCGCTGAAGTCTCGCACTAAACAGACCCATTCTGCTCGCTGAAGTTTCACACTTCACAGTCCCGTTCTCCTCGCTGAAGTCTCGCACTTCAGTGTCCCATTCTCCTCACTGAAGTCTGGCTCTTCACATCCCCGTTCTCCTCAGCGAAGTCTCACTGTTCAGAACCCCATCCTCCTTGTGAACATCTCACTCTTCACAGTCCCGTTCTCCTTGTTGAAGTCTCGCTCTTCACAGTCCTGTTCTCCTCGTTGACATCTCACTCTTCACAGTCCCGTTCTCCTCACTGAAGTCTCACTCTTTACAGCCCCATTCTCCTTGCTGACATCTCGCTCTTCACAGCCACGTTCTCTTCACTGAAGTCTCGGTCTTTACACCCATGTCCTCCTCATTGAAGTCTCGCTCTTCACAGCCCCGTTCTCTTCGGTGAAGTCCTGCTCTACACAGACCCATTCTCCTTACTCCAGTCTAGATCTTCAAAAGCCCGTTCTCCTCTCTGAAGTTTCACTCTTCACAGCCCCATTCTCTTCGCTGAAATCTCGCTCTACACAACCCCATTCTCCTTGCTGAAGTCTCGATCTGCACAACCCCGTTCTCCTCACTGAAGTTTCACTCTTCACTGCACCATTCTCTTCCCTGAAGTCTGGTCCTACACAGCCCCATTCTCCTTGCTGAAGTCTCACTCTTCACAGACCCGTTCTCCGCGCTGAAGTCGCGCTCTTCAGTCTCCCATTCTCCTCACTGAATTCTGGCTCTTCACATCCCCGTTCTGCTCAGTGAAGTCTCGCTGTTCAGAATCCCATTCTCCTTGTGAAAGCCTCACTCTTCACAGTAATGTTCTCCTTGTTCACGTCTCGCTTTTCACAGCCCCATTCTCCTTGTTGAAGTCTCGCTCTTCGCTCTCCTGTTCTCCTTGCTGAAGTCTCGCTCTTCACAGTCCTTTTCTCCTCACTGAAGTCTCTCCCTTCACAGCCCCATTCTCCTTGTTGTGGCCTCGCTCTTCACAGTCCTATTCTCCTCCCTGAAGTTTCACACTGCACAGTCCAGTTCTCCTCACTGAAGTCTAGCTCTTTACATTCACGGTGTCCTCGCTGAAGTCTCACTCTTCACAGCACCCCTCTCTTCGCTAAAGTCTCGCTCTACACAGCCCCATTCTCCAAGCTGAAGTCTCGCTCTTCACAGCCCCATTCTCTTCAATGAAGTTTCACTTTTCACAGCCGCATTCTCTTCGTTGAAGTCTCGCTCTACACGGCCCCATTCTCCTTGCTGAAGTCTCGCTCTACACAGACCCGTTCTCCTTTCTGATGTCTCGCTCTTCACAGCCCTATTCTCCTCACTGAAGTCTCGCTCTCCAAAGCACCATTCTCCTTGCTGAAGTCTCATTCTTCACAGCCCCGTTCTCCACTCAGAATTCTTGATCTTCAGAGTCCCGTTCTCCTCACTAAAGTCTGGCTCTTCACAGCCCAGTTCTCCTCGACGTAGTCTCACTCTTCAGAATCCCGTTCTCCTTGTGAAATTCTCGCTCTTCAAAGTCAATTCTCCTCATTGAAGTTTCGCACTTCACAGCCCCATTCTCCTCATTGAAGTCTTGCTCTCCACTGGTCCAAACTCCTCATTGAAGCCTCACTCCTTATAGTCCCTTTCTCCTCGCTAACGTCTCGTTCTTCAAAGCCCCGTTCTCCTTGCTGAAGTCTCGGACTTCACAGTCCTGTCCTCCTCGTTGAAGTCCTGCGCTTCAGAGCCATGTTCTCCATGCTAAATTCTCGTTCTTTACAGCCACGTTCTCCTCACTGATGTCTCGCTCTTCACAGCTACATTCTCCACACTGAAGTTTCACACTTCACAGCCCCATGCTCTTCGCTGAAGTCTCGCTCTACACAGACCCGTTCTACTTGCACCGTTCTCCTTGCTGAAGTCTCGCTCTTCAAGCCACATCCTCACGCCGAAGTCTCGCTCTTCACATTCCCGTTCTCCTCACTGAATTCTTGCTCTTCACAGCCACATTCTCCTTGCTGAAGTCTCGCTCTTCACAGCGACGTTCTGTTCGCTGAAGTCTCGGTCTTTACAGTCATGTTCTCCTCACTGAAGTCTCGCTCTTCACAGTCCCATACTCTTCGCTGAAGTCTCGCTCTACACAGACCCGTTCTCCTTGCTCCAGTCAAGATCTTCAAAAGCCCGTTCTCTTCTCTGAAATTTCTCTCTTCACAGCCCCGATCTCCTTGTTGAAGTCTCGCTCTTCACTGTCCCGTTCTCCTCACTGAAGTCTCACTGTTCAGAATCCCATTCTCCTTGTTAAAGTCTGACTCTTCACAGTCACTTTCTCCGTGTTGAAGTCTCGCTCTTCACAGCCCGGTTCTCCTTGTTGAAGTCTCGCTCTTCACAATCCTGTTCTCCTCGCTGATGTCTCGCTCTTCACAGCCCCATTTTCCTTGCTGAAGTCTCGCACTTCACAGTCATGTTCTCCTTGCTGAAGTCTCCGCCTTTACAGTCATGATCCCCTCACTGACGTCTCGCTCTTCACTGCCCTTTTCTCCTCGCTGAAGTCTCGCACTTCACAGCCCCATTCTACTTGCTGAAGTCTTGCTCTTCACAGCTCTGTTCTCCTCGCTGAAGTCTCGCTCTTCGCAGCCCCTATCTCCTCGCTGAAGTCTCACACTTTACAGTCCCGTTCTGCTCGCTGAAGTCTCGCTCTTCACAGCCCTGTTCTCCACGCGGAGATCTCGCTCATCACAGTCCTGTTCTCCTCATTGAAGTTTCGCACTTCACAGCCCCATTCTCCTCATTGAAGTCTCGCTCTCCACTGGTCCAAACTCCTCACTGAAGCCTCGCTCCTTATAGTCCCTTTCTCCTTGCTAACGTCTCGTTCTTCAAAGCCCCGTTCTCCTCACTGAAGTCTCGCTCTTAACAACCACATCCTCCTCGATGAAGTCACGCTCTTCACAGTCCTGTTCTCTTAGCTGAAGTCGCCGTCTTCACAGCCTCGTACTCCTCACTGAAGTCTCGCTCTTCACAGCCCTATTCTCCTCGCTGAAGTCTCGCTCTCCACAACACCGTTCTCCTTGCTGAAGTCTCACTCTTCACAGCCCCGTTCTCCGCTCAGAAGTCTTGATCTTCAGAGTCCCGTTCTCCTCACTGAATTCTGGCTCTTCACAGCCCCGTTCTCCTCGTCGCAGTCTCACTCTTCAGAATCCTGTTCTCCTTGTGAAAGTCTCACTCTTTAAAGTTAAGTTCTGCTCATTGAAGTTTCGCACTTCACAGACCCATTCTCCTCATTGAGGTCTCGCTCTCCACTGTCCCGATCTGTTCGCTGATGCCTCGCTCCTTACAGTCCCACTTTCCTCGCTAACGTCTCGCTCTTCACAGCTCGGTTCTCCTCGCTTTAGTCTTGCGCTTCACAGCCACATCCTCCTTGCTGAAGTCTCGCTCAACAAAGACCCATTCTCCTTGCTCCAGTCTCGATCTTCAAAAGCCATTCTCCTCTCTGAAGTTTCACTCTTCACAGCCCCATTCTCTTCGCTAAAGTCTCACTCTACACAGCTCTGTTCTCCTCGATGAAGAATCGATCTTCACAGCCCCGTTCTCCGTGTTGAAGTCTCGCTCTTAACAGTCACATGGTCCTTGTTGAATTCTAGCACTTCAAAGTCCCGTTCTCCTCACTGAAGTCTCGGACTTCACAGTCCTGTCCTCCTCGTTGAAATCCTGCGCTTCAGAGCCATGTTCTCCATGCTAAATTCTCGTTCTTTACAGCCACGTTCTCCTCACTGATGTCTCGCTCTTCACAGCTACATTCTCCACACTGAAGTTTCACACTTCACAGCCCCAAGCTCTTCGCTGAAGTCTCGCTCTACACAGACCCGTTCTACTTGCACCGTTCTCCTTGCTGAAGTCTCGCTCTTCAAGCCACATCCTCATGCCGAAGTCTCGCTCTTCACATTCCCGTTCTCCTCACTGAATTCTTGCTCTTCACAGCCACATTCTCCTTGCTGAAGTCTCGCTCTTCACAGCGACGTTCTGTTCGCTGAAGTCTCGGTCTTTACAGTCATGTTCTCCTCACTGAAGTCTCGCTCTTCACAGTCCCATACTCTTCGCTGAAGTCTCGCTCTACACAGACCCGTTCTCCTTGCTCCAGTCAAGATCTTCAAAAGCCCGTTCTCTTCTCTGAAATTTCTCTCTTCACAGCCCCGATCTCCTTGTTGAAGTCTCGCTCTTCACTGTCCCGTTCTCCTCACTGAAGTCTCACTGTTCAGAATCCCATTCTCCTTGTTAAAGTCTGACTCTTCACAGTCACTTTCTCCGTGTTGAAGTCTCGCTCTTCACAGCCCGGTTCTCCTTGTTGAAGTCTCGCTCTTCACAATCCTGTTCTCCTCGCTGATGTCTCGCTCTTCACAGCCCCATTTTCCTTGCTGAAGTCTCGCACTTCACAGTCATGTTCTCCTTGCTGAAGTCTCCGCCTTTACAGTCATGATCCCCTCACTGACGTCTCGCTCTTCACTGCCCTTTTCTCCTCGCTGAAGTCTCGCACTTCACAGCCCCATTCTACTTGCTGAAGTCTTGCTCTTCACAGCTCTGTTCTCCTCGCTGAAGTCTCGCTCTTCGCAGCCCCTATCTCCTCGCTGAAGTCTCACACTTTACAGTCCCGTTCTGCTCGCTGAAGTCTCGCTCTTCACAGCCCTGTTCTCCACGCGGAGATCTCGCTCATCACAGTCCTGTTCTCCTCATTGAAGTTTCGCACTTCACAGCCCCATTCTCCTCATTGAAGTCTCGCTCTCCACTGGTCCAAACTCCTCACTGAAGCCTCGCTCCTGATAGTCCCTTTCTCCTTGCTAACGTCTCGTTCTTCAAAGCCCCGTTCTCCTCACTGAAGTCTCGCTCTTAACAACCACATCCTCCTCGATGAAGTCTCGCTCTTCACAGTCCTGTTCTCTTAGCTGAAGTCGCCGTCTTCACAGCCTCGTACTCCTCACTGAAGTCTCGCTCTTCACAGCCCCATTCTTGTCACTAAAGTCTCGCTCTATGCACACCCATTCTCCTTGCTGCAGTCTAGATCTTCAAAAGCCCGTTCTCCTCTCTGACGTTTCACTCTTCACAGCCCCATTCTCTTCGCTGAAGTCTCACTCTACACAGGCCTGTTCTCCTCAATGAAGTCTCGCTCTTCACATTCCTGTTCTCCTCACTGAATTCTTGCTCTTCACAGCCACATTCTCCTTGCTGAAGTCTCGCTCTTCACAGCGACGTTCTCTTTGCTGAAGTCTCGGTCTTTACAGTCATGTTCTCCTCACATAAGTCTCGCTCTTCACAGCCCTATTCTCCTCGCTGAAGTCTCGCTCTCCACAACACCGTTCTCCTTGCTGAAGTCTCACTCTTCACAGCCCCGTTCTCCGCTCAGACGTCTTGATCTTCAGAGTCCCGTTCTCCTCACTGAAGTCTGGCTCTTCACAGCCCCGTTCTCCTCGTCGCAGTCTCACTCTTCAGAATCCTGTTCTCCTTGTGAAAGTCTCACTCTTTAAAGTCAAGTTCTCCTCATTGAAGTTTCGCACTTCACAGACCCATTCTCCTCATTGAGGTCTCGCTCTCCACTGGCCCGATCTCCTTTCTGATGCCTTACTCCTTACAGTCCTGTTTTCCTCGCTAATGTCTCGCTCTTCACAGCCCCATTCTCTTCGCTGAAGTCTCGCTCTACACAGCCCTGTTCTCCTCGATGAAGAATCGATCTTCACATCCCCGTTCTCCGTGTTGAAGTCTCGCTCTTAACAGTCACATTCTCCTTGTTGAATTCTCGCACTTCAAAGTCCCGTTCTCCTCACTGAAGTCTCGCTCTTCACAGTCCTGTCCTCCTCACTGAAGTCCCGCTCTTCAGAGCCATGTTCTCCATGCTGAAGTCGCCGTCTTCACAGCCTCATTCTCCTCACTGAAGTTTCGCACTTCACAGCCCCATTCTCCTCATTGAAGACTCACTCTCCACTGGTCCAAACTCCTCACTGAAGCCTCGCTCCTTATAGTTCCGTTCTCCTCGCTGAAGTCTCGCTCTTCACAACCACATCCTCCTCGCTGAAGTCTCGCTCTTCACAGTCCTGTTCTCTTCGCTGAAGTCGCCGTCTTCACAGCCTCATTCTCCTCACTGAAATCTCGCTCTTCACAGCCCCATTCTCATCACTAAAGTCTCGCTCTTCACAGTCCCATTCTCATGACTGAAACCTCGCTCTTCACAGCCCTGTTCCCTTCGCTGATGTCTCGCTCTTCACAGCCACATTCTCCTCACTGACCTCTCCGTCTTTACAGACATGTTCTCCACACGGAAGTCTCGCTCTTCACAGCCCAGTTCTCCTCGCTGAAGTGTCGCTCTCCACAGCCCCATTCTCATCGCTGAAGTCTCGCTCTTCAGAGTCCAGTTCTCCTCCCTGAAGTCTCAGAGTCCCGTTCTCCTCACTGAAGTCTCTCCCTTCACAGCCCCATTCTCCTTGTTGAAGTCTCGCTCTTCACAGTCCTATTCTCCTCACTGAAGTTACACTCTTCACAGTCCCGTTCTCCTCACTGAAGTCGAGCTCTCTACAATCATGGTCTCCTCGCTGAAGACTCGCTCTTCACAGCCCCCCTCTCTTCGCTAAAGTCTCGCTCTGCACAGCACCATTCTCCTTGCTGAAGTCTCACTCTTCACAGCCCCATTCTCTTCACTGAAGTTTCACTCTTCACAACCGCATTCTCTTCATTGAAGTCTCGCTCTACACAGCCCCATTTTCCTTGCTGAAGTCTCGCTCTTCACAGCCCCATTCTCTTCACTGAAGTTTCACTCTTCACAGCCGCATTCTCTTCATTGAAGTCTCGCTCTACACAGCCCCATTTTCCTTGCTGAAGTTTCGCTCTACAAAGACCTGTTCTCCTTGCTGCAGTCTAGATCTTCACAACACCATTCTCCTTGCTGAAGTATCACTCTTCACAGCCGCATTCTCTTCGCTGAAGTCTCGCTCTACACAGCCCCACTCTCCTTGCTGTAGTCTCGCACTACACAGACCCGTTCTCCTTGCTGATGTCTCGCTCTTCACAGCCCTCTTCTCCTCACTGAAGTCTCGCTCTCCACAGCACCGTTCTCCTTGGTGAAGTCTCACTCTTCTCAGCCCCGTTCTCCTCTCAGAAGTCTTGATCTTCGGAGTCCCATTCTCCTCACTGAAGTCTGGCTCTTCACAGCCCCGTTCTCCTTGACGTAGTCTCACTCTTCAGAACCGCGTTCTCCTTGTGAAATTCTCGCTCTTCAAAGTCAAGTTCTCCTCATTGAAGTTTCGCACTTGACAGACCCATTCTCCTCATTGAGGTCTCGCTCTCCACTGGCCCGATCTTCTCGCTGATGCCTCGCTCCTTACAGTCCTGTTTTCCTCGCTAATGCCTCGCTCTTCACAGCCCGGTTCTCCTCGCTTTAGTCTTGCTCTTCACATCCACATCCTCCTTACTGAAGTCTCGCTCTACAAAGACCCGTTCTCCTTGCTCCAGTCTAGATCTTCAAAAGCCGTTCTCCTCTCTGAAGTCTCGCTCTTCACAGCCCCATTCTCTTCGCTGAAGTCTCGCTCTATACACACCCATTCTCCTTGCTGCAGTCTAGATCTTCAAAAGCCCGTTCTCCTCTCTGACGTTTCACTCTTCACAGCCCCATTCTCTTCGCTGAAGTCTCACTCTACACAGGCCTGTTCTCCTCAATGAAGTCTCACTCTTCACATTCCCGTTCTCCTCACTGAATTCTTGCTCTTCACAGCCACATTCTCCTAGCTGAATTCTCGCTCTTCACAGCGACGTTCTCTTTGCTGAAGTCTCGGTCTTTACAGTCATGTTCTCCTCACATAAGTCTCGCTCTTCACAGCCCTATTCTCCTCGCTGAAGTCTCGCTCTCCACAACACCGTTCTCCTTGCTGAAGTCTCACTCTTCACAGCCCCGTTCTCCGCTCAGAAGTCTTGATCTTCAGAGTCCCGTTCTCCTCACTGAATTCTGGCTCTTCACAGCCCCGTTCTCCTCGTCGCAGTCTCACTCTTCAGAATCCTGTTCTCCTTGTGAAAGTCTCACTCTTTAAAGTTAAGTTCTGCTCATTGAAGTTTCGCACTTCACAGACCAATTCTCCTCATTGAGGTCTCGCTCTCCACTGTCCCGATCTGTTCGCTGATGCCTCGCTCCTTACAGTCCCACTTTCCTCGCTAATGTCTCGCTCTTCACAGCCCGGTTCTCCTCGCTTTAGTCTTGCGCTTCACAGCCACATCCTCCTTGCTGAAGTCTCGCTCAACAAAGACCCATTCTCCTTGCTCCAGTCTCGATCTTCAAAAGCCATTCTCCTCTCTGAAGTTTCACTCTTCACAGCCCCATTCTCTTCGCTGAAGTCTCACTCTACACAGCTCTGTTCTCCTCGATGAAGAATCGATCTTCACAGCCCCGTTCTCCGTGTTGAAGTCTCGCTCTTAACAGTCACATTCTCCTTGTTGAATTCTCGCACTTCAAAGTCCCGTTCTCCTCACTGAAGTCTCGCTCTTCACATTCCTGTCCTCCTCGCTGAATTCCCGCTCTTCAGAGCCATGTTCTCCATGCTGAAGTCGCCGTCTTCACAGCCTCGTTCTCCTCACTGAAGTCTCGCTCTTCACAGCCCCATTCTCATCAATAAAGTCTCGCTCTTCACAGTCCCATTCTCCTGACTGAAACCTCGCTCTTCACAGCCCCGTTCCCCTCGCTGATGTCTCGCTCTTCACAGCCGCATTCTGCTCGCTGAACTCTCGGTCCTTACAGTCATATTCTCCTCACTGAAGTCTCGCTCTTCACAGCCCTGTTCTCCTCGCTGAAGTGTCGCTCTCCACAGCCACATTCTCATCGCTGAAGTCTCGCTCTTCACAGACCCGTTCTACTTGCACCGTTCTCCTTGCTGAAGTCTCCCTCTTCAAGCCACCTCCTCTCGCCGAAGTCTCGCACTTCACATTCCTGTTCTCCTCACTTAAATCTTGCTCTTCACAGCCCCATTCTCATCACTAAAGTCTCACTCTTCACAGTCCCATTCTCATGACTGAAACCTCGCTCTTCACAGCCCTGTTCCCTTCGCTGATGTCTCGCTCTTCACAGCCACATTCTCCTCACTGACCTCTCCGTCTTTACAGACATGTTCTCCACACGGAAGTCTCGCTCTTCACAGCCCAGTTCTCCTCGCTGAAGTGTCGCTCTCCACAGCCCCATTCTCATCGCTGAAGTCTCGCTCTTCAGAGTCCAGTTCTCCTCCCTGAAGTCTCAGAGTCCCGTTCTCCTCACTGAAGTCTTTCCCTTCACAGCCCCATTCTCCTTGTTGAAGTCTCGCTCTTCACAGTCCTATTCTCCTCACTGAAGTTACACTCTTCACAGTCCCGTTCTCCTCACTGAAGTCGAGCTCTCTACAATCATGGTGTCCTCGCTGAAGACTCGCTCTTCACAGCCCCCCTCTCTTCGCTAAAGTCTCGCTCTGCACAGCACCATTCTCCTTGCTGAAGTATCGCTCTTCACAGCCCCATTCTCTTCACTGAAGTTTCACTCTTCACAGCCGCATTCTCTTCATTGAAGTCTCGCTCTACACAGCCCCATTTTCCTTGCTGAAGTCTCGCTCTTCACAGCCCCATTCTCTTCACTGAAGTTTCACTCTTCACAGCCGCATTCTCTTCATTGAAGTCTCGCTCTACACAGCCCCATTTTCCTTGCTGAAGTTTCGCTCTACAAAGACCTGTTCTCCTTGCTGCAGTCTAGATCTTCACAACACCATTCTCCTTGCTGAAGTATCACTCTTCACAGCCGCATTCTCTTCATTGAAGTCTCGCTCTACACAGCCCCATTTTCCTTGCTGAAGTTTCGCTCTACAAAGACCTGTTCTCCTTGCTGCAGTCTAGATCTTCACAACACCATTCTCCTTGCTGAAGTATCACTCTTCACAGCCGCATTCTCTTCGCTGAAGTCTCGCTCTACACAGCCCCACTCTCCTTGCTGTAGTCTCGCACTACACAGACCCGTTCTCCTTGCTGATGTCTCGCTCTTCACAGCCCTCTTCTCCTCACTGAAGTCTCGCTCTCCACAGCACCGTTCTCCTTGGTGAAGTCTCACTCTTCTCAGCCCCGTTCTCCACTCAGAAGTCTTGATCTTCGGAGTCCCATTCTCCTCACTGAAGTCTGGCTCTTCACAGCCCCGTTCTCCTTGACGTAGTCTCACTCTTCAGAACCGCGTTCTCCTTGTGAAATTCTCGCTCTTCAAAGTCAAGTTCTCCTCATTGAAGTTTCGCACTTGACAGACCCATTCTCCTCATTGAGGTCTCGCTCTCCACTGGCCCGATCTTCTCGCTGATGCCTCGCTCCTTACAGTCCTGTTTTCCTCGCTAATGCCTCGCTCTTCACAGCCCGGTTCTCCTCGCTTTAGTCTTGCTCTTCACATCCACATCCTCCTTACTGAAGTCTCGCTCTACAAAGACCCGTTCTCCTTGCTCCAGTCTAGATCTTCAAAAGCCGTTCTCCTCTCTGAAGTCTCGCTCTTCACAGCCCCATTCTCTTCGCTGAAGTCTCGCTCTATACACACCCATTCTCCTTGCTGCAGTCTAGATCTTCAAAAGCCCGTTCTCCTCTCTGACGTTTCACTCTTCACAGCCCCATTCTCTTCGCTGAAGTCTCACTCTACACAGGCCTGTTCTCCTCAATGAAGTCTCACTCTTCACATTCCCGTTCTCCTCACTGAATTCTTGCTCTTCACAGCCACATTCTCCTTGCTGAATTCTCGCTCTTCACAGCGACGTTCTCTTTGCTGAAGTCTCGGTCTTTACAGTCATGTTCTCCTCACTGAAGTCTCGCTCTTCACAGCCCTATTCTCCTCGCTGAAGTCTCGCTCTCCACCACACCGTTCTCCTTGCTGAAGTCTCACTCTTCACAGCCCCGTTCTCCGCTCAGAAGTCTTGATCTTCAGAGTCCCGTTCTCCTCACTGAATTCTGGCTCTTCACAGCCCCGTTCTCCTCATCGCAGTCTCACTCTTCAGAATACTGTTCTCCTTGTGAAAGTCTCACTCTTTAAAGTTAAGTTCTGCTCATTGAAGTTTCGCACTTCACAGACCCATTCTCCTCATTGAGGTCTCGCTCTCCACTGTCCCGATCTGTTCGCTGATGCCTCGCTCCTTACAGTCCCACTTTCCTCGCTAATGTCTCGCTCTTCACAGCCCGGTTCTCCTCGCTTTAGTCTTGCGCTTCACAGCCACATCCTCCTTGCTGAAGTCTCGCTCAACAAAGACCCATTCTCCTTGCTCCAGTCTCGATCTTCAAAAGCCATTCTCCTCTCTGAAGTTTCACTCTTCACAGCCGCATTCTCTTCGCTGAAGTCTCGCTCTACACAGCCCCACTCTCCTTGCTGTAGTCTCGCACTACACAGACCCGTTCTCCTTGCTGATGTCTCGCTCTTCACAGCCCTCTTCTCCTCACTGAAGTCTCGCTCTCCACAGCACCGTTCTCCTTGGTGAAGTCTCACTCTTCTCAGCCCCGTTCTCCACTCAGAAGTCTTGATCTTCGGAGTCCCATTCTCCTCACTGAAGTCTGGCTCTTCACAGCCCCGTTCTCCTTGACGTAGTCTCACTCTTCAGAACCGCGTTCTCCTTGTGAAATTCTCGCTCTTCAAAGTCAAGTTCTCCTCATTGAAGTTTCGCACTTGACAGACCCATTCTCCTCATTGAGGTCTCGCTCTCCACTGGCCCGATCTTCTCGCTGATGCCTCGCTCCTTACAGTCCTGTTTTCCTCGCTAATGCCTCGCTCTTCACAGCCCGGTTCTCCTCGCTTTAGTCTTGCTCTTCACATCCACATCCTCCTTACTGAAGTCTCGCTCTACAAAGACCCGTTCTCCTTGCTCCAGTCTAGATCTTCAAAAGCCGTTCTCCTCTCTGAAGTCTCGCTCTTCACAGCCCCATTCTCTTCGCTGAAGTCTCGCTCTATACACACCCATTCTCCTTGCTGCAGTCTAGATCTTCAAAAGCCCGTTCTCCTCTCTGACGTTTCACTCTTCACAGCCCCATTCTCTTCGCTGAAGTCTCACTCTACACAGGCCTGTTCTCCTCAATGAAGTCTCACTCTTCACATTCCCGTTCTCCTCACTGAATTCTTGCTCTTCACAACCACGTTCTCCTTGCTGAAGTCTCGCTCTTCACAGCCACGTTCTCTTTGCTGAAGTCTCGGTCTTTACAGTCATGTTCTCCTCACTGAAGTCTCGCTCTTCACAGCCCTATTCTCCTCGCTGAAGTCTCGCTCTCCACAACACCGTTCTCCTTGCTGAAGTCTCACTCTTCACAGCCCCGTTCTCCGCTCAGAAGTCTTGATCTTCAGAGTCCCGTTCTCCTCACTGAATTCTGGCTCTTCACAGCCCCGTTCTCCTCATCGCAGTCTCACTCTTCAGAATACTGTTCTCCTTGTGAAAGTCTCACTCTTTAAAGTTAAGTTCTGCTCATTGAAGTTTCGCACTTCACAGACCCATTCTCCTCATTGAGGTCTCGCTCTCCACTGTCCCGATCTGTTCGCTGATGCCTCGCTCCTTACAGTCCCACTTTCCTCGCTAATGTCTCGCTCTTCACAGCCCGGTTCTCCTCGCTTTAGTCTTGCGCTTCACAGCCACATCCTCCTTGCTGAAGTCTCGCTCAACAAAGACCCATTCTCCTTGCTCCAGTCTCGATCTTCAAAAGCCATTCTCCTCTCTGAAGTTTCACTCTTCACAGCCCCATTCTCTTCGCTGAAGTCTCACTCTACACAGCTCTGTTCTCCTCGATGAAGAATCGATCTTCACAGCCCCGTTCTCCGTGTTGAAGTCTCGCTCTTAACAGTCACATTCTCCTTGTTGAATTCTCGCACTTCAAAGTCCCGTTCTCCTCACTGAAGTCTCGCTCTTCACATTCCTGTCCTCCTCGCTGAATTCCCGCTCTTCAGAGCCATGTTCTCCATGCTGAAGTCGCCGTCTTCACAGCCTCGTTCTCCTCACTGAAGTCTCGCTCTTCACAGCCCCATTCTCATCAATAAAGTCTCGCTCTTCACAGTCCCATTCTCCTGACTGAAACCTCGCTCTTCACAGCCCCGTTCCCCTCGCTGATGTCTCGCTCTTCACAGCCGCATTCTGCTCGCTGAACTCTCGGTCCTTACAGTCATATTCTCCTCACTGAAGTCTCGCTCTTCACAGCCCTGTTCTCCTCGCTGAAGTGTCGCTCTCCACAGCCACATTCTCATCGCTGAAGTCTCGCTCTTCACAGACCCGTTCTACTTGCACCGTTCTCCTTGCTGAAGTCTCCCTCTTCAAGCCACCTCCTCTCGCCGAAGTCTCGCACTTCACATTCCTGTTCTCCTCACTTAAATCTTGCTCTTCACAGCCCCATTCTCATCACTAAAGTCTCGCTCTTCACAGTCCCATTCTCATGACTGAAACCTCGCTCTTCACAGCCCTGTTCCCTTCGCTGATGTCTCGCTCTTCACAGCCACATTCTCCTCACTGACCTCTCCGTCTTTACAGACATGTTCTCCACACGGAAGTCTCGCTCTTCACAGCCCAGTTCTCCTCGCTGAAGTGTCGCTCTCCACAGCCCCATTCTCATCGCTGAAGTCTCGCTCTTCAGAGTCCAGTTCTCCTCCCTGAAGTCTCAGAGTCCCGTTCTCCTCACTGAAGTCTCTCCCTTCACAGCCCCATTCTCCTTGTTGAAGTCTCGCTCTTCACAGTCCTATTCTCCTCACTGAAGTTACACTCTTCACAGCCGCATTCTCTTCATTGAAGTCTCGCTCTACACAGCCCCATTTTCCTTGCTGAAGTTTCGCTCTACAAAGACCTGTTCTCCTTGCTGCAGTCTAGATCTTCACAACACCATTCTCCTTGCTGAAGTATCACTCTTCACAGCCGCATTCTCTTCGCTGAAGTCTCGCTCTACACAGCCCCACTCTCCTTGCTGTAGTCTCGCACTACACAGACCCGTTCTCCTTGCTGATGTCTCGCTCTTCACAGCCCTCTTCTCCTCACTGAAGTCTCGCTCTCCACAGCACCGTTCTCCTTGGTGAAGTCTCACTCTTCTCAGCCCCGTTCTCCACTCAGAAGTCTTGATCTTCGGAGTCCCATTCTCCTCACTGAAGTCTGGCTCTTCACAGCCCCGTTCTCCTTGACGTAGTCTCACTCTTCAGAACCGCGTTCTCCTTGTGAAATTCTCGCTCTTCAAAGTCAAGTTCTCCTCATTGAAGTTTCGCACTTGACAGACCCATTCTCCTCATTGAGGTCTCGCTCTCCACTGGCCCGATCTTCTCGCTGATGCCTCGCTCCTTACAGTCCTGTTTTCCTCGCTAATGCCTCGCTCTTCACAGCCCGGTTCTCCTCGCTTTAGTCTTGCTCTTCACATCCACATCCTCCTTACTGAAGTCTCGCTCTACAAAGACCCGTTCTCCTTGCTCCAGTCTAGATCTTCAAAAGCCGTTCTCCTCTCTGAAGTCTCGCTCTTCACAGCCCCATTCTCTTCGCTGAAGTCTCGCTCTATACACACCCATTCTCCTTGCTGCAGTCTAGATCTTCAAAAGCCCGTTCTCCTCTCTGACGTTTCACTCTTCACAGCCCCATTCTCTTCGCTGAAGTCTCACTCTACACAGGCCTGTTCTCCTCAATGAAGTCTCACTCTTCACATTCCCGTTCTCCTCACTGAATTCTTGCTCTTCACAGCCACATTCTCCTTGCTGAATTCTCGCTCTTCACAGCGACGTTCTCTTTGCTGAAGTCTCGGTCTTTACAGTCATGTTCTCCTCACATAAGTCTCGCTCTTCACAGCCCTATTCTCCTCGCTGAAGTCTCGCTCTCCACAACACCGTTCTCCTTGCTGAAGTCTCACTCTTCACAGCCCCGTTCTCCGCTCAGAAGTCTTGATCTTCAGAGTCCCGTTCTCCTCACTGAATTCTGGCTCTTCACAGCCCCGTTCTCCTCGTCGCAGTCTCACTCTTCAGAATACTGTTCTCCTTGTGAAAGTCTCACTCTTTAAAGTTAAGTTCTGCTCATTGAAGTTTCGCACTTCACAGACCCATTCTCCTCATTGAGGTCTCGCTCTCCACTGTCCCGATCTGTTCGCTGATGCCTCGCTCCTTACAGTCCCACTTTCCTCGCTAATGTCTCGCTCTTCACAGCCCGGTTCTCCTCGCTTTAGTCTTGCGCTTCACAGCCACATCCTCCTTGCTGAAGTCTCGCTCAACAAAGACCCATTCTCCTTGCTCCAGTCTCGATCTTCAAAAGCCATTCTCCTCTCTGAAGTTTCACTCTTCACAGCCCCATTCTCTTCGCTGAAGTCTCACTCTACACAGCTCTGTTCTCCTCGATGAAGAATCGATCTTCACAGCCCCGTTCTCCGTGTTGAAGTCTCGCTCTTAACAGTCACATTCTCCTTGTTGAATTCTCGCACTTCAAAGTCCCGTTCTCCTCACTGAAGTCTCGCTCTTCACATTTCTGTCCTCCTCGCTGAATTCCCGCTCTTCAGAGCCATGTTCTCCATGCTGAAGTCGCCGTCTTCACAGCCTCGTTCTCCTCACTGAAGTCTCGCTCTTCACAGCCCCATTCTCATCAATAAAGTCTCGCTCTTCACAGTCCCATTCTCCTGACTGAAACCTCGCTCTTCACAGCCCCGTTCCCCTCGCTGATGTCTCGCTCTTCACAGCCGCATTCTGCTCGCTGAACTCTCGGTCCTTACAGTCATATTCTCCTCACTGAAGTCTCGCTCTTCACAGCCCTGTTCTCCTCGCTGAAGTGTCACTCTCCACAGCCACATTCTCATCGCTGAAGTCTCGCTCTTCACAGACCCGTTCTACTTGCACCGTTCTCCTTGCTGAAGTCTCCCTCTTCAAGCCACCTCCTCTCGCCGAAGTCTCGCTCTTCACATTCCTGTTCTCCTCACTTAAATCTTGCTCTTCACAGCCACATTCTCCTTGCTGAATTCTCGATCTTCACAGTGACGTTCTGTTCGCTGAAGTCTCGGTCTTTACAATCATGTTCTCCTCACTGAAGTCTCACTCTTCACAGCCCCATTCTCTTCGCTGAAGTCTCGCTCTACACAGACCCATTCTCCTTGCTCCAGTCAGATCTCCAAAAGCCCGTTCTCCTCTCTGAAATTTCTCTCTTCACAGCCCCGTTCTTTTTGCTGAAGTCTCCGTCTTCACAGTCCTGTTCTCCTTGTTGAAGTCTCACTCTTCACTGTCCCGTTCTCCTCACTGAAGTCTCGATGTTCAGAATCCCATTCTCCTTGTTAATGTCTCACTCTTCACAGTCACTTTCTCCTTGTTGAAGTCTCGCTCTTCACAGCCCAGTTCTCCTTGTTGAAGTCTCGCTCTTCACAGTCCTGTTCTCCTCGCTGATGTCTCAATCTTCACAGACCCGTTCTCCTCACTGAAGTCTCGGTCTTCACAGCCTCATTTCCCTTGCTGAAGTCTCGCACTTCACAGCCATGTTCTCTTTGCTGAAGTGTCGGTCTTTACAGTCATGTTCCCCTCACTGACGTCTCGCTCTTCACAGCCCTGTTCTCCTCGCTGAAGTCTCGCACTTCACAGCCCCATTCGCCTTGCTGAAGTCTTGCTCTTCAGAGCCCTGTTCTCCTTGCTGAAGTCTCGATTTTCACAGACCCTATCTCCTCGCTGAAGTCTGATAATTTACAGTCCCGTTCTCCTGGCTGAAGTCTCGCTCTTCACAGCCCTGTTCTCTATGCGGAAGACTCGCTCTCACAGTCCTGTTCACCTCATTGAAGTTTCGCACTTCACAGCCCCATTCTCCTCATTGAAGTCTCGCTCTCCACTGGTCCAAACTGCTCACTGAAGTGTCCCTCTCTACAGCCCCATTCTCATCGCTGAAGTCTCGCTCTTCAGAGTCCAGTTCTCCTCCCTGAAGTCTCAGAGTCCCGTTCTCCTCACTGAAGTCTCTCTCTTCGCAGCCTCATTCTCCTTGTTGAAGTCTCGCTCTTCACAGTCCCATTTTCCTTGCTGAAGTCTCGCTCCTCACAGCCACATTCTCTTCACTGAAGTTTCACTCTTCACAGCCCCATTCTCTTCACTGAAGTCTCGATCTACACAGCCCCATTCTCCTTGCTGAAGTCCCTCTCTTCACAGCCCCATTCTCTTCACTGAAGTTTCAGTCTTCACAGCCACATTCTCTTCGCTGAAGTCTCGCTCTACACTGCCCCATTCTCCTTGCTGAAGAGTCGCTCGACACAGACCCATTCTCCTTGCTGGTGTCTCGCTCTTCACAGCCCTGTTCTCCTCGCTGAAGTCTCGCTCTCCACAGCACCGTTCTCCTCGCTGAAGTCTCGCTCTTCAGAGTCCAGTTCTCCTCCCTGAAGTCTCAGATTCCCATTCTCCTCACTGAAGTCTCTCTCTTCACAGCCCCATTGTCCTTGTTGAAGTCTCACTCTTCACAGTCCCATTCTCCTCACTGAAGTTTCACTCTTAACAGTCCCGTTCTCCTCACGGAAGTCTAGCTCTTTACATTCACGGTCTCCTCGCTGAAGTCTCGCTCTTCACAGCCCCCTCTCTTCGCTGAAGTCTCGCTCTTCACAGCACCCTTCTCCTTGCTGAAGTCTCGCTCCTCACAGCCACATTCTCTTCACTGAACTTTCACTCTACACATCCCCATTGTCTTCACTGAAGTTTCAGTCTTTACAGCCGCATTCTCTTCACTGAGGTCTCGCTCTACACAGCCCCATTCTCCTTGCTGATGTCTCGCTCTAAAAAGACCCATTCTCCTTGCTGCAGTCTAGATCTTCACAACACCGTTCTCCTCTCTGAAGTTTCACTCTTCATAGCATGATTCTCTTCGTTGAAGTCTCGCTCTACACAGCCCCATTCTCCTAGCTGAAGACTCACTCTACACAGAGCCGTTCTCCTTGCTGATGTCTCGCTCTTCACAGCCCTGTTCTCCTCGCTGAAGTCTCGCTCTTCAGAGTCCCGTTCTCTATGTTGAAGTCTCGCACTTCACAGTCCCGTTCTCCTCACTGAAGTTTCACTCTTCACAGTCCCGTTCTCCTCACTGAAGTTTCACTCTTTACAGTCATGGTCTACTCGCTGAAGCCTCGCTCTTCCTAGCATCATTCTCGTAATTGAAGTCTTTCTCTTCACAGTCACGGTCTACTCGCTGAAGTCTCGCACTTCACAGTCACGTTCTCCATGCTGAACTCTCGCTCTTCACAGTACCATTCTCCTCACTGAAGTTTCACTCTTCACAGCCCCATTCTCTTCACTGAAGTCTTGCTCTACACAGTCGCATTCTCCTTGCTGAAGTCTCACTCTTCACAGCGCTGTTCTCCTCACTGAATTCTCGCTCTTCAGAGTCCGGTTCTCCTCACTGAAGTCTGTCTCTTCTCAGCCCCATTCTCCTCGCAGAAGACTTGTTTTTCAGAACCCCATTCTCCTTGTTAAAGTCTCGCTCTTCACAATCATATTCTCCTTGTTGAAGTCTCGCTCTTCAGAGCCCCATTGTCCTTGTTGAAGTCTCGCTCTTCGCAGTCACGTTCTCCTCGCTGAAGTCTCGCTTTTCACAGCCCCGTTCTCCTTGTTGAAGTCTCGTTCTTCACAGTCCTGTTCTCCTCGCTGAAGTCTCGCTCTTCACAGTCACGTTCTACTCACTGAAGTCTCGCTCTTCACAGCCATGTTCTCCCCGCTGAATTCTCGGTCTTTACAGTCATGTTCTCCTCACTGAAGTCTCGCTCTTCACAGCCCCATTCTCCTTACTGAAGTGTTGCTCTTCACAGCCCTGTTTCTACTCGCTGAAGTCTTGCTCTTTGCAGCCCCTAATTCTGCATTGAAGTCTCACTCTTTAGAGTACCGTTCTCCTTATTGAAGTCTCACTCTTCAGAGCCACTTTCTCCTCGCTGAAGTATTGATCTTCAGAGTCCCGTTCTCCTCACTGACGTCTGGCTCTTCACAGCCCCGTTCTCCTCAACGTAGTCTCACTCCTCAGAACCCCGCTCTCCTTGTGAAAGTCTCGCTCTTCAAAGTCAAGTTCTCCTCATTGAAGTTTCGCACTTCACAGACCATTTCTCCCCATTGACGTCTCGCTCTCCACTGGCCCGATCTCCTCGCTGATGCCTCGCTCCTTACAGTCCCACTTTCCTCACTAATGTCTTGCTCTTCACAGCCCGGTTCTCCTCACTTTAGTCTTGCTCTTCACAGCCACATCCTCCTTGCTGACGTCTCGCTCTACAAAGACCCGTTCTCCTTGCTCCAGTCCAGATCTTCAAAAGCCCGTTCTCCTCTCTGAAGTCTCGCTCTTCACAGCCCCATTCGCCTCACTGAAGTTTCACACTTCACAGACCCATGCTCTTCGCTGAAGTCTTGCTCTACACAGACCCGTTCTACTTGCACCGTTCTCCTTGCTGAAGTCTGGCTCTTCAAGCCACATCCTCTCGCCCAAGTCTCACTCTTCACATTCCTGTTCTCCTCACTGAATTCTTGCTCTTCACAGCCTCATTCTCCTTGCTGAAGTCTTGCTCTTAACAGCGACGTTCTCTTCACTGAAGGCTCGGTCTTTATTGTCATGTTCTCCTCACTGAAGTCTCACTCTTCACAGCCCCATTCTCTTCGCTGAAGTCTCGCTCTACACAGACCCGTTCTCCTTGCTCTAGTCATGATCTTCAGATGCCCGTTGTGCTCTCTGAAATTGCTCTCCTCACAGCCCCGTTCTCCTTGTTGAAGTCTCGCTCTTCACAGTCCTGTTCTCCTCATTGAAGTTTCGCACTTCACAGCCCCATTCTCCTCATTGAAGTCTCGCTCTCCACTGGCCCAATCTCGTCACTGAAGACTCGCTCCTTACAGTCCCGGTCTCCTCGCTAACGTCTCACTCTTCAAAGCCCCGTTCTCCTCACTGAAGTCTCTCTCTTCACAGCCACATCCTCCTCACTGAAGTTTCACTCTTCACAGTCCCGTTCTCCTCGCTGAAGTCTCGGTCTTCACAGCGCCATTCTCCTCACTGAAGTCTCACTCTACACAGCCCCATTCTCCTTGCTGAAGACTCACTCTTCACAGCCCCGTTCTCCTCGCTGTAGTCTCGCTCTTCAGTGTCCCATTTTCCTCACTAAAGTCTGGCTCTTTACAGTCTCGTTCTCCTCGCTGAAGTCTCGCTCTTCACAGCCCTGTTCTCCTCACTGAATTCTCGCTCTTCAGAGTCCGGTTCTCCTCACTGAAGTCTGGCTCTTCTCAGCCCCATTCTCCTCGCAGAAGACTTGTTTTTCAGAACCCCATTCTCCTTGTTAAAGTCTCGCTCTTCACAATCATATTCTCCTTGTTGAAGTCTCGCTCTTCGCAGTCACGTTCTCCTCACTGAAGTCTCGCTATTCAAAGCCCCGTTCTCCTTGTTGAAGTCTCGTTCTTCACAGTCCTATTCTCCTCGCTGAAGTCTCGCTCTTCACAGTCACGTTCTCCTCACTGAAGTCTCACTCTTCACAGCCCCATTTTCCTTGCTGAAGTCTCACTCTTCACAGCCAAGTTCTCCTCACTGAATTCTCGGTCTTTCCAGTCATGTTCTCCTCACTGAAGTCTCGCTCTTCACCGCCCCATTCTCCTTGCTGAAGTCTTGCTCTTCACAGCCCTATTCTACACCCTGAAGTCTTGCTCTTCGCAGCCCCTAACTCCGCGCTGAAGTCTCACTCTTTACAGTAATGTTCTCCTCACTGAAGTCTTGCTCTTCACAGCCCTATTCTACTCGCTGAAGTCTTGCTCTTCGCAGCCCCTAACTCTGCGCTGAAGTCTCACTCTTTACAGTACCATTCTCCTTATTGAAGTATCACTCTTCACTGTACCGTTCTTCTCACTGAAGTCTCACTCTTTACAGCCCCATTCTGCTCACTGATGTCTCACTCTTCACAGCCCCATTCTCATCGCTGATGTCTCGCTCTACACAGCCCCAATCTCCTGGCTGAGGTCCGCTCTTCACGATCCCGTTCTCCTCACTGAAGTCTCGTTCTTCACAGCCCCATTCTCCTTGCTGAAGTCTCGCACTTCACAGCCATGTTCTCTTCACTGAAGTCTCAGTCTTTACACTCATGTCCTCCTCATTGAAGTCTCGGTCTTCACTGCCCCATTCTCTTCGCTGAAGTCTAGTTCTACACAGACCCGTTCTCCTTACTCCAGTCTAGATCTTCAGAAGCCAGTTCTCCTCTCTGAAGTTTCACTCTTCACAGCCCCATTCTCTTCGCTGAAATCTCGCTCTACACAGCCCCGTTCTCCTTACTCCAGTCTAGATCTTCAAAAGCCCGTTCTCCTCACTGAAGTTTCACTCTTCACTGCACCATTCTCTTCCCTGAAGTCTCACTCTACACAGCCCCATTCTCCTTGCTGAAGTCTCACTCTTCACAGCCCCGTTCTCCTCGCTGTAGTCTCGCTCTTCAGTGTCCCATTTTCCTCACTGAAGTCTGGCTCTTTACAGTCTCGTTCTCCTCGCTGAAGTCTCGCTCTTCACAGCCCTATTCTCCACGCTGAAGTCTCACTCTTCACAGTCCCGTTCTCCTCATTGAAGTTTCGCACTTCACAGCCCCATTCTCCTCATTGAAGTCTCGCTCTCCACTGGCCCAATCTCCTTGCTGAAGACTCGCTCCTTACAGTCCCGGTCTCCTCGCTAACGTCTCGCTCTTCAAAGCCCCGTTCTCATCACCGAAGTCTCTCTCTTCACAGCCACATCCTCCTCACTGAAGTTTCACTCTTCACAGTCCCGTTCTCCTCGCTGAAGTCTCGGTCTTCACAGCCCCATTCTCCTCACTGAAGTCTCGCTCTTCACAGACCCATTCTCGTCATTGAAGTCTCTGTCTTCACAGTCCCATTCTCCTCACTGATGTCTCGCTCTTCAGAGTCCAGTCCTCCTCCCTGATGTCTCACATTCCCGTTCTCCTCACTGAAGTCTCTCTCTTCACAACCCCATTCGCCTTGTTGAAGTCTCGAAATTCACAGTTAAATTCTCATCACTGAAGTCTCGCTCTTCACAATCCTGTTCCCCTCGCTGAAGTCTCGCTCTTCACAATCCTGTTCCCCTCGCTGAAGTCTCGCTCTTCACAGTCCTGTACTCCTCATTGAGGTTTTGCACTTCACAGCCCCATTGTCCTCATTGAAGTCTCGCTCTCCACTAGCCCAATCTCCTCGCTGAAGCCTCGCTCCTAGCAGTCCCGTTCTCCTCGCTAACTTCTCGCTCTTCACAGCCCCGTTCTCCTCACTTTAGTCTCTCTCTTCAGAACCACAACCTCCTCGCTGAAGTCTCGCTCTTGACAGTCCCGTTCTCCTCGCTGAAGTCTTGGTCTGCACAGCCCCGTTCTCCTCACTAAAGTCTCATAATTGAAGTCTGGCTCTTCACAGCCACGTTCTCCTCGCTGAAGTCTCGGTCTTTACAGTCATGTTCTCCTCAATGAAGCCTCGCTCTTCACAGCCCTGTTCTCCTTGCTGAAGTCTCGCTCTCCACAGCCCCGTTCTCCTTGCTGAAGTCTCGCTCTTCAGAGTCCTGTTCTCCTCAGTGAAGTCTCACAGTCCCATTCTCCTCACTGAAATCTGGTTCTTCACATCCTCGTTTTCCTCGCTGAAGTCTTGGTCTTTACAGTCATGTTCTCCTCACTGAAGTCTCGCTCTTCACGGCCCCATTCTCCTCACTGAAGTTACACTCTTCACCGCCACATTCTCTTCACTGAAGTCTCACTCTACACAGACCCGTTCTCCTTGCTGCAGTCTAGATCTTCACAACCCCGATCTCCTCTCTGAAGTTTCACTCTTCACAGCTCCTTCTCTTCGCTGAAGTCTCGCTCTACACAGCCCCATTCTCCTGGCTAAAGTCTCACTCTCCACAGCCCCGTTCTGCTTGCTGAAGTCTCGAACTTCACAACCCCTTTCTCCTCACTGAAGTTGCACTCTTCATTGCCCATTCTCTTCGCAGAAGTCTCTCTCTACGCAGCCCCGTTCTCCTTGCTGAAGTCTCATTCATCAGAGCCCCGTTCTCCTCGCTGAAGTCTCACTCTTCAGAGTCCGATTCTCCTCACGGAAGTCTGGCTCTTCACAGCCCCGTTCTCCTCGCTGAAGACTCATTTTCAGTACCCCATTCTATTTGTTAAAGTCTCGCTCTTCACAGTCACGATCTCCTCGCTGAAGTCTTGCTCTTCACAGCCCCGTTCTCCTTGTTGAAGTCTCGCTTTTCACAGTGCTGTTCTCCTCGCAGAAGACTCGGTCTTCACAGACCCGTTCTCCTCACTGAAGTCTCGCTCTTCACTGTCCCATTCTCCTGACTGAAATCTCACTCTTCACAGCCCCGTTCCCCTCGGTGAAGTCTCGCTCTTCACAGCCACATTCTCCTCGCTGATGTCTCGGTCTTTACAGTCATGTTCACCTCACTGAAGTCTCGCTCTTCACACCACTGTTCTCCTCGCTGAAGTGTCGCTCTCCACAGCCCCATTCTCATCGCTGAAGTCTCGCTCTTCAGAGTCCAGTTCTCCTCCCTGAAGTCTCAGAGTCCCGTTCTCCTCACTGAAGTCTTTCCCTTCTCAGCCCCATTCTCCTTCTTGAAGTCTCGCTCTTCACAGTCCTATTCTCCTCACTGAAGTTTCACTATTCACAGTCCCATTCTCCTCACTGAAGTCTAGCTCTTGACATTCACGGACTCCTCGCTGAAGTCACGCTCTTCACAACCCCCCTCTCTTCGCTAAAGTCTCGCTCTACACAGCCCCATTCTCCTTGCTGAAGTCTCGCTCTTCACAGCCCCATTCTCTTCACTGAAGTTTCACTCTTCACATCCGCATTCTCTACATTGAAGTCTCGCTCTACACAGCCCCATTCTCCTTGCTGAAGTCTTGCTGTACAAAGATCCGTTCTCCTTGCTGCAGTCTAGATCTTCACAACACCGTTCTCCTCTCTGAAGTATCACTCTTCACAGCCCCATTCTCTTCGCTGAAGTTTCGCTCTGCACAGGCTGTTCTCCTCAATGAAGTCTCGTTCTTCACATTCCCGTTCTCCTCACTGAATTCTTGCTCTTCACAGCCATATTCTCCTTGCTGAAGTCTCGCTCTTCACAGCGACGTTCTCTTCGGTGAGGTCTCGGTCTTTACAGTCATGTTCTCCTCACTGAAGTCTCGCTCTTCACAGCCCTATTCTCCTCGCTGAAGTCTCGCTCTCCACAGCACTGTTCTCCTTGCTGAAGTCTCACTCTTCACAGCCCAGTTCTCCGCTCAGAAGTCTTGATCTTCAGAGTCCCGTTCTCCTCACTGAAGTCTGGCTCTTCACAGCCCCGTTCTCCTCGACACAGTCTCACTCTTCAGAACCCTGTTCTTCTTGTGAAAGTCTCACTCTTCAAAGTCAAGTTCTCCTCATTGAAGTTTCGCACTTCACAGACCCATTCTCCTCATTGAGGACGCGCTCTCCACTGGCCCGATCTCCTCGCTGATGCCTCGCTCCTAACAGTCCTGTTTTCCTCGCTAATGTCTCGCTCTTCACAGCCTGGTTCTCCTTGCTTTAGTCTTGCTCTTCACAGCCACATCCTCCTTGCTGAAGTCTCGCTCTACCATGACCCGTTCTCCTTGCTGCAGTCTAGATCTTCAAAAGCCGTTCTCCTCTCTGAAGACTTGCTCTTCACAGCCCCATTCTCTTCGCTGAAGTCTCGCTCTACACACACCCGTTCTCCTTGCTGCAGTCTAGATCTTCAAAAGCCCGTTATCCTCTCTGAAGTTCCACTCTTTACAGCGCCATTCTCTTCCCTGAAGTCTCGCTCTACACAGCCCTATTCTCCTCGATGAAGACTCGATCTTCACAGCCCCATTGTCCTTGTTGAAGTCTCGCTCTTAACAGTCACATTCTCCTTGTTAATTCTCGCACTTCAAAGTCCCTTTCACCTCACTGAAGTCTCGGTCTTCACAGTCCAGTCCTCCTCACTGAAGTCCCGCTCTTCAGAGCCATGTTCCCCATGCTGAAGTCTCGGTCTTTACAGTCACGTTCTCCTCACTGAAGTCTCGCTCTTCACAGCCCCATTCGCCTCACTGAAGTTTCACACTTCACAGACCCATGCCCTTCGCTGAAGTCTTGCTCTACACAGACCCGTTCTACTTGCACCGTTCTCCTTGCTGAAGTCTGGCTCTTCAAGCCACATCCTCTCGCCCAAGTCTCACTCTTCACATTCATGTTCTCCTCACTGAATTCTTGCTCTTCACAGCCTCATTCTCCTTGCTGAAGTCTTGCTCTTCACAGCCCCATTCTCTTCGCTGAAGTCTCGCTGTACACAGACCATTTCTCCTTGCTCTAGTCAAGATCTTCAAATGCCCGTTGTGCTCTCTGAAATTTCTCTCCTCACAGCCCCGTTCTCCTTGTTGAAGTCTCGCTCTTCACAGTCCTGTTCTCCTCATTGAAGTTTCACACTTCACAGCCCCATTCTCCTCATTGAAGTCTCGCTCTCCACTGGCCCAATCTCGTCACTGAAGACTCGCTCCTTACAGTCCCGGTCTCCTCGCTAACGTCTCACTCTTCAAAGCCCCGTTCTCCTCACTGAAGTCTCTCCCTTCACAGCCACATCCTCTTCACTGAAGTTTCACTCTTCACAGTCCCGTTCTCCTCGCTGAAGTCTCGGTCTTCACAGCGCCATTCTCCTCACTGAAGTCTCACTCTACACAGCCCCATTCTCCTTGCTGAAGACTCACTCTTCACAGCCCCGTTCTCCTCGCTGTAGTCTCGCTCTTCAGTGTCCCATTTTCCTCACTGAAGTCTGGCTCTTTACAGTCTCGTTCTCCTCGCTGAAGTCTCGCTCTTCACAGCCCTGTTCTCCACGCTGAAGTCTCACTCTTCACAGTCCCGTTCTCCTCATTGAAGTTTCGCACTTCACAGCCCCATTCTCCTCATTGAAGTCTCGCTCTCCACTGGCCCAATCTCCTCGCTGAAGACTCGCTCCTTACAGTCCCGGTCTCCTCGCTAACGTCTCGCTCTTCATAGCCCCGTTCTCCTCACTGAAGTCTCTCTCTTCACAGCCACATCCTCCTCACTGAAGGTTCACTCTTCACAGTCCCGTTCTCCTCGCTGAAGTCTCGGTCTTCACAGCCCCATTCTCCTCACTGAAGTCTCGCTCTTCACAGACCCATTCTCGTCATTGAAGTCTCTGTCTTCACAGTCCCATTCTTCTCACTGATGTCTCGCTCTTCAGAGTCCAGTCCTCCTCCCTGATGTCTCACATTTCCGTTCTCCTCACTGAAGTCTCTCTCTTCACAACCCCATTCACCTTGTTGAGGTCTCGTTATTCACAGTCAAATTCTCCTCACTGAAGTCACGCTCTTCACAATCCTGTTCCTCTCGCTGAAGTCTCGCTCTTCACAATCCTGTTCCCCTCGCTGAAGTCTCGCTCTTCACAGTCCTGTACTCCTCATTGAGGTTTTGCACTTCACAGCCCCATTGTCCTCATTGAAGTCTCGCTCTCCACTAGCCCAATCTCCTCGCTGAAGCCTAGCTCCTAGCAGTCCCGTTCTCCTCACTAACTTCTCGCTCCTCACAGCCCCGTTCTCCTCGCTTTAGTCTCTCTCTTCAGAACCACAACCTCCTTGCTGAAGTCTCGCTCTTGACAGTCCCGTTCTCCTCGCTGAAGTCTCGGTCTGCACAGCCCGTTCTCCTCACTAAAGTCTCATAATTGAAGTCTGGCTCTTCACAGCCACGTTCTCCTCGCTGAAGTCTCGGTCTTTACAGTCATGTTCTCCTCAATGAAGCCTCGCTCTTCACAGCCCTGTTCTCCTTGCTGAAGTCTCGCTCTCCACATCCCCGTTCTCCTTGCTGAAGTCTCGCTCTTCAGAGTCCCGTTCTCCTCAGTGAAGTCTCACAGTGCCATTCTCCTCACTGAAATCTGGTTCTTCACATCCTCGTTTTCCTCACTGAAGTCTTGGTCTTTACAGTCATGTTCTCCTCACTGAAGTCTCGCTCTTCACAGCCCCATTCTCCTCACTGAAGTTTCACTCTTCACAGCCACATTCTCTTCACTGAAGTCTCACTCTACACAGGCCCGTTCTCCTTGCTGCAGTCTAGATCTTCACAACACCGATCTCCTCTCTGAAGTTTCACTCTTCACATCTCCATTCTCTTCGCTGAAGTCTCGCTCTACACAGCCCCATTCTCCTGGCTGAAGTCTCGCTCTCCACAGCCCCGTTCTGCTTGCTGAAGTCTCGATCTTCACAACCCCTTTCTCCTCACTGAAGTTGCACTCTTCATTGCCCATTCTCTTCACAGAAGTCTCGCTCTATGCAGCCCCATTCTCCTCGCTGAAGTCTCACTGTTCAGAGTCCGATTCTCCTCACGGAAGTCTGGCTCGTCACAGCCCCGTTCTCCTCGCTGAAGACTCATTTTCAGTACCCCATTCTATTTGTTAAAGTCTCGCTCTTCACAGTCACGATCTCCTCGCTGAAGTCTCGCTCTTCACAGCCCCGTTCTCCTTGTTGAAGTCTCGCTTTTCACAGTCCTGTTCTCCTCGCAGTAGACTCGGTCTTCACAGACCCATTCTCCTCACTGAAGTCTCGCTCTTCACAGTCCCATTCTCCTGACTGAAACCTCACTCTTCACAGCCCCGTTCCCCTCGGTGAAGTCTCGCTCTTCACAGCCACATTCTCCTCGCTGAAGTCTCGGTCTTTACAGTCATGTTCTCCTCACTGAAGTCTCGCTCTTCACACCGCTGTTCTCCTCGCTGAAGTGTCGCTCTTCAGAGTCCAGTTCTCCTCCCTGAAGTCTCAGAGTCCCGTTCTCCTCACTGTAGCCTCTCCCTTCACAGCCCCATTCTCCTGCTTGAAGTCTCGCTCTTCACAGTCCTATTCTCCTCACTGAAGTTTCACTATTCACAGTCCCATTCTCCTCACTGAAGTCTAGCTCTTGACATTCACGGTCTCCTTGCTGAAGTCTCGCTCTTCACAGCCCCATACTCTTCACTGAAGTTTCACTCTTCACAGCCGCATTCTCTACATTGAAGTCTCGCTCTTCACAAAACCCTCTCTTCGCTAAAGTCTCGCTCTTCACAGCCCCATTCTCCTTGCTGAAGTCTCGCTCTTCACAGCCCCATTCTCTTCACTGAAGTTTCACTCTTCACAGCCGCATTTTCTACATTGAAGTCTCGCTCTACACAGCCCCATTCTCCTTGCTGAAGTCTTGCTGTACAAAGACCCGTTCTCCTTGCTGCAGTCTAGATCTTCACAACACCGTTCTCCTCTCTGAAGTATCACTCTTCACATCCCCATTCTCTTCGCTGAAGTTTCGCTCTGCACAGGCTGTTCTCCTCAATGAAGTCTCATTCTTCACATTCCCATTCTCCTCACTGAATTCTTGCTCTTCACAGCGACGTTCTCTTCGGTGAGGTCTCGGTCTTTACAGTCATGTTCTCCTCACTGAAGTCTCGCTCTTCACAGCCCTATTCTCCTCGCTGAAGTCTCGCTCTCCACAGCACTGTTCTCCTTGCTGAAGTCTCACTCTTCACAGCCCAGTTCTCCGCTCAGAAGTCTTGATCTTCAGAGTCCCGTTCTCCTCACTGAAGTCTGGCTCTTCACAGCCCCGTTCTCCTCGACACAGTCTCACTCTTCAGAACCCTGTTCTCCTTGTGAAAGTCTCACTCTTCAAAGTCAAGTTCTCCTCATTGACGTTTCGCACTTCACAGACCCATTCTCCTCATTGAGGACGCGCTCTCCACTGGCCTGATCTCCTCGCTGATGCCTCGCTCCTAACAGTCCTGTTTTCCTCGCTAATGTCTCGCTCTTCACAGCCTGGTTCTCCTTGCTTTAGTCTTGCTCTTCACAGCCACATCCTCCTTGCTGAAGTCTCGCTCTACAATGACCCGTTCTCCTTGCTCCAGTCTAGATCTTCAAAAGCCGTTCTCCTCTCTGAAGTCTTGCTCTTCACAGCCCCATTCTCTTCGCTGAAGTCTCGCTCTACACACACCCATTCTCCTTGCTGCAGTCTAGATCTTCAAAAGCCCGTTATCCTCTCTGAGGTTCCACTCTTTACAGCCCCATTCTCTTCCCTGAAGTCTCGCTCTACACAGCCCTGTTCTCCTCGATGAAGACTCGATCTTTTCAGCCCCATTGGCCTTGTTGAAGTCTCGCTCTTAACAGTCACATTCTGCTTGTTAATTCTCGCACTTCAAAGTCCCTTTCACCTCACTGAAGTCTCGGTCTTCACAGACCCATTCTCCTCACTGAAGTCCCGCTCTTCAGAGCCATGTTCTCCATGCTGAAGTCTCGGTCTTTACAGCCACGTTCTCCTCACTGAAGTCTCGCTCTTCATAGCCCCATTCGCCTCACTGAATGTTCACACTTCACAGACCCATGCTCTTTGCTGAAGTCTTGCTCTACACAGACCCGTTCTACTTGCACCGTTCTCCTTGCTGAAGACTGGCTCTTCAAGCCACATCCTCTCACCGAAGTCTCGCTCTTCACATTCCTGTTCTCCTCACTGAATTCTTGCTCTAAACAGCCACATTCTCCTTGCTGAAGTCTTGCTCTTCACAGCGACGTTCTCTTCGCTGAAGTCTCGGTCTTTATTGTCATGTTCTCCTCACTGAAGTCTCACTCTTCACGGCCCCATTCTCTTCGCTGAAGTCTCGCTCTACACAGACCTGTTCTCCTTGCTCTAGTCAAGATCTTCAAATGCCCGTTGTGCTCTCTGAAATTTCTGTCTTCACAGCCCCGTTCTCCTTGTTGAAGTCTCGCTCTTCACAGTCCTGTTCGCCTTGTTGAAGTCTCGCTCTTCATTGTCCCGTTCTCTTCACTGAAGTCTCGCTGTTCAGAATCCCATTCTCCTTGTTAAAGTCTCACTCTTCACAGTCACTTTCTCCTTGTTGAAGTCTCACTCTTCACAGCGCGGTTCTCCGTGTTGAAGCCTAGCTCTTCACAGTCCTGTTCGCCTCGTTGATGTCTCACTCTTCACAGTCCTGTTCTCCTCACTGAAGTCTCATTCTTCACAGTCACTTTCTCCTTGTTGAAGTCTCGCTCTTCACAATCCTGTTCTCCTCGTTGATGTCTCACTCTTCACCGTCCCGTTCTCCTCACTGAAGTCTCGCTCGTCACAGCCCCATTTTCCTTGCTGAAGTCCCGCACTTCACAGCCATGTTCTCCTTGCTGAAGTCTTGGTCTTTACAGTCATGTTCCCCTCACTGACGTCTCGCTCTTCACAGCCCTGTTCTCCTCGCTGAAGTTTCACACTTCACAACCCCATTCTCCTTGCTGAAGTCTTGCTCTTCACAGCTCTGTTCTCCTCGCTGAAGTCTCGCTCTTCGTAGCCCCTATCTCCTCGCTAAAGTCTCACATTTTACAGCCCCATTCTGCTCGCTGAAGTCGCGCTCTTCACAGCCCTGTTCTCCACGCAGAGGTCTCGCTCTTCACAGTCCTATTCTCCTCAATCAAGTTTCGCACTTCACAGCCCCATTCTCCTCATTGAAGTTTCGCTCTCCACTGGTCCAAACTCCTCACTGAAACCTCGCTCCTTACAGTCCCTTTCTCTCGCTAAAGTCTCGCTCATCAAAGCCCCGTTCTCCTCGCTGAAGTCTTGCTCTTCACAGTCCTGTTCTCTTTGCTGAAATCGCCGTCTTCACAGCCTCATTCTCTTCACTGAAGTCTCGCTCTTCACAGCCCCATTCTCGTCACTAAAGTCTCGCCTTCACAGTCCCATCATCCTGACTGAAACCTCGTTCTTCACAGCCCCGTTCCCCTCGCTGAAGTCTCGCTCTTCACAGCCACATTCTCCTCGCTGAACTCTCGGTCTTTACAGTCATATTCTCCTCACTGAAGTCTCGCTCTTCACAGCCCTGTACTCCTCGCTGAAGTGTCACTATCCACAGCCCCATTCTCATCGCTGAAGTCTCGCTCTTCAGAGTCCAGTTCTCCTCTCTGAAGTCTCAGAGTCCCGTTCTCCTCACTGAAGTCTCTGGCTTCACAGTCCCATTCTCCTTGTTGAAGTCTCGCTCTTCACAGTCCTATTCTCCTCACTGAAGTTTCACTCGTCACAGTCCCGTTCTCCTCACTGAAGTCCTGCTCTTTACATTCACAGTCTCCTCGCTGAAGTCTCGCTCTTCACAGCCCCCCTCTCTTCGCTAAAGTCTTGCTCTACACAGCCCCATTCTCCTTGCTGAAGTCTCTCTCTTCACAGCCCCATTCTCTTCACTGAAGTTTCACTCTTCACAGCCGCATTCTCTTCGATGAAGTCTCGCTCTACACAGCACCATTCTCCTTGCTGAAGTCTCGCTCTACACAGACCCGTTCTCCTTGCTGCAGTCTAGATCTTCACAACACCGTTCTCTTCTCTGAAGTATCACTCTTCACAGACCCATTCTCTTCGCTGAAGTCTCGCTCTACACAGCCCCATTCTCCTTGCTGAAGTCTCGCTCTACACGGACCCGTTCTCCTTGCTGATATCTCGCTCTTCACAGCCCCATTATCCTCGCTGAAGTCTCGCTCTCCACAGCACAGTTCTCCTTGCTGAAGCGTCATTCTTCACAGCCCCGTTCTCCGCTCAGAATTCTTGATCTTCAGAGTCCCGCTCTCCTCACTGAAGTCTGGTTCTTCGCAGCCCCGTTCTCCTCGATGTAGTCTCACTCTTCAGACCCCCGTTCTCCTTGTGAAAGTCTTGCTCTTCAAAATCAAGTTCTCCTCATTGAAGTTTCGCACTTCACAGGCCCATTCTCCTCATTGAGATCTCGCTCTCCGCTGGCCCGATCTCCTCGCTGATGCCTCGCTCCTCACAGTCCTGTTTTCCTCGCTAATGTCTCGCTCTTCACAGCCCGGTTCTCCTCACTTTAATCTTGCTCTTCACAGCCACATCCTCCTTGCTGAAGTGTCGCTCTTCAAAGACCCGTTCTCCTTGCTCCAGTCTAGATCTTCAAAAGCCCGTTCTCCTCTCTGTAGTTTCACGCTTCACAACCCCATTCTCTTCGCGGAAGTCTCGCTCTACACAGCCCTGTTCTCCTCAATGACGACTCGATCTTCAAAGCCCCATTGACTTGTTGAAGTCTCGCTCCTAACAGTCACTTTCTCCTTGTTGAATTCTCGCACTTCAAAGTCCCGTTCTCCTCACTGAAGTCTCGCTCTTCACAGCCCCATTCTCTTCGCTGAAGTCTTGCTCTACACACACCCATTCACCTTGCTGCAGTCTAGATCTTCAAAAGCCCGTTCTCCTCTCTGTAGTTTCACGCTTCACAACCCCATTCTCTTCGCGGAAGTCTCGCTCTACACAGCCCTGTTCTCCTCAATGATGACACGATATTCAAAGCCACATTGACTTGTTGAAGTCTCGCTCCTAACAGTCACTTTCTCCTTGTTGAATTCTCGCACTTCATAGTCCCGATCTCCTCACTGAAGTCTCGGTCTTCACAGTCCTGTCCTCTTCGCTGAAGTCACGCTCTTCACAGACCCATTCTCCTCACTGAAGTCCCGCTCTTCAGAGCCATGTTCTCCATGCTGAAGTCTCGGTCTTTACAGCCACGTTCTCCTCACTGAAGTCTCGCCCTTCACAGCCCCATGCTCTTCGCTGAAGTCTCGCTCTACACAGACCCGTTCTACTTGCACCGTTCTCCTTGCTGAAGTCTCGCTCTTCAAGCCACATTCTCTCGCCGAAGTCTCGCTCTACACACACCCATTCACCTTGCTGCAGTCTAGATCTTCAAAAGCCCGTTCTCCTCTCTGTAGTTTCACGCTTCACAACCCCATTCTCTTCGCGGAAGTCTCGCTCTACACAGCCCTGTTCTCCTCAATGATGACACGATCTTCAAAGCCCCATTGACTTGTTGAAGTCTCACTCCTAACAGTCACTTTCTCCTTGTTGAATTCTCGCACTTCAAAGTCCCGTTCTCCTCACTGAAGTCTCGGTCTTCACAGTCCTGTCCTCTTCGCTGAAGTCACGCTCTTCACAGACCCATTCTCCTCACTGAAGTCCCGCTCTTCAGAGCCATGTTCTCCATGCTGAAGTCTCGGTCTTTACAGCCACGTTCTCCTCACTGAAGTCTCGCTCTTCATAGCCCCATTCGCCTCACTGAATGTTCACACTTCACAGACCCATGCTCTTTGCTGAAGTCTTGCTCTACACAGACCCGTTCTACTTGCACCGTTCTCCTTGCTGAAGACTGGCTCTTCAAGCCACATCCTCTCACCGAAGTCTCGCTCTTCACATTCCTGTTCTCCTCACTGAATTCTTGCTCTAAACAGCCACATTCTCCTTGCTGAAGTCTTGCTCTTCACAGCGACGTTCTCTTCGCTGAAGTCTCGGTCTTTATTGTCATGTTCTCCTCACTGAAGTCTCACTCTTCACGGCCCCATTCTCTTCGCTGAAGTCTCGCTCTACACAGACCTGTTCTCCTTGCTCTAGTCAAGATCTTCAAATGCCCGTTGTGCTCTCTGAAATTTCTGTCTTCACAGCCCCGTTCTCCTTGTTGAAGTCTCGCTCTTCACAGTCCTGTTCGCCTTGTTGAAGTCTCGCTCTTCATTGTCCCGTTCTCTTCACTGAAGTCTCGCTGTTCAGAATCCCATTCTCCTTGTTAAAGTCTCACTCTTCACAGTCACTTTCTCCTTGTTGAAGTCTCACTCTTCACAGCGCGGTTCTCCGTGTTGAAGCCTAGCTCTTCACAGTCCTGTTCGCCTCGTTGATGTCTCACTCTTCACAGTCCTGTTCTCCTCACTGAAGTCTCATTCTTCACAGTCACTTTCTCCTTGTTGAAGTCTCGCTCTTCACAATCCTGTTCTCCTCGTTGATGTCTCACTCTTCACCGTCCCGTTCTCCTCACTGAAGTCTCGCTCGTCACAGCCCCATTTTCCTTGCTGAAGTCCCGCACTTCACAGCCATGTTCTCCTTGCTGAAGTCTTGGTCTTTACAGTCATGTTCCCCTCACTGACGTCTCGCTCTTCACAGCCCTGTTCTCCTCGCTGAAGTTTCACACTTCACAACCCCATTCTCCTTGCTGAAGTCTTGCTCTTCACAGCTCTGTTCTCCTCGCTGAAGTCTCGCTCTTCGTAGCCCCTATCTCCTCGCTAAAGTCTCACATTTTACAGCCCCATTCTGCTCGCTGAAGTCGCGCTCTTCACAGCCCTGTTCTCCACGCAGAGGTCTCGCTCTTCACAGTCCTATTCTCCTCAATCAAGTTTCGCACTTCACAGCCCCATTCTCCTCATTGAAGTTTCGCTCTCCACTGGTCCAAACTCCTCACTGAAACCTCGCTCCTTACAGTCCCTTTCTCTCGCTAAAGTCTCGCTCATCAAAGCCCCGTTCTCCTCGCTGAAGTCTTGCTCTTCACAGTCCTGTTCTCTTTGCTGAAATCGCCGTCTTCACAGCCTCATTCTCTTCACTGAAGTCTCGCTCTTCACAGCCCCATTCTCGTCACTAAAGTCTCGCCTTCACAGTCCCATCATCCTGACTGAAACCTCGTTCTTCACAGCCCCGTTCCCCTCGCTGAAGTCTCGCTCTTCACAGCCACATTCTCCTCGCTGAACTCTCGGTCTTTACAGTCATATTCTCCTCACTGAAGTCTCGCTCTTCACAGCCCTGTACTCCTCGCTGAAGTGTCACTATCCACAGCCCCATTCTCATCGCTGAAGTCTCGCTCTTCAGAGTCCAGTTCTCCTCTCTGAAGTCTCAGAGTCCCGTTCTCCTCACTGAAGTCTCTGGCTTCACAGTCCCATTCTCCTTGTTGAAGTCTCGCTCTTCACAGTCCTATTCTCCTCACTGAAGTTTCACTCGTCACAGTCCCGTTCTCCTCACTGAAGTCCTGCTCTTTACATTCACAGTCTCCTCGCTGAAGTCTCGCTCTTCACAGCCCCCCTCTCTTCGCTAAAGTCTTGCTCTACACAGCCCCATTCTCCTTGCTGAAGTCTCTCTCTTCACAGCCCCATTCTCTTCACTGAAGTTTCACTCTTCACAGCCGCATTCTCTTCGATGAAGTCTCGCTCTACACAGCACCATTCTCCTTGCTGAAGTCTCGCTCTACACAGACCCGTTCTCCTTGCTGCAGTCTAGATCTTCACAACACCGTTCTCTTCTCTGAAGTATCACTCTTCACAGACCCATTCTCTTCGCTGAAGTCTCGCTCTACACAGCCCCATTCTCCTTGCTGAAGTCTCGCTCTACACGGACCCGTTCTCCTTGCTGATATCTCGCTCTTCACAGCCCCATTATCCTCGCTGAAGTCTCGCTCTCCACAGCACAGTTCTCCTTGCTGAAGCGTCATTCTTCACAGCCCCGTTCTCCGCTCAGAATTCTTGATCTTCAGAGTCCCGCTCTCCTCACTGAAGTCTGGTTCTTCGCAGCCCCGTTCTCCTCGATGTAGTCTCACTCTTCAGACCCCCGTTCTCCTTGTGAAAGTCTTGCTCTTCAAAATCAAGTTCTCCTCATTGAAGTTTCGCACTTCACAGGCCCATTCTCCTCATTGAGATCTCGCTCTCCGCTGGCCCGATCTCCTCGCTGATGCCTCGCTCCTCACAGTCCTGTTTTCCTCGCTAATGTCTCGCTCTTCACAGCCCGGTTCTCCTCACTTTAATCTTGCTCTTCACAGCCACATCCTCCTTGCTGAAGTGTCGCTCTTCAAAGACCCGTTCTCCTTGCTCCAGTCTAGATCTTCAAAAGCCCGTTCTCCTCTCTGTAGTTTCACGCTTCACAACCCCATTCTCTTCGCGGAAGTCTCGCTCTACACAGCCCTGTTCTCCTCAATGACGACTCGATCTTCAAAGCCCCATTGAGTTGTTGAAGTCTCGCTCCTAACAGTCACTTTCTCCTTGTTGAATTCTCGCACTTCAAAGTCCCGTTCTCCTCACTGAAGTCTCGCTCTTCACAGCCCCATTCTCTTCGCTGAAGTCTTGCTCTACACACACCCATTCACCTTGCTGCAGTCTAGATCTTCAAAAGCCCGTTCTCCTCTCTGTAGTTTCACGCTTCACAACCCCATTCTCTTCGCGGAAGTCTCGCTCTACACAGCCCTGTTCTCCTCAATGATGACACGATATTCAAAGCCACATTGACTTGTTGAAGTCTCGCTCCTAACAGTCACTTTCTCCTTGTTGAATTCTCGCACTTCATAGTCCCGATCTCCTCACTGAAGTCTCGGTCTTCACAGTCCTGTCCTCTTCGCTGAAGTCACGCTCTTCACAGACCCATTCTCCTCACTGAAGTCCCGCTCTTCAGAGCCATGTTCTCCATGCTGAAGTCTCGGTCTTTACAGCCACGATCTCCTCACTGAAGTCTCGCCCTTCACAGCCCCATGCTCTTCGCTGAAGTCTCGCTCTACACAGACCCGTTCTACTTGCACCGTTCTCCTTGCTGAAGTCTCGCTCTTCAAGCCACATTCTCTCGCCGAAGTCTCGCTCTACACACACCCATTCACCTTGCTGCAGTCTAGATCTTCAAAAGCCCGTTCTCCTCTCTGTAGTTTCACGCTTCACAACCCCATTCTCTTCGCGGAAGTCTCGCTCTACACAGCCCTGTTCTCCTCAATGATGACACGATCTTCAAAGCCCCATTGACTTGTTGAAGTCTCACTCCTAACAGTCACTTTCTCCTTGTTGAATTCTCGCACTTCAAAGTCCCGTTCTCCTCACTGAAGTCTCGGTCTTCACAGTCCTGTCCTCTTCGCTGAAGTCACGCTCTTCACAGACCCATTCTCCTCACTGAAGTCCCGCTCTTCAGAGCCATGTTCTCCATGCTGAAGTCTCGGTCTTCACAGCCACGTTGTCCTCACTGAAGTCTCGCTCTTCACAGCCCCATGCTCTTCGCTGAAGTCTCGCTCTACACAGACCCGTTCTACTTGCACCGTTCTCCTTGCTGATGTCTCGCTCTTCAAGCCACATGCTCTCGCCGAAGTCTCGCTCTACACACACCCATTCACCTTGCTGCAGTCTAGATCTTCAAAAGCCCGTTCTCCTCTCTGTAGTTTCACGCTTCACAACCCCATTCTCTTCGCGGAAGTCTCGCTCTACACAGCCCTGTTCTCCTCAATGACGACACGATCTTCAAAGCCCCATTGACTTGTTGAAGTCTCGCTCCTAACAGTCACTTTCTCCTTGTTGAATTCTCGCACTTCAAAGTCCCGTTCTCCTCACTGAAGTCTCGGTCTTCACAGTCCTGTCCTCTTCGCTGAAGTCACGCTCTTCACAGACCCATTCTCCTCACTGAAGTCCCGCTCTTCAGAGCCATGTTCTCCATGCTGAAGTCTCGGTCTTGACAGCCACGTTCTCCTCACTGAAGTCTCGCTCTTGACAGCCCCATGCTCTTCGCTGAAGTCTCACTCTACACAGACCCGTTCTACTTGCACCGTTCTCCTTGCTGAAGTCTCGCTCTTCAAGCCACATTCTCTCGCCGAAGTCTCGCTCTACACACATCCATTCACCTTGCTGCAGTCTAGATCTTCAAAAGCCCGTTCTCCTCTCTGTAGTTTCACGCTTCACAACCCCATTCTCTTCGCGGGAGTCTCGCTCTACACAGCCCTGTTCTCCTCAATGACGACTCGATCTTCAAAGCCCCATTGACTTGTTGAAGTCTCGCTCCTAACAGTTACTTTCTCCTTGTTGAATTCTCGCACTTCAAAGTCCCGTTCTCCTCACTGAAGTCTCGCTCTTCACAGCCCCATTCTCTTCGCTGAAGTCTTGCTCTACACACACCCATTCACCTTGCTGCAGTCTAGATCTTCAAAAGCCCGTTCTCCTCTCTGTAGTTTCACGCTTCACAACCCCATTCTCTTCGCGGAAGTCTCGCTCTACACAGCCCTGTTCTCCTCAATGATGACACGATCTTCAAAGCCCCTTTGACTTGTTGAAGTCTCGCTCCTAACAGTCACTTTCTCCTTGTTGAATTCTCGCACTTCAAAGTCCCGTTCTCCTCACTGAAGTCTCGGTCTTCACAGTCCTGTCCTCTTCGCTGAAGTCACGCTCTTCACAGACCCATTCTCCTCACTGAAGTCCCGCTCTTCAGAGCCATGTTCTCCATGCTGAAGTCTCGGTCTTGACAGCCACGTTCTCCTCACTGAAGTCTCGCTCTTGACAGCCCCATGCTCTTCGCTGAAGTCTCACTCTACACAGACCCGTTCTACTTGCACCGTTCTCCTTGCTGAAGTCTCGCTCTTCAAGCCACATTCTCTCGCCGAAGTCTCGCTCTACACACATCCATTCACCTTGCTGCAGTCTAGATCTTCAAAAGCCCGTTCTCCTCTCTGTAGTTTCACGCTTCACAACCCCATTCTCTTCGCGGGAGTCTCGCTCTAAACAGCCCTGTTCTCCTCAATGACGACTCGATCTTCAAAGCCCCATTGACTTGTTGAAGTCTCGCTCCTAACAGTTACTTTCTCCTTGTTGAATTCTCGCACTTCAAAGTCCCGTTCTCCTCACTGAAGTCTCGCTCTTCACAGCCCCATTCTCTTCGCTGAAGTCTTGCTCTACGCACACCCATTCACCTTGCTGCAGTCTAGATCTTCAAAAGCCCGTTCTCCTCTCTGTAGTTTCACGCTTCACAACCCCATTCTCTTCGCGGAAGTCTCGCTCTACACAGCCCTGTTCTCCTCAATGATGACACGATCTTCAAAGCCCCTTTGACTTGTTGAAGTCTCGCTCCTAACAGTCACTTTCTCCTTGTTGAATTCTCGCACTTCAAAGCCCCGTTCTCCTCACTGAAGTCTCGGTCTTCACAGTCCTGTCCTCTTCGCTGAAGTCACGCTCTTCACAGACCCATTCTCCTCACTGAAGTCCCGCTCTTCAGAGCCATGTTCTCCATGCTGAAGTCTCGGTCTTTACAGCCATGTTCTCCTCACTGAAGTCTCGCTCTTCACAGCCCCATGCTCTTCGCTGAAGTCTCACTCTACACAGACCCGTTCTACTTGCACCGTTCTCCTTGCTGAAGTCTCGCTCTTCAAGCCACATGCTCTCGCCGAAGTCTCGCTCTACACACACCCATTCACCTTGCTGCAGTCTAGATCTTCAAAAGCCCATTCTCCTCTCTGTAGTTTCACGCTTCACAACCCCATTCTCTTCGCGGAAGTCTCGCTCTACACAGCCCTGTTCTCCTCAATGACGACACGACCTTCAAAGCCCCATTGACTTGTTGAAGTCTCGCTCCTAACAGTCACTTTCTCCTCCTTGAATGCTCGCACTCCAAAGTCCCGTTCTCCTCACTGAAGTCTCGGTCTTCACAGTCCTGTCCTCCTCGCTGAAGTCACGCTCTTCACAGACCCATTCTCCTCACTGAAGTCCTGCTCTTCAGATCCATGTTCTCCATGCTGAAGTCTCGGTCTTTACAGCCACGTTGTCCTCACTGAAGTCTCGCTCTTCACAGCCCCATGCTCTTCGCTGAAGTCTCGCTCTACACAGACCCGTTCTACTTGCACCGTTCTCCTTGCTGAAGTCTCGCTCTTCAAGCCACTTTCTCTCGCCGAAGTCTCGCTCTTCACATTCCCGTTCTCCTCACTGAATTCTTGCTCTTCACAGCCACATTCTCCTTGCTGAAGTCTCGCTCTTCACAGCAACGTTCTCTTCGCTGAAGTCTCGGTCTTCACAGTCATGTTCTCCTCTCTGAAGTCTCACTCTTCACAGCCCCATTCTCTTCGCTGAAGTCTCGCTCTACACAGACCCGTTCTCCTTGCTCCAGTCAAGATCCTCAAAAGCCCGCTCTGCTCTCTGAAATTTCTCTCTTCACAGCCCCGTTCTCCTTGCTGAAGTCTCGCTCTTCACAGCCCTGTTCTCCACGCGGAAGTCTCGCTCTTCACAGTCCTGTTCTCCTCTTGAAGTTTCGCACTTCACAGCCCCATTCTCCTCATTGAAGTCTCGCTCTCCACTGGTCCAAACTCCTCGCTGAAGGGTCACTCTCCACAGCCCCATTCGCATTGCTGAAGTCTCGCTCTTCAGAGTCCAGTTCTCCTCCCTGAAGTCTCAGAGTCCCGTTCTCCTCACTGAAGTCTCTCTCTTCACAGCCCCATTCTCCTTGTTAAAGTCCCGCTCTTAACAGTCCGATTCTCCTCACTGAAGTTTCACTCTTCACAGTCCCGTTCTCCTCACTGAAGTCTAGCTCTTTACATTCACGGTCTCCTCGCTGAAGTAACACTCTTCACAGCCCCCCTCTCTTCGCTGAAGTCTCGCTCTTCACAGCACCCTTCTCCTTGCTGAAGTCTCGCTCCGCACAGCCACAGTCTCTTCACTGAACTTTCACTCTTCACAGCCCCATTCTCTTCGCTGAAGTCTCGCTCTGCACAACCCCATTCTCTTCGCTGAAGTCTCGCTCTTCAGAGTCCCGTTCTCCTCACTGAAGTCTCACATTCCCGTTCTCCTCGCTGAAGTCTGGCTCTTCACGGCCTTGTTTTCCTCGCTGAAGTCTTGGACTTTAAAGTCACGTTCTCCTCACTGAAGTCTCGCTTTTCACAGCCACATTCTCCTCACTGATTTTTCACTCTTCACAGCCCCATGCTCTTCGCTGAAGTCTCGCTCTACACAGACCTGTTCTACTTGCACCGTTCTCCTTGCTGAAGTCTCGCTCTTCAAGCCACATCCTCTCACCGAAGTCTCGCTCTTCACATTCCTGTTCTCCTCACTGAATTCTTGCTCTTCACAGCAACGTTCTCTTCGCTGAAGTCTCGGTCTTTACAGTCATGTTCTCCTCACTGAAGTCTCACTCTTCACAGCCCCATTCTCTTCACTGAAGTCTTGCTCTACACAAATGCGTCACCTTGCTCCAGTCAAGATCTCAAAAGCCCGTTCTCCTCTCTGAAATTTCTCTCTTCACAGCCCCGTTCTCCTTGATAAGTCTCGCTCTTCACAGTCCTGTTCTCCTTGTTGAAGTCTAGCTCTTCACTGTCCCGTTCTCCTCACTGAAGTCTCGCTGTTCAGAATCCCATTCTCCTTGTTAAAGTCTCACTCTTCACAGTCACTTTCTCCTTGTTGAAGTCTCACTCTTCACAGCCCGGTTCTCCTTGTTGAAGTCTCGGTCTACACAGTCCTGTTCTCCTCGCTGATGTCTCACTCTTCACAGTCCCGTTCTCCTCACTGAAGTCTTGCTCTTCACAGTCCCATTTTCCTTGCTGAAGTCCCGCACTTCACAGCCATGTTCTCCTTGCTGAAGTCTCGGTCTTTACAGTCATGTTCCCCTCACTGATGTCTCGCTCTTCAAAGCCCTGTTCTCCTCGCTGAAGTCTCGAAATTCACAGCCCCATTCTCCTCGCTGAATTCTGATTCTTTACAGTCCCGTTTTCTTCGCTGAAGTCTCGCTCTTCACAGTCCCATTCTCCTCATTGAAGTTTCGCACTTCACAGCCCCATTCCCCTCATTGAATTCTCGCTCTCCACTGGTCCAAACTCCTCGCTGAAGAGTCACCCTCCACAGCCCCATTCTCATTGCTGAAGTCTCGCTCTTCAGAGTCCAGTCCTCCTCCCTGAAGTCTCAGAGTCCCGTTCTCCTCACTGAAGTCTCTTTCTTCACAGCCCCATTCTCCTTGTTGAAGACTCGCTCTTCACAGTCCCATTCTCCTCATTGAAGTTTCACTCTTCACAGTCCCGTTCTCCTCACTGAAGTCTAGCTCTTTACATTCACGGTATCCTCGCTGAAGTCTCGCTCTTCACAGCCCCCCTCTCTTCGCTGAAGTCTCGCTCTTCACAGCACCCTTCTCATTGCTGAAGTCTCGCTCCTCACAGCCCCATTCTCTTCGCTGAAGTCTCGCTCTACACAGCCCCATTCTCCTTGCTGAAGTCTCTCTCTTCACACCCCCATTCTCTTCACTGATGTTTCAGGGTTCACAGCCGCATTCTCTTCGCAGAAGTGTCACTCTACACAGCCCCATTCGCCTTGCTGAAGTCTCGCTCTACACAGACTCGTTCTCCTTGCTGCAGTCTAGATCTTCACAACACCGTTCTCCTCTCTGAAGTTTCACTCTTCACAGCACCATTCTCTTCATTGAAGTCTCGCTCTACACAGCCCCATTCTCCTTGCTGAAGACTCGCTCTCCACAGACCCGTTCTCCTTGCTGATGTCTCGCTCTTCACAGCCCTGTTCTCCTCGCTGAAGTCTCGCTCACCACAGCACCATTCTCCTCGCTGAAGTCTCGCTCTTCAGAGTCCCGTTCTCTATGTTGAAGTCTCCCTCTTCACAGTCCCGTTCTCCTCACGGAAGTCTCACTCTTTCCAGTCATGGTCTACTCACTGAAGCCTCGCTCTTCCTAGCAACATTCTCGTAATTGAAGTCTCGATCTTCAGATTCACGGTCTACTCGCTGAAGTCTCGCACTTCACAGTCACGTTCTCCATGCTGAACTCTCGCTCTTCACAGCACCATTCTCCTCACTGAAGTTTCACTCTTCACAGCCCCATTCTCTTCACTGAAGTCTTGCTCTACACAGTTGCATTCTGCTTGCTGAAGTCTCACTCTTCACAGCGCTGTTCTCCTCGCTGAAGTCTCGCTCTTCAGAGTCCGGTTCTCCTCACTGAAGTCTGGCTCTTCTCGGCCCCATTCTACTCGCAGAAGACTCGTTTTTCAGAACCCCATTCACCTTGTTAAAGTCTCGCTCTTCACAGTCATATTCTCCTTGTTGAAGTCTCGCTTTTCAGAGCCCCATTGTCCTTGTTGAAGTCTCGCCCTTCGCAGTCACGTTTCCTTGTTGAAATCTCGCTCTTCAGAGCCCGGTTCTCCTTGTTGCAGTCTCGTTCTTCACAAGCCTGTTCTCCTCGCTGATGTCTCACTCTTCACAGTCCCATTCTCCTCACTGAAGTCTCGCTCTTCACAGTCCCATTTTCCTTGCTGAAGTCTCGCACTTCAAAGCCATGTTGTCCTTGCTGAAGTCTGCGTTTTTACAGTCATGTTCCCCTCACTGACGTCTCGCTCTTCACAGCCCTGTTCTCCTTGCTGAAGTCTCGCTCTTCACAGCACCCTTCTCCTTGCTGAAGTCTTGCTCCTCACAGCCACATTCTCTTCACTGAAATTTCACTCTACACAGCACCATTCTCTTCACTGAAGTTTCAGTCTTTACAGCCGCATTCTCTTCGCTGAGGTCTCGCTGTACACAGCCCCATTCTCCTTGCTGATGTCTCGCTCTAAAAAGACCCATTCTCCTTGCTGCAGTCTAGATCTTCACAACACCGTTCTCCTCTCTGAAGTTTCACTCTTCATAGCACGATTCTCTTCGTTGAAGTCTCGCTCTACACAGCCCCATTCTCCTAGCTGAAGACTCACTCTACACAGCCCCATTCTCCTAGCTGAAGACTCACTCTACACAGACCCGTTCTCCTTGCTGATGTCTCGCTCTTCACAGCCCCATTCTCTTCGCTGAAGTCTCGCTCTACACAGACCCGTTCTCCTTGCTCCAGTCAAGATCGTCAAAAGCCCGTTCTGCTCTCTGAAATTTCTCTCTTCACAGCCCCGTTCTCCTTGTTGAAGTCTCGCTCTTCACATTCCTGTTCTCCTTGTTGAAGTCTCGCTCTTCACTGTCCCGTTCACCTCACTGAAGTCTCGCTGTGCAGAATCCCATACTCCTTGTTAAAGTCTCACTCTTCACAGTCACTTTCTCCTTGTTGAAGTCTCGCTCTTCAGAGCCCGGTTCTCCTTGTTGAAGTCTCGCTCTTCACAGTCCTGTTCTCCTCGCTGATGTCTCACTCTTCACAGTCCCATTCTCCTCACTGAAGTCTCGCTCTTCACAGTCCCATTTTCCTTGCTGAAGTCTTGCTCTTCACAGCCCTGTTCTCCTCGCTGAGGTCTCTCTCTTCGCAGACCCTATCTCCTCGCTGAAGTCTCACACTTTACAGTCCCGTTCTCCTCGTTGAAGTCTCGCTCTTCACAGCCCTGTTCTCCACGCGGAGGTCTCGCTCTTCTCAGTCCTGTTCTCCTCTTGAAGTTTCGCACTTCACAGCCCCATTCTCCTCATTGAAGTCTCGCTCGCCACTTGTCCAAACTCCTCGCTGAAGTGTCACTCTCCACAGCCCCATTCTCATCGCTGAAGTCTCGCTCTTCAGACTCCAGTTCTCCTCCCTGAAGTCTCAGAGTCCCGTTCTCCTCACTGAAGTCTCTCTCTTCACAGCCCCATTCTCCTTGTTAAAGTCTCGCTCTTCACAGGCCCATTCTCCTCACTGAAGTTTCACTCTTCACAGTCCCGTTCTCCTCACTGAAGTCTAGCTCTTTACATTCACGGTCTCCACGCTGAAGTCTCGCTCTTCACAGCCCCCCTCTCTTCGCTGAAGTCTCGCTCTTCACAGCACCCTTCTCCTTGCTGAAGTCTCGCTCCTCACAGCCACAGTCTCTTCACTGAACTTGCTCTATTCACAGCCCCATTCTCTTTCCTGAAGTATCGCTCTGCACAACCCCATTCTCCTCGCTGAAGTCTCGCTCTTCAGAGTCCCGTTCTCCTCATTGAAGTCTCACAGTCCCGTTCTCCTCACTGAAGTCTGGCTCTTCACAGACTCGTTTTCCTCGCTGAAGTCTTGGACTTTACAGTCATGTTCTCCTCACTGAAGTCTCGCTTTTCACAGCCCCATTCTCCTCACTGATTTTTCACTCTTCACAGCCCCATGCTCTTCGCTGAAGTCTCGCTCTACACAGACCCGTTCTACTTGCACCGTTCTCCTTGCTGAAGTCTCGCTCTTCAAGCCACATCCTCTCGCCGAAGTCTCGCTCTTCACATTCCCGTTCGCCTCACTGAATTCTTGCTCTTCACAGCCACATTCTCCTTGCTGAAGTCTCACTCTTCACAGCAACGTTCTCTTCGCTGAAGTCTCGGTCTTTACAGTCATCTTCTCCTCACTGAAGTCTCACTCTTCACAGCCCCATTCTCTTCACTGAAGTCTTGCTCTACACAGACGCGTTCTCCTTGCTCCAGTCAAGATCTCAAAAGCCCGTTCTCCTCTCTGAAATTTCTCTCTTCACAGCCCCGTTCTCCTTGTTGAAGTCTCGCTCTTCACAGTCCTGTTCTCCTTGTTGAATTCTCGCTCTTCACTGTCCCGTTCTCCTTACTGAAGTCTCGCTGCCCAGAATCCCATTCTCCTTGTTAAAGTATCACTCTTCGCAGTCGCTTTCTCCTTGTTGAAGTCTCGCTCTTCACAGCCCGGTTCTCCTTGTTGAAGTCTCGGTCTTCACAGTCCTGTTCTCCTCGCTGATGTCTCACTCTTCACAGTCCCGTTCTCCTCACTGAAGTCTCGCTCTTCACAGCCCCATTTTCCTTGCTGAAGTCCCGCACTTCACAGCCATGTTCTCCTTGCTGAAGTCTCGGTCTTTACAGTCATGTTCCCCTCACTGACGTCTCGCTCTTCACAGCCCTGTTCTCCTCGCTGAAGTCTCGCACTTCACAGCCCCATTCTCCTTGCTGAAGTCTTGCTCTTCACAGCCCTGTTCTCCTCACTCTTCGCAGACTCTATCTCCTCGCTGAAGTCTCACACTTTACAGTCCCGTTCTACTCACTGAAGTTTCGCTCTTCACAGCCCTGTTTTCCACGCGGAAGTCTCGATCTTCACAGTCCTGTTCTCCTCTTGAAGTTTTGCACTTCACAGCCCCATTCTCCTCATTGAAGTCTCGTTCTCCACTGGTCCAAACTCCTCGCTGAAGTGTCACTCTCCACAGCCCCATTCTCATCGCTGAAGTCTCGCTCTTCAGACTCCAGTTCTCCTCCCTGAAGTCTCAGAGTCCCGTTCTCCTCACTGAAGTCTCTCTCTTCACAGCCCCATTCTCCTCACTGAAGTTTCACACTTCACAGTCCTGTTATCCTCACTGAAGTCTAGCTCTTTACATTCACAGTCTCCTCGCTGATGTCTCGCTCTTCACAGACCCCCTCTCTTCGCTGAAGTCTCGCTCTTCACAGCTCCCTTCTCCTTGCTGAAGTCTCGCTCCTCACAGCCACATTCCCTTCACTGAACTTTCACTCTTCACAGCCCCATTCTCTTTGCGGAAGTCTCGCTCTGCACAACCCCATTCTCCTCGCTGAAGTCTCGCTCTTCAGAGTCCCGTTCTCCTCACTGAAGTCTCACATTCCCGTTCTCCTCGCTGAAGTCTGGCTCTTCACAGCCTCGTTTTCCTCACTGAAGTCTTGGACTTTAAAGTCATGTTCTCCTCACTGAAGTCTCGCTCTGCACAACCCCATTCTCCTTGTTGAAGTCTCGCTCGTCACATTCCCATTCTCCTCACTGAAGTTTCACTCTTCACAGTCCCGTTCTCCTCACTGAAGTCTAGCTCTTTACATTCACGGTATCCTCGTTGAAGTCTCACTCTTCACAGCCCCATTCTCTTCGCTGAAGTCTCACTCTACACAGCCCCATTCTCCTTGCTGAAGTCTCTCTCTTCACACCCCCAATCTCTTCACTGTTGTTTCAGTCTTCACAGCCACATTCTCTTCACTGAAGTCTCGCTCTACACAGACCCGTTCTGCTTGCTGCAGTCTAGATATTCACAACACCGTTCTCCTCTCTGAAGTTTCACTCTTCACAGCACCATTCTCTTCGTTGAAGTCTCGCTCTACACAGCCCCATTCTCCTTGCTGAAGACTCGCTCTACACAGACCCGTTCTCCTTGCTGATGTCTCGCTCTTCACAGCCCTGTTCTCCTCACTGAAGTCTCGCTTTCCACAGCACCGTTCTCCTCACTGAAGTCTCGCTCTTCAGAGTCCCGTTCTCTATGTTGAAGTCTCGCTCCTCACAGTCCCGTTCTCCTCACTAAGTTTCATTCTTCACAGTCCCGTTCTCCTCACTGAAGTCTCACTCTTTCCAGTCATGGTCTACTCACTGAAGTCTCGCTCTTCCTAGCAACATTCTCGTAATTGAAGTCTCGCTCTTCACATTCACGGACTACTCGCTGAAGTCTCGCACGTCACAGTCACGTTCTCCATGCTGAACTCTCACTCTTCACAGCACCATTCTCCTCAGTGAAGATTCACTCTTCACAGCCCCATTGTCTTCATTGAAGTCTTGCTCTACACAGTTGCATTCTTTTTGCTGAAGTCTCACTCTTCACAGCGCTGTTCTCCTCGCTGAATTGTCGCTCTTCAGAGTCCTGTTCTCCTCACTGAAGTCCGCTCTTCTCGGCCCCATTCTCCTCGCAGAAGAATCGATTTTCAGAACCCTATTCTCCTTGTTAAGGTCGCGCTTTTCACAGTCATATTCTCCTTGTTGAAGTCTCGCTTTTCAGAGCCCCATTGTCCTTGTTGAAGTCTCGCTCTTCCCAGTCCTGTTCTCCTCGCTGATGTCTCACTCTTCACAGTCCCGTTCTCCTCACTGAAGTCTCGCTCATCACAGTCCCATTTTCCTTGCTGAAGTCTCGCACTTCACAGCCATGTTGTCCTTGCTGAAGTCTCCGTCTTTACAGTCATGTTCCCCTCACTGACGTCTCGCTCTTCACAGCCCTGTTCTCCTCGCTGAAGTCTCGCACTTCACGGCCCCATTCTCCTCGCAGAAGACTCGATTTTCAGAACCCCATTCTCCTTGTTAAAGTCTCGCTCTTCACAGTCATATTCTCCTTGTTGAAGTCTCGCTTTTCAGAGCCCCATTGTCCTTGTTGAAGTCTCGCTCTTCGCAGTCACATTCTCCTTGTTGAAGTCTCGCTCTTCACAGCCCGGTTCTCCTTGTTGAAGTCTCGCTCTTCACAGTCCCGTTCTCCTCACTGAAGTCTCGCTCTTCACAGTCCCATTTTCCTTGCTGAAGTCTCGCACTTCACAGCCATGTTGTCCTTGCTGAAGTTTCCGTCTTTACAGTCATGTTCCCCTCACTGACGTCTCGCTCTTCACAGCCCTGTTCTCCTCGCTGAAGTCTCGCACTTCACAGCCCCATTCTCCTTGCTGAAGTCTTGCTCTTCACAGCCCTGTTCTCCTCACTCTTCGCAGACCCTATCTCCTCGCTGAAGTCTCACATTTTACAGTCCCGTTCTCCTCACTGAAGAATCGCTCTTCACAGCCCTGTTTTCCACGCGGAAGTCTCGCTCTTCACAGTCCTTTTCTCCTCTTGAAGTTTTGCACTTCACAGCCCCATTCTCCTCATTGAAGTCTCGCTCTCCACTGGTCCAAACTCCTCGCTGAAGTGTCACTCTCCACAGCCCCATTCTCATCGCTGAAGTCTCGCTCTTCAGACTCCAGTTCTCCTCCCTGAAGTCTCAGAGTCCCGTTCTCCTCACTGAAGTCTCTCTCTTCACATTCCCATTCTCCTTGTTAAAGTCTCGCTCTTCACAATCCCATTCTCCTCACTGAAGTTTCACACTTCACAGTCCTGTTCTCCTCACTGAAGTCTAGCTCTTTACATTCACAGTCTCCTCGCTGACGTCTCGCTCTTCACGGACCTCCTCTCTTCGCTGAAGTCTCGCTCTTCACAGCACCCTTCTCCGTGCTGAAGTCTCGCTCCTCACAGCCACATTCCCTTCACTGAACTTTCACTCTTCACAGCCCCATTCTCTTTGCTGAAGTCTCGCTCTGCACAACCCCATTCTCCTCGCTGAAGTCTGGCTCTTCACAACCTCATTTTCCTCGCTGAAGTCTTGGACTTTAAAGTCATGTTCTCTTCACTGAAGTCTCGCTCTTCACAGCCCCATTCTCCTCACTGAAGTTTCACTCTTCACAGCCCCATGCTCTTCGCTGAAGTCTCGCTCTACACAGACCCGTTCTACTTGCACTGTTCTCCTTGCTGAAGTCTCGCTCTTCAAGCCACATCCTCTCGCCGAAGTCTCGCTCTTCACATCCCTGTTCTCCTCACTGAATTCTTGCTCTTCACAGCCACATTCTCCTTGGTGAAGTCTCGCTCTTCACAGCAACGTTCTCTTCGCTGAAGTCTCGGTCTTTACAATCATGTTCTCCTCACTGAAGTCTCACTCTTCACAGCCCCATTCTCTTCACTGAAGTCTTGCTCTACACAGACGCGTTCTCCTTGCTCCAGTCAAGATCTCAAAAGCCCGTTCTCCACTCTGAAATTTCTCTCTTCACAGCCAGGTTTTCCTTGTTGAATTCTCGCTCTTCACAGTCCTGTTCTCCTTGTTGAAGTCTCGCTCTTCACTGTCCCGTTCACCTCACTGAAGTCTCGCTGTTCAGAATCCCATTCTCCTTGTTAAAGTCTCACTCTTCACAGTCACTTTCTCCTTGTTGAAGTCTCGCTCTTCACAGCCCGGTTCTCCTTGTTGAAGTCTCGCTCTTCACAGTCCTGTTCTCCTCGCTGATGTCTCACTCTTCACAGTCCCGTTCTCCTCACTGAAGTCTCGCTCTTCACAGTCCCATTTTCCTTGCTGAAGTCCCGCACTTCACAGCCATGTTCTCCTTGCTGAAGTCTCAGTCTTTACAGTCATGTTCCCCTCACTGACGTCTCGCTCTTCACAGCCCTGTTCTCCTCGCTGATGTCTCGCACTTCACAGCCCCATTCTCCTCACTGAAGTTTCACTCTTCACAGTCCCGTTCTCCTCCCTGCAGTCTCAGAGTCCCGTTCTCCTCACTGAAGTCTCTCTCTTCACAGCCCCATTCTCCTTGTTGAAGTCTCGCTCTTCACATTCTCATTCTCCTCACTGAAGTTTCACTCTTCACAGTCCCGTTCTCCTCACTGAAGTCTAGCTCTTTACATTCACGGTATCCTCGCTGAAGTCTTGCTCCAGTCAAGATCTCAAAAGCCCGTTCTCCTCTCTGAAATTTCTCTCTTCACAGCCCCGTTCTCCTTGTTGAAGTCTCGCTCTTCACAGTCCTGTTCTCCTTGTTGAAGTCTCGCTCTTCACTGTCCCGTTCTCCTCACTGAAGTCTCGCTGTTCAGAATCCCATTCTCCTTGTCAAAGTCTCACTCTTCACAGTCACTTTCTCCTTGTTGAAGTCGCCCTCTTCACAGCCCAGTTCTCCGAATTGAAGTCTCGCTCTTCACAGTCCCATTTCCCTTGCTGAAGTCTCGCACTTCACAGCCATGTTGTCCTTGCTGAAGTCTCCGTCTTTACTTTCATGTACCCCTCACTGACGTCTTGCTCTTCACAGCCCTGTTCTCCTTGCAGAAGTCTCGCTCTTCGCAGCCCCTATCTCCTCGCTGAATTCTGATACTTTACAGTCCCGTTCTCTTCGCTGAAGTCTCGCTCTTCACAGCCTTGTTCTCCACGCGGAAGTCTCGCTCTTCACAGTCCCATTCTCCTCATTGAAGTTTCGCACTTCACAGCCCCATTCCCCTCATTGAAGTCTCGCTCTCCACTGGTCCAAACTCCTCGCTGAAGTGTCACTCTCCACAGCCCCATTCTCATCGCTGAAGTTCGCTCTTCAGACTCCAGTTCTCCTCCCTGCAGTCTCAGAGTCCCGTTCTCCTCACTGAAGTCTCTCTCTTCACAGCCCCATTCTCCTTGTTGAAGACTCGCTCTTCACATTCTCATTCTCCTCACTGAAGTTTCACTCTTCACAGTCCCGTTCTCCTCACTGAAGTCTAGCTCTTTACATTCACGGTATCCTCGCTGAAGTCTTGCTCTTTACAGCCCCATTCTCCTCACTGAAGTTTCACTGTTCACAGCCACATTCTCTTCGCTGAAGTCTCACTCTACACAGACCCGTTTTCCTTGCTGCAGTCTAGATCTTCACATCCCCGTTCTCCTCTCTGAAGTTTCACTCTTCAAAGTCCGATTCTCCTCACTGAAGTCTGGCTCTTCACAGCCACGTTCTCCTCACCAAAGACTCATTTTCAGTACCCCATTCTCTTTGTTAAAGTCTCGCTCTTCACTGTCACGATCTCCTTGCTGAAGTCTCGCTCTTCACAGACCCGTTGTCCTTGTTGAATACTCGCTCTTCACACTCACGTTCTCCTCACTGATGTCTTGCACTTCACAGCCCCGTTCTCCTTGTTGAAGTCTCGCTTTTCACAATCCTCTTCTCCTCGCTGAAGTCTCGGGTTTCACAATCCCGTTCTCCTCACTGAAGTCTCACTCTTCACAGCCCCATTTTCCTTGCTGAAGTCTCGCTCTTCACAGCCACGTTCTCCTCGCTGAATTCTCGGTCTTTACAATCATGTTCACCTCACTGAAGTCTCGCTCTTCACAGTCCCATTCTGCTTGCTGAAGTCTTGCCCTTCACAGAACTGTTCTCCTCACTGAAGTCTCCCTCTTCACAGCACTGTTCTCCATGCTGAAGTCTCGCTCTTCACAGTCCCATTCTCCTCAATGAAGTTTCTCACTGCAAATTCCCATTCTCCTCATCGAACTCTCGCTCTCCATTGGCCCGTTCCCCTCACTGAAGCCTCGCTCTTTACAGTCCCGTTCTCCTCGCTAACGTGTCGCTCTTCACAGCCCCGTTCTCCTTGCTGAGGTCTCACTCTTCACAGCCACATCCTCCTCGCTGATGTCTCGCCCTTCATAGTTCCGTTCTCCTCACTGAAGTCTCACTCTTCACAACCCCATTTTCCTTCCTGAAGTCTCGCTTTTAACAGCCACATTCTCTTCGCTGACGTCTCGCTCTTTACAGTCATGTTCTCCTCACTGAGGTCTCGCTCTTCACAGCCCCATTCTCCATGCTGAAGTCTGTCTCTTCACAGCCCCTATCTCCTCCCTGAAGTGGTGCTTTTCATATTCCTGTTCTCCACGCTGAAGACTCGTTCTTCACAGTCCCGTTCTCTTCACTGCAGTCTCGCTCTTCACAGCCCCGTTCTCCTCATTGAAGTCTCGCTCTTCAGTATCCCATTCTGCTCGCTGAAGACTCGGTCTTCACATCACTATTGTCTTCGCTGAAGTCTCACTCTTCAGAGTCCTGTTCTCCTCACTGAAGTCTGGCTCTTCACAGCCCCGTTCTCCTCGCCGAAGTCTCGCCCCTCACAGTCCTGTTCTCCTTGCTGAGGTCTCGCTCTTCACAGTCCTGTTCTCCTCACTGGAGTCTCACTCTTCACAGCCACGTTCTCCTCACTGAATTCTCGGTCTTTACAGTTATGTACTCCTCACTGAAGTCTCGCTCTTCACAGTCCTGTTCTCAACGCTGAAGTCTTGCTCTTTGCAGCCCAGTTCTCCATGCTGAAGTCTCGCTCTTCACAGTCCCGTTCTCCTTATTGATGTTTCTCACTTCAAATTCCCATTCTCCTCATCAAACTCCCGCTCACCATCGGCCCGATCCCCTCGTTGTAGACTCGCTCCTTACAGTCCTGTTCTCCTCGCTAACGTCTCGCTCTTCACAGCACCGTTCTCCTTGCTGAAGTCTCGCTCTTCGCAGCCACATCCTGCTCGCTGAAGTCTCGCCCTTCACAGTCCAGTTTCCCTCACTGAAGTCTCGCTCTTCACAGCCCCATTCTCCTTCCTGAAGTCTCGATCTTCACAGCCACGTTCTCTTCCCTGAAGTCTCGGTCTTTACAGTAATGTTCTCCTCACTGAGGTCTCGCTCTTCACAGCCCCATTCTCCTTGCTGAAGTCTCTCTCTTCACAGCCCCTATCTCCTCACTGAAGTGGCACTCTTCACAGTGCTGTTCTCCACGCTGAAGTCTCGCTCTTCACAGTCCTGTTCTCTTCATTGAAGTCTCACTCTTCACAGCCCCATTCTCCTCCCTGAAGTTTCACTCTTCACAGCCACATTCTCTTCGCTGAAGTCTCACTCTACACACACCCGTTTTCCTTGCTGCAGTCTAGATCTTCACAACCCCGTTCTCGTCTCTGAGGTTTCACTCTTCACAGCCCCATTCTCTTCACTGAAGTCTCGCTCTACAGAGCCCCATTCTCCTTGCTGAAGTCTCGCTCGCCACAGCCCCATTCTGCTTGCTGAAGTCTCGATCTTCACAACCCCTTTCTCCTCACTGAAGTTGCACTCTTCACTGCCCCATTCTCTTCGTTGAAGTCTCGCTCTACGCAGACCCGTTCTCCTTGCTGAAGTCTCACTCTTCACAGCCCCGTTCTCCTCGCTGAAGTCTCACTCTTCAAAGTCCGATTCTCCTCACTGAAGTCTGGCTCTTCACAGCCCCGGTCTCCTTGCCGAAGACTCATTTTCAGTACCCCATTCTCTTTGTTAAAGTCTTGCTCTTCACAGTCATGATCTCCTTGTTGAAGTCTCGCTCTTCACAGCCCCTTTGTCCTTGTTGAATACTCGCTCTTCACAGTCACGTTCTCCTCGCTGATGTCTCGCACTTCACAGCCCAGTTCTCCTTGTTCAAGTCTCGCTTTTCACAGCCACGTTCTCCTCACTGAATTCTCGGTCTTTACAGTTATGTACTCCTCACTGAAGTCTCGCTCTTCACAGCCCAATTCTCCTTGCAGAAGTCTTGCCTTTCACAGCCCAATTCTCCTCACTGAAGTCTCGCTCTTCACAGTCCTGTTCTCAACGCTGAAGTCTTGCTCTTCGCAGCCCAGTTCTCCATGCTGAAGTCTCGCTCTTCACAGTCCCGTTCTCCTTATTGATGTTTCTCACTTCAAATTCCAATTCTCCTCATCGAACTATCGCTCACCATCGGCCCGATCCCCTCATGGTAGCCTCACTCCTTACAGTCCCGTGCTCCTCGCTAACGTCTCACTCTTCACAGCCCCGTTCTCCTTGCTGAAGTCTCTCTCTTCACAGCCACATCCTCCTCGCTGAAGTCTCGCCCTTCTTAGTCCAGTTTCCCTCCCTGAAGTCTCGCTCTTCACAGCCCCATTCTCCTTCCTGAAGTCTCGATCTTCACAGCCACGTTCTCTTCGCTGAGGTCTTGATCTTTACAGTAATGTTCTCCTCACTGAAGTCTCGCTCTTCACAGCCCCATTCTCCTCTCTGAAGTTTCACTCTTCACAGCCACATTCTCTTTGCTGAAGTCTCACTCTACACTCTACACTCTACACATTTTCCTTGCAGCAGTCTAGATCTTCACAAACCCGTTCTCCTCTCTGAAGTTTCACTCTTCACAGCCCCATTCTCTTCGCTGAAGTCTCGCTCTACAAAGCCCCATTCTCCTTGCTGAAGTCTCGTTCTCCACAGCCCCGTTCTGCTTGCTGAAGTCTCGATCTTCACAACCCCTTTCTCCTCACTGAAGTTGCACACTTCACTGCCCCATTCTCTTCGTTGAAGTCTCGCTCTACGCAGCCCCGTTCTCCTTGCTGAAGTAACACTCTTCACAGCCCCGTTCTCCTTGCTGAAGTCTCACTCTTCAAAGTCCGATTCTCCTCACTGAAGTCTGGCTCTTCACAGCCACGTTCTCCTCGCCGAAGACTCATTTTCAGTTCCCCATTCTCTTTGTTAACGTCTTGCTCTTCACAGTCACGATCTCCTTGTTGAAGTCTCGTTCTTCACTGCCCCGTTGTCGTTGTTGAATACTCGCTCTTCACAGTCACTTTCTCCTCGCTGATGTCTCGCTCTTCACAGCCCCATTCTCCTTGTTGAAGTCTCGCTTTTCACAGTCCTGCTCTCCTCGCTGAAGTCTCGGTCTTCACAGCCACATCCTCCTCGCTGAAGTCTTGCCCTTCACAGTCCAGTTTCCCTCACTGAAGTCTCGCTCTTCACAGCCCCATTCTCCTTCCTGAAGTCTCGATCTTCACAGCCACGTTCTCTTCGCTGAAGTCTCGGTCTTTGCAGTAATGTTCTCCTCACTGAAGTCTCGCTCCTCGCAGCCCCATTCTCCTTGCTGAAGTCTCTCTCTTCACAGCCCTAGATCCTCGCTGAAGTGGCACTCTTCACAGTGCTGTTCTCCACGCTGAAGTCTCGCTCTTCACAGCCCCGTTCTCCTCATTGAAGTCTCGCTTTTCAGTGTCCCATTCTCCTCGCTGAAGACTCGCTCTTCAGAGTCCTGTTCACCTCACTGCAGACTGGCTCTTCATCGCCCCGTTCTCCTCGCCGAAGTCTCAGTCCTCAGAGAGCCGTTCTCCATGTTAAAGTCTCGCGCTTAACAATCACGTTCTCCTCAATGAAGTCTCGCTCTTCACAGCCCCGTTCTCCTTGTTGAAGTCTCGCTCTACACAGTCCTGTTCTCCACGCTGAAGTCTCGCTCTTCACAGCCCCATTCTCCTCACTGCAGTTTCACTCTTCACAGCCACATTCTCTTCGCTGAAGTCTCACTCTACACACACCCGTTTTCCTTGCTGCAGTCTAGATCTTCACAACCCCATTCTCCTCTCTGAAGTTGCACTCTTCACAGCCACATTCTCTTCGCTGAAGTCTTGCTCTACAGAGCCCCATTCTCCTTGCTGAAGTCTCGCTCGCCACAGCCCCATTCTGCTTGCTGAAGTCTCGATCTTCACAACGCTTCTCTCCTCACTGAAGTTGCAATCTTCACTGCCCCATTCTCTTCGTTGAAGTCTCGCTCTACGCAGACCCGTTCTCCTTGCTGACGTCTCACTCTTCACAGCCCCGTTCTCCTCGCTGAAGTCTGGCTCTTCACAGCCACGTTCTCCTCACCGAAGACTCATTTTCAGTACCCCATTCTCTTTGTTAAAGTCTCGCTCATCACAGTCATGATCTCCTTGTTGAAGTCTCGCTCTTCACAGCCCCGTTGTCCTTGTTGAATACTCGCTCTTCACACTCACGTTCTCCTCGCTGATGTCTCGCACTTCACAGCCCCGTTCTCCTTGTTGAAGTCTCGCTTTTCACAGTCATGTTCTCCTCGCTGAAGTCTCGGTTTTCACAGTCCCGTTCTCCTCACTGAAGTCTCACTCTTCAAAACCCCATTTTCTTGCTGAAGTCTCGCTCTTCACAGCCATGTTCTTCTCGCTGAATTCTCGGTTTTCACAGTCCCGTTCTCTTCATTGAAGTCTCACTCTTCACAGCCCCGTTCTCCTCATTGAAGTCTCGCTATTCAGTGTCCCATTCTCCTCGGTGAAGACTCGCTCTTCACATCCCCATTCTTTTCGCTGAAGTCTCACTCTTCAGAGTCCTGTTCTCCTCACTGCAGTCTGGCTCTTCATAGCCCCGTTCTCCTCGCCGAAGTCTCGCTTCTCAGAGCCCCGTTCTCATTGTTAAAGTCTCGCGTTTCACAATCACATTCTCCTCGATGAAGTCTCGCTCTTCACAGCCCCATTCTCCTCACTGAAGTTTCACTCTTCACAGCCACATTCTCTTCGCTGAAGTCTCACTCTACACAGCCGCATTCTCCTTGCTGAAGTCTAGATCTTCACAACCCCGTTCTCCTCTCTGAAGTTTCACTCTTCACAGCCCCATTCTCTTCGCTGAAGTCTCGCTCTACAGAGCCCCATTCTCCTTGCTGAAGTCTCGCTCTACACAGCCCCGTTCTGCTTGCTGAAGTCTCGAACTTCACAACCCCTTTCTCCTCACTGAAATTGCACTCTTCACTGCCCCATTCTCTTCGTTGAAGTCTCACTCTTCACAGCCCCGTTCTCCTCGCTGAAGTCTCACTCTTCAAAGTCCGATTCTCCTCACTGAAGTCTGGCTCTTCACAGCCACGTTCTCCTCGCCGAAGACTCATTTTCAGTTCCCCATTCTCTTTGTTAAAGTCTGGCTCTTCACAGTCATGATCTCCTTGTCGAAGTCTTGTTCTTCACTGCCCCGTTGTCCTTGTTGAATACTCGCTCTTCACAGTCACTTTCTCCGCGCTGCTATCTCGCTCTTCACAGCCCTGTTCTCCTTGTTGAAGTCTCGCTTTTCACAGTCCTGCTCTCCTCACGGAAGTCTCGGTCTTCACAGCCACATCCTCCTCGCTGAAGTCTTGCCCTTCACTGTCCGGTTTCCCTCACTGAAGTCTCGCTCTTCACAGCCCCATTCTCCTTCCTGAAGTCTCGATCTTCACAGCCACGTTCTCTTCGCTGAAGTCTCGGTCTTTACAGTAATGTTCTCCTCACTGAAGTCTCGCTCTTCACAGCCCCATTATCCTTGCTGAAGTCTCTCTCTTCACAGCCCTAGATCCTCGCTGAAGTGGCACTCTTCACAGTGCTGTTCTCCACGCTGAAGTCTCACTCTTCACAGTCCTGTTCTCTTCATTGAAGTCTCACTCTTCACAGCCCCGTTCTCCTCATTGAAGTCTCGCTCTTCAGTGTCCCATTCTCCTCGCTGAAGACTCGCTCTTCAGAGTCCTGTTCACCTCACTGCAGTCTGGCTCTTCATCTCCCCGTTCTCCTCGCCGAAGTCTCAGTCCTCAGAGAGCCGTTCTCCTTGTTAAAGTCTCGCGCTTAACAATCACGTTCTCCTCAATGAAGTCTCGCTCTTCACAGCCCCGTTCTCCTTGTTGAAGTCTCGCTCTACACAGTCCTGTTCTCCACGCTGAAGTCTTGCTCTTCACAGCCCCATTCTCCTCACTGCAGTTTCACTCTTCACAGCCACATTCTCTTCGCTGAAGTCTCACTCTACACACACCCGTTTTCCTTGCTGCAGTCTAGATCTTCACAACCCCATTCTCCTCTCTGAAGATTCACTCTTCACAGCCACATTCTCTTCACTGAAGTCTCGCTCTACAGAGCCCCATTCTCCTTGCTGAAGTCTGGCTCGCCACAGCCCCATTCTGCTTGCTGAAGTCTCGATCTTCACAACCCCTTTCTCCTCACTGAAGTTGCAATCTTCACTGCCCCATTCTCTTCGTTGAAGTCTCGCTCTACGCAGACCCGTTCTCCTTGCTGACGTCTCACTCTTCACAGCCCCGTTCTCCTCGCTGAAGTCTGGCTCTTCACAGCCCTGTTCTCCTCACCGAAGACTCATTTTCAGTACCCCATTCTCTTTGTTAAAGTCTCGCTCTTCACAGCCCCGTTGTCCTTGTTGAATACTCGCTCTTCACAGTCACGTTCTCTTCGCTGATGTCTCGCACTTCACAGCCCCGTTCTCCTTGTTGAAGTCTCGCTTTTCACAGTCATGTTCTCCTCGCTGAAGTCTCGGTCTTCACAGTCCCGTTCTCCTCACTGAAGTCTCACTCTTCAAAACCCCATTTTCTTGCTGAAGTCTCGCTCTTCACAGCCATGTTCTCCTCGCTGAATTCTCGGTTTTCACAGTCCCGTTCTCTTCATTGAAGTCTCACTCTTCACAGCCCCGTTCTCCTCATTGAAGTCTCGCTATTCAGTGTCCCATTCTCCTAGGTGAAGACTCGCTCTTCACATCCCCATTCTTTTCGCTGAAGTCTCGCTCTTCAGAGTCCTGTTCTCCTCACTGCAGTCTGGCTCTTCATAGCCCCGTTCTCCTCGCCGAAGTCTCGCTTCTCAGAGCCCCGTTCTCCTTGTTAAAGTCTCGCGTTTCACAATCACATTCTCCTCGATGAAGTCTCGCTCTTCACAGCCCCGTTCTCCTTGTTGAAGTCTCGCTCTACACAGTCCTGTTCTCCACGCTGAAGTCTCTCTCTTCACAGCCCCATTCTCCTCACTGAAGTTTCACTCTTCACAGCCACATTCTCTTCGCTGAAGTCTCACTCTACACAGCCGCATTCTCCTTGCTGAAGTCTAGATCTTCACAACCCCGTTCTCCTCTCTGAAGTTTCACTCTTCACAGCCCCATTCTCTTCGCTGAAGTCTCGCTCTACAGAGCCCCATTCTCCTTGCTGAAGTCTCGCTCTCCACAGCCCCGTTCTGCTTGCTGAAGTCTCGATCTTCACAACCCCTTTCTCCTCACTGAAGTTGCACTCTTCACTGCCCCGTTCTCATCGTTGAAGTCTCGCTCTACGCAGCCCCGTTCTCCTCGCTGAAGTCTCACTCTTCAAAGTCCGATTCTCCTCACTGAAGTCTGGCTCTTCACAGCCACGTTCTCCACGCCGAAGACTCATTTTCAGTTCCCCATTCGCTTTGTAAAAGTCTCGCTCTTCACAGTCACGATCTCCTTGTTGAAGTCAGGCTCTTCACAGCCCCGTTGTCCTTGTTGAATACTCGCTCTTCACAGTCACGATCTCCTCGCTGATGTCTCGCTCTTCACAGCCCCGTTCTCCTTGTTGAAGTCTCACTTTTCACACTCCTGTTCTCCTCGCTGAAGTCTCGGTCTTCACAGCCACAACCTCCTCGCTGAAGTCTCGCCCTTCACACTCCGGTTTCCCTCACTGAACTCTCGCTCTTCACAGCCCCATTCTCCTTCCTGAAGTCTCGATCTTCACAGCCACGTTCTCTTCCCTGAAGTCTCGATCTTTACAGTAATGTTCTCCTCACTGAAGTCTCGCTCTTCACAGCCCCATTCTCCTTGCTGAAGTCTCTCTCTTCACAGCCCTATATCCTCGCTCAAGTGGCACTCTTCACAGTGCTGTTCTCCATGCTGAAGTCTCGCTCTTCACAGTCCTGTTCTCCTCATTGAAGTCTCACTCTTCACAGCCCCATTCTACTCATTGAAGTCTCGCTGTTCAGTGTCCCATTCTCCTCGCAGAAGACTCGCTCTTCAGAGTCCTGTTCACCTCACTGCAGTCTGGCTCTTCATCGCCCCATTCTCCTCGCCGAAGTCTCACTCCTCAGAGACCCGTTCTCCTTGTTAAAGTCTCGTGCTTAACAATCACGTTCTCCTCAATGAAGTCTCGCTCTTCACAGCCCCGTTCTCCTTTTTGAAGTCTCGCTCTACACAGTCCTGTTCTCCACGCTGAAGTCTTGCTCTTCACAGCCCCATTCTCCTCACTGAGGTTTCACTCTTCACAGCCACATTCTCTTCGCTGAAGTCTCACTCTACACACACCCGTTTTCCTTGCTGCAGTCTAGATCTTCACAACCCCGTTCTCCTCTCTGACGTTTCACTCTTCACAGCCCCTATCTCTTCGCTGAAGTCTCGCTCTACAGAGCCCCATTCTCCTTGCTGAAGTCTCGCTCTCCACAGCCCCATTCTGCTTGCTGAAGTCTTGATCTTCACAACCCCTTTCTCCTCACTGAAGTTGCACTCTTCACTGCCCCATTCCCTTCGTTGAAGCCTCGTTCTACGCAGCCCCGTTCTCCTCACTGAAGTCTCACTCTTCATAGTCCGTTTCTCCTCACTGAAGTCTGGCTCTTCACAGCCACGTTCTCCTCACCAAAGACTCATTTTCAGTACCCCATTCTCTTTGTTAAAGTCTCGCTCTTCACAGTCAAGTTCTCCTTGCTGATGTCTCGCACTGCAGAGCCCCATTCTCCTTGTTGAAGTCACGCTTTTCACAGTCCCGTTCTCCTCACTGAAGTCTCACTCTTCACAGCCCTATTTTCCTTGCTGAAGTCTCGCTCTTCACAGCCACGTTCTCCTCGCTGAATTCTCGGTCTTTACAGTCATGTTCTCCTCACTGAAGTCTCTTTCTTCACAGCGCCATTCTGCTTGCTGAAGTCTTGCCCTTCACAGCACGGTTCTCCTCACTGAAGTCTCGCTCTTCACAGCACTGTTCTCCATGCTGATGTCTCGCTCTTCACAGTCCCTTTCTCCTCATTGAAGTCTCTCACTTCAAATTCCCATTCTCGTCATCGAACTCTCGCTCTCCATTGGCCCGATCCCCTCACTGAAGCCTCGCTCTTTACTTGTCGCTCTTCACAGCCCCGTTCTCCTTGCTGAGGTCTCACTCTTCACAGCCACATCCTCCTCGCTGATGTCTCACCCTTCACAGTTCCGTTCTCCTCACTGAAGTCTCGCTCTTCACAACCCCATTTTCCTTCCTGAAGTCTCGCTTTTCACAGCCACATTCTCTTCGCTGACGTCTCGCTCTTTACAGTCATGTTCTCCTCACTGAAGTCTCACTCTTCACAGCCCCATTCTCCTTGCTGAAGTCTGTCTCTTCACAGCCCCTATCTCCTCCCTGAAGTGGTGCTTTTCATATTCCTGTTCTCCACGCTGAAGACTCGTTCTTCACAGTCCCGTTCTCTTCACTGCAGTCTCGCTCTTCACAGCCCCGTTCTCCTCATTGAAGTCTCGCTCTTCAGTATCCCATTCTGCTCGCTGAAGACTCGGTCTTCACATCACCATTGTCTTCGCTGAAGTCTCACTCTTCAGAGTCCTGTTCTCCTCACTGAAGTCTGGCTCTTCACAGCCCCGTTCTCCTCGCCGAAGTCTCGCCCCTCACAGTCCTGTTCTCCTTGCTGAGGTCTCGCTCTTCACAGTCCTGTTCTCCTCACTGGAGTCTCGCTCTTCACAGCCACGTTCTCCTCACTGAATTCTCGGTCTTTACAGTTATGTACTCCTCACTGAAGTCTCGCTCTTCACAGTCCTGTTCTCAACGCTGAAGTCTTGCTCTTTGCAGCCCAGTTCTCCATGCTGAAGTCTCGCTCTTCACAGTCCCGTTCTCCTTATTGATGTTTCTCACTTCAAATTCCCATTCTCCTCATCAAACTCCCGCTCACCATCGGCCCGATCCCCTCGTTGTAGACTCGCTCCTTACAGTCCTGTTCTCCTCGCTAACGTCTCGCTCTTCACAGCACCGTTCTCCTTGCTGAAGTCTCGCTCTTCGCAGCCACATCCTCCTCGCTGAAGTCTCGCCCTTCACAGTCCAGTTTCCCTCACTGAAGTCTCGCTCTTCACAGCCCCATTCTCCTTCCTGAAGTCTCGATCTTCACAGCCACGTTCTCTTCCCTGAAGTCTCGGTCTTTACAGTAATGTTCTCCTCACTGAAGTCTCGCTCTTCACAGCCCCATTCTCCTTGCTGAAGTCTCTCTCTTCACAGCCCCTATCTCCTCACTGAAGTGGCACTCTTCACAGTGCTGTTCTCCACGCTGAAGTCTCGCTCTTCACAGTCCTGTTCTCTTCATTGAAGTCTCACTCTTCACAGCCCCATTCTCTTCCCTGAAGTTTCACTCTTCACAGCCACATTCTCTTCGCTGAAGTCTCACTCTACACACACCCGTTTTCCTTGCTGCAGTCTAGATCTTCACAACCCCGTTCTCGTCTCTGAAGTTTCACTCTTCACAGCCCCATTCTCTTCACTGAAGTCTCGCTCTACAGAGCCCCATTCTCCTTGCTGAAGTCTCACACGCCACAGCCCCATTCTGCTTGCTGAAGTCTCGATCTTCACAACCCCTTTCTCCTCACTGAAGTTGCACTCTTCACTGCCCCATTCTCTTCGTTGAAGTCTCGCTCTACGCAGACCCGTTCTCCTTGCTGAAGTCTCACTCTTCACAGCCCCGTTCTCCTCGCTGAAGTCTCACTCTTCAAAGTCCGATTCTCCTCACTGAAGTCTGGCTCTTCACAGCCCCGGTCTCCTTGCCGAAGACTCATTTTCAGTACCCCATTCTCTTTGTTAAAGTCTTGCTCTTCACAGTCACGATCTCCTTGTTGAAGTCTCGCTCTTCACAGCCCCTTTGTCCTTGTTGAATACTCGCTCTTCACAGTCACGTTCTCCTCGCTGATGTCTCGCACTTCACAGCCCAGTTCTCCTTGTTGAAGTCTCGCTTTTCACAGCCACGTTCTCCTCGCTGAATTCTCGGTATTCACAGTCCCGTTCTCTTCATTGCATTCTCTCTCTTCACAGCCCCTATCTCCTCACTGAAGTGGCACTCTTCACAGTGCTGTTCTCCACGCTGAAGTCTCGCTCTTCACAGTCCTGTTCTTTTCATTGAAGTCTCACTCTTCACAGCCCCATTCTCCTCACTGAAGTTTCACTCTTCACAGCCCCTATCTCCTCACTGAAGTGGCACTCTTCACAGTGCTGTTCTCCACGCTGAAGTCTCGCTCTTCACAGTCCTGTTCTCTTCATTGAAGTCTCACTCTTCACAGCCCCGTTCTACTCATTGAAGTCTCGCTCTTCAGTATCCCATTCTCCTCACTGAAGACTCGCTCTTCAGAGTCCTGTTCTCCTCACTGCAGTCTGGCTCTTCATCGCCCCGTTCTCCTCGCCGAAGTCTCACTCCTCAGAGACCCGTTCTCCTTGTTAAAGTGTCGCACTTAACAATCACGTTCTCCTCAATGAAGTCTCGCTCTTCACAGCCCCGTTCTCCTTGTTGAAGTCTCGCTCTACACAGTCCTGTTCTCCATGCTGAAGTCTCGCTCTTCAAAGCCCCATTCTCCTCACTGAAGTTTCACTCTTCACAGCCACATTCTCTTCGCTGAAGTCTCACTCTACACAGACCCGTTTTCCTTTCTGCAGTCTAGATCTTCACAACCCCATTCTCCTCTCTGAAGTTGCACTCTTCACAGCCACATTCTCTTCGCTGAAGTCTAGCTCTACAGAGCCCCATTCTCCTTGCTGAAGTCTTGCTCGCCACAGCCCCATTCTGCTTGCTGAAGTCTCGATCTTCACAACCCCTTTCGCCTCACTGAAGTTGCAATCTTCACTGCCCCATTCTCTTCGTTGAAGTCTCGCTCTATGCAGACCCTTTCTCCTTGCTGACGTCTCACTCTTCACAGCCCCGCTCTCCTCACTGAAGTCTGGCTCTTCACAGCCCCGTTCTCCTCACCGAAGACTCATTTTCAGTACACCATTCTCTTTGTTAAAGTCTCGCTCTTCACAGTCACAATCTCCTTGTTGAAGTCTCGCTCTTCAGAACCCCGTTGTCCTTGTTGAATACTCGCTCTTCACAGTCACGTTCTCCTCGCTGATGTCTCGCACTTCACAGCCCCGTTCTCCTTGTTGAAGTCTCGCTTTTCACAGTCCTGTTCTCCTCGCTGAAGTCTCGGTCTTCACAGTCACATTCTCCTCACTGAAGTCTCACTCTTCAAAACCCCATTTTCTTGCTGAAGTCTCGCTCTTCACAGTCATGTTCTCCTCGCTGAATTCTCGGTTTTCACAGTCCCGTTCTCTTCGTTGAAGTCTCACTCTTCACAGCCCCGTTCTCCTCATTGAAGTCTCGCTCTTCAGTGTCCCATTCTCCTCAGTGAAGACTCGCTCTTCACATCCCCATTCTTTTCGCTGAAGTCTCACTCTTCAGAGTCCTGTTCTCCTAACTGCAGTCTGGCTCTTCATAGCCCCATTCTCCTCGCCGAAGTCTCGCTTCTCAGAACACCGCTCTCCATGTTAAAGTCTCGCGCTTCACAATCACATTCTCCTCGATGAAGTCTCGCTCTTCACAGCCCCGTTCTCCTTGTTGAAGTCTCGCTCTACACAGTCCTGTTCTCCACGCTGAAGTCTCGCTCTTCGCAGCCCCATTCTCTTCACTCCAGTTTCACTCTTCACAGCCACATTCTTTTCGCTGAAGTCTCACTCTACACAGCCGCATTCTCCTTGCTGCAGTCTAGATCTTCACAACCCCATTCTCCTCTCTGAAGTTTCACTCTACACAGCCCCATTCTCTTCGCTGAAGTCTCGCTCTACGCAGCCCCGTTCTCCTTGCTGAAGTCTCGATCTTCACAACCCCTTTCTCCTCACTGAAGTTGCACACTTCACTGCCCCATTCTCTTCGTTGAAGTCTCGCTCTACGCAGCCCCGTTCTCCTTGCTGAAGTCTCACTCTTCACAGCCCCATTCTCCTCGCTGAAGTCTCACTCTTCAAAGTCCGATTCTCCTCACTGAAATCTGGCTATTCACAGCGCCGTTCTCCTCGCCGAAGACTCATTTTCAGTACCACATTCTCTTTGTAAAAGTCTCGCTCTTCACAGTCACGATCTCCTTGTTGAAGTCTCACTCTTCACAGCCCCGTTGTCCTTGTTGAATACTCGCTCTTCACAGTCACGATCTCCTCGCTGATGTCTCGCTCTTCACAGCTCCGTTCTCCTTGTTGAAGTCTCACTTTTCACAGTCCTGTTCTCCTCGCTGAAGTCTCGGTCTTCACAGCCACATCCTCCTCGCTGAAGTCTCGCCCTTCACACTCCGGTTTCCCTCACTGAACTCTCGCTCTTCACAGCCCCATTCTCCTTCCTGAAGTCTCGGTCTTCACAGCCACGTTCTCTTTGCTGAAGTCTCGGTCTTTACAGTAATGTTCTCCTCACTGAAGTCTCGCTCTTCACAGCCCCATTCTCCTTGCTGAAGTCTCTCTCTTCACAGCCCTATATCCTCGCTGAAGTGGCTCTCTTCACAGTGCTGTTCTCCACGCTGAAGTCTCGCTCTTCACAGTCCTGTTCTCTTCATTGAAGTCTCACGCTTCACAGCCCCGTTCTACTCATTGAAGTCTCGCTCTTCAATGTCCCATTCTCCTCGCTGAAGACTCGCTCTTCAGAGTCCTGTTCACCTCACTGCAGTCTGGCTCTTCATCGCCCCATTCTCCTCGCCGAAGTCTCACTCCTCAGAGACCCGTTCTCCTCGCCAAAGTCTCGCCCCTCACAGTCCTGTTCTCCTTGCTGAGGTCTCGCTCTTCACAGTCCTGTTCTCCTCACTGGAGTCTCACTCTTCACAGCCCCATCCTCCTCACTGGAGTCCCGCTCTTCACAGCCACGTTCTCCTCACTGAATTCTCGGTCTTTACAGTTATGTACTCCTCACTGAAGTCTCGCTCTTCACAGCCCAATTCTCCTTGCAGAAGTCTCGCTCTTCACAGTCCTGTTCTCAACGCTGAAGTCTTGCTCTTCGCAGCCCAGTTCTCCTTGCTGAAGCCTCGCTCTTCACAGTCCCGTTCTCCTTATTGATGTTTCTCACTTCAAATTCCCATTCTCCTCATCGAACTCTCGCTCACCATCGGCCCGATCCCCTCGTTGTAGCCTCGCTCCTTACAGTCCCGTTCTCCTCGCTAACGTCTCACTCTTCACAGCCCCGTTCTCCTTGCTGAAGTCTCGCTCTTCACAGCCACATCGTCCTCGCTGAAGTCTCGCCCTTCTTAGTCCAGTTTCCCTCACTGAAGTCTCGCTCTTCACAGCCCCATTCTCCTTCCTGAAGTCTCGATCTTCACAGTCACGTTCTCTTCGCTGAGGTCTTGGTCTTTACAGTAATGTTCTCCTCACTGAAGTCTCGCTCTTCACAGCCCCATTCTCCTCACTGAAGTTTTACTCTTCACAGCCACATTCTCTTCGCTGAAGTCTCACTCTACACAGACCCATTTTCCTTGCTGCAGTCTAGATCTTCACAACCCCGTTCTCCTCTCTGAAGTTTCACTCTTCACTGCCCCATTCTCTTCGTTGAAGTCTCGCTCTACGCAGACCCGTTCTCCTTGCTGAAGTCTCACTCTTCACAGCCCCGTTCTCCTCGCTGAAGTCTCACTCTTCAAAGTCCGATTCTCCTCACTGAAGTCTGGCTCTTCACAGCCCCGTTCTCCTCGCCGAAGACTTGTTTTCAGTACCCCATTCTCTTTGTTAATGTCTCGCTCTTCATAGTCACGATCTCCTTGTTGAAGTCTCGCTCTTCACAGCCCCGTTGTCCTTGTTGAATACTCGCTCTTCACAGTCACATTCGCCTTGCTGATGTCTCGCACTTCACAGCCCCGTTCTCCTTGTTCAAGTCTCGCTTTTCACAGTCCTGTTCTCCTCGCTGAAGTCTCGGTCTTCACAGTCCCGTTCTCCTCACTGAAGTCAAACTCTTCACAGCCCCATTTTCCTTGCTGAAGTCTCGCTCTTCACAGCCACGTTCTCCTTGCTGAATTCTCGGTCTTTACAGTCATGTTCTCCTCACTGAAGTCTCGCTCTTCACAGCCCCATTCTGCTTGCTGAAGACTTGTTTTCAGTACCCCAGTCTCTTTGTTAAAGTCTCGCTCTTCATAGTCACGATCTCCTTGTTGAAGTCTCGCTCTTCACAGCCCTGTTCTCCATGCTGAAGTCTCACTCTTCACAGTCCTGTTCTCCATGCTGAAGGTTCGCTCTTCACAGTCCCTTTCTCTTCATTGAAGGTTCTCACTTCAAATTCCCATTCTCCTCATTGAACGCTCGCTCTCCATTGGCCCGATCCCCTCAATGAAGCCTCGCTCTTTACAGTCCCGTTCTCCTCGCTAACGTGTCGCTCTTCACAGCCCCGTTCTCCTTGCTGAGGTCTCACTCTTCACAGCCACATCCTCCTCGCTGATGTCTCGCACTTCACAGTTCCGTTCTCCTCACTAAAGTCTCGCTCTTCACAACCCCATTTTCCTTCCTGAAGTCTCGCTTTTCACAGCCACATTCTCTTCGCTGATGTCTCGCTCTTTACAGTCATGTTCTCCTCACTGATGTCTCGCTCTTCACAGCCCCATTCTCCTTGCTGAAGTCTGTCTCTTCACAGCCCCTATCTCCTCACTGAAGTGGTGCTTTTCATAATCCTGTTCTCCACGCTGAAGTTCGCTCTTCACAATCCCGTTCTCTTCATTGATGTCTCGCTCTTCAGTGTCCCATTGTCCTCGCTGAAGACTCGCTCTTCACATCCCCATACTCTTCGCTGAAGTCTCGCTCTTCAGAGTCCTGTTCTCCTCACTGCACTCTGGCTCTTCATAGCCCCGTTTTCCTCGCCGAAGTCTCGCTCCTCAGAGCCCCGTTCTCCATGTTGAAGTCTCGCTGTAGACATGCCTGTTCTCCACGCTGAAGTCTCGCTCTTCACAGCCCCATTCTCCTCACTGTTGTTTCACTCTTCACATCCACATTCTCTTCGCTGAAGTCTCGCTCTACACTGCCCCATTCACCTTGCTGAAGTCTAGATCTTCACAACCCCATTCTCCTCTCTGAGGTTTCACTCTTCACAGCCCCATTCTCTTCACTGAAGTCTCGCTCTACACAGCCCCATTCTCCTTGCTGAAGTCTCGCTCTCCACAGCCCCGTTCTGCTTGCTGAAGTCTAGATCTTCACAACCCCGTTCTCCTCACTGAAGTTGCACTCTTCACTGCCCCATTCTCTTCGGTGAATTCTCGCTCTAAGCAGCCCCGTTGTCCTTGCTGAATGCTCGCTCTTCACAGCCACGTTCTCCTCACTGAATTATCGGTCTTTACAGTCATGTACTCCTCACTGAAGTCTCGCTCTTCACAGCCCCATTCTCCTTGCTGAAGTCTTGCCCTACACAGCCCTATTCACCTCACTAAAGTCTCGCTTTTCACAGTCCTGTTCTCGACGCTGAAGTCTCGCTCTTTACAGTCCCGTTCTCCTTGCTGAAGTCTCGCTCTTCACAGCCCAGTTCTCTATGCTGAAGTCTCGCTCTTCACAGTCCCGTTCTCCTCATTGAAGTTTCTCACTTCATTTCCCATTCTCCTCATCGAACTCTCGCTCGCCATTGGCCCGATCCCCTCGCTGTAGCCTCGCTCCTTACAGTCCCATTCTCCTCACTAACGTCTCGCTCTTCACAGCCCCGTTCTCCTTGCTGAAGTCTCGATCTTCACAGTCACGTTCTCTGCGCCGAAGTCACGTTCTTTACAGTAATGTTCTCCTCACTGAAGTCTCGCTCTTCACAGCCCCATTCTGCTTGCTGAAGTCTCTCTTTTCACAGCCCCGATCTCCTCGCTGAAGTGGCACTCTTCACTGTGCTGTTCTCCACGCTAAGGTCTCGCTCTTCACAGTCCCGTTCTCTTCATTCAAGCCTCACTCTTCACAGCCCTGATCTCCTCATTGATGTCTCGCTCTTCAGTGTCCCATTTTCCTTGTTGAAGACTCGCTCTTCACATCCCCATTCTCTTCGCTGAAGTCTCGCTCTTCAGAGTCCTGTTCTCCTCACTGCAGACTGGCTCTTCACAGCTCCATTCTCCTCGCCAAAGTCTCGGTCCTCACAGCCCAGTTATCCTTGTTAAACTCTCGCACTTCACAATCACGTTCTCCTCGATGAGGTCTCACTCTTCACAGCCCCGTTCTCCTCGCTGAAGTCTCACTCTGGACAGCCCCATTCTCCTTGTTGAAGTCTCGCTTTTCACAGCCCTGTTCTCCTCGCTGAAGTCTCGCTCTTCACAGCCCCGTTCGCCTTGCTGAAGTCTCACAGTCCCTATCTCCTCACTGAAGTCTGGCTCTTCACAGCCCCATTCTCCTCGCTGAAGTCTCAGTCTTCAGTGTCCGATTCTCCTCACTGAAGTCTGGCTCTTCACAACCCCATTCTCCTCGCCGAAGACTTGTTTTCAGTACCCCATTCTCTTTGTTAAAGTCTCGCTCTTCACAGTCACGATCTCTTTTTTGAAGTCTCGCTCTTCACAGTCCCGTTGTCCTTGTTGAATACTCGCTCTTCACAGTCACGTTCTCCTCGCTGAAGTCTCGCTCTTGACAGCCCCGTTCTCCTTGTTGAAGTCTGACTTTTCACAGTCCTGTTCTCCTTGCTGAAGTCTCGCTCTTGACAGTCATGTTCTCTTCATTGACGTCTCGCTCTTCACAGCCCCGTTCACCTTGTTGAAGTCTCACTCTACACAATCCTGTTCTCCACGCTGAAGTCTCGCTCTTCACAGCCCCATTCTCCTCACTGAAGTTTCACTCTTCACATCCACATTCTCTTCGCTGAAGTCTCGCTCTACACAGCTCCATTCTCCTTGCTGAAGTCTAGATCTTCACAGCCCCGTTCTCCTCTCTGAGGTTTCACTCTTCACAGCCCCATTCTCTTCACTGAAGTCTCGGTCTACAGAGCCCCATTCTCCTTGCTGAAGTCTCGCTCTCCACAGCCCCGTTCTGCTTGCTGAAGTCTCGATCTTCACAACGCCTTTGTCCTCACTGAAGTTGCACTCTTCACTGCCCCATTCTCTTCGTTGAATTCTCGCTCTACGCAGCCCCGTTCTCCTTGCTGAAGTCTCACTCTTCACAGCCCCGTTCTCCTCGCCAAAGACTCATTTTCAGTACCCCATTCTCTTTGTTAAAGTCTCGCTCTTCACAGTCACGATCTCCTTTTTGAAGTCTCGCTCTTCACAGCCCCGTTGTCCTTGTTGAATACTCGCTCTTCACAGTCACGTTCTCCTCGCTGAAGTCTCGCTCTTGACAGCCCCGTTCTCCTTGTTGAAGTCTCGCTTTTCACAGTCCTGTTCTTCTCGCTGAAGTCTCGCTCTTCACAGTACTGTTCTCTTCATTGAAGTCTCGCTCTTCACAGCCCCGTTCTCCTCATTGAAGTCTTGCTCTTCACTGTCCCATTCTCCTCGCTGAAGACTCGGTCTTCACATCACCATTCTCGTCGCTGAAGTCTCACTCTTCAGAGTCCTGTTCTCCTCACTGGAGTCTGGCTCTTCACAGCCCCGTTCTCCTCGCCAAAGTCTCGCTCCTCAGAGTCCTGTTCTCCTCGCTGAAGTCTCGCTCTTCGCAGCCCCTATCTCCTCGCTGAAGTATCGCTCTTTACAGTCTCGGTCTCCTCGCTGAAGTCTCGCTCTTCAGAGTCCTGTTCTCCATGCTGAAGTCTCACTTTTCACAGTCCCGTTCTCCTCGTTGAAGTTTTGCACTTCACAGTCCCATTCTTCTCATTGAAGTCTCGCTCTCCACTGGCCCAACCTCCTCGCTGAAGACTCGCTCCTTACAGTCCCGTTCTCCTCGCGAACATCACGCTCTTCAAAGCCCCGTTCTCCTCGCTGAAGTCTCGCTCTTCACAGCCACATCCTCCTCGCTGAAGTTTCACTCTTCACAGTCCCGTTCTCCTCACTGAAGTCTCGCTCTTCACAGACCCATTCTTGCCATTGAAGTCTCGCCCTTCACAGTCCCATTCTCCTCACTGATGTCTCGCTCTTCAGAGTCCGGTTCTCCTCCCTGATGTCTCACATCCCGTTCTCCTCACTGAAGTCTCTCTCTTCACAGCCCCATTCTCCTTGTTGAAGTCTCGCTCTTCATAGTCCCATTCTCCTCACTGAAGTCTCGCTCTTCACAATCCTGTTCCCCTCGCTGAAGTCTCGCTCTTCACAGTCCCATTCCCCTTGCTGAATTCTCGCTCTTCACAGCCCTGTTCTCCATGCTGGACTCTCTCATCACAGTCCTGTACTCCTCATTGAGGTTTTGCCCTTCACAGGCCCATTCTCTTCATTGAAGTCTCGCTCTCCACTGGCCCAATCTCCTCGCTGAAGCCTCGCTCCTAACAGTCCTGTTCTCCTCGCTAATGTCTCGCTCTTCACAGCCCCGTTCTCCTCGCTTTAGTCTCACTCTTCAGAGCCACAACCTCCTCGCTGAAGTCTCGCTCTTGACAGCCCCAGTCTCCTCGCTGAAGTCTCGTTCTACACAGCCCTGTTCTCCTCACTAAATTCTCGTAATTGAAGTCTGGCTCTTCATAGCCACGTTCTCCTCGCTGAAGTCTCGGTCTTTACAGTCATGTTCTCCTCAATGAAGCCTCGCTCTTCACAGCCCTGTTCTCCTCGCTGAAGTCTCGCTCTCCACAGCCCCGTTTGCCTTGCTGAAGTCTCACAGTCCCGTTCTCCTCACTGAAGTCTGGCTCTTCACAGCTCCATTCTCCTCGCTTAAGTCTCACTCTTCAGTGTCCGATTCTCCTCACTGAAGTCTGGCTCTTCACAACCCCATTCTCCTCGCCGAAGACTTGTTTTCAGTACCCCATTCTCTTTGTTAAAGTCTCGCTCTTCACAGTCACGATCTCTTTTTTGAAGTCTCGCTCTTCACAGTCCCGTTGTCCTTGTTGAATACTCGCTCTTCACAGTCACGTTCTCCTCGCTGAAGTCTCGCTCTTGACAGCCCCGTTCTCCTTGTTGAAGTCTGACTTTTCACAGTCCTGTTCTCCTTGCTGAAGTCTCGCTCTTCACAGTCCTGTTCTCTTCATTGAAGTCTCGCACTTCACAGCCCCGTTCTCCTTGTTGAAGTCTCACTCTACACAATCCTGTTCTCCACGCTGAAGTCTCGCTCTTCACAGCCCCATTCTCCTCACTGAAGTTTCACTCTTCACATCCACATTCTCTTCGCTGAAGTCTCGCTCTACACAGCCCCATTCTCCTTGCTGAAGTCTAGATCTTCACAACCCCGTTCTCCTCTCTGAGGTATCACTCTTCACAGCCCCATTCTCTTCACTGAAGTCTCGCTCTACACAGCCCCATTCTCCTTGCTGAAGTCTCGCTCTCCACAGCCCCGTTCTGCTTGCTGAAGTCTCGATCTTCACAACGCCTTTGTCCTCACTGAAGTTGCACTCTTCACTGCCCCATTCTCTTCATTGAATTCTCGCTCTACGCAGCCCCGTTCTCCTTGCTGAAGTCTCACTCTTCACAGCCCCGTTCTCCTCGCCAAAGACTCATTTTCAGTACCCCATTCTCTTTGTTAAAGTCTCGCTCTTCACAGTCACGTTCTCCTCGCTGAAGTCTCGCTCTTCACAGCCACATCCTCCTTGCTGAAGTTTCACTCTTCACAGTCCCGTTCTCCTCACTGAAGTCTCGCTCTTCACAGACCCATTCTTGCCATTGAAGTCTCGCCCTTCACAGTCCCATTCTCCTCACTGATGTCTCGCTCTTCAGAGTCCGGTTCTCCTCCCTGATGTCTCACATCCCGTTCTCCTCACTGAAGTCTCTCTCTTCACAGCCCCATTCTCCTTGTTGAAGTCTCGCTCTTCATAGTCCCATTCTCCTCACTGAAGTCTCGCTCTTCACAATCCTGTTCCCCTCGCTGAAGTCTCGCTCTTCACAGTCCCATTCTCCTTGCTGAATTCTCGCTCTTCACAGCCCTGTTCTCCATGCTGGACTCTCTCTTCACAGTCCTGTACTCCTCATTGAGGTTTTGCACTTCACAGGCCCATTCTCTTCATTGAAGTCTCGCTCTCCACTGGCCCAATCTCCTCGCTGAAGCCTCGCTCCTAACAGTCCTGTTCTCCTCGCTAATGTCTCGCTCTTCACAGCCCCGTTCTCCTCGCTTTAGTCTCACTCTTCAGAGCCACAACCTCCTCGCTGAAGTCTCGCTCTTGACAGCCCCAGTCTCCTCGCTGAAGTCTCGTTCTACACAGCCCTGTTCTCCTCACTAAATTCTCGTAATTGAAGTCTGGCTCTTCATAGCCACGTTCTCCTCGCTGAAGTCTCGGTCTTTACAGTCATGTTCTCCTCAATGAAGCCTCGCTCTTCACAGCCCTGTTCTCCTCGCTGAAGTCTCGCTCTCCACAGCCCCGTTTGCCTTGCTGAAGTCTCACAGTCCCGTTCTCCTCACTGAAGTCTGGCTCTTCACAGCTCCATTCTCCTCGCTTAAGTCTCACTCTTCAGTGTCCGATTCTCCTCACTGAAGTCTGGCTCTTCACAACCCCATTCTCCTCGCCGAAGACTTGTTTTCAGTACCCCATTCTCTTTGTTAAAGTCTCGCTCTTCACAGTCACGATCTCTTTTTTGAAGTCTCGCTCTTCACAGTCCCGTTGTCCTTGTTGAATACTCGCTCTTCACAGTCACATTCTCCTCGCTGAAGTCTCGCTCTTGACAGCCCCGTTCTCCTTGTTGAAGTCTGACTTTTCACAGTCCTGTTCTCCTTGCTGAAGTCTCGCTCTTCACAGTCCTGTTCTCTTCATTGAAGTCTCGCTCTTCACAGCCCCGTTCTCCTTGTTGAAGTCTCGCTCTACACAATCCTGTTCTCCACGCTGAAGTCTCGCTCTTCACAGCCCCATTCTCCTCACTGAAGTTTCACTCTTCACATCCACATTCTCTTCGCTGAAGTCTCGCTCTACACAGCCCCATTCTCCTTGCTGAAGTCTAGATCTTCACAACCCCGTTCTCCTCTCTGAGGTATCACTCTTCACAGCCCCATTCTCTTCACTGAAGTCTCGCTCTACACAGCCCCATTCTCCTTGCTGAAGTCTCGCTCTCCACAGCCCCGTTCTGCTTGCTGAAGTCTCGATCTTCACAATGCCTTTGTCCTCACTGAAGTTGCACTCTTCACTGCCCCATTCTCTTCATTGAATTCTCGCTCTACGCAGCCCCGTTCTCCTTGCTGAAGTCTCACTCTTCACAGCCCCGTTCTCCTCGCCAAAGACTCATTTTCAGTACCCCATTCTCTTTGTTAAAGTCTCGCTCTTCACAGTCACGATCTCCTTTTTGAAGTCTCGCTCTTCACAGCCCCGTTGTCCTTGTTGAATACTTGCTCTTCACAGTCACGTTCTCCTCGCTGAAGTCTCGCTCTTGACTGCCCCGTTCTCCTTGTTGAAGTCTCGCTTTTCACAGTCCTGTTCTCCTAGCTGAAGTCTCGCTCTTCACAGTCCTGTTCTCTTCATTGAAGTCTCGCTCTTCACAGCCCCGTTCTCCTCATTGAAGTCTCGCTCTTCACTGTCCCATTCTCCTCGCTGAAGACTCGGTCTTCACATCACCATTCTCTTCGCTGAAGTCTCACTCTTCAGAGTCCTGTTCTCCTCACTGGAGTCTGGCTCTTCACAGCCCCGTTCTCCTCGCCAAAGTCTCGCTCCTCAGAGTCCTGTTCTCCTCGCTGAAGTCTCGCTCTTCGCAGCCCCGTTCTCCTCGCTTTAGTCTCACTCTTCAGAGCCACAACCTCCTCGCTGAAGTCTCGCTCTTGACAGACCCAGTCTCCTCGCTGAAGTCTCATTCTACACAACCCTGTTCTCCTCACTAAATTCTCGTAATTGAAGTCTGGCTCTTCATAGCCACGTTCTCCTCGCTGAAGTCTCGCCCTTCACAGTCCCATTCTCCTCACTGATGTCTCGCTCTTCAGAGTCCGGTTCTCCTCCCTGATGTCTCACATCCCGTTCTCCTCACTGAAGTCTCTCTCTTCACAGCCCCATTCTCCTTGTTGAAGTCTCGCTCTTCATAGTCCCATTCTCCTCACTGAAGTCTCGCTCTTCACAATCCTGTTCCCCTCGCTGAAGTCTCGCTCTTCACAGTCCCATTCTCCTTGCTGAATTCTCGCTCTTCACAGCCCTGTTCTCCATGCTGGACTCTCTCTTCACAGTCCTGTACTCCTCATTGAGGTTTTGCACTTCACAGGCCCATTCTCTTCATTGAAGTCTCGCTCTCCACTGGCCCAATCTCCTCGCTGAAGCCTCGCTCCTAACAGTCCTGTTCTCCTCGCTAATGTCTCGCTCTTCACAGCCCCGTTCTCCTCGCTTTAGTCTCACTCTTCAGAGCCACAACCTCCTCGCTGAAGTCTCGCTCTTGACAGACCCAGTCTCCTCGCTGAAGTCTCATTCTACACAACCCTGTTCTCCTCACTAAATTCTCGTAATTGAAGTCTGGCTCTTCATAGCCACGTTCTCCTCGCTGAAGTCTCGGTCTTTACAGTCATGTTCTCCTCAATGAAGCCTCGCTCTTCACAGCCCTGTTCTCCTCGCTGAAGTCTCGCTCTCCACAGCCCCGTTCGCCTTGCTGAAGTCTCACAGTCCCGTTCTCCTCACTGAAGTCTGGCTCGTCACAACCCCATTCTCCTCGCTGAAGTCTCACTCTTCAGTGTCCGATTCTCCTCACTGAAGTCTGGCTCTTCACAACCCCGTTCTCCTCGCCGAAGACTTGTTTTCAGTACCCCATTCTCTTTGTTAAAGTCTCGCTCTTCACAGTCACGATCTCCTTTTTGAAGTCTCGCTCTTCACAGCCCCGTTGTCTTTGTTGAATACTCGCTCTTCACAGTCACGTTCTCCTCGCTGAAGTCTCGCTCTTGACAGCCCTGTTCTCCTTGTTGAAGTCTCGCTTTTCACAGTCCTGTTCTCCTCGCTGAAGTCTCGCTCTTCACAGTCCTGTTCTCTTCATTGAAGTCTCGCTCTTCACAGCCCCGTTCTCCTCATTGAAGTCTCGCTCTTCAGTGTCCCATTCTCTTGCTGAAGACTCGGTCTTCACATCACCGTTCTCTTCGTTGAAGTCTCACTCTTCAGAGTCCTGTTCTTCTCACTGGAGTCTGGCTCTTCACAGCCCCGTTGTCCTCGCCAAAGTCTTGCTCCTCAGAGTCCTGTTCTCCTCGCTGAAGTCTCGCTCTTCGCAGTCCCTATCTCCTCGCTGAAGTATCACTCTTTACAGTCTCGGTCTCCTCGCTGAAGTCTCGCTCTTCAGAGTCCTGTTCTCCATGCTGAAGTCTCACTTTTCACAGTCCCGTTCTCCTCATTGAAGTTTCGCACTTCACAGTCCCATTCTTCTCATTGAAGTCTCGCTCTCCACTGGCCCAACCTCCTCGCTGAAGACTCGCTCCTTACAGTCCCGTTCTCCTCGCTAACATCACGCTCTTCAAAGCCCCATTCTCCTCGCTGAACTCTCGCTCTTCACAGCCCCGTTCTCCTCACTGAAGTCTCGGTCTTCACAGCCCCGTTCTCCTCACTGAAGTCTCGCTCTTCACAGACCCATTCTTGCCATTGAAGTCTCGCCCTTCACAGTCCCATTCTCCTCACTGATGTCTCGCTCTTCAGAGTCCGGTTCTCCTCCCTGATGTCTCACATCCCGTTCTCCTCACTGAAGTCTCGCTCTTCACAATTCTGTTCCCCTCGCTGAAGTCTCGCTCTTCACAGTCCCATTCTCCTTGCTGAATTCTCGCTCTTCACAGCCCTGTTCTCCATCCTGGTCTCTCTCTTCACAGTCCTGTACTCCTCATTGAGGTTTTGCACTTCACAGCCCCATTCTCTTCATTGAAGTCTCGCTCTCCACTAGCCCAATCTCCTCGCTGAAGCCTCGCTCCTAACAGTCCTGTTCTCCTCGCTAATGTCTCGCTCTTCACAGCCCCGTTCTCCTCGCTTTAGTCTCACTCTTCAGATACACAACCTCCTCGCTGAAGTCTCGCTCTTGACAGCCCCAGTCTCCTCGCTGAAGTGGCACTCTTCACAGTGCTGTTCTCCACGCTGAGGTCTCGCTCTTCACATTCCCGTTCTCGTCATTGAAGTCGCACTCTTCACAGCCCCGTTCTCCTCATTGAAGTCTCGCTCTTCAGTGTCCCATTCTCCGTGCAGAAGACTCGCTCTTGACAGCCCCAGTCTCCTCGCTGAAGTCTCGCTCTACACAGCCCTGTTCTCCTCACTAAAGTCTCATAATTGAAGTCTGGCTCTTCATAGCCACGTTCTCCTCGCTAAAGTCTCGGTCTTTACAGTCATGTTCTCCTCAATGAGGCCTCGCTCTTCACAACCCTGTTCTCCTCGCTGAAGTCTCGCTCTCCACAGCCCCATTCGCCTTGCTGAAGTCTCACAGTCCCGTTCTCCTCACTGAAGTCTGGCTCTTCACAGCCTCGTTCTCCTCGCTGAAGTCTTGGTCTTTACAGTCATGTTCTCCTCACTGAAGTCTCGCTCTTCACAGCCCCATTCTCCTCACTGAATTTTCACTCTTCACATCCACATTCTCTTCGCCGAAGTCTCACTCTACACAGACCCGTTCTCCTGGCTGCAGTCTAGATCTTCACAACCCCGTTCTCCTCTCTGAAGTTTCACTCTTCACATCCCCATTCGCTTCGCTGAAGTCTCGCTCTACACAGCCCCATTCTCCTTGCTGAAGTCTCGCGCTCCACAGCCCCGTTCTGCTTGCTGAAGTCTCGATCTTCACAACCCCTTTCTCCTCACTGAAGTTGCACTCTTCACTGTCCCATTCTCTTCATTGAAGTCTCGCTCTATGCAGCCCCGTTCTCCTTGCTGAAGTCTCACTCTTCACAGCCCCGTTCTCCTCGCTGAAGTCTCACTCTTCAATGTCCGATTCTCCTCACTGAAGTCTGGCTATTCACAGCCCCGTTCTCCTCGCCGAAGACTCATTTTCAGTACCCATTCTCTTTCTTAAAGTCTCGCTCTTCACAGTCACGATCTCCTTGTTGAAGTCTCGCTCTTCACAGCCCCGTTGTCCTTGTTGAATACTCGCTCTTCACAGTCACGTTCTCCTCGCTGATGTCTCGCTCTTCACAGCCCCGTTCTCCTTGTTGAACTCTCGCTTTTCACAGTCCTGTTCTCCTCGCTGAAGTCTCGGTCTTCACAGTCCCATTCTACTCACTGAAGTCTCAGTCTTCACAGCCCCATTTTCCTTGCTGAAGTCTCGCTCTTCACAGCCACGTTCTCCTCGCTGAATTCTTGGTCTTTACAGTCATGTTCTCCTCACTGAAGTCTCGCTCTTCACAGCCCCATTCTCCTTGCTGATGTCTTGCCCTTCACAGCACTGTTCTCCTCACTGAAGTCTCGCTCTTCACAGCCCTTTTCTCCATGCTGAAGTCTCGCTCTTCACAGTCCCGTTCTCCTCATTGAAGTTTCTCACTTCAAATTCCCATTCTCCTCATCGAACTCTCGCTCTCCATTGGCCCAATCCCCTCACTGTAACCTCGCTCTTTACAGTCCCGTTCTCCTCGCTAACGTGTCGCTCTTCACAGCCCCGTTCTCTTTGCTGAGGTCTCGCTCTTCACAGCCACATCCTCCTCGCTGATGTCTCGCCCTTCACACTTCTGTTCTCCTCACTGAAGTCTCACTCTTCACAACCCCATTTTCCTTACTGAAGTCTCGCTTTTCACAGCCACATTCTCTTCGCTGATGTCTCGCTCTTTACAGTCATGTTCTCCTCACTGAAGTCTCGCTCTTCACAGCCCCATTCTCCTTGCTGAAGTCTGTCTCTTCACAGCCCCTATCTCCTCCCTAAAGTGGTGCTTTTCATACTCCTGTTCTCCATGCTGAAGTCTTGCTCTTCACAGTCCCGTTCTCTTCATTGAAGTCTCGCTCTTCACAGCCCCGTTCTCCTCATTGAAGTCTCGCTCTTCATTGTCCCATTCTCCTCGCTGAAGACTCGGTCTTCACATCATCATTCTCTTTGCTGAAGTCTCACTCTTCAGAGTACTGTTCTCCTCACTGAAGTCTGGCTCTTCACAGCCCCATTCTCCTCGCCGAAGCCTCGCCCCTTACAGTCCTGTTCTCCTCACTGAAGTCTCGCTCTTCACAGTTCTGTTCTCCTCACTGGAGTCTCGCTCTTCACAGCCCCATTCTCCTCACTGGAGTCTCGCTCCTCACAGTCCCATTTTCCTTGCTGATATCTCGCTCTTCACAGCCACGATCTCTGCACTGAATTCTCGGTCGTTATAGTCATGTTCTCCTCACTGAAGTCTCACTCTTCACAGCCCCGTTCTCATCGCTGAAGTCTTGCACTTCACTGCCCCATTCTCCTTGCTGAAGTCTTGCTCTTAAACAGCCCTGTTCTCCTCGCTGAAGTCACGCTCGTCACAGCCACATCCTCCTCGCTGAAGTCTTGCTCTTCACAGTCCCGTTCTCTTCGCTGAAGTCTGGCTCTTCACAGCCCCGTTCTCCTCGCCGAAGTCAAACTCTTCAGAGCCCCGTTCTCCTTGTGAAAATCTCGCTCTTCACAGTCCCGTTCTCCTCACTGAAGTCTCGCTCTTCACAGCCCCATTTTCCTTGCTGAAGTCTCGCTCTTCACAGCCACGTTCTCCTCACTGAATTCTCGGTCTTTACAGTCATGTACTCCTCACTGAAGTCTCGCTCTTCACAGCCCCATTCTCCTTGCTGAAATTTCACTCTTCAGAGCCCTGATGTCCTTGCTGAAGTCTCACTCTTCAAATTCATGTTCTCCTCACTGAAGTCTCATTCTTCACTGCCCCATTCTCCTCGCTGAAGTCTCGCTCTTCACCGCCCGGTTCTCCTTGCTGAAATCTTGCTCTTCACAGACCTGTTTGCCTCGGTGAGGTCTCGCTCTTCACAGTCACGTTCTCCTCGCTGAAGTCTCGCTCTTCGCAGTCACGTTCTCCTCGCGGAAGCCTCACTCTTCACAGCCCCAATATCCTCATTCTTCACATTCAGGTTATCCACTCTGAACTATAGCTCTTAACAGCCCCGTCCTCCTCACTGAAGTCTCACTCTTCACAGTCACGTTCTCCTTGCTGAAGTCTCGTTCTTCACAGTCAGGTTCTCCTCGCTGAAGTATCGCTCTTCACAGCCCGGTTCTCCTCCCTGAAGTGTCGCTCTTGACAGTCACGTTCTCCTCGCTGAAGACTCGCTCTTTACAGCTGCATTCTCCTAGCTGAAGTCTCGCTCTTCACAGTCCCGTTCTCCTCGCTGAAGATTCCCTCTTCACATCCCCGTTCTCCTCGCTGACATCTCGCTCTTCACAGTCACATTTGCCTCACTGAAGCCTCACTCTTCACAGCCCCGTTATCCTCACTGAAGTCTCACTCTTCACATCCCCATTCTCCTTGCTGAAGCCTCACTCTTTACAGTCCCATTCTCCTCGCTGAAGCCTCACTTTTTACAGCTGCGTTCTCCTAGCTGAAGTCTCGCTCTTCACAACCCAATTTTCCTCACTGAAGTCTTGCTGTTCGCAGGCCTGTTCTCCTCGCTGAAGTCTCGCTCTTCACAGTCATGTTCTCCTCACTGATTCTCGCTCTTCACAGCCCTGTTCTCCTTGCTGAAGTCTCGCTCTTCATCGCCCCATTCTCCACACTGAAACCTCGCTCTTCACAGCCCTGTTCTCCTCGCTGAAGTCTTGCTCATTATACCCAGCTGAAACTAGCCTGAGTTTGAGGGGAGGAGGAGCTCTGGCCGAGTGTCCACAACCAAGCCTGTGCAATAATTCCCTCTTCTAGTGCATTCCCAGCTGAATATACCCCTAATTCTGCCTTTATCTGAGGCTGAGGATGTTCACTCACAATTTTAAATCTGTCCCCATGACCCAGGTAGGGATTTAAACATAGTTTCTTCTCTTTTTTGACTAAAAAAACAGTAACTTTATCCTCACATGGACGCCATTATCATACCTCCTGGATCTGACATGTGCTCCCTGTTATGAACAAATTGGATACTTAAAACCTAGATGGAGTGTCAGCATTTTCAGGCCAAAGAAAGTGACAGCTAGGCAACAAGGATATTGGGAAGCTGAAAATGGAGGCATGGTCACGAGTGCCTTTGATACACCAGACTGTGCAATTCCTGAACCTTTCGCAGTCAACTGAGAGGTGAGCTGAATGGCAGCATTGCATCCATCATGGAGAGTTACAGATGACTGCATCGTGAGGATGTTTGTAACACTGGGGAGTGAGGAGGATGAAGAGGCCTGAAATATTTGTCTTGCAGAAACAATTACAGAATGATCTACAGAGAGACCGCAGGGCGGATTCACTGTGTATCTGAGACATGAAGTAGATAGCCTATGAGTGATGATTGCCATCCTCGAGGCACCTTGATGAATGCAGGAATACTGCCACGAGATCAATGGATGGCAGTGCTGCTCCTGCCCCTTAAAGGCTGCTGTAGGCGCTGGGTGTCACCAGGATGTTTGCAGAGGCCGCACTAACTGAACCCTGCTTACCAAACACCCTGCTGTGGTTATTATCCCATGACAGAAAGGCTACATGGTCCGAGGCTGCATTGCCGTCCATGGATAAGGCTTGTGTGACTTCTTATTCAGAGATTCATGTGCTGTGTTCACATGATGAGGATCACAATGAAGGTGGTTACGTGGACCCAGAATGGAGGGCACAGATCAAAGAGGCTACTATTAGCTATTTGTCATCCTCCTCCTGGAACCTGGTAGCTATATGTACTTCACATGCATGCCTGCCTTGTCTTGCCCTTGCCATGGCCCCTTTTTCTGGAGCCTCCTCTTCCTCATCCTCATCAAGATAAGCCCTCTTGACTTCCTCCTTATCAGTGGAAATGTGCAGTTCCTTCATCTCTCTTTCTGGCAAGACATTCCCACTTTGAAGTGCAATGTTGTGTAGGCCACAGCAAGCCACGATGATGATTGAGACTCTCTGGGGAGAGTACTGTAGTGCGCTGCCTGTCCTGTCCAGACATCAGAGATGCATCTTCAGGATGCCAATGGTCTGATCCATCAATGAGCATGCTGCAGAATGAGCAGCGTTGTACCTCTCCTTGGAGCCACATTGTGGGCGCTGAACAGATGTCATCAATCATGTCTTTAGTAGGTAGCCTTTGTCACCGAGGAGCCAACATTGGACACACTGAGGGCCCTCGAATATCTATGGCAGCTGGGAATGATGCAAGATGTATGAGTCATGGGAGTTTCCAGTGTATCTTGCACATACCTGTACAATCTGCTTCTGGTGGTTGCAGAATTGCTGCACATTTACTGAGTGTTTCCCTTTCTGTTAATGAATTGGAGCCCTTAAAGCCATGAGGGCAGTCAATGGCAGCCTGCATCTGTGGGGAGCAGGGATCGCTGCAAATCCCACTGCTCTGGCAGCCTGGCTGGCTTCATCCAGGGACAACTGGATGTGATGGTGAGCCTTGCTAAATAGGGCGTCCGTAACCTCGTGAACTGGAGAATCGCAGGCATTACGTCCTTGTTCAAAAAAGATTGTAAGGATAAGCCCAGCAATTACAGACCATTCAGTTTAACTTCAGTTGTGGGGAAGCTTCTAAAAGTAATTATTCGGGATAGAATTAGTATGAAAAATGTGGGTTAATTAGGAAGAGCCAGCATGGATTTCTAAAGAGAAACTTGTGTTTAACTAACTTGCTGGAGTTTTTTGAAGAGGTAACAGAGAGGGTAGATGAGGGTAATGCTGTTGATGTGGTTTACATGAACTTTCAAAAAGTATTTGATAGAGTGCTACACAACAGACTTGTGAGCAAAGCTATATCTCATGGAATAAAAGGGACAGTAGCAACATGGATACAAAATTAGCTAATTAATAGGAAACAGAGAGTAATGGTCATGAATATTTTTCGGGCTAGAGAAAGATTTGTAGTGAAGTTCCCCAGGGGTCAGTATTAGGACCTGTGCTTTTCCTGATATATAATTAATGATCTAGATCTTGGTGTACAGGGGATAATTTCAAAATTTGCAAATGATACAAAACTTGGAAGCATTGTAAACTGTGAGGAGGACATAGTGCAGAACTGCAAAATGACATAGACAAGTTGGTGGAGTAGGAAGTTGGTGGCAGATGAAGTTCAATGTGGAGAACTGTGAAGTGATGCCTTTTAGTAGGAAGAACATGAATAGACAATATAAAATAAGGGGTACAATTCTAAAGGGTGTGCAGGAGCAGAGGGACTTGGTGTATACATGCATAGATCATTGAAGGTGGCAGGACAGGTGGAGAGAGGAGTTAATAAAGCGTACAGTATCCTGGGCTTTATTAATAGGGGCATAGAGTACAAAAGCAGAGAAGTTATGCTGAGCGGGGAGGCGATGGTGTAGTGGTATTGTCACTGAACTAGTAATCCACAGACACAGGGTAATGCTCTGGGGACCTGGGTTTGAATCCCACCAAGACAGATGGTGGAATTTGAATTCAATAAAAATCTGAAGTTAAAAGTCTGATGATGACCATGAAACTATTGTTGATTGTTGTAAAAACCCATCTGGTTCACTAATGTCCTTTAGGGAAGGAAATCTGTCATCCTTACCTGGTCTGGCCTACATGTGACTCTAGACCCACAGCAATGTGGTTGACTCTGAAATGGTCTAGCAAGCCACTCAGTTATATCAAACTGCTACAAAGACACAAAAAAGGAATGGAACTGGACAGACCACCTGGCATCAACCTAGGCACTGGAAATGACAACGGCAATCTCAGCCTGTCAACCTTGCAAAATCCTCCTTACTAACATCTGAGGGCTAGTGCCAAAATTGGGAGAGCTGCCTCACAGACTAGTCAAGCAACAGCCTGATATCCTCACAGAATCATACCTTACAGATAATGTCCCAGAAACCACCATCACCACTGGTAGGACAGACCCTGCAGAGATGACAGCACAGTGATATACAGTCGGGACGGAGTTGCCCTGGAAGTCTTCAATATTGACTCTGGACCCCATGAAGTCTCATGGCATCAGGTCAAACATGGGCATGGAATCTCCTGCTGATTACCACATACCGCCCTCCTTCAGCTGATGAATCAGTGCTCCCCATGTTGAAGGTAGCAAGGGTGCAGATGTTCACCACCTAGAGTGGCTCGGTAGCACCACTACTCACCGAACTGGCCGAGTCCTAAAGGACATACCTGCTAGACTGCATCTGCGGCAGGTGGTGAGGGAACCAACAAGAGGGAAAAACTTATTTGACCTCATCCTCACCAGCCTGCCTGTCACAGATGCATCTGTCCATGACAGTATTGGTAGGAGTGAACACCACTCAGTCATTGTTTAGAAAAAGTCCCACCTTCTCACTGAGGATAGCCTCCATCGTGTTGTGTGGCACTACCACTGTGCTAAATGGGATAGATTTCAAACAGATCTATCAACCCAAGACTGGGCATCCATGAGGCACCGTGGGCCATCAGCAGCAGCAGAATTGCACTCGAACACAATCTGTAACCTCATGGCCCGGCATATCCCCCACTCTATCATCATCATCAAGCAAGGAGATCAACCCTGATTCAATGAAGACTGCGGGAGGGCATGTCAGGACCAGCACCAGACATCTCTAAAAATGAGAGGTCAACCTGGTCAAGCTATAACACAGGATTACTTGCGTGCCAAACAGCATAAGCAGCAAGTGATAGACAGGGCTAAGCAATCCCACAACCAACGGATCAGATCTAAGCTCTGCAATCCTGCCGCATCCAGTCGTGAATGGTGGTGGACAATTAAACAACTCACTGGAGGAGGTGGCTCCACAAATATCCCCATCCTCAATGATGGAGGAGCCCAGCACATCAGTGCAAAAGTTAAGGCTGAAGCATTCACAGCAATCTTCAGCCAGAAGTGCCGAGTGGCTGATCCAACTCAGCCTCCTCCAGAGGTCCCCAGCATCACAGATGTCAGTCTTCAGCCAATTCAATTCAATCCACATGATATCAAGAAACGGCTGAAGGCATTGGATACTGCAAAGGCTATGGGCTCTGGCAACATTCTGGCAATAGTACTGAAGACTTACGCTCCAGAACTTGCCACGCCCCTAGCCAAATTGTTCCAGTACAGCTACAACACTGGCATCTACCCAGCTATGTGGAAAATTGCCCAGGTATCTCCTGTACAGAAGAAGCAGGACAAATCCAACCTGGCCAATTACCGCCCCATCAGTCTACTCTCGATCACCAGTAAAGTAATGGAAGGGGTCATCAGCAGTGCTATCAAGCGGCACTTGTGTTTAGCAATAGCCTGCTCACTGATGCCCAGTTTGGGTTCCGCCAGAGCCACTCAGCTCCTGACCTCATTACCACCTGGGTTCAAACATGGACAAAAGAGCTGAACTCTGGAGGTGAGGTGAGAGTGACAGCCCTTGACTTCAAGGCAGCATTTGACAAAGTGTGGCATCAAGGAGCCCTAGCAAAACTGGCCTCAATAGGAATCAGGGGGAAAACCTTCCACTGGTTGGAGTCATACCTAGCACAAAGGAAGATGATTGTGGTTGTTGGAGGTCAGTCACCTCAACTCCAGGACATCACTGCAAGAGTTCCTCAGGGTAGTGTCCTCGGCCCAACCATCGTCAGCTGCTTCATCAATAACCTTCCTTCCATCATAAGGTCAGAAGTGGGGATATTCACTGATGATTGCATAATGTTCAGCACCATTTGCGACTCCTCAGATACTGAAGCAATCCATGTCCAAATGCAGCAAGACCTGGACAATATTCAGGCTTGGGCTGACAAGTGACAAGTAACATTCGCACCACACAAGTGTCAGGCAATGATCATCTCCAACAAGAGAGCATCCAGCCATCACCCCTTGACATTCACTGAATACCCCAGCATCAACATCCCGGGGATTACCATTGACCAGAAATTGAACTGGACTAGCCATATAAATAATGTGGCTGCAAGAGCAGGTCAAAGGCAAGGAATCGTACGACGTGTAGCTCATCTCCCATCTCCTCAAAGCCTGTCCACCATCTACAAGGTGCAAGTCAGGAGTGTGATGGAATACTCCCCACTTGCCTGGATGAGTGCAGCTCCTACAACACTGAAGATGCTGGACACTGTCCAGGACAAAGCAGTCCTCTTGATTGGCACCACATCCACAAACATTCACACACTCCACCACCGATGCACGGTAGCAGCAGTGTGTACCATCTACAAGATGCATTTCAGGAATTCACCAAGGATCCTTAGACAGCGTCTTCCAAACCCATGACCACTACCACCTGGAAGGACAGGGCAGCAGATAAATGGGAACACTACCACCTGGAAGTTCCCCTCCAAGTTACTCACCATCCTGACTTGGAAATATATCATCATTCCTCCACTGTCACTGAGGCAAAATCCTGGAACTCCCTTCCTAACTGCACTGTGGGTGTACCTACACTTCATGGACTGCAGCAATTCAAGAAGGCAGCTCACTACCACCTTCTCAAGGGCAACTAGGGATAGGCAATAAATGCTGGCCCAGCCAGTGAAGCCCACATCCTGTGAATGAATAAAAAATATATAAGACACCATTTAGGCCTCAGCTGGAGTATTGTGTACAGTTCTGGGCGCCTAATTATAGGAAGGATGTGAACATATTGGAGACAGTGCGGAAGAAGTTTACAAGAATGGTTCAAGGGATGAGAAACTTCAGTTGTGAAGATAGTTTGTAGAGGCTGGGATTGTTCTTCTTAGAGAAGAGAAGGCTAAGAGGAGATTTAATAGATGTGCTTAAAACCATGGACAGAATTTTGCCCTCGGATGGCGGGTGTGCCCCACCAGCTCGGCGGTGGCTGGACAGCTGATCCCCACCACAGAAACGGGGCACGCCGCCATTTTAAGTGGGCAGGCCAATTAAGGTCCACCCAGCGGCATCCCCGACGGGAAGTGCTAGGCCCTTCCTGTGTGAGGGGGAAGGGAATCCCCAGCTGTCAAAGTGCACTCTTTCGCGCTCACTTCTCCCTGAGGCAAAGTCCTGTCTCAGGGAGAATACTGATAGTGTCAAAAACATTAAAAATAGAAACATCAAATAATTATTAACATGTCCTCCTCACGTGACAATGTCACATGAGATGGGACATGTTAGTAAAGAACACATACACTTTATTAATTTTTTACAATACGGACATGAAAATTCATCCCGCCAGTGGATGAAGTTTCATCAATAATCAGGAGCCCACTGGGGCTCATGGCCTGCCCGCCAGCCTTAAGGTTGGCCGGGCAGGTGTTTAATTACTTTAAATAGCCTGTCAATGGCCTCAATTGGCCATTGACAGGTCGGTGGGCGGATAGCTGATTTCGCTGTCCGCCCGCTTTCCTAAAAATTTAAATGGACCGGGATGACATTGGGGATTCCTCCCGACATCATCCTGCGTCATTTTCCCCTCGGCGAGCAGGCCCCACCTCCAAATCGCCGAGGGGAAAATCTTGGCCCATGAGGGAGCTGGAACGTATAGATAGAGAAAAGTGTTCCCACTCGCAAAAGGACCAAGAATGAGAGGGCACAGGTTTAAAGTCATTTGCAAAAGAAGCAAATGTCATGGAAGAAAAAACCTATTCACACAGCGAGTGGTTTGGGTGGAGTGTGGTGAAGGCAGGTTCAATCGAGGCATTCAAGAGGGTATTAGATGATTATTTGATTAGAAACAATGTGCAAGGTTACGGGGAAAATGCAGGAGAATGGCACTAAGTCATGATGCACATTTAGAGAACTGGTGCAGACACGATGGGCTGAATAGCCTCCTTCAGTGATTCAGTGATTCTGTTAATGCATTTGTGAGCAGATGTTGTGAAATCCCTCAAAGGTCCCCAGTGGAGCCTGGGATGAGCCACTGGCGAAAAAGTTCAGAGCGGTGGTCACTTTTACAGCAGTTGGCAATGGATAGACTCCCAGTCCCTACGGCATCAACTCCTCCCGGAAAATGTGGCAGATGTGAGCCACCACATCCTTAGACATATGAAGGTGTCTACGGCACTGTCTCTCACTCATCTGGAGCTATGAGAAATGTCTTCTGTACACCCTGGTCTTGCCACATGTCTATACACTATGCCTCTGGCAGCCTCCACTTAGAACCACAGAAACTCTAGAAAAATTACAGCACAGAAAAAGGCCAATCAGCCCACTGTGTCTGTGCTGGCCAAAAAAGAGGAAAAAGAAACTAGCTGCTAATTTTAATCCCACTTTCCAGCACCTGGCCCAAAGCCTTGCAGGTCACAGCACTTTAGATGCAGATTCAGGTACCTTTTAAATGAGTTGGGGGCTTCAGCCTCAATGACCAACTTAGGCAGTAAATTCCAGATGCCCACCACCCTCTGGGTGAAAAAGATTTTCCTCATGTCCCCTCTAATCCTTCTACCAATCACCTTAAATCTATGTCCCCTGGTAATTGCCCCCTCAGCTAGGTGAAACAAGTCTTTCTTGTCTACCTATCTATGCTCCTCATGATTTTGTATATCTCAATTAGGTCACCCCTTAGCCGCACTCTGTTCTAAGGAAAACAACCCTAGCCTATCCAATCTCTCCTCATAGCTGCAATTTTCAAGCCCTGGCAAAATTCTTGTAAGTCTCCTCTGCACTCTCTCCAGAATAATTATGTCCTTTCTGTAATGTGGTGACCAGAACTGTACACAAAATTCCAGCTGTGGCCTAACCAGTGTTTCATACAGTTCCATCAATACATCCCTGCTTTTCTATTCAATACCTGACCCAATAAAGGAAAGTGTTCCATCTGCTTTCTTGACCACCTTGCCCACCCATCCTACCACCTTCAAGAACCTGTGGAGATGCACTCAAAGTTCTCTCCCTTCCTCAACCCCTCTCAATAACTTCCTGTTTATTGAGTATTCCCCTGCTTTGTTTGCCCTTTCCAAATGCATTACCTCACGCTTTTCCAGATTGAATTCCATTTGCCACTTCTGTGCCCACTCAACCAAACCATTGACATCATTCTGGAGTCCACAGCTATCCTCTTCACTATCAACTGTACAGCCAATTTTTGTGTCATCAGCAAATTCCCCAATCATGCCTCCCACATTTAAGTCTAAATCATTAAAATATACAACAAACAGCAAGGGCCGCAAGACTGAGCCCTGTGGAACACCACTGGAAATCTCTTCCCATTTGATCATTACCCTTTGTTTTCTGTCACAGAGCCAATTTTGGATCCTGACCAGGCTGCCATGTGGAACCTTGTCAAATGCCTTACTGAAATCCATGTAGACAGCATCCACTGCACTACCCTCATCAATCCTCCTTGTCACTCCTGGGTGTTGAGTGGGCCCCATTAGCCCTTGTTCATCAGAGTGAGGCTGTTATCTTTGCCCAGCCTTCTGTAGACGGGCCCTTCTTCTCCTTCTTTGTTGCCTGACTGCCGGGGTGAAGGCAATGTTTCCTGTTCCATCCATCAGGCCCTCGTGCTCATCTCTGTGGAAGCAGTGAACAGAAACATGAATGAACGTAAGCCTGCAATGGCCACTTTACATTCGCTAATGAAGGAGTCTGTGTGGAGCCCATGGGTTTCTATCGTCCCAGACATTACATCCCCACATAGTGCCTTTGCGGGATGGCAGGGGCGGTTTCACAAAGTGAATGTGCCAGCTGCAAGGTTTAGTGGTCTTACGGCTATTAGGCATATACATTTTGGCCTGGGACCCTTTTACAATTGGTTCCTTCAGACTCTCAGAATTTTCCACAAGAGGGATAAAGTCGGGAGCGGACAATCGCAATTTTTTTTTCCGCCAGCGAGAAACTGACCCACATTCTCCTGTCCTGCCTGTCATGATGTCCGCCATCTTGATCCTGATCTTGCTGACGGCCAAAGAAGCTGTCTCTAGGAGCCCTGTCTAATTAACAACAATGGGTGGAACAGAGAGGTGGGAGGCCCAACTGAAGAGGCCGTCGCAATATACGGCCGCAGCCCCATGGGGATAGTGGCTGCTACTGAGATAAGGAGGAGGCCATGAGAGTACCTCAAAATGGAGATGCTCTCTGCAGCATTATAAGAAGTTAAAAATCCCTCATGGCCACAGCTGTCAGATCATCAGCATGGAGGGGCTATCCTCCACAGGAGGCTGCGGATGTGGCCATCACATCCCTGTGGGTCTGTGCTGGTGAAATGGGGGACACCAAAGCACCCTTCCCTCAGGCCTGCTGCAGGGTGGCTACTCCTAGTTACCTGCCAGGCTCCAGCCTCAGCAAGAGGCCCAGCTGCCATCGGGAAGATCCCAGTGGTACCATCTTTCTCCCAATTGGCCCAATTATGACCTAATTGGATATCCAGTAATGATGGCTGGGTAGTCTCTCCTGTGCTCACCCCATCTCTGGTCTAGAGTGCTCAGAGATGGGAAGCTGTTGAGTAGCTGACCAGATGTACTATTTTCCATCTTTGCTCCCAGTCCCTCCATAGAACCTGTCTCTGCAGGACAAGGAAATTTTAGCCCTAGGAGTCATAGGTGACAACCAGCAGCAGGAACCCCAGGTGAATTTTGCCCTCTCCATCCATAGAGCACTAGTCCAGCTGTAGAGCCTGTATTGTCATCCTGTCTGTTTATCAAGTAACTCAGCACAGACTTTTTCCATATGGTTTGGTTTCATATTTACCAAGTCAATGTGGTTAACAGCAAAAAATTGTAAGCACTTCACTTTATTTATGGTAAATCTTTACTGAAGTGTGCGTGTGAAAAGGAAACAAATCATGAGCACTGGGTACCATTCTGACAATTATATTGGATAGCTGGAATTGGGTTAGTATGAGGCCTCCATTGAACTGTTATTAACAGGGCACAATAGCACATTACTGGATGATGTGATCAACCTAATAGGCTGTGCATTCCTATGTTCCATTTTGGTTGTTTGCAGGGGGTGTGGGGGTGCACGTGGGAGAAATTCCAACCTGGAATGAATTATTGTGTGTGGCACACACATATATTGACTTCCTTTGTTCTTCTTCCCAGAACTTTTGGCACAGTCAGAATGGTTTCACACTGGAACCAACACAAAGCAGATTCTCCACACGCTTCCTGTGAGATTGACCACAGCAATTGGATATGAGGAAAATATTTAAACAACAATCGAAATGACAAAGGAAGAATGTGAACCCATGAGTCAAGTTTACAGATTCTAGCCATGTACCTCCACACCCCAAAGCTACTCCTCTTCAAGTTCTCTGCTTAACGCTTCTTTGCCTTCCAGTGCCTGGGCCAACACCAGCTCATCACAGCATTACTGTGCTACAAATGCTGTTCAGCAGAGATTATAATACAGGTGCTGAAGAGATTGAGTGACATTACCAATGGTACACATGAGAACATGCAAAACCATGCTCTTAATAGCCTGACTGCTGGCAAGCACTTTAGTTCTCATAACAGTAACTGGTTTGAAAGACAAATTTTCATCGGTATTAATGAACTTACATGTTGCACATAACCTATTTTGAAGCACACAAAGGCAGGGTGCAAGAAGAGAGTGTAATTCTACTAATAAGCATAATGACGGCTTGGATGCCGAGATAGAAAAAAATATTCATCAAGGAACTATGCAAATCAATTAAAAACTATTAAAGGTTAAAAAGTAACATTGTATTTCCATAACCCATATAGATATTTCTTCACAACCAAAGCATCTACCCTAAGAACTACCTTTTCATTTAGTGTACATGTGCTCCATGGCTTACTGGGTGAAATCCACGTGGCATTACACTAAACCATGCTGCATTCTCTGAATACACTTCAAAAGTACTTCATTAGCTGTAAAGCACTTCAGGACGACTTGGGTTGTGAATGATGCGATGTAAATGACTTGTCCAGTTCAAAGTCTAGTCTGGATTAGTTCATCACAGTTGGGCGATGGTTAGCATGCTAGTTAGTTTAGTGTCCCTGAGATAGGTGAGGGTGTACGTGGGCAACTCGTTCACAATTCCAGTTTCTGATGATTGTTCCTTGACACTGGCATGTCTTCTTGTAATGTGCCTGTGATGCCCTCTCATGGTTGAATAAGCCGCCACCAATCTAGCTGAAAGGGAATATCTTGAAGAGTTTTGGCTCTTCATTGATCTTTGATGGTATGTTTGAGAGGGAGAAGCTAAAGTCATAAGTAAAGATTTTAATCATGAACACGGCAAACTTTGAAGGGATTATAAGTGAATTGATGCCAATAAACTGAAGTTGAGCTTTGATACAAATACCTACAAACAAAGAGTAGGATGTTTACAGTCCAGTATAAAGCCAGCACATACGTCTAAAGGGCAAAAGCCCCACTTGTCCAGTTAAGCCATGGCCATAGTCAACAAATGGAGAAAGTGGCAGCATCAAGCTAAAAGAAAATTATTACACAAATACAAGGAAATAGGGAAATCCAGTGGACTGAGAGAGCTATAAAAAGCAACAAATAAAATTTTGAGGTGTAAAAGGGGAATACGAACAAAAACCTACAAGAATTCACAGTAAAAGGTAACAAAGTACCCATCAGACTGATATGTGTAGTCTACAGATCACCGATAGTGGAAAGGAGATGAAGGAAGAAATATGCAGACAAATTAGGGAACTGAGTAAAAAACATTGAAAAATAATCGGGGGGGGGGGTGGATTTCAACTATCCTGATGTTAGATAGAAGAGATAGATAATGGGGATGAGAGAATGGCATTTCTACAATATGTACAGTGTAGTATAAAGTAAGAGATATGCTAATGTATGACATAGATGGTGATATAACACTGACATCAGTCAGTCATGTGCTAGATTCTCTTTGGAACATAATGCATAGGAGCACTCTGTAACCTGTTTAAATGTGTTACTAATAAACAAGCATTAAGCTGATATCAGAGTATGACTGCAGTCTGTCTACTAATCTACTAAATACTCAACTTAAGAGTTGATAGAAGGACCATCTCAGAACATACAGGACTCCTTTCTAATTCAGTATATAAAAAGCCCAACAATGCTGCTTGAGAGGCTGTTGGGGGCAACTTCAATCAAGGCATTCGAGAGGGAATTGAATTACTATCTGAATGTGCAGGGCTATGGAGAAAAGGCGGGCGAGTGGCAGTGGGTGAATTGCTCCTTCAAAGAGCCAGCACAGACATGATGGGGTAAATGATTTGATGAAAGAAATTTTCATTATTGTAGAGAGAATGGTAATGCAGAATGTGGACCCATCAAATGCAAGTAATACCATGAAGGATATTAAGGAAATGGAAGACTTATTACATGAATACTTTGTATCTGTTTATGCACTACAGAAAGAGGATAAACTGCCAGTGGTTCAAGGGAAGCTAAAAAGAAGTCAAGGGAAGGAACTTGATTGAATAGAAGTTTAAAAACTAGTAATTTGTAAAGTAATTCAGATTTGGGAAGTGTGCCCTTGGATTGGCAGCTGCACCTGTTGTACTTCTGATCATTATGGGTCAAATATAGTGAAGGAGTGTTTGTCTGCCCTGGATGGCTCAGTGGATTGCAGACTGCTCTTTCACCTCTAGCCCTGGATTTAAATGCAGCCAAGAGGGACTCCCCTTATCTGCTGCTCAAAATCTTCTAGGCCCTAATCTCTTCCAATTGTTTTTCTTTCTGATCTTACAGGGTCACTTCTGGTTGATCGCGGGTGTCTGTTCCTGGCGCAATTTTCTTGGCCATTTACATGCCACCCCTCAGTGACATGACCATGGAATTCATCTTTCATGTGTACATTAACACTGGGCTCTATTTATCCACATGGTCCATTAAATCCAACTTCTCATCTGGCATTAAGACTTAATAAACCGCAAGGTCAAATGTTGACCATATCTAAGAACTCAATTCCTGTCCCCTGACCTCAAATATCTCTGGATGCTCCCTCGGGTTAAGTCCAGAGGGGTAAAATTTTGGGGAATAACTTAATCTTGATCTCAGCTTCCCCTTCAACTCTGATCTGCTCTGAAGATATTTTTCTTTTGTTCATAGAATCCAAGCCAGTTGCTGTAGCTGAAACCAAGTCACAGAGATTTACTTTAATGAGAGAGTTTATCGACTTGTGCAGTCTCACAGCTCTCCTCTCACATAGCCCAGTGTCCCAGCTATCCCCTATTTATATGTGCTTAAAGACAATTAATACCTATCACCTGCTTCTCTTAAACTTTACAACATAATTGACAAGACATTTTTCGCTCACTCCCAAAATATCACCTGTTATTGTTTCTATTTCTCTCCATTTGTGGCAGGAATCTGAATTCATGCCATTGTCACCTCTGGGTTGGGTGTCTTAAATATGCTTTTTAATTTATTTTCCTGTTTCAACAAAACACAAGCAAAAAGGCCAAAATATTGTGACTCATGTTCAGAATAAGGTCCTATTTTCTGAGCTTCCTTGTGTGCCAGAAAACTGGCTTGAGCATGCTCACCCTAATTTTCTCTATCTTCATGGACTCAACACTCCCTATCTCTCCAATTCACACATGTTGTTTCAGACATGCTCCGATTGTTTGACATTGACTTCGCTCACAACATCGATAGTCACTCCTGTTCTTTGGAATTTCCACCTGCTCTCGTTCAAAAGCCTGCAAAGCTCTTTCTCTTTGTCTGCACTGCTGTTCACTCCAAGTCCCTCTCTTTCCTTCTCTCCCTTGCTCCATGTCCAGAAAGTGGACTGAGAAATCTTACTGAACACAAGAATATCTGTGGAAATGTGAGCAACAGTTGCTAAAAGCATCTTGCAAGTATAGTCAAGGCAGTTTCACAAACAGAAGGCAACCCCTTCAAAAGTAGCTCTAGCAAACTAAAAATACATCGGGTTCAAAAACAAAATTACATGCAATTTGAAAACAAAATCACTCAGGACAATTCAAATACATTACATAGAATTTACAGCATTTAGCCTGTTTGGTCTAGGTCAGTATTTATGCTTCACAACTGAACTTCCTTTCACAAACACTATCAAAAATCCATCTATTTCTTTCACCTTCATGTACATTAGCTAGCTTCCCCTTTAATGCATCACCCTTAATAGATTCCAAAAATGACATAACATCTGGGACATTGGGACCTGCCCAGTGACCGAGTAATAGTCAACAGTGTTCTGGGCTGGTGCAGTGCAGAGCAACATCTGCACTATATCACGTTGGCATCTTGTTCCTGCGTATCAACATTGCATAGTGATTTAGGAGCTGTGGGAATGAGTCGGCTGGAGGCAGGCACGCTCAAAATAAAGAAAGGTTTGAAACTCAAATGTCAGCAAAGTGTGTTTTATCTCTCCAAGTGCTGTGTGTGTGGCCCCGGGGAAGCGAATGCAAAAGGTACAATGACTACAAAAGGATACATTCGGAATACTGACAATCTGCTGCTTTCCCTGTGCAACCTGGAGGCAAAGACTTCCAGGCTCTTGACAACGGGCAGGAAATGTTGCAGCTGATGTGCCAATCACATTACCGCTTGCAGCTGGGAACAGCTGGCTGTACTGGTGATGGAAAGAATTCACCAGCTGAGGTGTTGGTCCCCAGTGCCTGCTGCCCGCAAGGGTTGCTGGCTTCTTTCTGCCAAGCTACACTCTGTGGGGAGATGGCTCGGAAATGCTGCGTGCCCAGGACCGCGACTTAACTTCAATAACAGTGTTATTCTTCAAGAGAATAGATTGGCAATCTCGAATATCTACACTGTTAGAAGGTTTCCCTCTGTGCAATACACCACACTTGTGGGTTAAAAGAGACAGGAGTGAATATCTGTGTTGTCTGTTCCATTTTGACAGTGCACAATCTTTTCTCCTGTCTCCCAGATCCTGTTTCTCCCCCAGTTTTAAATGAGCATTAAACTGACGGCGTGACATCGGCCATCTCAGTTTCTCTGCTCCTCTCACCCACTCTAACCTGTCTCTTTCTGAACTCGCCACACTCTGTTCTCTCAGGTCCAACTCTGACTTTGTTATTAAACCTGCCGACAAGGGTGATGCTGTTATTGTCTGACATACTGACCTTTACCTCACAGAGGCTGAGCGCCAACTCTCTGACACTTCCTCCTACCTCCCCCTGGACCATGACCCCACCACCAAGCATCAAGCCATTGACCTCATCTCCTCTGGAGATCTTCCCTCAACAGCTTCCAACCTCATCACCTCCAAACCTCGGATGGCCCACTTCTATCTCCTCCCCAAAATCCACAAACAGGACTGTCCAGGTGGACTGATTGCGCCAGCCTGTTCCCATCCACGGAACTCATTTCTCTCTATCTTGACTCCATTCTCTCTCCCTTTGTCCAGTCTCTTCCCATCTACATCCATGATTCCTCTGATGCCCTGCATCATAGCAACAATTTCCAATTCCCTGGCCCCAATCGCCTCCTTTTCACCATGGACGTCCAATCCTCCTACACCTCCATCCCCCACCGGGATGGCCTGAGGGCTCTCCACTTCTTCCTTGAACAGAGGCCTGAACAATCCCCATCCACCACTACTCTCCTCCGTCTGGATGCACTTGTTTTCTCACTGAACAATTTCTCCTTAAACTCGTCTCACTTCCTCCAAATAAAAGGTGTGGCTATGGGTACCCACATGGGCCCCAGTTATGCCTGTCTCTTTATGGGGTGTGTGCAACATTCCTTGTTCCAATCCTATTCAGGACCCCCTCCCACAACACTTTCTCCGGTACATCGATGACTGTTTCGGTGCTGCTTCATGCTCTCGTCTGAAGCTGGAAAAAGTTATTAATTTTGCTTCCAATTTCCACCCCTCCATCACTTTCACATGGTCCATCATGACACTTCCCTTCCCTTCCTTGACCTCTCTGTCTCCATTTCTGGTGATAGACTGTCCACCAATATTCATTACAAGCCTACCGTCTCCCACAGCTACCTTGACTACAGCTCCTCACGCCCCGCTTCCTGTAAGGACTCCATCCCATTCTCTCAGTTCCTTCATTGCATCAGTTCCAATGATGCCACTTTCCAAAACAGCACTTCTGACATGTCTTCCTTCTTCCTTAACCGAGGAACCCCACCCACGGTGGTTGACTGGGCCCTCAACTGTGTCCGGCCCGTCTCCCGCGCATCCGCACTCATACCTTCCTCTCCCTCCCAGAACCATGATAGGGTCCCTCTTGTCCTCATTTATCACCCCACCTGTCTCCGTATTCAAAGGAACATCCTCCGCAATTTCTGCCAACTCCAGCATGATGCCACCTCCAAACACAGCTTCCCTTCACCACCACCACCACCACCACCACCACCCCCCCCCCCCCCCCCCCCCCCCCCCCCCCCCCCCCCCCCCCCCCCCCCCCCCCCCCCCCCCCCACCCCGCGTTAGCATTTCATAGGGACTGCTCCCTCCGGGACACCCTAATTCATTTCTCCATCACCTCTTCTACACCTCAACCGCCGCCCATGCCACTTTCTCATGCAATTTCAGAAGGCGCAACACCTGCCCCTTTACTTCCCCCCTCTTCACCATCCAAGGGCCCAAACACTCCTTTCAAGTGAAGCAGCACTTCACTTGCACTTCCCTTAATTTAGTCTACTGCATTCGCTGCTCCCAATGCGGTCTCCTCTACATTGGAGAGACAAAACGCAGACTGGGCGACCGCTTTGCAGAACACCTTTGCTCTGTCCACAAGCATGACTCAGACCTTCCAGTCGCTTGCCATTTCAACACACCATCCTGCTCTCATGCCCACATGTCTGTCCTTGGCTTGCTGCATTGTTCCAATAAAGCTCAATGCAAACTGGAGGAACAGCACCTCATCTTCCGACTAGGCACTTTACAGCCTTCAGGACTAAATATTGAGTTCAACAAATTCAGATCATGAACTCTCTCCTCCATCCTCACCTCTTGTTGATCCCCTTTTTCCAAATATTTATTTTTCAATTTTTATATATATTTTTCCCACCTATTTCTATTATTATTATTTTAAAAAAATATTTCCATTTATTGTTTTATCCCCACCTTTTAGCCAATTTTGATCTTTTCTTCCACATTGTCCCGTCCCCCCACCCCACCCCCACTAGGGCCATCTGTCACTTGCTTATCCTGCTTTCTATCCTTAAAGTCACCATTAGCACCTCCTTTAGCCACCATCAACACCCCTTTGTTTATGACACCTTTCTCAATTTCTCCTTTGCCTCCACCTACTGCTGGCCTTCTATCCAGCTTCACCTGTCCCACCCCCCTTAAACAGCATATATTTCATCACATTTTTCTTCTCTTTAGCTCTGAAGAAGAGCCATATAGACTCAAAATGTTAACTCTGTCTTTCTCTCCACTGATGCTGTCAGATCTGCAGAGTTTTTCCAGCAATTTTTGTTTTTGCTCCATCTGCCCTCTCCGGTGGACATAAAAGATCCCCTTTGTTCTCTATTGAGGAAGAATGGGGGAATTCTCCAATTGTCCTGAACCAACAAGACTAAAAACACAAATAATCTGTTCATTATCACATTGTTGTTTTGTGGGAGCTTGCTGTGTGCAAATTGGCCCATCCCCCCCATTTTTCAATAAATAATTAACGGACAATTAAACTTGTTACCAAGCCAACTGACCTGTATTTTACAGAGCCCACAACATAGCATGGTTGGGATAGGCAAGTGGGCAGGAGTGGGGTGCTGCTTGTAAAAATAAACTTTTGGAAAGGGAGAGGGGACACAGCATTTGTATGGTGCTCTTTGTGCAACGGGTCACCCCACCAAGATGTTACCCCCCTTTTGTTCCTCCCTGCCTGGCCTCCAAAACCCAACCCACCTCCCTCACCCCTCCCTGAGATGCCACATCCCTTCCAGCCTTAAATGCCCAGGACTCACCTGGCTCTGGGATCTGATGAAGTTCCTCCTGGGGCCTGCTTGCAGTCCCGGCAGCGCCCACTACTCTATTCTGGCGCTGCTGGAATTGCTGGACCTGCCGGCCAAGGGTGGGACATCTTCCCACTGAGGGGCGGAAGTCCCACTCTCTGCATGTTTAGCATGCCGGCAATAGGTTATCGCTGCAGGGTGGCCTTTTTTTTATAACAAAAACAGAATTACCTGGAAAAACTCAGCAGGTCTGGCAGCAACAGCGGCGAAGAAAGGAGTTGACGTTTCGAGTCCTCATGACCCTTCAACAGAACTAAGTAGAAATAGGAAAGGGGTGAAATATAAGCTGGTTTAAGGTGTGTGTTAAACCAGCTTATATTTCACCCCTTTTCTGTTTCTACTTAGTTCTGTCGAAGGGTCATGAGGTCTCAAAACGTCAACTCTTTTCTTCTCCGCCGATGCTGCCAGACATGCTGAGATTTTCCAGGTAATTCTGTTTTTGTTTTGGATTTCCAGCGTCCGCAGTTTTTTGTTTTTAAGCCTTTTTTTTATGTTCATCAACTGCTGGCTGACTCTTGCAAAGGGATCAGCAAGCAATATGCACCCCCCACCCCCACACTGCACCAACCCTATTAAATTAAGCCCATTGTTTCACTCCTCCTCCCCAGCCCAGGAATGCTAAGTTAAGGCCCCTGTAGCTGAAGTAGCTCAGATTAACAATTCAGCACAAATAGATCTCCTTCGACTAAGTGACCCAATACACAGCAAAAATTGCATTTAACAACTACTTGCCTTTATTTTGTGCTTTTAATATAGTAAAAAAAATCACAGGGCACTTCATAGGAGCATTATCAAGAATAATTTGACATTGAGCTACATAATATTAGGATAGATGACCGAAAGCTTGGTCAAAGGGGTAGATTTTAAGGAGCGACTTGACGGAGGACAGATAGAGGTGGGGAGGCAGAGAGGTATAGGGCCTAGACAGTTGAAGGCAGAACAACAACAGCAAAAACTTTTATTTATATAGCACCTGAACATAATAAGCATTCCATGGGGCTTTACTGGCACATTATCAAACAACCATGGCTGGCAATGGTGGTGCAATAAAAACTGGGGATATGCCAGGGAACAGAACTAGAGGAATGTAGATATCTCAGAGGCTTATAAGGCTGGACGAGGTTATAGAGATAGAAAGGGGGCAAGGCTATAGAGGCATTTGGAGAGCAGATATTGCTGGATCAGGAGCCAATATGAATCAGTGAGCACAAGCCAATAAGTGAATGGGACTTAGTGTGGGATCTCACTCTAATGCTTATCAATGCCAGTTAAAGGGGTGGGGAAAAACATGAGACTAATGATAATTAAAAGAAGATAAAAACATTAATGAAAGAAGGGAAAGGTAGAGGAAATTTTTTGTAATGCACATAATCAGAGCGTGCAGGCGATTGACTGAATGAATGAAAGATGAACTCGATGGAACAGAGATTAGTCACTTCAAAGTTTTTGCTCAGCTCCATTGGTTACATTCCTGTCTCTGAGGTAGAAGGCTGTGAGTTCAAACCCCACTCTGGGACAGTGCTGAGGAAGTGCTAAATCATCAGACGTACTGTCCTTTGGATGAGATATCAAAATGAGGCCATTTGCCAATTCTAGTGAATAGTTAAGATTCCTTTGCTGACCTTGAGGGTAAGTGGACCATTCTCTCAGTGTTCTGACCAAATTTCCCCCTGTGACTAGAAACGTGTTAAAGTGTTTGTAGGATCCTGTCATGCGCACAATGGCTGTCATGTTTGGCTTGATACCAATGGTCATTGCATTTCAAAGTAATCCATTGTACAGGAAATATTTTGAGATGTTTCTGGCAGATATGATGAAGTATTTAATAATGCAAGCCTTTTTTTAATGGAGTGCATCAATTAGATACAAGCTCAGTTTGTTCACATTCTGTAAGTTGGAAAAATTGAGGTCCAAGGGATGATCCCACACCCTGGCTCAGCTTTGGAGAATCACAGCTCATTGGGAACGTCAGATAGCCTAATCACCTGCATAATGTAGGGGATAAAAATCCATGGGTTGACATCTTGATATATGCTGGGATGCAGCAAGCGATGGCTTCCACTTCTGCCCCTGCCAGTGTGTTGCTATTGGGCACCTGCCACCAATAAAGGGGCATCCTGGGGCCTCTCATTGCAATGGGGCAGGAGCACCAGTCCCAGAAACTGTGTGCTTGGGACCCACTGGCCCTCTTGTAGCAATTTGTGCATCTTTCTCCTAGCACAGTAGCCATGTGGTGCTCCAGGTTGGGAAACAGGAAACTCCTGGCCTGGACGTCCCTCCATCTCCTGGCCATGCTCCTGTCTGATACAGCTAACCTTATTTGGGATTAATTTGCCATGGGAATGTAAGGGAGGGACTGCAGGTTCCTTCCTGCACAATCTTTACCATAAAGTGACCATAGACTGAAATGTAGAAATTGGAATGATGCTGAATTTCTGGGGTATTAATTGATAGCGAGCAAACCTTTAGCATTTCTTTCCCTTATTCACTGGGATCACTTCAGCTGAAGTTGTTCCAGAATGTGGATCAGCTCTTGCTTCTCTAAGGGGCTGCCATATTTACATTCTGGAACAGGTTTTGAAGAATTAACAGCAATACTGAAACAGCTGCACATGGGTAATGCCAGGAGAATTATCTGAAACTGGCCAACAAGGCTACAAAAAAAAAATATGCACAGTCCGCCATGACCAGCTGTACACATTCCCTAATGGTAGAATAATGAGAAGTGGGAGCTAGAACTGATTTTCCTCCTCCTTTTGTAAATTTGTATTGCCGACAATTGTATCACACCAATGGCTGTTCAGACCAACTACACCACTGAGAACTGTATCTGGGGTCTCCCTGGCCCTTATGGCCTGGTTCCACAAAGGTCAGTGTATCACATGAAATTCACAGCACAAGAAACAGGCCACAGCCCCATATTAGACTGATCCTCCTCCCACTCTATTTACTTCATCCCACCCTATCAACATATTCTTCTATCCCTTTTTCCCCCACGTGCACTTATTTAGCCTCAATGCATCTGTGTTATTCTCTTCAAATTGGCCATGTGATAGTGAGTCACACATTTTCATCACTCTCTGAGTAAGTAAGTTTCTCCTGAGTTTTTTAAGAACAACAGCTTATATTTCAGTGCCTTTAACATAATAAAATGCTCCAAAGTGCTTCATATGCACATTTTAAAACAAAATATGGCACAAACTACAAAATGGAGATATTAGGGCAGATGACCAAAAACTTGGTGAAATAGGTAGGTTTTAAGGAGTATCTTATAGGAGGAAGGCAAGGTAGGGAGGCACAGAGGTGCGTATCCCAGAGCTTAGGCCCTGGGCAACTGAAGGCATGCCATCAATGGTGCAGCAATTAAAGTCAGAGATGCTGAAAGGCTACAATTAGGAGAGCACAGGTATCTCGGAGGGTTGTGGGGCTAGGGGAGATTATGGAGATAGGACCGTGGAGGGATTTGAAAACAAGGCTGAGAATCTTAAAATCAAAGCATTGCATGACTGGGAGCCAATGAAGGCCAGTGAGTGAATGGATTTATTGGTGAATTTATTATATTTATGGCCCCTAACTATCGGACTACTTTACAAGTGGAACACCTTCTTTACATCTACCTTACTGAGTGGCGTCATAATTTCATACACCTCCTTTAGGTCATGTTGCAGCTTTCTCTCTGGAGAGAAGAATCTCAGTCTGTTCGACCTGTCCGCTCAGTTCTAGTGCTCACAAAATAACCATTGGAAAGTTTGCCTGCATGGCTTAACTTCTCACTCAGTTCGCAAACAGTGTGTAATGTACTATGTTGCAGTGGGTTTGCAGAAAGCCTTCATTGAGACTCTGAATGAAAGGCTGCTTCACAAGCTTAACTATGAAAGTAATTACAGAAAAAGCTGACTGCACCTCAAGTGTTCTTCATGCCCCTGATTTTTATGTCACTCCCACTGTCCACAGTTCTTTAGCTGCACTGTTATCCTAGGAACATAGGAATTGCTTGATGATCAAAGAATAGTGGCTGGATTCTCCAGTCCTGCTGCGGTGGGTTTCTGGCGGTGGATGCGGTCAGCCATTCAAAGTTTCATTGACTTTGGCAGACTGGAAGAACCTGCCAGTGAAAGAGGCCCGAAAACCCCACCCAAGGTTTACTTAGCTGGGCTTTACCATCCTCGTAGTTTCCACGATACAACAATAATAGAGTTGTATCAATCTTTCTCAATTAGGCTACAACAAACAGAGAAATGACATAAAGACTTGAATTTATATAATTCACAACCTGAGGACACGTTAGTGTACTTTATGGTCATTTTTTTTTAACTAGCTAACGAAGCTTTGTTTTGTCGTACTACCAGAAATACCACAGCCAACTTGTGCACTGCGAGATCCCACAAACACCATTGTGAAAACGACCAGATAATCTGTTTTTGTATTGATGATTGATGGATAAATATTGCCAGGACATTGAGGACAACTCACCTCATCTTTGACATGAGGAAATTGCCAGTGATGGAGGGCTTTAGGGACTATAGGCCCAAAGAACCATTTCCTGCCTGAGCATGCTGCACTTACATATCATGTTTCCAAATACCCATCATTTGCCAGTACCTCAGTTGCTGGCACTGCATTTCTTGCTCCTGGTCCCCTTGCCCCTATTGGTTCCTAACCCCAGATTCTGCCACTACCCCTTCCACCCATGGCAGCCCTCCCAATGCCTCTTCTGCTCCTATTCCAAATGCTGGGCCTCCAACATCACCCGCACCTCCATCCTGCCCTGCAACCCACTCCGCCCCCCACTCACCCCAATACCACCACCCCACACCCCCACCCCCTCTCCAAGTTGTGCCTGGAAGCAATTGGCAGTGGTTGTGGGCTGGCAATGTTGAAGTGATTGGCTTCTAGTTGTGAACAGGACTGCTGCCAGTGATGGCTGGTTGGCTCCTGATGGTGGCTCCCTGGGCGGATGGCTGGGTGGCCATAGCTAACTGACCTTCCTGGCCTGTATTGCTCAGCAGCTCTAGGGCAAAGACACTGAGCCATCTGAGGAGCATTCTTCATCATCTGAATTGTAACTGTCCCTTTGCATAATATAAAATCATATACAAAGACAACTTGCATTTATATAATACCTTGAATGTAGTAAAGCATCCCCCAAAGGTGCATCATGGGAGCATTACCAAACAGGACTTAACACCAAGCCAAATAAGGGGCAGGTACTCATGTGTCTGAACATGGAGGTTATTACAAGAGGGGAGAGAGGTAGAGAGGTTTAGAAAGGGGAGTGCAGATCTTACGGTCTAGAAAGCTAAAAGATACAGTCACCAGTGGCAAAGCAAAGAAAGTGGGGGATGTGCAAGAGGCCAGTATTGGAGCAGTGCCAAGACCTTGAATTTCTAAAAATTCATTCACGGGATGTGGGCATTGCTGACTGGGCCAGCATTTATTGCCCATCCCTAATTGCCCTTGAGAAGGTGGTGGTGAGCTGCCTTCTTGAACCGCTGTAATCTCTGTAGTGTAGGTACACCCACAGTGCGTTTGGGAGGGAGCTCCAAGATTTTGATCCAGCGACAGTAAAGGAACGGTAATATATTCCCAAGTCAGGGTGGTGAGTGGCTTGGAGGGGAACTTCCAGGTGGTGGTGTTCCCATGCATCTGCTGCCCTTGTCCTTGCAATGGTCGTGGGTTTGGAAGGTGCTGCCTAAGGAGTCTTGGTGAATTCCTGCAATGCACCTTGTAAATGGTACACACTGCTGCTACTGGTGGTCGGTGGTGGAGGGAGTGAATGTTTGTGGATGAGGTGCCAATCAAGTGGGCTGCTTTGTCCTGGACAGTGTTGAGTTCCTTGAGTATTATGGGAGCTGCACTCAGCCAGGGCAAGCGGGGAATATTCCAGCACACTCCTGAATTGTGCCTAGTAGATAGTGGACAGACTTTGGGGAGTCAGGAGGTGAGTTACTTGTTGCAAGATTCCTCAGCCCTGTGGGGCTGAAGGACAGTTATTTCATAAAATACTTTGCCTTCAATTTTTTCAGGGGTTTCATTTGATCTCAGCAGAACCATTGGAGAAATTGGAAGAAAAAAATCAACAAAAAATGCCTGTTTTCTCTGTCTTTCTGGGGAGTCGACAACCTGCCACAGTTAGTGAAGTACAGTGGGAAAACTGCAGAATTGCAGTGCCTAAAACAGTCCACAACAAAGTGCTGAACCATATCTCATAATGTACACGTTACGCATGTGTAAAATTGCCACTGCATCATAACTAATTGGAATAGTAATGTTTAATCCAGGACATTGGGTTGTAAGTTAAACCACAGCTGCAAGTCAAGGGGACATAGGTATAAATGGTAACGCTCACAGCTGATGCCAGGGGGCATTTCTTCAAACAAAGAGTGATTAATGTCTTCAACTTTTGAGGCTGATTGTTTGAGGATCCAGATGACAGCAAAAATCCAGTTGATGACTGAAGATTCAAGTTGTGTGTTTTGATGGTGATCTTATATATGCAATTATGAGCCGAATGACGTTCTATTTCAAGGTTTCATATCTACATTCTATTCCAGGTATTTATCAATACAGAACAGCATTCACTACTTATCTGTGATCAATGGCTTAACTAAACAAGCGCTGTGTTAATAATGAGCATGGTGCAGCCAATAGCAGCTGACACCTATTTTCTCTTGGGTTTTATAATCAGCCATCAGGAGAACTGTCTCTCATGTCACTCCATAACTACGTGAGAACTCCCACATAAAGGAGGTCAGACGACAATTAAGTTTAGAGTTGATCCAACCTTGAACAGGTAGTATTTCTTCAACTGCAAAGATTTCCCTATCTTCACGGGCCTCTATCCCTGATGAGTCAAGTGCGCAAGTGTACAGCACTGGTCTCAGCATCTTTGCCATAGCTCGAGCATAATGAAACACAGCAGTTCCACTACACCCACCTGGATTTCCTTAAACTGTAAATTTTCTGGAGTTTAGATAAATCAGGTGTGCATTCTGCATCGGACAAGCAAACACTCTGTCCACATGAAATGCATGGTTACTTGGTTTGGAGATTGGTATGATGATGAACCTGTCATTTTCTTTGTACATTTAGAAAATATATTAAATGGAGGGAAAGGCAGCTTGACTAGAGGAGGTAATTGAAGGTGGCAATTCACATGATAAAACCACCAGGAATATGTCTAACCAGAGTTCGCAACCCTACTTTGCATATGTGCCATGATATTGAGTACACACATTTTAATCTCCCCACACCCTATCATTCTCTACCAGACCCACAGGGCACCCGCGCAGGCTCAAATATAAAAGAGGTGGATAATGCAGGAAAGTCGTTTTGGTGTCTCTCACCCATGACTCATAATGTTAGGAGGCTCAAACTGACGAAGGTAAATTAAAGATGCCTCTTCAGTTATGTTTAAAGGCGTATCATCTACAGGATACACTGCAGCAGCTCACCTTTGACAGCTCCTTTCAAACAAATGACCAACACCACCAAGGATAAGGGCAGCCCTTATAGCCGTTCCTACATTGTCACTGGGTCAAAATCCTGGAACCCCCTTCACTAACAGCACTGTGTGTGTACCTACATCACATGGACTGCAACGGTTCAAGAAGGCAGCTCACCACCACCTACTCAAGGGCAACTAGGGATGGGCAATAAATGCTGGCCCAGCCAGTGACACCCACATCCCATGAATGAATAAGTAAAAAAAAAGCTGAATCCAGTCCCCAGTTGGTTCTAAACTACATTGAACTTCATGATTTGACAGATAGATTCTACACAAAGGAGGTTAGGTACAGTTAATTTTAGCACTGATCTGACCTTGAATATGCAATATAATATTTCTTTAAATGACATCCCTTTCCCCGACCTGTTCTACTTTCTCTCACTAATTTGTTATTTCTAGCAAAGTTGGGCACTTTGATCACACTACTCCTGTCTCATCAAGGTCACTTGCAAATATTGTGAATAGCTGGATTCCAGGGGCATATCCTTTCGGGACTCCAATGGTTACTGCAGCTCATTCACAGCAATTCTCTGCTTTCTCTTGTGAAGCCAATTTGCTATCCAATTTACCACTTCACCATTGATTTCATCGAGCCTTCACCTTCGCCTGAAGTCCTTTGTGAAACATCTTGTCAAAAGCTTCGCAAAGTCAAGATATAGAATATTGACCTACATTTACCTTCATCCAATAAACTGGTCACATCCTGAAAGCTAGTGAAACACTTGTTTGTGACCTTCATTCGATGAAGCCCCACTGGGTCCTCAGTTACTATGCTGTAACAATGAGATAGTCCTGAATTGTTTCATTGATAATAGATGCCACTATCTTGCCCATTATCAATGGCAAGTTAACACCTCTCAATTAGGTTTACATCTCTGCCTTTTCTTCATGATTGAAGTCATGTAACTTTATTTGAATCACTCTGGTTGAATCTCTCCTACAAACAAGGGAAATTTTCAACCAGTGCCTTTCTCTCTAATTCTCAACCCCTCTTTCAGCTTAACAACAACAACTTATATTTATATAGCACCTTTAACAAATGAAATAATGCCCCAAGGCACTTCACAGGAACATTATAAAACAAAGTATGACACCAAGCCACATTAGGAGATATTAGCAGAAATACCTGGAAAAACTCAGCAGGTCTGGCAACATCGGCGGAGAAGAACAAAGTTGATGTTTCGAGTCCTCATGACCTCATGACCCTTCAACAAAAATAAGTAGAAATAGGAAAGGTGTGAAATATAGGCTGGTTTAAGGGAGGGGGTAAAAACAAAAAAACTGCGGATGCTGGAAATCCAAAACAAAAACAGAATTACCTGGAAAAACTCAGCAGGTCTGGCAGCATCGGCGGAGAAGAAAAGAGTTGACGTTTCGAGTCCTCATGACCCTTGGGGGGTTGGTGGGGGGGGGAAGAAGGGGTGGGGGGTTTGTTGGGACAAGCAAGTGAAAGGAGGCAATAACCAAAAGATGTCACAGACAAAAGAACAAAGAGGTGTTGAAGGTGGTGAAATTATCTAAAAGAATGTGATAATTAAGATTGGAGAGCAGGATGAGCAAGGTAGCTCTAGTGGGGGGTGGGGTGAAATAAACCATGGGTGGAATGCATTTAAAAATAATGGAAATAGGTGGGAAAAGAAAAATCTATATAAATTATTGGAAAAAACAAAAGGCAGGGGGAAGAAATGGAAAGGGGGTGGGGATGGAGGAGGGAGTTCAAGAACTAAAGTAGCTGAACTCAATATTCAGTCCAGAAGGCTGTAAAGTGCCTAGTCGGAAGATGAGGTGCTGTTCCTCCAGTTTGCGTTGAGCTTCACTGGAACAATGCAGCAAGCCAAGGACAAACATGTGGGCAAGAGAGCAGGGTGGAGTGTTAAAATGGCAAGCGACAGGTAGGTCTGGGTCATTCTTGCGGACAGACCTAAGGTTTTCTGCAAAGCGGTCGCCCAGTCTGCGTTTGGTCTCTCCAATGTAGAGGAAACTGCATTGGGAGCAACGAATGCAGTAGACTAAGTTGGGGGAAATGCAAGTGAAATGCTGCTTCACTTGAAACAAGTGTTTGGGCCTTGGGCGGTGAGGAGAGAGGAAGTGAAGGGGCAGGTGTTGCATATTTTGCGTTTGCATGGGGAGGTGACGTAGGTGGGGGTTGAGGAGTAGGGGGTGAAGGAGGAGTGGACCAGGATGTCACGGAGGGAACGATCCCTGCGGAATGCCGCCGGGGGTGGGGGTGAAGAGAAGATGTGTTTGGTGGTGGCATCATGCTGGATTTGGCAGAAATGGCAGAGGATGTTCCTTTGAATGCGGAGGCTGGTGGGGTGATAAGTGAGGACAAGAGGGAGGGAGGAGAAGGCGTGAGGGCGGATGCATGGGAGATGGACCAGACATGGTTGAGGGCCCTCCTCCCTCCCAGAAACATGATAGGGTCCCCCTTGTCCTCACTTATCACCCCACCAGCCTCTGCATTCAAAGGATCATCCTCCGCCCTTTCCGCCAAATCCAGCACAATGCCACGACCAAACACATCTTCCCTTCACCCACCTGGCGGCATTCCATTGGATTCATTCCCTCCATGACACCCTGGTCCACTCCTCCATCACCCCCTACTCATCAACCCCCACCTACGTCACCTCCCCATGCAAATGCAAAATATGCAACACCTGCCCCTTCACTTCCTCTCTCCTCCCCATCCAAGGGCCCAAACATTCCTTTCAAATGAAGCAGCACTTCACTTACATTTCCCCCAACTTAGTCTACTGCATTCGTTGCTCCCAATGCGGTTTCCTGTACATTGGAGAGACCAAACGCAGACTGGGCAACTGCTTTGCAGAACACCTTAGGTCTGTCTGCAAGAATGACCCAGACCTCCCTGTCGCTTGCCATTTTAACACTCCACCCTGCACTCTTGCCTACATGTTTGTGCTTGGCCTGCTGCATTGTTCCAGTGAAGCTCAATGCAAACTGGAGGAAGAGCACCTCATCTTCCGACTAGGCACTTTACAGCCTTCCGGACTGAATATTGAGTTCAACTACTTTAGATCTTGAACTCCCTCCTCCATCCCCACCCTGTTTCCGTTTCTTCTCCCTCCCTTTTGTTTTTTCCAATAATTTATATAGATTTTTCTTTTCCCACCTATTTCCATTATTTTTAAATGCATTCCACCCATGGTTTATTTCACCCCACCCCGCACTAGAGCTACCTTTCTCGTCCTGCTCTCCAATCTTAATTAGCACATTCTTTTAGATAATATCACCACCTTCAACACCTACCTGTCCTTTTGTCTGTGACATCTTTTGGTTATCTCCTCCTATCACTACTTGCTTGTCCTAACACCCACCCCCTTCTCCCTCACCCCCCACCCTTTAAACCAGCTTATATTTCACCCCTTTCCTATTTTTACTTAGTTCGGTTGAAGGGTCATGAGGACTCAAAATGTCAACTTTGCTCTTCTCCGCCGATGTTGCCAGACTTGCTGAGTTTTTCCAGGTATTTCTGTGTTTGTTTTGGATTTCCAGCATCTGCAGTTTTTTGTTTTTATCTAAGGAGATATTAGATCAGGTGACCATAAGCTTGGTCAAAGAGGTGAGTTTAAGATGTGCTTTGAAGGAGGAAAGTTAGGTAGAGAGGTGTAGGGAATGAATTCCAGAGCCTGGAGTCTAGGCAACTGAAGGCACAGCCACCAATGGCGGAGAGATTATGACTGGGGATGCACAAGATGACAGAATTACAGGAGTGCAGATAGCTTGGAGGATTGTGGGGTGGAGGAGATTACAGAGATAGGAAGGAGCGAGACCATGGAGGGATTTGAAAACCAGGGCGAGAACTCTACAATCAATTTGTTGCTTGATTGGAAACTGATCTAGGTCAGCGAGTACAGGAGCGTTGGGGGACGGGACTTAGTGTGAGTTAAGATACAGGCAGCAGAGTTTTGAATAACCTTAAGTTTACAGGGGGCAGAATGTGGGAGACCAGCCAGGGGTGGTACATTGGAATAGTCAATTCTGAGACAACAAAGAGCATGAATGAGGGCTTCAGCTGCAGATGAACCGAGACAGGGGCAAAGTCAGGCAGTGTTACAGAGGTGGACTTAGTGATGGCATGAGTTTGAGGTAGATAGTTCATCTCGAGGTCAGATGTGACGCCAAGGTTGTGAATAGGCTGGCTTAATCTCAGTCTGTTTCCAGGGAGAGGGAAAGAGTCGGTAGCTTGGGAACAGAGTTTGGAGCGGGGACCGAAAACAATGGTTTCAGTCTTTCTAATAATTAATTGGAGGAAACTACTGGACATCAGAGAATACAATCTGATAGTTAGATGTAATGGTGTGGGAGCAGAAAGAGAATCCATTGTAAGGGTGGGGAGATGGGGTGTAGTGTTAATGTCACTGAATTGGTAATACAGAGGCCAGGCTAATGCAATGGGGGCATGGGTTCAAATCTCATCACAGCAGCTGGTTTGGAATTTAAATTCAATTATTCAATCTGGAAAATAAAGCTAGCCTCAATAAGAAGGAAATCTTCCATGCTTATCTGGTCTGGCCTACATGTGACTCCAGACCTACAGCAAAATAGTTGATTCTTAATTGCCCAGCAAGCCACTTAGTTTGAGATGAATGACAAATACTGGCCTGGCCAGTGATGGCCATGTCTCATGAAATAATAAAAAAAAATCTTTTCAACTTCAGTGGAGATGAAGGCCCTTACAGAGTAACAGACATAGTGAGAGGAAGAGTAATGACTTTATTGGGGACTAGGACATCAAAGCTGGGGGTGAGGGCATGGTTAGGTCAATCAATAGCTGCAAAAATGTTGTGGCAAACAGAGGGTCAAAGGCTGGATGGTTGGGATTTTGAAAGTGCAATTGTAAGTGAATGAGGGATAGTTTTTTTCCAGGGATGGATACAAGAGAGGGTAGGGTTGGGGTGTTGAAGGGATTGTTGGGTGGAGAGTGATAATCAGAGATGGCCTTATCTGTAATTGATACATTGGGACTAACAAGACTGTGTGAGATGGCAAGGTCAGGGGTATGGCTGTGAATATGGGTTCTGGAGTTTATATGGAGGGAGAGAGATTTAAGGAGGATGAGAGGGCAGTGAGCTCAGAGGAGAGAACATGATGAGTTGAGAAGTCGTTTGGTGTAGAGGCCGATGGAGGAAAACAGTGAAGAAATCTCAGTGGCAAAAATTTTTATCGTATCTGTACAGGACAATGATTTTGAAAGAGAGGGTGAGACGCTCAAACTTCCTTAAATAAAATGAAAGACTTACATCTCTGTAACACCTTTCTTCCTTTCAGGATGTCCCAAAGTGCTTTCAGCCACTTTTGAAGTCTAGTCACTGTTGTAATGTAGGAAGGTCAGAGCTATATTTGTACACAACAAGCTTCCATACACTACAATGTGACAATGACCAGATAATCTGTTTTTAGTGACACTGATTGAAGGGTAAACATTAGCTAGGACATTATGGAGAATTCACCTGCTCTTCAAAATGATGTCACAAGATCTTTCACATCAACTGGAAAGGGCAGACAGGACATCAGTTTAATACCTTATTCTAAAGACAACACCTTTGACGCTGTGGCACTACCTCAGTACTATATGGGTCTATTAGCCTCAATTAGGTATTCAAATCTCCTTGAGTGGGACTTGAACCCACAACCTCTGAGGCAAGAGTGCTACCCACTGAGCCACAGCTGACACTCAAAATATTCTTGCACACCCTCAAGTATATTCCATTAGATCTCTTCACTTTATTCTTGCTTACCTCCATATCTATCAACTTTGCTACTGAGGCCTCCAATAGTTTGGTTACCAAATTAGAATGAGATATTTAACCCTGGGTTTTGAATATAATCTGTCCTTTCTCCTCCTCACATGACGACATGCTGGGTGAAAGCTCCAAGCTGCAGGCACCCTCACTAGACTAACTGTTTCTTAGCTGTGATTCCCAAAAATTGGCTGCTGGTGAGCTGCTCACCATGGAAATCACATCACAGCCCAGGCCCAAACCAACCTCAGGAAACACTCAGACATGTCTGGCCCATTCACCCAGCTCAGTGAGTTTACGTAGTGAGGAACTGAAGCATGCAGGCTCAGAAAGGTCACTGGCTCGATGCCCGATCTATGTTGAGTTAATTGATCTCAATTAATCTCACTATATAAATATAAAGCGTTTATTTTTGCTGATGGGGCAAGGAGGCGTGGCACAGTTGATCTCAATATCTGAGTTATGGAAGGGAGAAGTGGGCAAACTGTTCTCGATTGCTTTCCAGCAGCTTGACTGGAAGTGACTTCAAAAGGATTTGCACTTATATAGTGCCTCTCACATCCTCTGGGCCTCTGAAAGCAATAGATTACTTTGATAGCATTCTCCCGGCCTGTGGTCAGGGTCTCCTCAGGTGCAGATCCAGTTGCCTTTTAAATGTGTTGAGGGTTTCTGCCTCAGACACCAATCCAGGCAGCAAATTCCAGGCAACAACCACCCTCTGGGTGAAAAAGTTTTTCCTAATATTCCCTCTAATCCTTTTACCAATCACCTTAAATCTGTGCCCCCCTGGTAACTGACATCTCCACTAGGGGAAACAAGTCTGCCCTGTCCACCCTGCCTAGACCCCTCACAGGGCAGAATTGTCCCAGAATTGCACTGTGTGCGGTGGTGGGTGTGAAAATCGACATTTTACCCGCTGGCTGCAATGGCGGGTTTTTGCACCATATCAACCGCTTCCAGCCTCACAAGTTATGCAGTCACAGGAAACCCACCATCTTGATGGCCGGCGGCCTCTGAATCGCCTGCCATCCTGTTACCTTATCGTTTTTTCATTCCAGTTGCCGTATCTAAACTGCAGCTGCACACACAGTTCTCAATGTTTGCAGCCCAGGACTGCTCCAATGATGACGTGGCCCTGAAAGCCAAGAAGAGTTCAGTGACCCGTCACTGGAGTGCCCTTTGGAGGCCCGCTGTGATGTCCTCCACCCCCGCTCTGGCTGCAGGAGGTCCAGCAATCTCACCACTCCGACGTGGGAGGCAATGGCAGTGGTGGTCAGTGTCAACGGTGCACAGAAGAGGTTGGCCATCCAGTGCAGAAAGTGGATGAATGATCTCAACTGTGCCGCCAGAGTAGGAGAAACATCTCCTCACTCTAAACTCACACACTCACAAGACCATCACACATTCACTGGCACCTCACTCACTGTCAGCTCAAGGGACATCACCACTCATCCTCTCACACATATCCTCACATCTCCAACAGGCCTCATCTCCTCTGGAAACTGCCTCCTCAGCCCTCACCGTCTTGAGGCCATTTGCACAGATCAACATATGCCCCCACATACACCCTGGGATAACCTCCTTCCCTAGTATAGCCCTGTCCCTGCAGCCTCTTCCCTTGCCTGGAGCAACTTCTCCCCCTTTCCCAAGCAAGGCCTGCCCTGCAGCCATTGAAAAGCCACCCCTGCCTTATGGCTTGTCTGATGGGTAGAGACCTGCTCATGAGTCCCCCTAAAAGTGATGTTGTGCTGTCTGTGAAGCCTGGTGCTGATGACTGGGAGTGCTGACCAAAGCAAGGTGGGCAAACAAACCTCAAAGTCCTGAATGAAGTGCAGCTGCCAAGTGCACGTTGCTTATGTACAGTTGTGAAACACATCAGCCTGGGTGCCCAGATGATCCAGAGTGGGGGGATGATTACGGTGAGCAGGGCTTATAATGAGATGTGGACGTATTGAAATTAGGTTCTAGATGTGTGGTGGCTGGAAATGCAGCCCACTTTTGATGGGTGGAGTGGACAATTACAAACTAGTTTTACGATGATGTAAAACCGATTTTTGCGATCTCCCAATATTTTCTGCTCCCGTCCATTACGATGCCTGCTGCAAACTGGAACGGATGACATCACAGAGAATTTTGTACACCTCAACCAAGTCACCCCTCAGCCTCCTCTGTTCTAAGGAAAACAACCCCAGCCTACCCAATCTTTCATCATAGCTGCAATTTTCCAGACCTGGTAACATTCTTGTAAATCTCCTCTGCACTCTCTCCAGAGTAGTTATGTCTTTCCTGTAATGTGGTGACCAGAACTGTACGCAAAACTCCAGCTGTGTTTTATACAATTCCAGCATTACATCCCTGCTTTTGTATTCCATACCTCATCCAATAAAGGAAAATATCCCACATGCTTTCTTTACCAGCTTATCCACCTGTCCTGCCACCTTCAGGAACCTGTGGACATGCACTCCAAAGTCTCTCACTTCCTCAACCCTTCTCCATATCCTCCCATTTATTGAGTATTCTCTTGCTTTGTTTGCCCTCCCAAAATGCATTACCTCACACTTCTCCATATTGAATTCCATTTGCCACTTTTCTGCCCACTCAACCAAACCACTGATATCATTCTGGAGTCCACAGCTATCCTCTTCACTATCAACTATACAGCAATTTTTGTGTCATCTGCAAATTTCCCAATTATGTCTCCCACATTTAAGTCCAAATCATTAATATATGCAACAAACAGCAAGGGCCCCAACATTGAGCCCTGTGGAACGCCACTGGAAACCACTTTCCATTCGCAAAAACATCTGTCAATCATTACTCTTTGTTTCCTGTCACCGAACCAATTTCAGCTCCCAAGCAGATTAAAAGATGAGGCTGAATCTTCTGGTCGGCGTGTGGGGGTGGGCCCAATACGCCGATGCATAAAATGATGCGCGATGATGTGGGGGCGTACATCCTGATGTCATCGTGCGTCATCTTATATTTCATTCAGCAGATGTGCACTGGAGGCAGCTGCGAAATGTAAATGGCCCATTAAGGCCGTTAAGAAAGTAATTAAACTAGTTAAGAACACTGCCTGTCCAGCCTAAATGTTGACGGGCAGCCAAAAAGCCCAAGAGGCCTTTACGTTTTTCAGGAAACCTCATCCACGGGCGGGATGAGGTTTCCTGAAGCTTTTATAAAAGAATTAAATAAATGAATATTCCCACCTTCACATACATGTCCCAACTCATGTGACACTGTCACGTGAGGGGCTATGTTTAGATCAATTTGAACATCATTTATTAAAATGTTTCATTCTCTGTCCAATCTTCCTGAGGCAGCTCCGTGTCTCAGGGAGATTGCTGCACTCTTTAGCACCCATGTGTGACAGAGTGCAGACCTCGACTCTCCCTCCTCCCCCCGCCCGCACAGGTAGAGCTGAGCACTACCGGCCATGCGTTATGCTGGGTGGGCCTTAATTAGCCTGCCCGTGTAAAATGGCGGCACGCAACCGACCATGGGCGATGATCGGTTCCACCACTGCCCACGACCACTCCCACCCGGCCCGCCCGCCATAAGTAAAATCCCGGCCATAAATTCCAGCAGATTTCGCAGCTAGTGCCAGCCGATATCCAAAAATCCTTTAGCCTCACTGGAAATTGTGCATGTGAACATTGAGCTAAGAGAGGAAATCCCCCCAAATAAGCTCACAATGCCTACCTTGTAAACTGACAAATGGGGTGTGTTGCACCAAGCCACCCATGCACATTGAGCTATAGTGTAGCAGAACTGGACACTGTTGAGAAAGGAATAAAAATTGGGGGCACTGGATGGGATCCTGATCCAATGAAGTATGATTGATAAGCTGGTTACTATCTGTCATTTTCTCCCCCTCACAGATTATTTGCTATGATTACATTCAGACCTTTGTTAATTTAATAACATGATTCAAATTATCTCCAACTTCCCTAATCATTAGTATGAAATCATCAGGAAAGCTTTTTAGTAAATAAAACCATCTGTCTAGCCATTTCACATTCCTCAAATAACATCAAAAACAAACTATTTGCTCATTATCCCATTGCTCTTTGTTGGATCTTCCTGTGCGCAAATTGGTTGTACCATTTTCCAGATTACAACAGTGACTACACTTCACAAATGGCTCCAAAGTACTTTGGGACATCCTTTCAAGGCATGAAAGACGCTATAAAAATGCAAGCCCTCTCTTAAAGTTTAAATTAATTCCGATGCTGACACTCTGATATCCTACTTTCAAGAACTATGAGCTGAATTTTACACAGGGAGCACCGGTGTAAATAAGCCCCCGATATTTGGCTGATTCACTTCACAGCCATTTGACAGCCATCGGGCCTTTAATTAGCTTGAGGTGAGACATCCGCCATTTTGCGAAAGCAAGCCCCGCCTCTGAGAACTGCTGGCGAATCAAATGACCTGCAGCTCTCTTGATCCAGAAGCATCACCAAGAGCAATGGCCACTGCTGGGATTACAGCGAGTTCTCTGAAAGAGTTGAGCCATGAAACCTGAACAAAGTAAGTCCGGGGTCTCACTGGGGCCAGGCTGTCAGGCCCTGGGTAGAGGCGGTCACATGGCCGGGATGGACAGGGCAGGGAGGAGGAGGAAATGTGTGGTAGGGCCTTGTGGAGTGGCCTCCAATGGCTCCAGGATGCCCTCACCCCCACCTCACCTCACTGCTTTTACTGGCCAGCCTGGGCACTTGGTGTGGGCTTCCTCGACCACAGGAGGAGGCCCTTAGGTGTCCATAAATTGGTCACTACAGAGCACAATTGGGCTATGGCCGAGTGGGCTGCCTGACAACTTCCTTGCTGCAAGGGTGGGGGTAGGGGTGGCACAGGTAGGCGATGAGTATGGCGCCACTGCCCTGGCCTCTGATTTTACAACCCCCCTTTCCCCCTGCCATCCCACCTCCAGGGGAATGTAAAATTCAGAACTATGTTCACATATTTTTTAAAGGCTTCTTTTTTCAAGGTCAGTTGCCTTTACAGCAAGCCAGTTCCCATAAACATTGACAAATATTTGCTGAATGCACTGGACTCCCCTGAGAGAAAAGGTTTAGCCAGTAAAAATATAGGAAGCCTGAATGAAGCCCTCAGTTCTGTTACTGAATAGTCAAACTGAGGGAGTTTGGGAACTTTTCTGCTCTAGATTTACCAACATATTGACATTGTGGGAATGTGGAGGGAATTAAAAACATACCATCTACCCTCACTTCATAAACATGGAGTGGATGAGAGATCGGAAGCATGTGACCTGTGCATACCACAGCAACGAATTTTGGGAAATTCAGATGTTCCATTTGGTGGTCACCTATTTTTAGAATACCACACTAAACATTTTTTTTAAACTGGGGTAAAATAACTAATTTCATGCTCCTGGCGAGGCTTCCCAATTCTGGCTAAGTGTATTGGAATTGGAAAAGGAACAGGCTCTTTGTTATCCAATTGGATTCATCTTTGTTGTATGCAAAATAGATCTGTTTTTCCCGCTATCTCCAATATTTTTAAAATTAATAAATGAAAGCATTTGAAGGAAATTGGGAAAAATAACTTTTTTTAATGTCCCTGTAATTTTCTCCTGGATTAATAGTAGCGGAATCCTGGAAATAGATCTTTAATTCCTGGGAACTCCAGGAGAATCCAGGAGGGCTAGCGACCCTTTTCACGAAAGCTAGTGACACTGTAGGAAAACTTGGATTGGCGAATCTGTGCTACTGTGTCACATCCACCCTCATCCCCAGCTGGATCCAGTCCACACTCTCTTTAAAGGTAGCTCTTTTTTTATTCATTTATGGGATGTGGACATCACCAGCTAGGCACTCATTTATTGCCCACCCCTAGTTGCCCTTGAGAAGGTGGTAGTGAGCTGCCTTCTTGAACCACTGCAATCTTTGTTGTGTAGGTACACCCACAGTGCTGTCAGGGAAGGAGTTCCATGATTTTGACCTGGCGACAGTGAGGGAACGGTGATATATTTCCAAACCTGGATGGTGAGTGGCTTGGAGGGAAACTTCTGGGTGGTGGCGTTCCCATGCATCTGCTGCCCTTGTCCTTCTAGACGGTAGTGGTCGTGAGTTTGGAAGGTGCTGTGCAAGGAGCCTTAGTGAATTCCTACAGTGCATCTTGTAGATGTTACACACTACTGCCATTATCCGTCAGTCGTGGAGGGAGTGAATGTTTGTGGATGGGGTGCCAATCAAGCGGGCTGCTTTGTCCTGGATGGTGTCGAGCTTCTTGAGTGCTGTTGGAGCTGCACTCATCCAGGCAAGTGGTGGGTATTCCATCACACTCCTGACTTGTGCCTTGTAGGTGGTGGCCAACAGGCCCCTGCACCTGCCCTCCCCTTCCAGACCACTGGGGAGCCGCCATTCATGTTTGGCAGGCCTTAATTAGCCCACCAGCTTGAAATCGTGGTTGGGGGCTGGCTGGGGGCCAGTCAAGAGCCAATCATGGGCGGTTTCCTGGCCACTCCTGGGACCGCCGATCGCGCCAAACTCAATATCCTGCCCCAATGCAGCTCTCCAGTTGGGGCCTTCTCAAAACTGAGTCAGCTCACAGGTCAGTCCAGAACGGTGGGGGTACGGTTGTGGGCTGGGGTGCATGGCGGGGGGGAGACGGTGGGCTGGGGATGAGTGTCGTGGTTAGGGTGGAGTGGGAGGTAGGTGACGGCATAGGGATGGGGTAGGGTACGAGTGGGGTAGGGGTAAGGGTGGGGGTAGGGTAGAGGTAGGGATGCGGTGGGTGTTGGGGGTAGGGTAGGAATGGGAGTAGGTGTGGGGGTTAAGTGTTGGGGTGGGGTGAGGTGTAAGGGTAGGTGGTGGGTTGTGGTCAGGGGGATAAGGGTAGGTCTAGGGAAGGGATGGGGGTTAGATGTAGGGGTTGGATGGAGGGGTAAGGGGAGAGGTGGGATGAGGGGTAGGTGTACGGGTGGGGTGGTGGATAGGGGTAGGTGTACGGGTGGGGAGTAGGGGTAGGGGTGGGGTGTGGGTATGGAGGGTGGTGGTCAGGGGTAGGGGTGGGGTGGAGAGTAGGGTTAGAGGTAAGGGTAGGGGTGGGGGTTCGGGGTGGGGTGTAGGGATGGAGATTTGGGGTAGAGATAGGAGTAGGGGTGGGGGTAGGGGTGGGGTGTAGGGATGAAGGGTAGGGGTAGAGATAGGAGTAGGGGTGGGGGTAGGGGTGGGGTGTAGGGATGGAGGGTAGGGGTAGAGGTAGGGGTAGGGGTGGTGTGGTGGGTGTGGGGTAGGGGAGAAGGTTAATGGGAAGAGGGCAGCAAATCACATATTGCTATGGAGGCAGGAGGAGATGTGGGCCAGTGCTTTTCCCTTCCAATTCTCCATCTCTTCTCTGCTGAGCCTGGTTCCCCATCGAGGTTAGAGAAATCTAAGCAAGTTACCTGTTCTTCAGCAGCCTCCAGTAGTCACCTTAAGGACCTATCCTAGGATAGGGATGTTTCTATACAAGGGTGGTAATTTCCATGTGGATGGTAGTGACCCATACTGGTGGATGGGTATTTGTATGTGGATGGTAACCCTTAGAAAACACAATAAAGAGGCATTTTTTAATGTTTCAGCAGGGATATCAACAACCACACCCAATACTTTTCCCAGCATGTAGGAAGTGAGGGTTACCAATTGCCAGTTAGGATTGGGATTGATATTCCTTTGCTCCCCTGTCTAGCTGAGTTGAGGGTGGGGCTAATATTTCTGGTGCCTTCACTGTTGATTGGAACTAGTCTTACAGCTAGAGTGAGTTGGAAAACCCCCAGTGTGCTGCCCCCTGCCAAAATCCCGACGGCACCTCACCCACCACCCCCCAAACCCCTACCACCCATTGAAATTCCTATACTGTCAATGGCACTGTTGGCAACATGAAGCCTCTAGTATATAGGGTAAATATACCATTCCTGCACTATCAGTCAACAGCTTAACATTCAATGGCATTACCATCACCGAATCCCCCACTATCAACAACTTGGGGGTTACCATTGACCAGAAACTGAACTGGACTAGCCAGTTCCAATGGTGACCTGGCGGCCGTTTTAAAGCCGGCACAGTCAGGCCCTGGAAGGCTGCCGGCAAGGAAGACATCTTTGGTGTTGTCAGCAGGATATTTAAAATGATGGATTCCCATATGGCCGCAGACGCCAGGCAGGTGGACAGGCTTTGGGGAGTTAGGAGGTGAGTTACTCATCACAAGATTCCAAGCCTCTGACCTGCTCTTGTAGCCCAGTACTTATATGGCTAGTCCAGTTCAGTTTCTGGTCAATGGTAACCCCCAAGTTGTTGATAGTGGGGGATTCGGTGATGGTAATGCCATTGAATGTTAAGCTCTTGACTGATAGTGCAGGAATGGTATATTTACCTTATATACAAGAGGATCCATGTTGCCAACAGTGCCTCACTTTTTTTATTTATTGTGGTGCAGGGTACGCCAGTATGTAAAGATGGACATGGGAGGCTTGAATCTATATTGCACAGGCACTGAGTGGACTTTGGGTCAAAGGAAAGGATAATTTCCGACATTCGGGATGGAGGCGGCAGCCCTGGCATGAGCTGATAGTTTTTATTTGGCAGCCTAGTTGAAGGAGCGTTAGATCAAGGCATCCCTGGTGCCCCTGCCTTCCTGGAGGTTACCGAGGTCTGCCTCCATGCCCTTGGCGTTCTCCTCACTGGGCTCCTCTTCTGACTCACTACTGGATTCATCCTCTGTGGCCTGTGGAGCTGCATCAAGATCCTCTCCCTCCAGTGGGTCTCCCCTTGCCGGTGCCAGATTGTGGAGTGCGCAGCATACAACCACTATCAGGGACACCCACTCTGGGGAGCATTGCAGTGCGCCCCTTGAATGGTCCAGGCATCGGAGGCGCATCTTTAGAAGATTTATGGTTTTCTCTACCACAGCCCTTGTGGAAGAATGGCTCCTATTGTGCCGCTGCTCTGCCTCTGTTCCTGGGTGGCAGAGAGGCATCATGAGCTGTCGTTTCAAGGGATAGCCCTTGTCACCCAGCAGCCATCCATCCAGTCGGGCTGGAGTGCTGAAAAGCCTCAGCACCTGGGAGTGTCTCAGGATGTATGTGCCATAGGAGCTGCCAGGATTCCTTGCACAGACTTGCAGAATAAACTGGCAGTGCCTGCACCTCTCCTCCCACAGGTCCCTCCCCTGGAAGCTGCACAGGGGCACCTGGCCTCCTCTCCCTTCCCCCCTCTCTTCCTCCTTAGGGGAGATGCCACCAGCGGAGACCACAACCCCCATTACCAGGGTAATGGAAGGCTGTCTGATACCCGGAAGGGTCCACATGGTCTGAATTCTCAAGGGTCCTTGGAGACACCAAGGAGACCTGAAATGAAGCCTAGAAATGCTAACAATGAAGCCCCGAACAGGGATGACGCTGCCAAGTACCAATAAGTTGCCAGCAGCAAACTATCTACCAAACTCCTCGCTACTCACACTCGCAATGCTGCTGACCCTTTTTATCCCGCCTGTGGATGGGGTTTTTGAAACTGTCGGCTGGCCGCCTGCCTGTTTTGTTCGTGCGACAAGTGCAAAATCGCACGGGCGACAAAGAAACCGGCATCAGTTGATTTTTTAATGGCCTTAACTGGCCTCTTAATTAATGGCGGGTGCAGCTCCAGCATCTGCGTGCACCCGCTGACTGAAATATTGTGTGATGATGTCGGGACGCTCGCCCAACATCCTCATGCGTTATTTTACACTCAGGCATGTCAGGCACACTCCCACACGCTGAACAAAAGCTTCTGCCCTTGGTGTCCACAGGCTGCCGGTTTTATGGAAGTTTGAAGCTTGGGTAAAAGCCGCAGGCTTCCCTATTTGGGTATCCATTCCTGGAGGTGGGAGGCAGCAGAAAATCCAACTTCTTGCCCATCATCTTCAGTCCAGAACTTCTGGCAATATCACGGCTTTTAAAACTCACACTGACTGATTTCTAGCCCTCAGCTGAGACACTTTCAAATGGATGAGGTGGGAGGCCTGTATAATGAATGAAAAATGGAACAAGTATAATCATAAAACCTCACAAGTACATCAGGTGTATCTAAATATATTCACCTTGTCTTATTTAGGAAGCAAAACTAAATTGTGACATGGATATAGCAGAAGATGAAAACACAAAGTTTTAACACCATATGCCTCTTTTTACCATGGGTTAATACTAATATCTGACTTGTTCCTGTATATCATGCAAATGCCAATGCTTAAGAAGACAGGAACCACCCACAGCCAGAGAGGGACATTTATATGTAAAGAAATGATGGTCAGTTTTGAGAATGCTCCATTAAAAAGATTAAAGATTAACAGCAATAATGAACAGCTCATGATTTTTGCTATTACAAGGTCCTGACATCTGCTTAAATTCACACATCCAGCAGTCCAATAATTGCTCCTTTGATATTTACAGTGATATTATATTCCAGGGCACGAAATACCAAACAGCCACCTGCCATTTGCAAGTTCACATCATTAGTTAAACAGAGCCCCATTTAGTTTATGGAGCGAGACCACTTGATCAGAATCTCAATGTGTCCCATTCCAACGATAAAACAGAAACGAAGATGAACTGGCTTATATTCTCTTGAGTAAAGAAATTCGATGAGTGATCTGATCGAGATGTTTTAGGATCTTATAGGCTGGATGCAGAGAAACTATTTACTCTGATGAGTGAACCAAGAACAAGGGGACATGATCTAGAGTGGATTTATTTATTGCTATCTTCACTCTTAAAGGTTAATGGAAATCTGACATTCTCTCCCTAGAAAGACTGTGTGTTGGGTCACTTGGAGCATTCAGGATTGAGCTTGATATATTTTTCCTGGGTAAGGCTACCATGGATGTGGGACTAAGGTGGTTAAATGAAGTAGAAGTGGAGATCAATTGATAAGTGAATGAAATAATAGGTTTGAGGGGCTGAATGGCCTACTCCTGATCCTAATAACAGAGATTTTCACTTCTAAGGAAAACTCATGCACTTTTGACAGTGGTAGCAAACCAATAGCTGCCCTTCCAAACCCACCACCACTATCATCTAGAAGGACAAGGGCAGCAGCCACATGGGAACACCACCTGCAAATTCCCCTCCAAGCCACACCTCCATCCAAACTTGGAAATATATCGCCGTTCTTTCACTGTCGCTGGGTCAAAATCCTGGAACTCCCTCCCTAACAGCATTGTGGGTGTACCTACACCGCATGGACTGCAGCGGTTCAAGAAGGCAGCTCACTACCACTTTCTCAAAGGAAATTAGGGATGGGTAATAAATGATGGCCCAGCCAGTGACACCCACATCCATGAATGAATAAAAAAAACTCTGCCATCTGCATTGACCTCAATGGAACAGAAAAACTGTGGAGAGAGGGACAGAATGGCTGCCACTCACTACCACTTGTTTTGTGCCATCAGCAAGAGTTAAGATTTACCCCTGGTCCCTGAAGGGCCTATTTCTGCAACCCACTGAGCTCATTACACTCCAAAACTCTCCCTTTCAAACTGAACATGAAATTCTATCATGTTGTGATCACTATGACTTAGAGGCTCCTTTAGCATGAGGTTATGGATTAACACTGTCTCATTGCACATTACCAGGTCCACGATAGCCTGCACTCTGGTTTGCTCTAGGCCATACTGCTCTAACAAATTGTCCTGAAAACACACAATGAACAATGGAACAATTTTCCAGGCTACCTTTGCCAATTTGATTTGCCCAATATACATGTAGATTAAAGTCACCCACAATTATCATGGAAGTTTTATTACATATCCCATTTATTTCTTCCTGTGTGATCTGTTCTACAGTGTAACTACTGTTAGGGGGACCTATAAACAACTCTCACAAGTGACCTCTTACCTTTACTATTTCTTATCTCTACCTAAACTGATTCTACATCTTGCTCTTTCAAGCTAAGTCTAGCTCTCAGAACTGAACTAATGTCATCCTTATTTAACAGAACTATCCCACCACCTTTTCCCAGCTTCCTGTTGTCCCGACATGTCAAATACTCTTCAACATTCAGGTCCCAGCCTTGAATACCTTTCAATAATGTCTAAGTAATGTCTATCAGATCATACATATTTATCTCCATCTGTGCTTACAATTCATCCCTTTTGTTACAAATACTGTCTGCATTCAGATACAGGGCCTCAAACTTTTTTTTTGCAATTTTTGCACTCTAGTACTCATTAACCAAAGTGCTGCCCTGCTCTGTTACTTTGTTGGTTCCCTTTACTTTATTATATTTCCCCTCACATCTCTCACATGATCCCTCCCCCCCTCCACCCCCAGCCCCCAGCTGTTAATTTTAAAGCTCTCTCTATCACCCTAGTTATACAATTCGCCAGAACACTGGTCCCAGCATGGTTCAGGTGTAGACCGTCCCAACAGTCCAGCTCCCACTTTTTCCCAGTACAGGTGTCAGCGCCCCATGAATGGAAACCCATTTCTCCTACACCAATCTTTGAGCCATGCATTCATCTCTTCAATCTTGTTTATCCCACACCAGTTTGTTTATGGCTCAGGTAATTATTCAGGGATTATTACCCTTGAGTTTCTGCTTTTTAATTTAGCCCCTAGCTGCTCATACTCCTTCAGCAGAGCCTCATTCCTAGTTCTACCTACGTCATTGGTACCAACATGGACCATGATGATTGGATCCTCCCCTGACCACTGCGAGTTCCTCTCCATCTAAGAGCAGACATAGACATCCCAAACCCTGGCACCGGGCAGGCAACATAGCCGTCTGGACCCCCGCTCTCAATCGCAGAGCACTGTGCCTATCCCTCTGACTCTACTACCCCCTACTACCACTATATTCCTATTTAACCCCCCTGCTTGGATGGTTTCCTGTACTAAGGTACCGTAGTCATTTTGCTCATCTATCCTGCATCCCCCACTCTCATCCAAACAAGCTGAAAGAATCTCAAACCTGTTGGACAATTACAAGGGCTGAGGCTCCTGTACTCCTGCCCTCTGGGTCGTCTTACCTGTTTCACTTGTAGTCACACCCTCCTGTCCTTGACCATTGATCAACTCAGAAGATCTTATCATCAAGGGTGTGATTGCCTTCTGGAATAAAGAAGCCAGGTAACTTTCCCTCTCCCTGAGGTGTCGCAGTGTCTGCAGATCAGCCTCCAGCTCAGTGACCTTGAGCCGAAGCTCCTCAAGCTGCAGAAACCTACTGCAGACATGTTTACCCTGGATCACTATGGTGCCTGGATGCCCACATTCTGTGGTCACAACACATCATTTGCCCTGCCATCCTTAATATGTTTTAATTAACCAATTAACTAATTACTTAATTATTTTATTTAACTATTTGTTTTCACGTTTTAAAAATATTTAGTGCCTCTCCTTATCACCTCTTACTGTAATAATTTAAACCTTGGTAATAGAATAAAAGCTTAAAGTAAAATATTTAAAAATTTAAGCCTTTTCTAATTTCCATTTAGTTATACACCCTTTCTAGTTACTCACCAGCCACTCAGCTTATGGCTTTCCTGCAATGTCACAATTTGATTTTTTTTTTCAAACCCAGTGTTCTCCAGCAGCTGCTCTGTATTTATCTTGTCTTCTCTCTCCAGTCTGTTCCTTACAGGTGTGCTAACTTTTCTATCTCCCAGGCAGCTAAATAACAAAAATCAACCATCTCCCTTTGACTTTCAATGGCATTAGCATCACTGAAAATCAACCATCAACATCCTAGGGGTGACCACTGACCAGAAATTGAACTGGACCAATCGTATAAATACTATGGCTACAAGGGCAGGTCAGAGATTGGGAATTATGTGCTGAGTAACTCACCTCCTGAATCCTCAAAGCCTGTCCACCATCTACAAGACTCAAGTCAGGAGTGTGATGGAATAACCCCCACTAGCCTGGATGAATGCAGCTCCAACAACATTCAAGAAGCTCAACAACATACAGGACAAAGCAGCCCACTTGATCAGAACCGCATCCACCCCCGGCACACAGTAGCAGCAGTGTGTGCCATCTACAAGATGCACTGCATCAACTCAACAAGTCTCCTTTGACAGCACTTTCCAAACCTGTGACCTCTACCAGCTAGAACAACAAAGGCAGCAGATGCATGGGAACATCACCACCTGCAGGTTCGCCTCCAAGCTGCGCACTATCCTGACTTGGAAATATATCGCTGTTCTTTCACTGTCGCTGGTCAAAATCCTGGAACTCCCTCCCTAACAGCACTGTGGATGTACCTACGCCACATGGACTGAATGGTTCAAGAAGGCAGCTCACCACCACCTTCTCAAGGATAATTAGGGGTGAGCAATAAATTTTTTTTTGTTCTTTCCCGAGACGTGGGCATCGCTGGCTTGGCCAGCATTTTTGTTGCCCATCCCTAATTGCATTGCCCTGTGAACCATTGCAGTCCATGTGGTGTAGGTTAGGGAGGAAGTTCCAGGATTTTGACCCAGCGACAGTGAAGGAATGGCAATATAGTCCCAAGTCAGGATGGTGAGTGGCTTGAAAGGGAGCTTCCAGGTGGTGGTGTTCCCAGATGTCTTCTGCCCTTATTCTTCTAGGTGGTGGAGGTCACAGGTCTGGAAAGTGCTGTCGAAAGAGCCTTGGTGAATTGCTGCAATGCATCTTGCAGATGGTATACACTGCTGCGTCAGTTCATCGCTGCTGGGGGGATTGAATGTTTGCAGAAGGGCTGCCAATCAAGCGGGGCTGCTTTGTCCTGAATGGTGTCAAGCTTCTTGAGTGTTATTGGAGCTGCACTCATCCTGGCAATTGTAGAGTATTCCATCACACTCCTGACTTGTGCCTTGTAGGTGGTGGACAGGCTTTGGGGAGTCAGCAGGTTACTTATCACAGGATTCCTAGCCTCTGACCTTACTCTTGAAGCCACAGTATTTATATGGCTAGTCCAGTTCAGTTTCTGAATGGTAACCCTCAGGATGTTGATAGCGGGGGATTCAGCGATGGATATGCCATTGAATGTCAAGGGGGAATGGTCGAACTCTCTCTTGTTGGAGATGGTCATTGCCTGACACTTGTGTGGCACGAATGTTACTTTGCACTTAACAGCCCAAGCCTGGAGATTGTCCGGGTCTTGCTGCATTTGGACATGGACTGCTTAGTATATGAAGAGTTGCGAATGGTGCTGAACAATGTACAATCATCAGCAAACATCCCCACTTCTAATTTTATGATGGAAGGAAGGTCATTGATGTAGCAGGATGTTTGGGCCTAGGACACTACCCTGAGGGACTCCTGCGGTGATGTCCTGGAACTGAGATGATTGGCCTCCAACAACCACAACCATCTCCCTCTGTGCTAGGTATGACTCCAACCAGTGGAAAGTTTTCCCCCGATTCCCATTGACTCCAGTTTTTCTAGAGCTCCTTGGTGCTACACTCACTCAAATGCTGCCTTGATGTCAAGAGCAGTCATTGTCACCTCAACTCAGGGGTTCAGCTTTTTTGTCCATGTTTGAGCCAAGGCTGTAATGGGATCGGGGCTGAGTGGCCCTGGCGGAACCCAAACTGGGTGTCAGTGAGCAGGTTATTTCTAAATAAGTGCAGCTTAATAGCACTGTTGACGACCCCATCCATCACTTTGCTGATGATGGAGAGTAGACTGATGGGGCAGTAATTGGCAGGGTTGGATTTGTCCTGTTTTTTGTGTACAGGACATACCTGGGTAATTTTCCAAATTGTTGGGTAGATGCCAGTGTTGTAGTTGTACTGGAACAGCTTGTCTAGGGGCGCAGCAAGTTCTGAAGCACAAGTCTTCAGTATATTGCCGGAATGTTGTCAGGGCCCATAGCCTTTGCAGTATCCAGTGCCTTCAGCTGTTTCTTGATACCACGTGGAGTGAATTGAATTGGCTGAAGACTGGCATCTGTGATGCTGGGGACCTCAGGAGGAGGCCAAGATGGATCATTCACTGAATGTTTCGGCCTAGCTATTGACTCCCGCATCCCATGAAAGAATAAATATTTTAAAATGGGGACCCCTTTGGAGTGTTGCTGGTACCCCTGTGAACCCAAGAGAATAGGAGGGTGGGGACCTTGGTCTTATAGGGCAATTACTGAAAGAATAAACAAACTTATTAAAAAACAAGATATAAAAAAAATAAAGAGTATCTGAGTTACAGCCAAAATCCTATAGGCTGTAATATAATGTAACAAATGCAATCTTGGGTTGAAAGTACATTATTTCCTCATATCCTCTACAAGAATGCTCACTTTATAGAAGGGCTGTGAGATGACAGCCACAACTCACAAACTGTGCTTAATTACCATATTAAACCCCATGATCCCAAGTTGATTTGCGTCAGGAACCGATTCAGCATCTGACGCAGAGTTCAACAGTTTAGTCTTTCAGCAACTTCTGTGATAGCACTTTGCAATATGACCAAACAAAACTTAAACAGCTAACTATTCCCTACAGTGAGGCCATTCTGCTCTCCTATTTCAGTTTCATTGCTGTGAATATTTCAGCTATTTTTAATTCCTCCAGCTACTCCACCCAACACCCCCCCACCTTCCCCACCGCCCCAAGCACTCTCAACTCACTGACTTAGACAACATCACTAGTCGTGACCTTTTTTTTTAAACCTTGCTATGAATTAACTAATAATTCATGTTGCAGCCTGCCAAACTCCTGGATTAGTAACTCTCTGATGACATTTCATTCCAGCTATGAAATAGTCATGAAGCGTTTGAGTCTCACGGAGGAACCAACAGTTCCCAGTAATATCATTTGCTCCATAACTGGTAGGAGAGAAACAGCAAACTGGTAAAGTAGAGCTGCCAACCTGTCAAGGTTGCCCTGGAGTCTCCAGGAATTAAAGGTCAAAGCTCTGCAGTGACTAACCCAGGGTAGAAAAGCATCAGAGCAACAGAACATGTTGTGTCTTTCTTTAAAATGTTCATTGAACACTTCTGTTATATATTAGTTATATATTATGCATCATATACCAAGGAAAATACTGTTTGACAGAGTGCCAAGAATTGTCCAAATTGGGAAGTGAAGAGTATGCTTGCTTTCCATTTAGCCATAAGGAGGTGGTGCATCGCAAGAATAGATATGTCAGGTAGCCAATGACAGGTGTGTGGGACCAGGACAATTGGAGCCAAGAGGACATATAATGAAACCTCCAGGAGAAAGTCCATTAAAATTTGGAGAGCATACAGTGTGGGGGTCTAAACTAATGGGCAACGAGCAATTATAACTGAGAAATATTCAACAGAGAGGGCAGCAAGAAATACAAGAAAGATAAACATTTCACCATTGCTTTGAATTCTCACTAAAAAGAAACCCAAAGAATTGTCGCTGATGTTTCATCTATCACCTTGGCTCTACATGAGCTAACAAAAGGAAAATGAACATCTAATTAGCCAATATACCTCATGTATTCTTTATAAGATATTTTGTTTTCTTTATTCTTCCATGGGATATGGGTGTTAGTGTTGCTGCCAAAGCCAAGATGTGTTGCCCATCCCTAATTGCTCTTGAACTGTACATTTCAGAAGATGGTTAAGAGTCAACCACATTGCTGTGGGCCTGGAGTCACATGTAGGACAGACCAGGTTAAGATGGCAGATTTCTCTAAAGGACATTTGTGAACCAGATTGGTCTTTACCACAATCGATGATGGCTTCATGGTCATAATTATTGAAACTAGCTTTATATTCCAGATTTATTAATTGGCTGGAATTATCCGGCCCTGTTGGCGTTGGGCATTATGGCAGGTGGCAGGGGGTGGGGGTGGGGGGTGCAATATGCAAGAAGGCCAAAAATCGGTTTTACATCACCATGAAACCAGTTTGTGATTGAACGCTCCACCAGTCAATGGCTGGTAACGTTTCCTGTCGCCTCGCATCGGAGGTTTCTTTTTAATACATTTGCATCTAATTATAAGGCCTGCTTGCCGGAATACTCCCCACCCCGTCAAATTTACTGCCCATGTCGCCGTGCCTTCAGAACAGCATGCTTTGCAACTGCCTTTAAAAGGCATGTACCTGGCGAGCTGAACTTCGAGGGGAGCTCGGAGGTGAGTGCACACAACGTTGCACAGTGCTCACAAGCATCATCTGTAAGGCATCAAGGAAGAGGCGCTGCACATTTGTGGGGGGCACAAGCAAGGGTGCCCATGGCAAGGGTTCCAGTGTGGGTCAGGTCGGAGCAGAGGATGGAGGGGGTGGGGTGGGGGGTCAAGGCAGCACAGGCTTAAGGAAATACTCAAGCACATGTCAGGTTGCGGTGGAGAGAGGGGTGGGTGAGGGAATCAGCCACGCACCTGGAAAATCTTGTCAAAAATGAGCATGATTCCACAGCTGAGACCGTTCAGCAGTAGCTCCATTGACACTCTTGCAGTCGGGCCTCTGAAGGTTTTCTGTCCACTCAAGCAATGCTAAAGCATGAACGTGCCACCAAATGCTCCAGAAATGTTCACCTCTCGGGGTGCAGACTGCAAATGAATGTGCATTTTAGGGGGCAGCAGAGCAATTGGCCGACAGGGCAAGTTGTACAATCCCCTTGCGAAAGCTGGCCATGGAGCAGACACTGGTGGAGGCGCTTACAACCCCCTGCAATGTTTGTATTAAGGTTTGGGCCAATCTCCCCCATGGTTCAAGCTAACAGTGCAGTGTTGCAGTGCGGGTTAGGAGAATGTCTGTACCTGAGCTGAGAGCACAGCATGCAGTCCAATGGGCAAAGCTACCGCCAATGAATCAAGTGGAGTGTGCGGAGCTGGGTGGGGTTTCAGACAGCCAATGAGAGTACTACACACTGGCCATCCAAGTGAAGGCCAGCACTCACCTGCATGGGTGAAGGGGCCTTTAGGCTTAACTAAGAGAGGTTCTTAGTACACCCATGCTAACTCACGCATCTCTCTCTTTGAACCTGCAGGAGAAGAATATGAGGATCATGGAGCCTGGTGATTTAGCGGTGGCTACAGAGACCAGGGAAGAAGAAGAAGAGAGCTGTGGAGGCACCTGGCTCAGCAAAGAGAGGAGCCCCTCCCTCAAGATGAAGGGGCGGCAGGACCTGCTGTGCACGCAGCTGAAGATCCACAGCGAGACGTCGCCTGCCCACAACATTCTGGCAGCAATGACAAGCACCTTCAATGTGTTCAGTGTGTGTGAAGTCAGACCATTATTTTGGTCTGAAGGTTACACACTGCACAGGGAAGACGCCCTGGACTGAGACACCTGCCTTCATCTTGTACAGGAACTAAAGATCCCCATCTGAGTGACATGAACACTGCTCATCAGAACAAGGAGCCATTGTCAGGGAGACATTCTTAGATAAAAACAAAAACAAAAAAACTGCGGATGCTGGAAATACAAAACAAAAACAGAATGACCTGGAAAAACTCAGCAGGTCTGGCAGCATCGGCGGAGAAGAAAAGAGTTGACGTTTCGAGTCCTCATGACCCTTCGACAGAACTAGGTGAATCCCAGGAAGGGTTGAAATATAAGCTGGTTTAAGGTGGTGGGAGGGTGGGGGGGGGGGGGTGGTGGTGTTGGGTGGGGGGAGAGAAGTGGTGGGGGGTCATAGGCAAAAGCAGTGATAGAAGCAGATCATCAAAAGATGTCACAGACGGCAGAACAAAAGAACACATCGGTGTCGAAGTTGGTGATATTATCTAAACGATTGTGCTAATTAAGAATGGATGGTAGGGCACTCAAGGTATAGCTCTAGTGGGGGTGGGGGGAGCATAAAACATTTAAAAATATTTAAAAATAATGGAATTAGGAGGGAAAAAGAAAAATCTATATCATTTATTGGAAAAAAACAAAAGGAAGGGGGAAGAAACAAAAGGGGGGTGGGGATGGAGGAGGGAGGTCAAGACCTAAAGTTGTTGAATTCAATATTCAGTCCGTAAGTGCCTAGTCGGAAGATGAGGTGTTGTTCCTCCGGTTTGCGTTGGGCTTCACTGGAACAATGCAGCAAGCCAAGGACAGACATGTGGGCAAGAGAGCAGGGTGGAGTGTTGAAATGGCAAGCGACAGGGAGGTTTGGGTCATTCTTGCGGACAGAACGCAGGTGTTCTGCAAAGCGGTCGCCCAGTTTACGTTTGGTCTCTCCAATATAGAGGAGCCGCATTGGGAGCAATGAATGCAGTAGACTAAGTTGGGGGAAATGCAAGTGAAATGTTGCTTCACTTGAAAGGAGTGTTTGGGCCCTTGGACGGTGAGGAGAGAGGAAGTGAAGGGGCAGGTGTTACATCTTTTGCGTGGGCATGGGGTGGTGCCATAGGTGGGGGTTGGGGAGTAGGGGTGATGGAGGAGTGGACCAGGGTGCCCCAGAGGGAACGATCCCTACGGAATGCCGACAGTGGGGGTGAAGGGAAGATGTGTTTGGTAGTGGCATCATGCTGGAGTTGGCGGAAATGGCAGAGGATGATCCTTTGAATGCGGAGGCTGGTGGGGTGATAAATGAGGACAAGGGAGACCCTATCATGTTTCTGGGAGGGAGGAGAAGGCGTGAGGGCGGATGCGCGGGAGATGGGCCGGACACGGTTGAGGGCCCTGTCAACGACCGTGGGTGGAAAACCTCGGTTAAGGAAGAAGGAGGACATGTCAGAGGAACTGTATTTGAAGGTAGCATCATCGGAACAGATGCGACGGAGGCGAAGGAACTGAGAGAATGGGATGGAGTCCTTACAGGAAGCGGGGTGTGAGGAGCTGTAGTCAAGGTAGCTGTGGGAGTCGGTAGGCTTGTAATGGATATTGGTGGACAGTCTATCACGAGATTGAGACAGCGAGGTCAAGGAAGGGAAGGGAAGTGTCAGAGATGGACCACGTGAAAATGATGGAGGGGTGGAGATTGGAAGCAAAATTAATAAATTTTTCCAAGTCCCGATGAGAGCTGCGGATGATGCTACCTTCAAAAACAGTTCCTCTGACGTGTCCTCCTTCTTCCTTAACCGAGGTTTTCCACCCACGGTCGTTGACAGGGCCCTCAACCGTGTCCGGCCCATCTCCCGCGCATCCGCCCTCACGCCTTCTCCTCCCTCCCAGAAACATGATAGGGTCCCCCTTGTCCTCACTTATCACCCCACCAGCCTCCGCATTCAAAGGATCATCCTCTGCCATTTCCGCCAACTCCAGCATGATGCCACTACCAAACACATCTTCCCTTCACCCCCACTGTCGGCATTCCATAGGGAGCATTCCCTCTGGGACACCCTGGTCCACTCCTCCATCACCCCCTACTCCCCAACCCCCACCTATGGCACCACCCCATGCCCACGCAAAAGATGTAACACCTGCCCCTTCACTTCCTCTCCCTTCACCGTCCAAGGGCCCAAACACTCCTTTCAAGTGAAGCAACATTTCACTTGCATTTCCCCCAACTTAGTCTACTGCATTCGTTGCTCCCAATGCGGTCTCCTCTACATTGGAGAGACCAAACGTAAACTGGGCGACTGCTTTGCAGAACACCTGCGTTCTGTCCGCAAGAATGACCCAAACCTCCCTGTCGCTTGCCATTTCAACACACCACCCTGCTCTCTTGCCCACATGTCTGTCCTTGGCTTGCTGCATTGTTCCAGTGAAGCCCAACGCAAACCGGAGGAACAACACCTCATCTTCCGACTAGGCACTTTACAGCCTTCCGGACTGAATATTGAATTCAACAACTTTAGGTCTTGACCTCCCTCCTCCATCTCCACCCCCCTTTTGTTTCTTCCCCCTTCCTTTTGTTTTTTTCCAATAAATGATATAGATTTTTCTTTTTCCCTCCTATTTCCATTATTTTTAAATATTTTTAAATGTTTTATGCTCCCCCCACCCCCACTAGAGCTATACCTTGAGTGCCCTACCATCCATTCTTAATTAGCACATTCGTTTAGATAATATCACCAACTTCGACACCGATGTGTTCTTTTGTTCTGCCGTCTGTGACATCTTTTGATGATCTGCTTCTATCACTGCTTTTGCCTACAACCCCCCTCCACTTCTCTCCCCGCCCCCCCATCACCACCTTAAACCAGCTTATATTTCAACCCTTCCTGGGATTCACCTAGTTCTGTCGAAGGGTCATGAGGACTCAAAACGTCAACTCTTTTCTTCTCCGCCAATGCTGCCAGACCTGCTGAGTTTTTCCAGGTAATTCTGTTTTTGTTTTTTAGACATTCTTAGGTGTTTATTTACAGTAATAAACATTATGTACAAGTGATTAACGCCTGTGCCCACGCTGTGCAATTACATCTTCTTAACCTTCCTAACCCTGCTGCTACATCTTGGTACTCCCCCGACATCCACAGCGGAGGTTGAGGGAGCTTCCTGACTGCTACACCCTGTCTGTGATGACCTTGACGGGCGTCCACTGGAGGGCTGAGACTTGGAGTGCCCTGGCCTGCTTTTGGGGTCCTGCTGTGCGGCAGTGGCACACTCCTCAGGCTGTGGAGCTCCAGCTGCTGGGGTCAAAGGAGGAGGGCATTCGGATGGGCTGAACACTCCCGGAGTCACCTTGGTGGATGCCCCCAAGGTGGGCACCTGCTGGTCCTCCTCACTATGGGTGCCTGAGGGCCCCTGGCTGACTCCTTGAAGAGGAGGGGAAGCTGGAGTGAGATTGAGCTGCCTCACACCCCTCGCATGTTGATACTGTTGGAGGCCAACAATGGTGTCAGCGATGGAGTTCAGCGCGCGCAGCAGTGCGGGACCAACATCCTGGACCAATGTCTCCATGGCGGCTGCCATCCTGCCAGTGTTGACCTCAGTGCTTGGCATGCCAGCGCTATCACCTCAGCCTGAAGGGGGACAGACCCCTTTGTCGTGCCTGGCAATCTGAGGAGTGCAGCGGACACCCCTTCCTGATGTTCCCAATCTTACCTTTGCAGCTCTAACAACTGAGGTATGACCCAGTCCTGAGGTTCCTCATCTGACTCCGAGTGCTGGAAACCTGGGAATTTCCTGCCACTGTCTGCTGTGGATCAGTCTGTGCATTGTGCTCAGGTTATGACCTTGAGGCTACTCTAGAACTAGGACCCACTGGGGTGTGTGTTTCTGTGCTGGTGGAGGGTGTGGGTGAGCGCTGTGATGGGTCTTCAATGAGCGTGTCATCAGATTCTTCTTCCGCTGTGTCTTTGGGGTTGTAGTTGAGGACCCGACTTGTGGACGCCCTCAGCTGCTTCCCAGATGTGCCTGCGAAAGCAAGGAGAGATAATTAGTGCCTGGCAGGGACTGCAGAACAGGAGAACTCACTCACACATGGCTGTCTGATGGATGTTGCACTGCTGAATCCTCACTTGGTTGAGCACCGCTGACCTCACCGTCAGCACAGGACCTGTCCAGGTCCTCACCAGCCAGCTGGATGATGCTATCTTCAAAGTCTGTGTGGACCTTGATGTCAGGCATTCCTCCACCAGTCTGTGACCTCTCCCTATTGTTGTGTGCCAGCTTGTCCTGCATGGAGACGGATGGCGAAAATGTAAGCAGGACGTCTGCCAAGCCAGAAGATAAGGGCACCTGGTATTTGAGGATGGTGGGTGGTGCCATGGATGGGATGAGGACTCAGTCCGCAGGGTAGATGAAAGTGTATGTGTGAGGGAGTGAATGGTGAAGCCCCTTGAGCTGGCAGTGGGTGAGATCCCTGTGGATGTGTGATGGCTTTGTGAGTGTGTGAGTTGAGAGTGATGAGAAAAGTGACTTACCCGAGCGGAATGGAAAAGATCATTCATCTTCTTTCGGCACTAGGTGGCTGTCCTCTATTGTAGGGCTTTGGTGCTGACCACCGCTGCCACCGCCTCCCACACTGGATTGGTGACCTTGCTTGCTGGTCTTCACCCAGAGCCATGGCAGAGGACATCATGGCGGGTCTCCATTGCATCCAGTAGGCACCCGTTGGAGGTGTTGCTAAATTTGGGGGAAGCATGTTTCCTCTCCTTTACAGCTATGATGTTGCAGCAGCTTCCAATCCCTTATAGCAGGCTTGTATGTTGGACAAGCCTGCCTTAGAGAGTGCTAGCTCTGTGCAGGGGCACCCTTTAAATATGGCGCCTGGATTACTGAAGACCAAGGTGACAGCAGGGCAGGCGAATCTGACACCACATTGGCAGTGATCTGGCGTATTTCCCAGGAATGCATTGTTAATGAGGGGGAAGCGCCAGGAATGGGACAATACGGTGCGAAAACACACCATTGCGGCCGGTGGGTAAAACGTCATTTTTCCCACCAGCTACTGCATTTCGTGCAAATCTGAGATGATTCTGCCCATTGAATTCAAATTCCATCAGCTACCCTGGTGGGATTTGAACCCACGTCCCTTGGGCATGAACCTGGGCCTCTGGATTACTCGTAAAATGACATTACCACTATGTCACCAACTTCCCTCCAAAATTGAGAACCTAAGGACTGCAGTCAGAGAAAATGCTGAAGCTTATCCCAGTAGAACTAGTTAATTTTGGTTACAGGGCATTCCAGTTAATTATAACCACGAGAAAGGAGGTTTGGATTATCTAGAGTATTGTTCTTTGTGTGATACTTATATTTATCTGTATGAGCAAATAGAGAAACTCTTCATTCCAGGCCATGTAAATCCTGGGTTAGGCAAACACAGTAAAAGTGCCGCGAGTCTGGAGCCTGAAATCTGAACAGAAATTAAAGGCAAAAAGCCTGTGGTGCAGGTCCATGCTCATTTTAGAAGTTCTGTGGTTTGTAACTGCCTTCTGACTGCCCCCTAAGGATGAGAATACTACCTCGTAACCATTCAAATGAATTCACAGACACCACCTAAAAAAATACACCACACAGTACCCAACAATTTCCCCAGTGGCTCCTTCCTCACTGGGAGCCAAACTATTTGCTGTTATCCAGCATACCAGCCTGTTGAAAATTAGGCAGCTTGGATCTCAGAAGATCAACAATTGGCTTTCTTTCACTCACTTTAGAGCTTAGGATGTTCCAGCAATGTTCCAAACCCCTCTTTATTCCATAAGCCTCCACCACACAGCTTGTTTCTTCATTTTCCGAATAAAACACTGGGCTGAGTTTTCTTCCTGAGGCAGAGCCTGGTTTGAAGGTGGGCGTGCCAGGAAACTTGCAGCACCGAGCGACATGCTGATTCACTGACATGTTCCCTCTTCCCAGCGATTCTGGTGGAGGCGTCTGTTTAGGGTTAGTGATGGTCAGCCTGAGCGTGTGCCGCGTCACCAATTGAGGCAGTTAATGAGGACTCGCTGCAGGGCTAAAGGAGATCATTGGGACGATGCACGGGAAACACGCTGGGTCACGCGTAAGCGCAAGAAAAGATTGGGTGCTGAGGTGAGGAAATGCATTAATATTCCATCGTGTGGGTCTACAGCATTTGCAAACAAGCATCGCTGATTCAGGTTCTGATGATGAACTACCCTTTTTTAAACAAAGGAGCTGAATAGATTCATTAGAATAGGATTGTAAGTTAGCATCATATTACAGGACATGGATTATTAAACAACCTGTGAAATATATATTCTGTTCCTGTCATGTTGGGACATCTCATCTGGGGAACACAGCTGCTCAAGGCTGAATAACGTAGGCGCCACTGTTAAATTGCTAATCTGGGCTTGGTGGAAGAGAGCAAAGAGGAAACTTGACTGATTTGTTTTTCCCTCTCTCCCACTTGTTCCTCTCTCCTCTGGCTGTCCACAGGGTCTAACATGGCCAAGTCTCCTCCTGTCCTTGCCTGACAGTCATGCATGCACGCCTTCAACAGAGGTCACTGGGTGTTGATCAGGAGTGTGACCTCTGGCAACTCTCCCCCATTCCCCACAAACCAAGGATGCCCAACTCGGACACTTTGAGAGTCACTGGGATGATCTGCCCGGTAATGTAAAAGCTAATGTAGCATTCCACGTGGACTGATCCAAATCAAAGCAAGGATTGGGTGCACCTGGACTTTCGAATGCTAAACTGCAACTGGAGAAATCAGATTGGGCCAGTGACAGCAGGAAAAGGCCCCAGTTCTGTTGACAAAAAAGCCCCGCCTGATTTTCTCCAGAGACTCTGAGTCGTATCAAAGGAGCTTCTGGAGGCACCCGCCCCCAACGGCAATAGAAACATTGCTGGACATATGCTTCCTAGTTGGCAGAATGATGAGAGGTTCAACTGGCCCATACTTGCCAATGAAATAATCTTGCATTCATTGGCCTTCAACAGTCAAAGTACGGGGCCAAAAATGAAGTCACACATCAAACACAACCACTCCTACACAATTGTTTGTTTTGTTGTTGCTCTGCCACTTATGGAACCCATCTCACTATACAAACTAGGTGGTTTCCTCAGTGCTGAGTACCTTGATGCAATGTGATAGAATTGGCCGTGCAATGTAATGCATCATTACTGACATTTACAACATGAGGGGTGCCAATCAACATTTCAGCTTAAACTTTGCGCTGAAGTAGTGCCATCGATTGGCATGCACGGGGTGCACCCGCTATTAATGCCACTTTCAAAGATGAAACAGTGGCAATAGAGAAACACAGTCTCCTGAACTGGTAGCAGGTCTGGCTGCTCGAGAAGCAGATAACATTCAGTTTTAGTCATCCTTGTAACAGGAGCCCGGTCTTCAATGCAGATTGATCTGGAGCAGCAGCAGCAAAGGGAAGTGTAAATGGGTACATGATCTCTATTTCTCTGCCACTCTCCAGGAGACCCCAAATAAAAAGTGCCCATTGCCACTGAGTTATGTCACACTGTCTGGTCAGGCAGGTGAACTAGACATGTCTCCAGTTTTAGCCCACACAACGCTAAGTGACACAACATCACTAGCAATCTCCTCCGAAGCGCTACACAGGCCCTTATTTTGCTTTCCTTCACCAGTTTTGGAAGAGCTTCATGTGCCACTCTACCCATTTGTAGCTCCACCTGGCATTGTTCTCTACCAAGTGTTTGGCTAAGGTGGATGAGGAGCTCCAGAACCCCAGGAGTAAAATGGGTCTTTCCAACTATCACATCAAGATGGAGCTGAACTGCTGGCAATGCTAACTGTGGCCAATGACAGGATGTGCTTGCTGCATGCTGTACTTTCATAACCTTGAAGGGTAATTTTAGTAAAGACAATGCTTCTATAAGTGGTTTTAACTTCCTATGTTAAAAGCAAAAAACTGCGGATGCAGGAAATCCAAAACAAAAACAAAAACAAAAATACCTGGAAAAACTCAGCAGGTCTGGCAGCATCTGCGGAGAGGAACACAGTTAACGTTTCGAGTCCGAATGACCCTTCAACAGAACTAAGTAAAAATAGAAGAGAGGTGAAATATAAGCTGGTTTAAGGGAGGGGGGACAAGTAGAGCTCTACTAAGGTAAAGTCTTAACTGTGTTCCTCTCCGCAGATGCTGCCAGACCTGCTGAGTTTTTCCAGGTATTTTTGTTTTTGTTTTTGTTTTAACTTCCTATGTGTTGAGTGTTGTACTGAGTACAACTAAGGCATGTTCAACTGCAGGCAGCCATTATTGAACTAATTTTATTTACACCTCCCCGATTGGCAGCAGAGAGGCTCTATAACAAAGTATTCAGATCTTACTACACTCGCTCCCTACTTAAAAAAAAACAATTTATACATTAAAATGCCAAATGGTGTATGTACGTAAGTTCCCAGAGTACAATATCACTAAACCAACTTCAGCAATATCTGAAAGTTTAACAGGTTAGGTTGCATACTTGTTTTTACTGCAATCATAACCAAAACACACATGACCGATTCTATCAGAGTAATTTACATGTAAAAAAAAACTGTTTTTCCTTAGCATCAGTATGTGCTTAACAAAACTATCATCATTTGACAAGAAATAAGGAAAAGAACAACTTTGTTCTTTTTACTTCCTACTCACTTACAATTAACCTACCTGGCTTCTTTCTCTTTCTATCTGGGTATCTCCTTCCATTTCCATTAGCTCAACTCTGCTCTCTCAACATCTCTGACTGTGTCAAACCTGAACTTTGACTACCAACTCCATTAAATGGTTGGGGCCGTGACATCAATTGATTTGTCTTCATCAAAGATCCTGACTTACTTTGCTCTACTGGTGGATTCTGTAATGGCAAAAAACTTTCAATTTCTTTGTGACTTTCATTTTCTTTTTGACTTTCACTTTGGACTGTAAGAGGAATTTGGACTATAGGTGGTTTATCATGCTCTCCCTTTGTCAGATTTCCTCTTTCAAGCAAATATTCTACATGACACCGATGGAGTCTCTCCAATCTTAACTAGATATATGAATACACCTAGACTCTCTACAACAACTTCAATCACATGCTTCTCCTTATCACCTTGGTGAATTTTCACTATAACGTTCCAACCAGCACTGAACTCTTTTAAGTTTCATGCCTTGTGTATTTTGACTCATCTTCACTTTGTCCTGCTTTTATCTTACTTTACCATTGACGCCAGGCTTAAGCATGCTAAACCTTGTCCTTGCAGTGTATTTAAATACTAACTTGTAAGGTGAGCAACCTTAGTTGCTCTGACTTGTAGACTGTGGGGTTACTCTGTAAGAGAACAGAAAATTGTCTAGCCTGTGTCAAAGAGAAACATGGAACTTACTGCCTAGCTTGTCACCAAGCAAATACTTTTGCAAAGACCTCTTCACAAACAGTGCACTTCTTTCTGCAGCACCATTCAATGCTGGGTGATATGGTGTTAGAGCGTGTTTACTCCATTCTTACTCAGAAATATTTCATATCCTTCTGGCATAAATTGTAGACCATTATCTGGAGCTAACACCTCTGGCATCCCATAAATTGCGAACCAACTTCTCAAAACCTCAATAGTTTTGTCAATTGTGGTATTGAGCATAGGTCCAACATTTATCCACTTGCTATAGCTATCAGTTACACACACACCTTAAACCAGCTTATATTTCAACTCTTTCTTGGACTCGAACTCAAGTTCTGTCGAAGGGTCATGAGGACTCGAAACGTCAACTCTTTTCTTCTCCGCCGATGCTGCCAGACCTGCTGAGTTTTTCCAGGTAATTCTGTTTTTGTTTTGGATTTCCAGCATCCGCAGTTTTTTTGTTTTTAGTCAAAACAAGGCACTCATTCCCTTCCACATCAGGGAAATTGCCTTGTACTGATTCCCATAGTTTCCTTGTGTTAGACCTTGGATGGAAAGGAACCTTGGTTGCATCATTTCTCATTCTGAGATGCACTTCACAAACTTTCACCAACTCTTCAATAGCTCTATCTACCTTTGGATACTAAAGGTAGCTTCTTGCTACTGCTTTATACAGACTATCCCTGTGTGCTCTTGAAGTAGTTCCTCTAACAATCTCTCTCTAAGCCTTGGCTGAAAAATGACTCTTAAACTCCATAATAGACAACCTTGATCTACGCTCATTTCATTTCTATGTGTGAAATGCTCCAGCCATTTCTCATCATCATCGTCTCTCTAAACCAACCATTCATGACGTAATTGAGCACTTTACTGAGCACCAGAATCTTGTGAGTTTCTTCACTAATTTCTCTGACAGACATTGGCATGTCATTTGTGTATGTAAAGTGTTACGGACAGGAGGAGATTTAATTTAAACAGCCCTGATTTCTTCTCTCACTACCCGTCCGTAAATTGAAAGGTGTTTCTAATTTTTGATTTCTCCCTTTATAAGAGGTGATGTACTTTCCCCAACCCCTCAGGTTTGGAGTGATCCAATCCTCTTTTAATAATACACAGCAAAGTCGAGATAGGGTAAAATCAAAGGGTTAGTTTATTTTACACACACTCAAAATGCAGGGAGGGTATGTTGCTACATAATCCTGTTAAATTCACACAATAAAAAAGGGATAAGGGAAAGAAAGGGAAACAAGGCAAAGACCACACAAAAAAAGAATTATTGTTCCAGAGCCCAGTGAGTCACTGTCCAAGGGAGGTTCTTTCAGTTGGCTTTGTCTGGCAGAATTCCTGGTCTTTTTCTTAGGAGCTCGGTTGAAGGCTAGAACAGGTGAAGGTGCAGCAAAGTATTTGGGAATTAGTTCACTCTGTAGGCAAAATGCAGGATTCTTTATGGAGACCAGACTTTGAGAGAGACAGAGGTCAGAGGCAAGCTGCTATAGTCTAGAGTCCTGTTATCACTTCTGAGGTTAACAGCAACTGAACATAGAATGCAAAAGATGTATAATTAAAGCAATTCAAACAGCTTAAGTCTGGGCCATGTCACAGGGTGGTTTCAGGTTGAGCCATTAGTTAACGAGGCCCCTTGTTAAAACCCATTGTGCCTTGAGCAGGTAACTGTGGAACCATTAGCACAACATTAGAGATGAGGAGTCATAATAGCTCTGCCTTTGTCCAAAGCTGGTTGGTGAGACATCTCATTACTTGTCCTTTGTGTTTGCTTGACTGGAATGTTTGTACAATGCAAGGAGTGCCGTATCCCAGGAGCTTGATGAGTTAGCTTTTGTCAATTTTTAAACTGCTCAGACGCACCTGTGAGGTCTGGGTCTGATGATGGGCCTCCGGAATCAGCCTTCCAACTGAGGGTGGAGAGTCAGCAAGGGAGGGAAGGACATCAGGCAGAGGTGTCGGAAGCACTCAACAAGGTGGCACACGAGTTGGAGGAGTCCACACTGGCTAATGAAGTTATGCCGACCTGTGCACACGTCAAGGTCTCCATGGAGAGGATGGTGGACTTCAAGGAGATTCTAGTCCCGCAGATTGTGCCAGAGATGTGTGCAGACCTGCACTCCACCACGGTAGCCACTGGGGAGCTTTTGCAGTGGCTACCGGAGAGGGGGGTGGGGCACCTCGACCTCCCTCCATGTGCCCCTTGCCCTCAAAGAGTCAGGCTGGGGCCTTTGGGCACCCAAAGGGAGGAGGAGCAGCAGCTGGACACCCCTGGGTCATCCACTCAGGAATCTCAGAGGCTGCCTGGCACTTTCGAATCCCTGTTGCCTGTGACCCCTTCTACCTTGTCATCTGTCATTACAGAGGGAGCAGCTGCCTCACAGGAAGACAGCCAATGTAAGCTGGGACTCTCCAGACCTCGTGTCTCCAGAGGACAGCCGCCAAAGTCATCTAAGGACCAACTGGTCAGCCGGCTGCCTCCACCCTGCTGCGGATGTCAGGGCAGCATTGAGAAGAAGTAGCAGGGAAAGAAAAAGTAAGAAATATTAAATCACAACTGGCTGCAGGGGTGAAGAATTGAATATCACAATCCGAAAACTTTAGCAAATATAATCACTTTCACTTTAATAATGTCTACTTTCTTGCTTTAACTGCAGTGCTTAAGGCTTAGTGTTCCCCCAACCCCACCCTCCACCCTTCATCTTCCTGTGGACACCCCATCAACTGGAAGAGGCATCTGCAGGGAGGCAAAGGAATGTTTCAGGGCCCTTGTGAGCCATGTGCAAGCATTCTCCCGTGCACACTGAGTCTTTAGCCTTCAAATTGTTATGAGTCCCAGGGCCCTAGCTTTGTAAATACTACATGCTGGGCTTCCCTTTCAGTTGCCCAGTTGAGATGACCTGCATCTCCGCCCATCCCCAATGACCCAACTCTCATGCAACCGCACGAGATTTCCAGCATGATGCTCTGCATATCTGCGACCAGTCCAGCAATAGTGGTAGTAATGTTTTACCTATGCTCCAACACCTTCTCCCCTCCCCCAGTCACCCACACTCTAACCCCCATAACAATCTTCCCCGCTCCCTGGTATAAACCTCAACCACCCCATCTTTACTTTTCAACCCTCTCCCGTCACCTTCGGCAATGTCCTGATAAATGTTGAAGTCCCCTTGCCTCCGAGAATCCCACCCCCATTATCACTGACTTGCCTGCCCACTCCCTGAATCCGCGTCCATCTCCACATCCCCACTAACAGCCCTCAGAGCCCCTTCATGTGACATCTTCAAATCCTCACCACCCTACCAGATCCCTCTGCCCTCTTTAACCCTTACTATTCCCTCCTACCATGGCTACCCTCAATTTTCGCCCCAGGAGTCCACCATTAACCCCATCATCTCCTCTCTCTGAACCCCTTCACATGTCAACACCCCTGCAACACCCTTCACATCTTAACACCACCCAATGACCCTTCGCACCTCAATGCCCCCCATGACCCTTCACACCTCAACGCCCCCCCAATGCCCTCCACATCTCAACACCGCCCAATGACCCTTCACACCTCAACATCCTGCCATAGACCTTCATATCTCCACACCTACCACACCATGGTCCTTCAGAACTCGACACACCCCCGCCGCCCCCGCACCCCCCCCATGCCCCTTAACACTTGCAGAAGAATCCCCCTGCCCGCAATCCACCATGGCCCTTCCTACCCCACCCCGCTCCTTTCTATCTGATGCCTTGAAAGATTCCTCTTTCGCCAACACCTTCAACCGCCCACAGTCCCCCTCTAGGCCGGAATCAGGGTACCACCTCTTCATCTCTCTCCGACCTTTCTTTCAGCCACCCCACCCCCCCCCCCCCCGCCAAAGAGATCCTCATGGCCCAACAGTACCTCCTGCTGCCTTTCACCTGCAGGTGGATGAACTGATTCTTTGGTGAATTTCCTGGATGAAAGTCTGACCCCCTTGGCAAAGTTGTTGTGCCGAGAACTCCCACCTGTGGATGCTACTTCACAGAGAAGATCCGTGTGGTTGAAGATCCACATACCCAGTGCTGCACATGGTACTCCAGGGCCTGGATGCTGGAGGCCTCCATCTTCTATTTGGATCTCTGCAAGCTGCTTAATGCTGTCTTAAGGTAATTCCCAACTTTTGCACATCACGTTGGTCCAGACATGTTGTGGACTGGCGTGATTTCCTACTGGCATTGTGCATGATTGGGTACAAGGGGAAGACTCTGGTCGGGTCTTCATCTACATCCCATTAGTGGGTTGCAAATCGGTTTCACACTGGCCTATGACGGGAAACGTGACCTGCCATTATGGGCAGCAGCTGAAGATCCCACCGTCATTCCATGCCGGCGTGCAGCCGATTTTTGGACCTCCTGCTGAATTCTTCCCCCCTCCATCCCTCATTAAACCCACCAAAGGGGCATGTGAGAACTCGGCCAGTCTATTCCATCATTGAGAAGTTGATATAGTGAAGCGAGTTTATTCGCTAATTTGGGGATGAACTTAGAACAATCCTTATCAATGCTCTAAGTTCTTCTTTGTTCTCTGGTCTCTTTGCTTTTAAAATCCCCTCAACCTCTCAACCGTTGGGTGGATACCTTCACTATCTATTGGTGACCCAGGTGTGTTACACTTTACATCAGGAGGCAACACTTATGCTTTTTAGCTTTGATGCCGTACTCTTGAAGTCGATTTGGATTTCATTCACTCTTACAATGTGCCTTTCTTTTCTCTTACTGCTAATTAGAATGTCATCTAAGAAGCAGTACACTCTCTTCAACTCACTTAGAACTTGTTCCATGACACTCTGGAACACTGTAGGAGCAGTAAATGCCCCATAGAGTACTGGTACAACCCTTTGTGTATATGAATGCTAAGCAGTTCCTTGCTCTTCTCAGTTAATTCTAACTGCAAATCTGATTTGACTGAACTATCTTACTGAACACCTTTCCATTGGCTAAATTAGAAAACAGATATTCATAGGCAGTCTGGGTTAGTACCATTCAGGAACATCTTATTTAACATTTACTTATTATCTCCATAAATCAGAATGAACCTATCTGCTTTTTGAATTACCAAAAGGGGTGCAGCCCCATTTACAGTTCTTCACCTTCTTAATTCCCCCTGTTCTTTCCAATATATTTACTGCTTCCAACTGTGACATCGGCCTTGTGATGCCTAACTTTATCTCTTGATCTGTCTTGCTCAAAGGTCACTTTGTGTTTTCAGCACTTTCTCAACGTCAGACGTACACTTACTGATACCCACTGTAAATAACTTGGCTCAGCTTTAACCGTATCTTCCTAAACCAACTCCTTCCAGCCAGGGAGACTTTGTTCCCTCCTACAGCCACCAATGGCAAGTAATAGGATTTATCATCACATTCCACTCGAACATGAACTCCACCTAACACAGGAATACTGTTATTAGAATAACTCAATCAGTGTCTCACTAGTTTTGCGCAAGTGAATGTGACTTAGGAATTTCTTGTATCCTCGTACCGAGATAGCAGACTGTCCTCGTTCACACAGCTGTAGCAGTGTAAGTTGTGAATCTCTGGCTTCATTTTTACTGTGGGTGCTGGAATGACATCTTCAGCCCTTCAGGCTTGGTCTTCCATGTGTTGCTTTTCTAGCTCTCCGGCTGAGTCTTGATCTTCCTGCTCCATAACAACAACTTCTGTTTCCATGGGCAGAATTTTACCTTCCCCTGTTGGCAGGGAGTTGGCCGTAAAATTTTTTGGGTGGGCTTCCCAATGGGCCCTCACCCGCCCCCAGCCTCTCCGCTGGGATGGGTAAGGCCGAGGCCTCCCCCACCCTGCCCCAGTTGAGACCCTTAAGTGGCCAATTAATGACCACTGAAGGACCATTTCTTGCCCAGCCTCAATTTTCAGGCTGGCAGGAGATGATCAAGGGGAAGGGGGCAAGCCCGAAAATAGACCCTACTCAGGCCTTGGGAGGGGAAGGGAGGATGATGCCTCCATCAACAGCCTCCTTTTAACATCGGATGCCTCCCCTACCCCCCAAAAAGGTCTGGTCCCTGTGGGTGCTTCCTCCCCGCCATGTGGCCTCTCTACCAACACCCCTACCCCACTCTGCCCAACCCCTAGGCCTCACCTCTTGCCCTGAGGCCTCCAAAACTTACCTGGCCCTGGACTCCCAGGACTTACACTGTGGGGACTGCTTGCAGGTCCATTCCTCTCCTCTGCAGCTTCAGGCACTGCTAGTACTAGAGAGCTATGGGCAGGCAGATTGGCTGACAGCACTCTGAGTGAGGGGTGGAAGTCCCACCCACAGCCAGTTTACACTCCGTGGAGTGTGAAATGGCTGCAGGGCAGCCTGTATCGGCAGGGGTGCGTTCGCTGCTGACTCCTCGGATAGAGGGAAAGGAAACTCTGCCATCTGAAAAACCCTGGTCCATTTCTATCATATGCACATTGAAGAATTTTCAGATTCCTGCACTAGCTTTAGAATCACCATGCACGCGACCTGGAACTTTACCACAACCTGGAGCATTACTGTTTCCTCTACTCTGCATGCCATCTGGATATGATCAACTTTCCCACAGGCACAGCACTATGACTGGAAATGGGGGCATTTAAAAAGTTGATGACTACTATGGCAATGGTAACGTCTAAATTTCTGACTCTTGAGGCTGTGAACTTGGCTGCCATGGCCTGCGTCTCACTGAAGCCCTGAGGACCACTCCTCTTCAATTCGCAACCACTTCTTTCCGTTACTTCCATGGCTGTGGCTTCATCACAGGCCGTCCTTCCACGTCAGTTTATTGCCTTTCTTCAAAAGTTTTGGCCTGGATTTTATTGATCTTTAGGTCTCCTACAAATGCAGTCTAAGGTCAACTTCTAAGTTTGTGCCATACTCACAGTGGCGAGAGTTTCTTTAATTCAAGAATGTATTCTGCAATAACTTCAGTTGGCAACTGCTTCCTTTCGCAGAATGCAACTGCCAGTGCAATCTCATTCTGAGTCATGCAATAATACGAGTGCAGAATTTCATTAATTTCAGCATATTCCATCGAATAATGGAGAACACAGCTTTAGTGGTGGATCCTCATGACCAACCTCATAAAGTATTATAAGCAGGGAAAAATGAGAGTGTGGAGTCACATGACATGCAAGGCCTTTGGTAAGGTACTTTATGAGGGATACGTTTTGGCCAGGAAGCCAGTATAACTCCCTGTATTGATCTTCATAAGGCACCATGGGCTGTGTCACCCACACCAGAGAAGGCAGGTAAGACCCCAGTTTAATATCTTATTCCAAAGACAGCACCACCAACAGTACAACACTAGGAGTGAACATATTGATTATGTGCTTAAGTCTCTAGAGCGAGTCTTGAATTGATAACCTCTGAACCAGGTGAGACTGAGCCAAGTGTGATACCATAAACAGCTGGTGTGTCACCATCTGTAAAGAGAAAACTGTTCTAAGCATTGATGCTTCATTATAATTGGGCACAGACATGAGCTGTTCATTGGCAAACAAATTTCAATATGGGCCAATGCCAGAGACTGCACATTGGAAGGAAAAATAGGAGGCACTCCACGAGCAGGATCGAATTTGACCAGGAGGGAAATGAAAAAAACCTCAGGCCATTAGTTTAATCATTGCCCATCAAGGCCAAGTTTGGGGCGGCAAGAAGCAGGATTCTGGTTGTATTGCAAAATGTCCAAATTGCCAGAAGTCAAAGTGAAGCCATGCAGCACTCTGGTCAGTCTGTTTAATGTGGATGTATCTGAGTTGGGTACAGACACAGTAACGGAAGGAGAGGGGAAGCTTCCAAAGTCTAAAGATAAGCCACTGAAGCTGATCCCTATCTCGAGGGATGAGCCATGGGGAATTACTATCTAAGCTGAAGTTCTTCAGCCATCTAAGCATTTCAGAAGGGATGTTATTGGGGTATATAAGATGCTTAAAGGGACTGAAAGTGTAAACCTCACACAGGTATGCAAAGGCAGCACGTAGGCTGGCACAGGCCAGTGTTTTAAAAGGCAAGTTTAGAACAGACATCAGTAAGTTTTTTGTTTACATAAACAGTGAGATACAACTGTACAGGAGAGTGGTGCAGGACCTGCCTCTGGATTCAGCTAGCTGCTTAATCTGTGGCTCATGGGCTCTTACCTCTGGCTCAGAAAATTCTGGGTTTGAGTCCTGTCAAGGGACTTAAACAGATGGGTTGGAATTTTACACTGCTCTCCTTCTGCCTCCAGTGGGGAGCAGATTGGCAGGTGGGGGTGGATTGTAAAGTTGGGTGGGATTGTAGGGCTGGGGGGGTGGGGGGGGCACAGTGCCATGTTCTTTGTCTATCTGCCTCCACTGAGATTTTATCAGCGACAGGGGGGATGTTTGGTGGTCCGCTCTCCTTAGGCCAGTTGACGCCGTATTAGTCAACTAATGGCCACAAGGGTCTCCTTGCTCCGGAAGTGTTTTTTTAACCAGTGGCGGGGTGTAACCATGCCCTGTAGTGAGGTGCTGGTGTAGTGGTATTGTTACTGGACTAGTTAAACCAGGGTAATGCTCTAGAGGACCTGGGCTCAAATCCTACTCACTACAGCTGATGGAATTTGAATTCAATAAAAAAAATGTGGGATTAAAAGTCTAATAATGATTCTGAAACCATTGCTGTAAAAGCCCATCTGGTTCACTAATGCCTTTTGTAGAAAGAAATCTGCTGGTCTACATGTGACTCCAGGCCCACAGCAATGTGGTTGACTCTTAAAAAAAGTGACCTTTGGATAAGGGCAGTTAGGGATGGGTAATAAATGCAGTGATACCCACTTTTTAAAAAGGCTGCCAGAGGGGTGGGGTTGGTACTCCCTCCTGTTCAGACACCCTGTGACGCATGGAGGGCCCCTAGTTGTACCCTCTCCCGATTGCCACCCCATGGGTCTTCACCTTCACCTGCCTGACTGGCCCCAAACAAGGCTGCCCCACTTTCCTCAAGCTCCAGCCTCTATTGCTGCTCCTGTTGGGGGATAGGCTGCAGCCCCAGTACTGGCCTCAGCTCCTGGTGGCACTGCTGGGGCTGGAGGGTTGCTGATCATCTGACTGGCAGGCAGCTCTTGGATGCAGGACAGCCTCCCTCACAGGGCCAGAAGCCACACCCTCAGGCAACTAATCACCCGACAACCGTAAAATCCAAGGCCTGCGGAGACAAGCCTGCCCGTGGCTTTCCAGCCAGTGGGCGGGGGCCACCACCTCCAAACTAAATTCAGCCCATAATCTATCTGAAACTTCAGTGGAGTCTGCAGTCTTTTGGTTGAGTTATCAAACCGAGACCTCATCTGCTCTCTTGGGTAGATGTAAAATACCACCGGCACTATCTCAAAAAGTGCAGGGGAGTTGCTCCCGGTGTTCTAGCCAATATTTCTCCTTCAACTGGTAATGCAGGTTATCCCTGAGTTTCACACTGCTGTTTGTGCGACCTTGTGATGCACAAAATGGCTGCCATGACAACAGTGACTTTCAAAAAAGTGGTTTTTTTTCATGGAAAGTGGGCATCACTGGCAGGGCCAGCAATTATTGCCAATCCACAATTGCCCTTGAACTGAGCAGCCTGCTAGGCCATTTCAAAGTCAACCATGTTATTGTGGAGTTACATATAGGCCAAGATTAGGTAAGGATGACAGATTTCCTTCCCTAACAGGACATTAGTGAACCAAATGGGTTTTTACAACAACCAATGATAGTTACCATTGTAGATTTATTAACTGAATTTAAGTTCTACAAGCTGCTGTGGTGAAATTTGAACCCATGTCCCCAGAGCATTAGCCTTTGCATTACTAGCTCAGTGACATTGCCACTACACCACCACCTCCCTCACACACCCTACACTGTCACCACCATCACCCCCCACAACCCCACCCACAACGCCACCCCCCCCCTCCCCCCACCAAAGCAACACTCCATTGACTTACAATGTTTCAGAACGTCCTGAAGTGGTAAAAGGTACAACTTTTCATTTAAATGGGTGTTGTGATGGGGAGATGGCACAGTGACTTTCTGAAAGGGTGGGTGCAAAATCAGGAAATTAGCCAAAACGCCCTCCAAATATATCTTGGAAACGACCTCTTGGAAACGACCAAGAAAGATGACAGGCTCCTCTACCCTGCAGGTACCATGTTGCGGCCGAATGACACTATTACCTGCCTCCTGGTGGCAACATTTTCTGATTCACCTGCCCACCCAGTCCCATCTGTGAATTGGTGCCGAGCAGAAGCCAACCCAGAAACCTGACACAAAGACCTAAATGATGGAGGTGCGGTGGGGGGGGAGGGGTGGGAATTAAGAAATAAAACTGGTTCAGACCTGCTGTAGGAACCAAGTAAATCAATCAGCTCGGATTATTTACTGCAGCCAATGGTCAAGAACCGGGAGGTTACCATCGGTTGCAGTTTTTACATGTAAGACTTCCTTCCCACATTACCTTGCTGCATTTCCAGTGGAGTGTCTGAGGTACATACAGACAGGCTTATTGCACCATCTGCTGGTTGTAGGCAGTAA